>NC_132937.1:38497012-39163238 GCF_034638445.1 Ciconia boyciana
AAGTGGATTTTTTGTTAGTGTGTATCCGTATCATTTTATAATACCTGAAACTGGAGTTAATAGGGAAACTAATTTTCTACTGGATTGAAAAATTGAGCAAGTTTATTATGTCTAAGGTAATAGAGCTGGTTAATTATTGTCAAGAAAAGATATTTTGTCATCTGTATAGTAATAGTTTGAGGGAGTTTTTGGCTAGATAAGAGGTATAAACTGAAGAAATATACTACACTTTAAATACATAGTTCTAGATTAATTGCTGAAGATATTTACGTATTTGTGTATATTTGGAAGTGTCAGGTCAAAGTATGTTTTCTTAGTGAAGACCTATTTTAGGTTTCATCTTCAAAAGGTAGATATTCTTTTACTATATAGTTTGTTTTAACTTTTTTATTTCTATTTTGAATATTGATGTTCTGTTTCCATTATTGTCAGGTTATGTCTAGTGTGTTGTAGCTTTATTTTCAACCAGAATTTCTGTGATTTTTTTGTTGTTGTTACTCCAGTAATTCAAACCTTATTCAGGAAAAAGTCATAAAAATATGTTCCAAATAGTCCAATCTTGTAAAATTTTCAGCTAGCTGAAGGGGACTTACTTTTGTAGATACTGTTTGTCTTCTACAGGCCTGTGCCCTAGAGACTTCAACCACTTGGTTTATAAGCAACACAATTTACATTTAGATCATTTTGCTCAAGGAAAAATGGAGAAAAATGTTTTGATAGTCTGTCCTCCATGGGGTCTATTTAAGTTGTGTAGAAGTATCTTGCTGTTCCAGCATCCAGCCTGGAGACTGGGGCATTCTCCAGGTGAACCAGAACTGCCCTCAAGGTTCTTGCTCTAACCTGCCTGCTTTCTGCTGGTGTAACTCATGTGCGTGGCCGTGTCGTGCTGCTCCCTGTCATCCTGTTTGTCCATCTCCAGTTCACTTCCAGGAACGACGCATATTATCTGCTACCAGTACATATATAGACCTTGACTGCACTGTGTGGGTGTGAATGTGCAAGTGTGCCTCTTGTTGCTTGTTATGTGTCTCTATTGAATGTAATGAAATACCAATTTACTATATCGTAATACTATATTTTACTATAATTCACTGTATAGTAGATCAAATACTTTTGTTTTATGCAACAACTTAATTCAGCTAGTTGAGCAAAAGCTTAAACTATTTTGAATTGCTTGAGTAGAAACTTTTTATAATTTTCTACTTGTAGATCAGATGTTAAATGTAATGGGTAAATGTTTTTAAGGAGGGAAAACATTGACTCGAATTCATGCTTAATTTTCTTTTTCTAGGTGTCTAATCCATTACGGTCTCTTCCTCTTTAACCCATTTTTGTTACTTTCTGCCTCTCCTACATAATTCCTCGTGATAAGTGTTAAATTTGTTTTCATTTAATAACAGCTGCACAATCAGTGATTGTACAGTAGTAGGTTCTGCAGTTTCATGTGCTATTTTTCTAAATTTTCAATTTTACATGGATGTCTTTAGAAATAATGGACTTAAAATTCAGTGGAAGCTAGTTAAGTTTTCATTGCTAGAAATGCTGCTGTGCCTTTGTTAGAGAGAAGTTTTTGGACTAGGCAAAGGTTGAGACTGACTAAGCCTAGTTCTCGAAGAAATCTGACAGGGTACAGCTCTGTTGTTTTAGGCTCTGTTTCCACAGCTGCTCTCTACAGAAGAGCACAAGAGGTTCCCTCTGAAGGTGCATCCTTTCCACTGACAAGCTGCTGTAGGAGTTGTTTGCCAGGTATGAGTCTCACCATCTCTAGTGATGGAGCATGAAAGGAGACCGATGCTGTCAGAGCTGTTTGTGCAAGCAAAGAGTTGGGATAGTTGGAAGCCATCCTTTGGAGTGCAGTCATCTTCTAATATCCAGCTTGCCAACAATTTGGATCGGACTAACAAGGAATTGAGAGCTTCATTATGCAGTTGTGGGGGAAATGCCTTTCTTTTGCAGTTAGTAGCTTTTGCTTTTAAATGTTCACACTAGGAAACAGATCCTTTCATGTACACATGTGGTTCATATGTCTAACTATTAAAATCATTAGAGAATACATTAGAAGACTTAGTTGAGTCTGCCCTCATGAAGCAAAATGGCACTTCATGGTCATCAAGTTTATGATCAGCCATAGGACTGCCCTGGAAATGTCTCAGCTGCTACGTTACTGTTTTAGGAGCTCCTTAGCACTGTGCAGCTCCTAACGTGGCAGAGGGTTGGTGGTGTGTGGAATAATCATTTACGCTGCTCACAGTATATGCAAAGTAATCTCCATTTGTCCCACTCCACCTCTTTCCTTGGCTAGTGAGATCAGAATAAAGAATTAATTACTCTTTCTCAAATCTACTGTACACTAGTAAAGACACAAAATTAAGCTTTTCCCTTTTTTGGTGTTTACTGCTTCATCATGGTGAACATAGAAAAGCAGAAAATATTTTCTCCTCTCCCTTTTAATCTCTAAAAAAGTATGTTTTCCCATGCAGAATTTTTCCTCCATTTTTGATAAGCTGAGGAAGTTGCATAGCAGACATGGGACCATTTTATTTAAGTACCCCTAAAAATTTATCATGATATATGTTTTATTAAGCTGATGATAAAGCTTTATTTACAGTGTCTATCTGTAATTCAAATCCAAATTCTGAATTTTTGCATAAAACCTCAGGATAATAAAAATGTTTAATAGATAGCTGTGTGTATTAGAAATGATCGACAGAATGAGAAAAAAAATATATTTTTTCAGAACAGATGTGGTCTGTTTTTTCCTTTGCAAAGCTTTTATTTTATCTGACAAATTATGCACACTTTGAAATAAAAGGTTTGAGAGTATTCATGTACAAGCTGCCCTAAATGTTTGCTACATTTTGTTTTCATTATAGGCAAGGTTAATTTTATTTACAGACAGCATAAAAGATCCTTTCTGTAACAAAAAATAATGTTAATATGTGTTAATTGCATCTTTGAAACTGGGTTCTGGAGTGTTTTAAATCCTAACAAGTTTATAGAAGTTGTTATCCTCTAATTCTGGGCCTGTCTTTTGATAAGTTTTTGCTGCATGCCAAATGAGGTTTTGTCCCAATAACTTTGGGAAACTGGGTATTTATAAAACCAGTTATAACTTGATGCTGCTGTTTGTTCCATTGCTGATCTGGATTAGATGCAATTCAAGGGGGGAACTGCTTAAATAGTGCCTTCTTCCCGAGTTAAGATTTTGGTATGGACAGTATTAACTGTTCGTTTTGAAAGTTCATCTAAACATGGTGTCCCTGTCTTTTCTGAATCTACTTATATGACTTTCTAATGTATTTTTTGAAACAAGCAGGCTAATTTCAGTCTCTTTAAAAAGGTATTAACATTGATTTGCATGGCTTTCTCTCTCTTCTGTGAAAATAAGGCCTGATGCATTTTATATTGCCATTGAACTTTAACTGAGGTTTCTTTTTTTCAAAGCACAATGAGCCTATGCTGTCTTTATTTTTCACCAGCATGTGTCTTGTATTCTAAAAATAGTTGCATTGTTTAATGATTCCATACTTGGTAAACATTTCAGTGAGTCTTTGGTAGGAAGAAACTTCATGTCCCATTTAAAGGGAGAAGGAAGAGGGGGGAGAAAAGAGAAGGTATTATCTTTACTGAAAGCTGCAGGCAACATTTTTTACCCCATTTTGAAAGGTATTCTACATTCTTTAGCTTTGCTTTCCTCAAAAAAAGAAAAATTACCATGAATTTTCTATCTTTCACTGAAGATAAAAGTAAAATATCATTCTTCATTTATGCTATGAGTAAAAATATCCTCTCCAAGTAAAGAAATCAATTATTTCTCTATGTGCTTTGGAGCTAACTATGAAGAACAGTATTTTGGGTCTTCAACCACTATCCTCAGTTTCTTCTGGAAATATCACAGATCCTTGGAAACACCAGTTACTGAAATGGACTTCCCTGTGTGCTCCTCCTGTCAATCTGCAAGCTTGGAAAAACCCCATAAAGTTAATAAGCACTATGCCTACAGTATTTGTCTACATGTTGATTAATTAAAGTAACCTCCTTGAATAGATTGACCATAATTAGCCCTGCAGCTGATGAAAAGGCTATGCCTTCTTTGGGTCAAACACCTTTGTCTTCCCTCCCAATATAAAATTTCTGTGGCAGTTAGGGATTCTTCATGCAGCTTGGAAGGAAGAAATATAACTACCAGGTAATGAATAGCAACCTGTATTATTAATTAAATAGTGCATACATACAGGGCATGGTTTACTTCTCCAGGGTGTGCAGTGTTCACATTTGTTCTCGGTTGAATGCCCCTTGTCCGCTATTGACATGAATCTGAGGACAGCTGTTTCCTTCCTCATGTTGGAAAATATTAACCACATTAATGGCATTTTCCTAGAGATGGGTTTCAAAAAAAGTGTGAGGCAAAAGAGCTTTAATGGGAGGTGTGCTCGGCAGGAACCTCTGACTTGAGTGAAGAAACCTGCTCTGTCTCCAAGGGTTTGTTCTGCAGGCTGCTAAGCAGGCAGTGCTAACGTTCTCAGCAGTGCTGTCTGGTCAGTAGGCCGTTTGCCTTCTGTCTGCAGAATCCCACAGAGATTCAGTCTCACAACATGTAATACTTTGCTCTTCTGAATGAGATCGGGAAGCTTTTTGGCAAGGGAGAAAGTCTCTTTTAAAATATATACTTGACAATGATAATAAGAATAAGCCAGACTGAATGAAAATTATGTCAGTTTTCATTTTGTGGAATTTAGGAGTTTCAAGTTTCATTATACAGAATACAGTTCAGATCCTGGCATTTGACAGTAGCTGAATAAAAAAGGGAACAAAAATAATCCTTTGGAAACAAAATGATCATGAGTTGAATCATAATCTCATCAAAACAAATTTAAAAGAAACATTTTACATGCTTAGCATTCTAACTTGATATGCATTTTTTCCAAAGCATCCATTGCTAGATAAAGCCTGTCATATACGCAAAATTTTGTTGTATGTCTGACAAGAATTTTTTCAAATGCAATAACTAATGTACAAGGAGCCACAGTTTATCCAGTTTTTCAGTTTTCATCCCAAATAAGAAAAGGAAAAGAAGAATATTAAGAAATAGATTTGTCTACATTAAGACAGAAAGTATCAAACTACAATACATCAACTTGGTATTCAGTACCTTTAAACAAATATGGAGCATGTCTGCTTCTGCCTTCTAGACAGCAGCAGCAGCATCTTTTGGGGAAAATTAAGCCTGAAATTCCAAACGGGGAGTAATAACATGCTTCAGTCAATGGCAGTCCCAGAAAGAGAGTTGTAGTTTACCATCACCAGTTAGGCCATTTCTCTTTCTTTGCTGCTTGTAGCTGGAACTTTTGCAGTCTTCCCGAGATGAACATCTTTTCACTTGCAGTATGTCTTCACCCTTTTGTAGCTTACAGAGTAGGAGTCCATGCACCGAAGTCCCACAGTAGTGCATCTCTGGCAATAGACCCACAGCAGCAGGAAGTTCAGCAGAAACAGCAGTCACAGCTGCTTTCCATTAACTAGGTGGCACCTACTTTATCCATCAAGGGAAGATCATGTTTCTATGCCCTTACCCTACAGACACATCAATTCTTAAGGTGGGGCAAGTGTCTCAATGTAAGTGTTTAGTGTCAGTTTGGGCGTTGGGGGCGTATCCAGTCTGGCCTTCAGCTCATGCTGGGGAAAGGTGCTTACCTCTCTCAAGTCGTGACTGATACCTAGCAGTCTTTTGCAGTTGTCTTAAATAGCCTAATGTTTCAAGGCAGGAGGTTTCTGTGTTTAAGCGGAGAAATCCTACCCCACCTTTCTCTAGTCAGAGAAGTGGTGTTCGTGCGGAACTGGGTGCAGATACTTTTCACCCTCTGTGGGTGAACTGTGGGTTATTCAGCTGCCTAGGAGGGTGAAGAAATACCTGTAAGGCTGGACAGAGAAAACAATAGGGGAGTGTACCATCTTTACAAGGTGCCCTTTGCTCAAGGGTTTGTGTAGATTTTGAATTGAATAGTGATGGGAGAAAATGTGTAAATGTGTTAGGAATAGAAGCCAGTACTCTGACCTCTCTGCTAGCAGGAGCATGCCCTCCCCACTTGGTTCTTGAGTCCTGTGCTAATGTATTTTTTGTTTTATTCCATTTGCAATTATTTCTAGGTTTTCAACAGTGTCATGAGATTTTATTCTATTTAAGAATAATGTTTCTTGCATATTTTTTAAGCCTTTGTGTAATTAAAAAAAATATTGAATTAGCTGGTTGATAGCATGCTCAGCTAAGCAGTAAGCAATGAAAATACTGCTTAGTAAATGTGCTTTACAGTTATTGAGCAAATTTCCTGTTTAGTTCATTTAGCTAAGTCACTTTCCTGTTCTTTTCCAATGTTATCCAAGATAAATTTTGTTCTTTTCCAGTGTTATCCAAGATAAATTTTGTGGTATCATCAACATTTCAGTGGAAGGGCTGCATGATGTTATGACTGAAGATCCTGAAACAGGAACATACAAAGAGTAAGTGGAAAATCTAATTTTTGTGGGTTTAATGGTAGTAGTACTGTTTTATATGTAGTGTTTTGATTGGAAAAGTCTGTAGGCAGTTAAGACATGCTCGTGAGAATTCTTGTTTTCACAAGAGGGAATGTTTTAGTAAGATAGGAAATTTTTGTTGTTAAGAAAAAATAATTGTAATGGGTGGAGGGAGGGCTTAAAATGACAGTCAAGATAATTGTATATTGTTCATTAAGTTATCTACTAAATGATGTCTTCAAATGTTCATATGCATACGCTCATTTGCTTTTTTCTCACTTGACTAGTATATCTAAAATTACAGTCCAACAAGCTTGTATGTTGGCAGGGTGGTAGCTTAGAGTTTCTTTGCGTTTCTGGAGTTTAACCAAGATCTTCTCTTAAATGCCTCAGGCTCATTGAGTGGACCTAGTGTACAATACTTCACGGCTTCTAGAACTTGAAAACCTATTCCACAAGGACAATTCTCCCCCTTCAGTTGTTCCACTTAACACACTGGCTGCTACAGGGCATACTTCAAAAGACAGTTTCCGGAGCCGGGAGCAAGAGTTTGTTTGTAGCAGGAGGGGGGTGTTGGGGTGCTCAGAGTGCACTGCCACCCAGCACCACGCTCATTCATCTCCTGCTGACTCTCAGCTTACTGGTGGTATTCCATCAAAGCTGGAAAAGTAAAAAAACACTGAATAATAAGGATTTTTTAGGACAGAGTTCTTAGTGTTGTTTTTTCTCTATAATGATTACGTAGTTTTAGAATGATGGAGAGTTGTAAGACATTAACAACAGGTGCTCTGCAAGATGTCTCTACAGACACTATATTCTAATAACAGTATTTACCGGATGCTAAGAATCAAACATTTTCTAACTTTCGGATAATTACCTGGTGATGGAACAGAGTGTGTCTGAACTAATTAAGTAATTGCTTAAAGGGATGTTTGCTAGCACTGAAGCCAGCTGGCACAGAACAGCTTGCAGGTTTTCCTCCACTTAAAACAGGTGGTATGCTCACAAGTGTGTACTGAGAATGGCCCACACTCACACTGAGCCTGAACTATGCCCAAGAATTGCTAGCAAAAGTACATTCCACCCCCCCACCCCCCCCAGCTCTCAGTGTAGAAGATATAACTCCAAACTCTGGGAATGTGCTTAGGCACTGTTTTCTGTTTACAATAGGAGACAATGTTACAGAATCCCTTCTATTTCTACACATTGCTTTGCCAGCACTTGTTGAAAAAAGTTCTTACAGAGAAATAAGTAAAACTTTGTCCTAGTTCATTTCAGATTTTAAGCTTGAAGGCTTGTAGAACTTGTCGCTATACTTTTCCGAACTCTAGACATTGTTTTTGCTTTATAAAATATAGGCACACTGAACCAAGGACATATTTCTATTGACAGATACTGAATGGGCTGTTTGAAAGATTCTGACATTTGTGTTACACATTTCAACATCATCTGAAAGTAAATAAAGTGAAAGCACTCATGTAGAGTCATGTGCACTATTCTGGCTGTCCAGGCTGAAGAAGAATGATTTAACCCTGAACTGCTTCAGAAAAAAAATTGTGTACTCCGCTGATTATCATAATATTTAATTACTGTAGTGCAGAGACTAAAACAACATGCATGTTTAGCATAGGAAAGTCAAAGCTGAAGCAGCCACTAAAGGATGAAGAGCAGGTAAACAAGCACAGGGAAAACTGTACAAATTAAATGACAGTGTTGGCTTAAGTGTAAGCTGACCATGAGTACATTTAAACTGGAAATTTGAAGAAACTGTGGTAGTTACAGCAATGAGATTTTGGAAGAGCCTTTCCAAATACAAATGCAGAGATAAAGGTCTCACCAAGTTTTAGATGGAATTTTGATCAGGTTATGAACATGATTAAACGGTGCCCTGGTTTACAATACAAAGGGATTATACTTGGCCAGGTTTCCTAGCGTTTATGTCTTGCGTTGTAGTGGTAATTACGAGAAAGCTTTACAGGCCTCAGATTTTCTGGAAAGGTGAGCATTCCATTGCTCCAGTCTTGTCTCACCAATATTCACATTTTTCCCCAATTTTATAATCTTCTCTTTTTTTATTCCCTCCTCTCCTAGTTTTTTGAATTACTCTTTGTGGTACCTAAAATTTATCAAGGTCTGAAAAAGTTAATTCAATCTTATATGTTTTGGCAATTGTCACTTTTGTCTCCTTTTTCTTCAATAAACTGAGTTGCAAGAAATCATGCCATTTATGAGGAGAGGAGACATGAGATTTGCTGTATTATTTTGAAATAACTAGTCCCTTTGTTGGAAGTGTCATCTTTGTTAGCCACGACCCTTCTGCCATGCTGTTTAGCAAGTATTTCATACAGCTCTAAACACATGTTAATAGAAAGCTGAATATATAAACAGAGTAAGTCTGAACATTTTCACATAAAATCACAACTTTTTTTCATTTTAGTCACTTTAAAACAAGTTATTCAGTTTAGCTGCAGGAACATTTCACTTGCTAGTGGAATGCAGCAATTAAAAATGCACAGTAGTACAGGGCTGAAAATGAGCAATAATGTGCATCTGTCTTGGTGCTTTGTAATATGTGGATTATGAGTCCTTCCTGCCATAAAACATACCTAATACTCGGTGGCAAGTTGTTGTCACCTGAGTGATTTTTAAATCCTTTTGGTCTTTAAAGCAGATTTTCTACGAAAAATTTGATAAAGTGGTGGAATATTTGTGTATTCTTTCAACGTTGACAATGTAAAGTGAGTGGAAAGCATGTTTGCTATAGGATAGCTTCACCAACGTCTTTATAAAGTCCATTCAAACTGTTTCAAGAGACAGAAAAACCTCTGACATTTAAACTATTTTTTAAAATATTTTCTGGTTTTACACTTACTACAAAAATAATAGTTAAAATATGGCTGTTACTTGTGCATATTGGTACATAACAGCTGAGGGTGAAGCAAAACAAAAAACAAGTTTAAAAGGTTTGCTTTACCTGCGTAGAAAAAAACTCTAAAGGACTGCAGAAGCTAACTCATTTCTGTCCACTTAAAACGTTATTGTTCAGCGTCTTGCAGATTTTAGTGTCTAGAATCAATAGCAGTGACCATATTAGTTTTCAGGTCGTCTTGTTAAAGATCTCACAGGAAAACATGAATGCAATGAGAAATCTTTGCTAGTTTTGCATATGCCACTTTGATTTTCATGTTGATAGGTTACAGAGTGCTTGTATAGCACTTCCTTGGAAAGACTGGGAAATTCTAGTTAGGAACAGTAGGTTATTCTACAGTAATTTTTTAAAATCCACAAAGTCTGTTTTCTATATGCAGAAATACATCTTTAAGCCAGAACTTGAGCTAAAATGTGGAGGATAACTGAGATTGTTACATGGGTGTAGGTGACACAGAACATGCATTCAGGCTTCTTTAGATTCACTGTTCTCAGAAAAAAATGGCTTGCTAACAGATTGCCTGACTTTAATCAAACTCCAACATATCTGTCTTGTGTTTTTAAAAGTGCTTTAAAACAACTTTTAATGATAATGTATGTTAAAAGTGTTCTTATTCCCATTCTTAGCTGCATGTTGATGTCTCATTTTGAAGAGCCCAAAGTTACGGAAGATGAGGAACCTCCCACAGAACAAGACAAAAGGAAAAAAATGGTAAGTTTTAGATCTGTTATTCAATTATAGAACTGATTATGTGATTCACTTGTGTCAGACTAAATTTTTTGCCTTTGGATTTGGTTCATGTATTGTTCTTGGAAAATTCATCTGTTGAATCAAAAAAAAGAAAATGCTTTGATGACAACACTTATGCTTCTGCATTCCTTTCGAGTCTTGGAAAATGTTGCCAAAATAAACATCATCTGTTCACAAAATCTGGACATTATAATACTAAGACACTATAAAAAGGGTTTATTGAAAAATGTAGGGAGCTAAAGAAATGTCATGGCAGGACAAATTTCTCATATTTAAAACAATCTTTATTATATCGGATTATGTGTTTTACCTGAACAGCTATTGATCCATATGCTTGCATACAACCTTTTTCTAATGTAAAGAACTCTTAATAAGGAGCATTGATTTAGATGAAGATATCTGGATTAGGTACCATGCAATTGTGCTATTTTTGTCCAACCTAATCTTTGAATGTTTCATAATTTAACTTATTTTTGTAAGAGTTCAGGGAAACTGGTTTCTCACACAGAAAACTGCAGCATACAAATGCTGTGGAATAAAATAGTCTGAACTGCTTAGTATTGAGTAATTGCAAAACATGGAACTGGGTGATTGAGTAGATGTGTGTAGCCCTGTCGTGCATTTGCTTTAACTGACCTACATGTATCCAAAAGAATACTTGTGGACAGTCCTTCAGTACTTTATTTCTTCTTGTAGGAGCAGAAAAGAGTTTGGATGGCTTTTGATAGTTTGTTTTAATTTGGGGATTTTTTTTTTAAGCCACTGGATGCTTCTGGTTTGTTAGCATTTCTTTTAAATGCCGATTAAAAGCTTTTCTTTTAAATGCTGATTGGTATATGGTTCCTTTTTTTTAAAAAAAAAAAGAAAACAACACAAAAACTGTTGTGTATTCTGCTATTAGTAATGCCCTGAGAGAAATTCCTAGTGTCTTGCAATTTCTGAATTAAACAAAACACAGAAATATTATTTTCTATGGTCCTTAAAAATGTATTAGTTCTATAATACAGTTACTCTTAAAAGCATCTCTAGACTCTGTTAAATTTGGTTAAATTTCCTTCCAGCTTGTGGGCTTAAATTAAACTCTGGGTGTTTGTTGCAGAATGCTAATATTTATTCTTAGTTGGTTTGGATAATCTCTTGACATATATAGATAGATATGTATATATCTTTATTGATATGGATCGTTTTATCTATATATCAGTAGGGAGAGAGATAAGTTTGGTTTGTTAATCAGATTTAAAAAACATAAAGTGAATTTAAATCTGCAATTCTTTCATATTCTTAAGTTTTCCTTGAATGTACTCAAATTTTATTTCTCTCGCTGGCTAAAGTTTTAATAACTTTCTTGCAGAAATTATCTTCATTTTTCAGTTACAGATTGACTTCAATAGTTTAGCTATGTATTTAGGAATTTAGACTTTTTAGATTTGCTGTGGACTACCTTCAGTGTAGATATATCAGGCAAAATGAAAAGCAGGGCACATTGGTTTATGACCTGTGTCATTCTTCCCTCCTAAATGATACAATGCACCAGTATAGTTTTGGTGAATACAGTCATAATGAGGGAACTGTTCTGGGGTCACATGCAATACAGCATCAATGGCCATTTGAATAAAGAGAAATGGCTGTGCTTTGGTAAAGAGGAGCCAGAACCGATAAGGACATGACAATGCAGGTTTTGGTTTACATGGGAAATATATCTTCCCTTGCATGTCCTTTTTTCTCTAAGGAATTGCTTGTCATTTGTTCCTGAACTGTTCTTTAACATTCAGCTTAAACACCTTTTCAGCCTTTGTTTCCTTGGAAGGTTTACACAGAATAAATTGTCATACTGGAACACTGAAGCTTCATTTGCGTTTTGGATCTCATGATCTAGACGTAACTATTTCCATGGTTATGTGTTTTCTTCATTCCTAAGCATTATGCAAATCCTTTGTTTTTCTCCTTTCAACCCTCTTCTGTAAGAATACCTGTCTGTTTCATTCTTCTCATTCCCATATTTAGCCGATTATTCCTGATATATTTCAGACTTGAGCCTTCTATACTGTCATTTTTTCAGCTAACTTTAGTATTCACTGCATTCTTACTCCTTTCTATGCAATTTTTCACAGCTGTTAAAGCAAGCAAATTCTAGTTGTTATGAATGTCTGCTATAAATTCATTCTGAATCCCACCTGAAAATGCTCGGTATAAATTTTTGTGGATGGTGCAGAAATTGAGACTTGCTACTTCTCGTGGCTGTTTATTTCAAAAGGATACAGGTCATTTGGGTAGGTCACTAGTAACAGAAATGTCAGTTAATAATCAGGATTGTTAATCATGGCTTTGAAAGCACAGCTGGCATTTGATTTGAAAAACTGGATTAAAAACAAAACATCACCTGGGCCCATTCCTACCCACCTGTACTGGAAGTTTCTTCCTCTCTGTGGGAGCATCAGCACACACACTCAATTCTGTGACATTTAGAACAACTGCAGTAGCAGATACCTCTGGTGAAATAGAAGTGGGAACAAATATTTGAAGTGAGAAGAGGAAAATCAAGAACAACCCAAAGGGAATCTGCAATTGATTTAAGAAAGTTTCTAGTCTCCTGTCCCACTTCATTCCTGCAAGAGGTTTCTATCCTCTTATATATTCCATTGCTGAATCAGCAGCTTGTATCAGGGCTTAGAGCTTAAATCTCATAAAACAATAATGAAAAGATAAATGGGATCCTCTTTTTCAAAATAATAATGCTTTGCAAATTTTAAGGCCATTAATATGAGAAGAAATATAAACTGGTATGGTCCATGCTAAGTATTACTTCCCGATGTTAGCACAGGGTCTAGATATTTTTCTTTGATCTATCCCTTTATCCTGTCTTTGGTACCTCTCTTTATTATTATGCAGAGCTCAAAATTACTAGAGAGAGTTTTAGCTAGAACAGTGCTTTATAAGTTTATGATAATTTTATGTAATTGACATTTCCACATACTGCTATATTTTAGTCTCATTGCAAATATATTCAGGAAAATGTAAATAGGTGGAGAGTGATTCATGGCCTTGCATTGCACATAGTGTATAGACCTCAGGTGATTTATTTTTATGTGCCCTTAAGGTATGTTTTTAAGAACTCCAGTATCGTTGTTCAAAAAGGGAGTTAAGCTTTTTAAACTCTTTATTTGAAACTGAGGAGAGGAAAAACTAAGTAAAGTATTTTCCAATAAAAATCTATCTTATTTAAACTTGAATTATCCGTGCTGGTACATGTTTTAGATGATGCTTATATGTAAATATAGAAGGCTTGGAAGTTGTTTTATTTTACCCTAGTATGGGAAGAAACTAGATGAATTGTGATTTTTGTATATTCAGGAAAATAAATAAATGAGTTACAATGTAGTAAGCCAAATGACCAAGTTTTATGTGATGATGTGTTTTACTAAGAGTAATACTTTTACTTCATTGTTTGGGGTATAATTTCTCCCTATACATTTAATCTACAAATTAGCCACAGATCTAATGTGAGTCCCACTGAAATCTGTTAAAAAGCTTTAATATTAGCAGCCTTTTGTATGGTCTGGCTCCATTTTATAATCACTGTTAAAAGTAAAGGATACATTCCCTCCTTAAATTATTTTTCCCGTTTTTCCCAGAGCATTACAGTCACAAGTTACTAACCATCATGGTAAATACGTATAATTTTACATCCAGCATTCTTGCTCCCTCTTTAGTATCAAAGTATCCATGCTTAAACTGAAGAGAAGCTCAAGTTCTGGAAATCTTTTCAACAATTTAATTCAGATATCACCAACACACTTTTTTGAGTTTTATTAGACTTTTATTGCATTCTAATGCATTTCCATTGGCTCGTGTTATCGCTTGTAGTGATTAGATCACTGTTCCTAGTACAGAATAATATGTAATTGTTTATTGAAAACAGTGTGATTTTTGACTGTAGTGTTGTCTAAAGATGTCGAGGAAAGAGATTCACCTAACAAATACTGGTTCGAACAACTGATAATTCTTCAGAATGTCATTGATGCTGGCAAGTGGAGTTTGGAGGAATGGGAAATGGTTGTTCTGTAAAACCTCTGTACTGCTTTTCTGATTCAAACTGCTGTTTACAACCAGTAAGGTGGAAGATTAGTTTCTTCAGTCCAGCCCCAAGGTAGGCACCTGTGTCCAGTTTCAAGATCAATTTGTAAAGTAACTAGATTCAAAAGCTAGTCAAATCAGGTTTTCACTGAGCAGCATAAAGCACATTTCAATAATGTGTATTTCCTCCCCAAAATATTTCCTTCTGTTTCCTGTCTGTAGCTGTTTTGACTAAGAAGCTGTTGGAATTTTCTAGGATTTTGTTTTTAACTGGAAAATAGGTGTGTTTTGCTCTTATCAGAATCCAGAGCATTTCAATTAAAAGAAAGCTCTGGCCACACACCTAGGAAGTCAGCATACACACTTACATTCAAAAATATGGTCCCTGACCCAGTGTTTACAGACTAAGTAGCCAGTGTTAATATTGATACGGTTGTGTTCCGTGTTGGACTGATGTTGGATGCTCAGTGCTTAGCAAGCTGGAGACTCAATTTTCAAGAGGATTATTTTTCCTCCAAAAAGCAAATAGAATAATCTGAAAACATCTTACAGGTCTTCTCTTAAACCAGATACTATCTTAACTTTGTCATAATGAAAATACAGTGAATAAATAACAGTGCTTACTGTTCTTCCAAACTTATGATTTTGCTTGCTTATTCAGCTAAGACTGCAGCTGATTGTCTAATATTGTCGACAAACTAATTATACCAAGTTATTTCATTTGTTTTGTTAGTTCTGAATACAAGTTCCAAAAAGGTAGAGTGAAAGGAAAGCAAATTTGTTATTGTTGCAGGAAACTCTTTAATTTACTCGAAATATTTTTGACATGACTATCTGAATGAAATCAAATTAGTGTATTAACTCCTTAATTAAGTCTGAAGACTCTTAAGTCCCATTTGGCTTACAGATACTAGATGCTGCTTCTAGCAGCAAGCATTAATCGTACCACAAAAGACCCTAGTGGCTTACAGCACTGCTGCTTTGAACTGTGATGGATGGGTTTATGCTTGTTGCAATAAACCAAGCAGAATTTTGTACAATTTCTCACTTGTCCTGATGTTGGTAAATATGCAGGAGAAGTATTTCAGTTATTTTCCTATCTAATGGAAAGACTACATAGAAAGTTGACTAGCCTCACTGAAGTTTTATGAAAAAGAAAATGTGTAATTACAGTACTTCTAAAATGAAAGTAATTATGTACCAAAGTTGCAGTGCATACAGTAGCCTATTCCTGTAACTCCCAGCATTGTGCAAATCTGGCAGCTCTGTTAGGAATAAAAAATACCAACGTTGAATTCTGTAATATATTAAGTTTTGTCATCTTCTTCACTTTGGTTGTTTTTTCAAGATTAAGTACTTTTCAGTAGTATTGCAGTGATGATTCAGAGGATTATTTGGAAACCCATCGTCACCTGCCATGAGGCAGCTGCTAGAGGGTTAGCACCTCTAAGAGATGCTAGAGAGCATCTCTGTAATTATTATAAGAAATACTAGACTCAGACTAGAACAGCATTACACACATACTTGTATTCTAGTAGCTTGTTAAAATTGGGAAAAAATTTGGACTTAAGTTGAGGCTTATTAGTGAACATTGACATATGAGAAATCAGAGGTTTATTTACCATTGACTTAAGTCTGGTTTTTGGGTTTTTTTAGGTATCAGGGGAGTAAACTTTGTAATATGAAATTCCTGATTAGATGAATTTGTCTTGGTAGAGTAGAAAGAAAGATTACCTGAAGTTGATATTTTAAGGCAAATTGCTGTGACTTCTAATTCTGAGTACTTTAACTTAAACAAGAGTTTATGGTAGGGTCACATAAGTCATACAGCTAACTAAATATGTAGATTAATTGGTTTGTAGGTTAAGAATGGCTTTTTGGCAGTGCTTCCCAAGGTGACTTAGTAATGCATGTCATTCATCTAGTTGCTGCTGTGTCAGGGTCACAAGGATGCGAACACTTGCCTATGGCCATTTTAATACCTGTTTTTCTGTGCAGGATTCCCTACAGTATTTTTATACATGACTGTTTAAAGCTATGAACTTACCAAAACTAACTAATTAGAAATGTGTTATATGTCCCAAATTACAATTGTTGGTTAACAAATGCAAATTGTTCAGGAACTGGTAGATTCTTTGCTTGGCAATACAGTCTTATTTTACCCTGTAGATTGTGCTAATGTTTTTACAAAAGTATCACTAACTGTTGTGGTTTAGCCCCAGTTGGCAATTAAGCACCACCCAGCCACTCGCTCACCCTCCCCCCCCCGCCCTCCCCTCACCGCCCCCCCCGCGGTGGGATGGGGGAGAGAATCAGAAGAGCACAAGTAAGAAAACTTGTGGGTTGAGATAAAGACAGTCTAATAATTGGAACAAAATAATAATAATAAATTTTGAATAAAAATAATAAAATTAATAAAAATAATAAAGAATAATAACTTAACAATAATGAAATATTATTATTTTAAACTTTATTTAAAATAAATAATAATAATAAATTTAAATTATTATAATAATAAATTTTGGCTGGAACTCAGGAAAAAGAGGAGAGTCTATGACCTCTGGAAGAGGGGGCAGGCAACTCAGGAGGACTGCAAAGGTGTAGCGAGGTTGTGCAGGGAGAAAATTAGAAGGGCCAAAGCTGAGCTAGAGCTCAATCTGGCTACTGCCGTAAAAGACAACAAAAAATACTTCTTCAAATACATTAGCAGCAAGAGGAGAGCTAAGGAGAATCTCCAGCCCCTAGTAGACGGCAGAGGGAACTCAGTGACAAAGGATGAGGAAAAAGCTGAGGTACTTAATGCCTTCTTTGCCTCAGTCTTTAATAGCAGGGCCAATTGTTCGCTGGGTACCCAGGCCCCTGAGTCAGAAGATAGGGACGGGGACCAGAATGGAGCCCCATAATCCAGGGGGAAATGGTTAGTGACCTGCTGCACCACTTAGACACTCACAAGTCTATGGGGCCTGATGAGATCCACCCGAGAGTACTGAAGGAACTGGCAGATGTGCTCACCAGGCCCCTTTCCATCAATTACCAGCAGTCCTGGCTAACTGGGGAGGTCCCAGCTGACTGGAGATTAGCAAATGTGACACCCATCTACAAGAAGGGCTGGAAGGAGGACCTGGGGAACTACAGGCCTGTCAGCCTGACCTCGGTACCGGGGAAGCTGATGGAGCAGGTCATCCTGAGTGCCATCACATGGCATGTAGAGGATAACCAGGGGATCAAGCCCAGCCAGCATGGGTTGAGGAAAGGCAGGTCCTGCTTGACCAACCTGATCTCCTTCTGTGACAAGGTGACCCGCTTAGTGGATGAGGGACAGGCTGTGGATGTTGTCCATCTAGACTTCAGTGAAGCCTTTGACATGGTTTCCCACAGCATTCTCCTGGAGAAACTGGCTGCTCATGGCTTGGACGGGTGTACTCTTCTCTGGGTAAAGAACTGGCTGGATGGCTGGGCCCAAAGAGTGGTGGTGAATGGAGTTTACTCCAGTTGGCAGCCAGTCACAAGTGGTGTTTCCCAGGGCTCAGTTTTGGGGCCAGTCCTGTTTAATATCTTTATCAATGATCTGGATGAGGGGATTGAGTGCACCCTCAGTAAGTTTGCAGACGACACCAAGTTGTTGGGGAGTGTTGATTTGATTGAGGGGAGGAAGGCTCTGCAGAGGGACCTGGACAGGCTGGATGGATGGGCCGAGGTCAATTGTATGGGGTTCAACAAGGCTGAGTGCAAGGTCCCGCACTTGGGTCACAACAACCCCATGCAGCGCTACAGGCTTGGGGAAGAGTGGCTGGAAAGCTGCCTGGCAGAGAAGGATCTGGGAGTGTTGGTTGACAGCCGGCTGAATATGAGCCAGCAGTGTGCCCAGGTGGCCAAGAAGGCCAATGGCATCCTGGCTTGTATCAAAAATAGTGTGGCCAGCAGGACTAGAGATGTGATCGTGCCCCTTTACTCAGCACTGGTGAGGCCGCATCTCGAATACTGTGCTCAGTTTTGGGCCCCTCACTACAAGAGAGACATTGAGGTGCTGGAGCGTGGCCAGAGAAGGGCAACGAAGCTGGTGAAGGGTCTAGAGCACAAGTCTGATGAGGAGTGGCTGAGGGAACTGGGGTTGTTTAGCCTGGAGAAGAGGAGGCTGAGGGGAGACCTTATTGCTCTCTACAACTACCTGAAAGGAGGTTGTAGTGAGGTGGGTGTTGGTCTCTTTGCCCAGGTAACAAGCAATAGGACAAGAGGAAATGGCCTCAAGTTGAGCCAGGGGAGGTTTAGACTGGATATTAGGAAATTTTACTTCACTGAAAGGGTTATCAAGCATTGGAACAGGCTGCCCAGGGAAGTGGTTGAGTCGCCATCCCTGGAGGTATTTAAAAGACATTTGGATGAGGTGCTTAGGGACATGGTGGTCTTGGTAGTGTTAGGTTAACGGTTGGACTCGATGATCTTAAAGGTCTTTTCCAACCTATGCAATTCTGTGATTCTGTGAAATTGTAATGAGAATGAAAACAACAAGAGGGTGAGAGAGGAATAAAACCCGGGCTGGGGGGGGGGGGGAACACCAACAGTGATGCAACCGCTCACCATCTGCTGACCGATGCCCAGCCAGTCCCCAAGCAGCGATCGCTGCCCCCCAGCCAACTCCCCCCAGTTTCTATACTGAGCATGACAACATATGGTATGGAATAGCCCTTTGGCCAGTTGGGGTCAGCTGTCCTGGCTGTGCCCCCTCCCAGCTTCTTGTGCACCTGGCAGAGCATGGGCAGCTGAAAAGTCCTTGACCAGTGTAAACATTACTGAGCAACAGCCAAAACATCAGTGTGTTATCGATATTATTCTTGTACTAAAATCCAAAACACAGCACTATACCAGCTACTAGGAAGAAAATTAACTCTGTCCTAGTTGAAACCAGGACACGAACCTTGGCAAATCTTGATTAGCGTAGCTGTGGTTTAGAAGTTTTGTTAGAAAAATCTGTTTATATTCTAGAGATGAGATTAGATTTACTGAAAAGAATTATTACAGAATACTAAACTATTATTGCAATTACTCCCCTTTTCAAAAGAGTGTAATGTTAACAATAAGTAATAAAAAGAATCTATCTTTGAAATGTAGAATAGCTGGATAGTAGAAAATGCTGAAGGATCAAAGGCTAAAAAGCCAATATTAGGAATACTGAGGGAATGATTAAGAGATTTACAATATAAAAGGCAAGGTGACCATAATAAGGAAGAAGAACTTGCAAGCACTGATGGAAGAGGCTAAAAAGTAGCCTGCTTTTTCACTGGAGTTGTTCATGAGAAATAAGACGAACTTCTCTTTCGTGATAATTACAGTAGTTTTGGATGTCTTACTCTTTCTTTGTCTTATATTTATGTGTCTGTTTCAATCAGTATTTCCCCCTGGTTTAGGTATAATGTTGTTTAATAAATAAGTAAATAATCTTAAGGTTTAATGTCTTCCAATCCATATTAAAATTCAAATATTTCTTTTTTTGTATCATGCCAAAAGAACAGTTGTGCAAGTTTAATATGCCTAATTTCTTTGGAAATGGCAGTATAGCAGGGTATTATGATCTCAGAAGTCTCCTATTTCAGTGGACTTTGAGATCTGGCATTTTATTTTGTTTCCTGACCTTCCAGCATAAATAGTAGTGTTGTTTGGTTTTGATACTAAGATGAACAGATCATGGGTCTGCAGTAATTGCATGTTTATTTCAACATCCTACTTTTTTCTCATGCAACAAGCTCCAGGTGTCCCCATCCCTTTCATCCAGCCTGGTGGACTGAGGGACAAATGCTGCGTAACTGTCCATGTCCTTAGCCTGCCCACACCTATCTTCTGATATTGAAATTAAGAATAGGTCCTCTGTCAATATAGCCCCTTCATTTACCTCTTTTTGCTTTCATTAAGAAGCAGTTAACATGTGGAAAATAGTGACCAATACTCTGCCCCTCCCTGCCCAAAAGAAAACTGCATAATCCAGCTGGACTGATAAGGTTGTATAGGTACTACTATTGAAGAAGTGTGTCTGTATGCATATGGACAATTTATTTTAGCTGTCCTTTGTCATATATTCTAAACTAGTTCAACTTTTTCAGTGTTTTGTTTCCTTACTAGTAAAATATAACCGACTATAGTTCATGCCATCTCTAAAGTGCTTACCATGGTAACATCTGATGTGGTTTTTAGGAGTTATGGGAAACTCATTCAGCAGTAATTAACAAAGCAGCTTTGAAATTGTTTTGTCTTATAGAAGGGTGAAATCTTGCAGCAGACTGTGTCCATGATTTGAGACTGTTTCAAGTAGTTTTAAACTGATAATTTGCTTTTGATAATAATTTGATCTTTGCTTTACAGGAGTTTTTCCTCTTGTTTCTCAGTTCAGTACAAAGAAAACCAGAAGATTTCTTTCTTGAGCTGAGGTTATAAAAGAGATGAGTAAGTCGCAGAGTATTTTTTAGTGCATTATAATATATATTTTTCTCTTACATGTTTTCCACAGCTTGCACTGAAGGACCCTGTACACACTGTGTCATTGCAGCAGTTCATCTATGAGAAGCTAAAGGCACAGCAGGAATTACTGGGAGGACAAGGTTTTCAGGCACTTATGGAAACCGTGGATACAGAAATAGTTGCACAGCTACAAGAATTTTTACAAGGCTTCTAAGCAGAAACAGATTTTGTATGTCAAATTTCCCTTTCAAAAAAATAGGAAAGAACTCTAGCCTTCCATCTTGTATGGAAGAGCCTGATGAAAGCTGAAAATAACTTGTGTTAAAAAATAAAAAATAAGTTTCTGTTGTTGCTATTAAACTAACTTTGGTAACGTTTTATGTTATTTTTTAATAAAATACCTGGGGTTTTATCATCAAAGTAACACTTCCATGATTCCTAACATGGTGTATGCTGTCCTAGCTAGTACCATTTTTTTTTGGTACCATTACTGGCTTTTTGGTTCACAAAGCTGTGTCATAAACTGAGAGGTCTGAAGTAATGTAGTACTGTATATTAATGAGATGTGTCTACTAATCCAGCACCATAATTCAGTATCAGTAGCTGCTTGTCTTGATATTGTGTACCTATAACTTTCTCCCCTTCCTATTACCATTTCTTGACTGTACATTCAGCCATACAAGCAGAAGGACTTAGGAAAGCAGTAAGACTTTGAGCAGAAATATTCCTTCATGAGAGAAAGATAATTCCCGTTTGAATTGTCTCAGAGAAAAATAAACTTAGATTGTAACACTTAAATTGTATTTGAAGAGGTGTTAGAGAATATCAGTGTATCTCTATCTGCAGATGTGGGTTTTCATTTTTATCATCAATTTCTTTTATTTCTATTATGAAAAATTTCTTGCTTTCTTGAGTTTCTTCTGTCTCGCTTTTAGCTGTCATAACACAGAGAAACTCACCAGAGGTAGCTGAGTAGTTAATTCCAATTAATTCTTGGCCGTACCTCGACTGCTTAAAATTGCTGTTGTTCAGTACCTCAGTTCTTTGCTTTTTTCCATCAAAGGCATATCACCAGGCTACTTCATAATTGTTACTGAAAAGTTTGAGCCCAGGTGATCACAATTGAAGAAATTATTTGCAAATGTGAGGCTCACTTTGTGTTTTAATTATTTATGGCTCACTTTGTGTTTTAATTATTTATTAGTTACCTGGACAGCTGCAGGAATGACAGGATAAAGCTACTCCTTTCTATGTGCCTTTGTCTTTCATACCTTGCAGGTGGGAGGGGTAAGAGAGGGCTCTTTTCCATTTTGAGATTTTCCTTTTAAGTTGTGATCTTCCACCTTCAAAGTTCAAGTGAACTTTGTTTGCTTCACTAAGGGATGATTAAGCTATTAAGACAGATTGCCCCCACCCACCACCCCTCCCAGAGGGGATTAGCTGTTTAAAGACACCTACATGCTTTTGATAATCTTACCAGATAACCACATGCTTTTAAAAATCTGAGCCTTTTTCTTTACTGACCCTTTGGGGAGTAATTGTTTTTGAAACCTACCTTCTGTTTGCAGAGGAAGCCTGACGACCATTCCTTTCTCCTCCTTTGGCTTCAGTGGCAGAGGCTGCTGGGGCTCTTGCACCTCTGAATGCAAAACCTCCCCTGTACCCAGCTGCCAGCATCTGTCTACAGAAGTTGATAACTAATTTTTTCCTGCTTTTTACCTTAGGGAGGTTTGTTAGAAGAGTTGTTACGATTTGTCTGTATGTTACCTGCATGTAACTTCCTTAATCATCCACCAACATCAATTCTCATAATTAAGAGTTTTGGCTGGTTATGTTTGGTGCTTGCAAGGGAAGGGACGTGGTGTGCTAATGGTACCTTTCAGCTGTGAACTACAGTTACCAGAACCTGGTGGCATTTGACTTGAAATTGCATTTGTTGCATAGTTAATCTGCAGAGACTGTCAGCTTTTGGCTCAGTGTAAAACTAGCACAGATCTGGTCGGCCTCGCTAGCTTTGACCCTGCATGGCATGACTGCATGGCGTACAGAAAAACCTTGGGTTGGGAAGTAATATTTTTCTATTGCTATTCGGTAAAATCACTTTTGCAGGGCCGAATGGTGCTCCTTGATGTTTCAGAGGGAGGGAGGCCCTACCTACTGTAGTCCAGCCCTGGCCAAAAGGCTACTCTCTGCATTCCTGCTGCATGGCCGAGCCTCCAAGCTCCCTGTGCAGCATCTTTCAGGCAGGTCCAACTTTTCAGCACGGCTGTGCACAGCTGAGCCAGACCTGCCTGCCTGTGTCATTCTCTGAGATATTCAAGCCCCCGTTACTTCACGTGGTGGAGCGTTAACTGCAACTTATTTTAGTCCATGGTAACTAATGTTGGCACAGACTCTGTCAGGAATGATGGACATACTTCTGGCTAGTAATGACGCAGTAACATTGTGATTAACTTTCTGAGTAATGTCTCTGAATAAGTGTATGTATTCATTTTCATATGCATTAGGGAACAAAGTTGAATTTGTCCGTAGGTGTTTAGCTTTTCATCTTGGAAGATTTTACTCCAAGGTTTGGACTATAAATGAAAACAATTATCATCACTGTAACTGCTTATATGACAATCACTGTCAGCACACTGCAAAACAAGTGTCTGTCTGTGCTCAGCAGCAGTCTAGTACTGAGAAAGTGGAGAAATTTCAGCTTAAACCAGCAGAAAAAACTTACATAGAATACCCTTATATATTAAATCCTTATATATAGGATTAAATTTTCACTGGAAGGTTGTAGATTAGGACTGCATCAAACTTTAGCCCTTTTTGTTGTTGTGGTTGTTGAAATTTCTGACTTCAGCCTCTTGGGGATGAAGGGAAACCAAATACAACAAATTGCCTGACACCAAAGCAGTAAAATATAGTTTCTGAAATTCTTGTGAAGAAGGATCTTTGATCCTGTTGCCCTTTGAGCTTTGTTTTTGAAGGCAACAAATAATTGAAATGGGGATTTTTTTTTTTCTACAGCACAATTAAACTCCCAAGGCTTACAAATTTTATCAGTTTACCTTTCAGAAGAGGCAATGACTGTGAGTTGAAGACAAACTTCTGTCTCTGATAACGGTTAAATGTCTTTGAAGGTACGTGGTGAAAGAAACTGAGAGGACTAATTCTGCTGCTTCTGTCTTCACAAAATTAGCTTATGTGTCAATGAAATATGTATCAATGAAATGACCATTTTTAGGCCTTTGGCCAAACTGAAGTGTCAATAATCCCTCTAATTTAATTGCATTTTGTTGAATTTTTTTTCGGCTTTGTTGCAGAGGTGCACAAAGTCAAATTAAGCAGGTGATGAAACCCAAAATAAGATTTATTCTAATCAACAGTGTCTTGGTACTGCAACAAACATTTGTAAACCACAGGTTCAGGATGCCAACGGCAATCAATACTACACAACCGACTTAAGAATTCCAAAGCTTTAGAAGGATGACCCATGATGCGCACTCACTCACCTAATAAGCTGAGGGCTCTCAACCCTGGGGAGTTACCGTGGGCAGCGTCCCGACCCGGGGGGAGAGTCCCCAGCTGCAGACCCGCTGCTCCGAGGAGGACCGACTCCATTTGCCCTCCAGCCAGGCTCCATTTACACCCTGGTCGAATCTGACCTGTGGTTGTATATGGCCATGCTGGTTCCCTGCTGGCTGAGAGCTCCATGCCTGAGGGCTCTGGGCCAGTTCCCTGTTGGCTGAGGGCTCCATGCCTTTGAGCTTTGTTTTTCAAGGCAACAAATAATTTAAATGGGGATTTTTTTTTCTACAGCACAATTAAACTCCTGAGGGCTCCGGGCCGGTTCCCTGCTGGCTGTGGGCTCCATGCCTGAGGGCTCTGGGCCGGTTCCCTGCTGGCTGAGGGCTTCATCTGCCAGCAGCTTGCACATGACAACCGTCACCGTAAGGATGTGAGGGCGTGAAGGTAAGGGCGGGAAGAGAATCAGCAGCTGCTATATTAAAGCCCCGGTCTCTGTCAGGGTGGGTGCACCTGCTATAAGCTTCTAAAAGTAGTTTTATCCACGCGATAATTCAGTCCTATTAGATAGTCCAGGTGTTTGTCTCATACAAAACAATTGCTGGAATAATTTTACTTCTACAAATGTTTTCAGGTTAGATAACCTGAGGTATGGTACATAACCCTAAGAATGATAAACTTAAGGTTAGATAACGTGAAGTACGATACTTAAGATAACCTTAAGTATGATAAGGTTAGATAACCTGAAGTATGATAGATAACCTTAAGTATGATAAGGTTAGATAACCTTAAGTATGTTGAAGCTCTAGGTTTACAAAATAATAATAAAAAATCATTATAGGTATGTGCATGTAGATAGATGTATATCATGTATACATGGGGCTGGGAGGTAACAGGCACTCATGTTTCACCGTGACTGCCCTGTTCCAGTGGGGCCAGTTGCGTTGCTGCCCCGGTGGCCAGGCCTGCCAGCGGCCGCTGCCACAGGGGCACTCCCTCAGGCCTCTCTCCTCATGGTAGGCACCCTGTTGCTGTGGTGAAGCGATTAACACTCCCACCATGCTTGAAATGGGCAGGGGAAGTGGTCTTGTGCTGTCACAGCATGCCCTGCATCGCCAGGAGGGAGGTTGTGGCCTCCTACCTTTGCTTTAGTGAAGCAATAGAGGTGTTTTGCATCATTTGCAAACAAGTCCAAGGGTCAGGCCGTTTCCTGATGACCTCCTCCATTGTGATGGCCCGGGAGAGTGCACGGTGTGGTGGGTGCCTGTAGATGCTGTAACGCTGCACACCATCCCAGGAGCCCTTTTGGGCAAAGATGTTGGAGAAGACTCCTTTTAGTCAGGTAAGTGAGTGCTCGCAGTGTCACTGACAGATGGCAGGAGGTGTTCTGCCAGCTGTGCCTCGAATGAGAAGGAGTTCAATGGTTCCAGGGAAGCCTCAGAGGACTTGCAGGAGGGAAACCTAGCTCCTGCAGTACTCTAGCGTCTTGCTGAGGAAGAGCTTTTGTAGTTGCTTTGCAAGTTGCGTTATTTAAGCTAATACTGCCCTAAGAAAAGGATGTTGGAGTGCTAAGATTTCATCCTTCCTCTTGTGAAGTCTGTTTTCCAAGGTTTGAACCACAATTTTTGTTTGAAAAAGGAACACCAAATAGTGTTTACACCTTAGCAAAGCTGCTCATGAAGATCCTCTTTGTTTTCTGGTTGGTCCCAATGGGTGTACAGACATCTCCCAGGGTACCAGGAGTGACAGCTGAAGTCCTAAGTGGAGTCACAGCTCATAACTGCACATTGTAACAGAGCTCATTTCTCTGGTGGTTCAGCAATGATAAAATCACTTCTATAGATCATATTAACACAGACATGCTATCAGATTTACAGTCAATGTCATGCAGTAATGTTTAGTATGCTTTATTTTTTTTTAATTTTTATTTCGTTCCAAACTCTTATGATGCTTCTAAATTGCAGTTCATGGTGTTCTTTGAACTGCTGAACATGCCACATCATCTTCACTTAGCAAAAGCAGCACCTTTGTAATTAAGGTACACATTTTGAAGGCTTTCCAAACTCATTTACTTGTCTTGCTTCAATGCTGCTGCTTCAAAAGAATAAATGACTAGTTACTAATTTTAAAATGTTCACAATTTCTGTCATACTGCTAGCTATGATTAATAATGATGACTAATTATTAGATAATCAGATTTGACTGGTTCTGTAGAAACTTTTCATAAGGTACAATAGCTTGTTCTTACCAGATTTTGCTGACTCTTGAGGAAAATTAAATCAAGTTAACTGTAGTCAACCCCCTTTAAAAATGTATTGGGGATTCATAAGGAGTGCTTAAAAATGTTACATCCTCTGTTCTCCACACTGGCTAGGCACCATTTTGTTAGGCTGAGTGCATACTACTGCACTGACTAGTACATACTACTTGCTTAAAAATACTAATCATGAAGGAATTTGTTTTCAGGTTTGCACAAAATGGGTGATCAGTTTCCAAAGAGTGGTCTAAAATGAAGTGAAAAGGAGCAAAAGTGAATTTGCTGCAAACAAGCAAATTCCACCACCAATACATAAATGTAACTAAAGCATGCCCCTTAGAAGCTGATTCTACAAAATAAAATAATGTCCCACATCGAGGTACGTGTCATTTCTGAAGTCAGCCGTGGCTGTCAGCAGGTCGCAAACCATGTCTCCTGGGCTGGAGCTGTGCAAGTAATTGACTTTTTCATTCTCTTTCTGAAGAAGGGAGAAATGGTGGGTTGGCAAAAGTATTTTACTTGACCCAAGGTTTAATGTTGTATTTCTTTCTTTAGATTTCTTAACCTGCTTTTAATGAAACACCGACTGATTTTGAAGTCAAGCTGTCATTTCTAAACATGTCAAAAGCCTAGAACATTTAAAATAAGTATTCTTAGGTAAAACAATTTGCTGAACTTGCATATTGTTTCTTACCACCTGAAACTAGTTTTCAGTTTCTGCGTTTTATTAACCTCTGGAAAGCTTATCCAATTCTATTATGGTATGTAGTGTAAATAAAGGGACACATTGGTGTTTAAAACAACAAAAAACTAGTCATGTTGACTGCGTGGGTTGTCATCACTTCCCACAGCAATTTTAACTGCTTCCTAGCAAGAAAGATTATTAAAGCAGCTTTAGAAATAGACAGAAAACATTTAAATGAAGTGAATGTTTGAACTGAAAGTTACATTTGTTTTCCCAGTACTTGCATGAGCAAAATCTCTGGTGTTACTCATGGAAAGTAACCAAACACTGTGGGGCCTGTTTGGTGGTCAGTGGTTGTGGTCTAAGCTAAGAATATTTCTTAAGTTATTCAGGAAACCAACTGAATCAATCATACAGCATAGACAAATATTATCCATTAACTTACCAACCTGAGAAAATTGGAATTGTTGATAGGTAAATTCTGAGCAGAGAAAGTCTAAATCTGGTTATTTTGCTGCATGGCAGTGTTTCAAAAATACACTGTGAATAATTTCTGAAGTTGTTCTTCAAGTATTTTGAACCAAAGAGTCTTTCTTTCAGTTGGAAATATTCTATTTATTGTAGTTATAATTTGATTTTCTTTCTTTTTTTAAACAAAGTTGACGAACGTATCTTGCAGATATTGTTCCCCATTTTTCCAGGATACTGGGGAAAACTAGAAACTCGTATAGCAGGAATGTGGGAATTTGTACATGTATACAGAACTTATGACTTCTGACGCACTAACTGAGCTTGCAAGGGAAACATTAGAGACCTAAAAACATCACCTTCACCCTGGTGGTTTACCCACCCAAACTTTAAACATCAGACAGGTGTGCGAGGAAGCACACAGGCATAAACTGTATATGCAGCAAAACGTTTTTGTCTCGCTCAGCTGCTGAAATGCTCTGCCCTGTATTTTCCCACACTCTGTACTACCAGAAGTTGCTTTTTGTTCTACTACATCTGTAGCAAGTGCCTGCTGGTTCACTAGCACTTTTTTTTTTTCAATTTTTAAATATGTAAATGAAATCCTTGTATGCAGGCCGCCGAGCACTCTGGTCAGGGATAAAACAGGCAGGAGATTGATTAATCCAACAACTGTGGGTGTAGGAAGCAGTGAGAGTCCTACATTCTCTTATCTGCCATCAAGGCTATTTATGCACTTTATGCAATGATACTGTAATGCAGCATGTGTCAATAGTCCCTGGATCCCAAGATTCCTTTTCTAGCTTTTTGCTGCTAGCCATGCTCATTTGTTGAAGCATTTTGAAATCTCGCTTTTGAAATCAGGCCGAGAGCCATGCAAGCAGAATTGTTCTGCTCTGCAGAAGTTCCTTTCCCTCCTCCGCCTCCTGAATAAAAACACCTGTGCAGAAATCGCCAAGTTTATTTGTGCCTCTTTCTTGAGGTTCTGCAAGCACAGCGTCAAAAGTATGGCTGAATGACAGGAGCTGGACTTCAGAAAGCTGCGGCACAGAGGCTGATAAGGAGGCTGTGTGGTTGTGCAGGAAGAGATGAAATTCTAATGTGTAAATAACTGAGAGGTAGAAAGCAAGAAGGTAAACAAGCAATTTTCAACCCGGCAAAAGGTTAATAGCAAGATGCCACAAGGTTCTGTGGACTGAAATTGGAAGTTGGACTGAAACAAGAAATTGGACTGATTCTTATCAAACTTTATTAATGGTTTGGAAGTGTTGATAAATAGTGAACTGGCAAAAATTGTCAGCAACGTAGGAACTGCAAGTAGTGTAACTGAGCAGGGTGGTGCAGCAACGCAAAGGCAGATGAAGCTTCAGTGCTGGGAAATGCTGATCAGCCTTGCAACAGATGTTCAGAGTCAGCCCTTGTGTGTCATGTTTTCCTTGGGGCTGGTGAAATGGAAACCTAGAGGGTCCAGTTGCTGAGTGAGAGAGAGAATTTGAACAAGCCCACGCAGCTGGAAATGAGATTTCAGAGAATCGTTTTGGTTGGAAGCGGCCTCCTGAGATCATCTAGTCCACTCCCCTGCTCAAGCAGGGTCAGCTACAGGAGGTTGTCCAGAACCATGTCTGGTTGAGTTTTGAGTGTCTCCATAGATGGAGACTCCACAGCCTCTCTGGGCAACTTGTTTGACTGCCCTCACAGTGAAAACAGTGTTTTCTTGTGTTCAGATGGAACTTCATGTGTTTCAGTTTGTGCCCATTGCCTCTTGTCCTGTCAGTGGGCACCACTGAGAAGAGTCCGGCTCCCTCTTCTTCATTCCATCCTGTCAGGTATTTATGCTGCAAAGATCCCTCAAGATTTGAGAGTCTCTTATTGTGGAGAGGTTTCAGGGGAAAAAATGCAGAGTAAATGATGGGCTGGAAAAATTCTCCCTCTAAGGAAGATGAAATGGTGAAACTGAGTGGATCTTAAGGTTACTTGGTGTGGAAAAGAAACAAGATTCTGGGTTAGAACCGAGAACTGCTCAGTGTAAAGGTACGGAGACTGGATGGACCCATAATAACAAGGGGATATGGATTTCCACAGACTGGAGGGGTCTTACAGAAATTCTGTAATGAGGAAGTAGAAATATCTGAACTTTGACAAAGATGGTATTTCAGGAGCAAGACCAGAAGGGGATAAGGACTTCTTCGGGAAAGGCGAGGTGGTATTTCATTTGGATTGTTTGTAAAGGGATGACTTCTGATTTGGGGAAACGCAGAATGGGATTTGGAGAAGACTTTCTGCCTTGAGGCCTACAGCTGGCAAATTAATTGTAGAAAGAATGATTTGATCTCGTAGTGTTTATGGTTGAATTTGTTCACAAAGGCTGCGCTGAGGTTGAAGAGTGAAAGACAGAATCATTTTGTCCTGTTTTCTTAGGTGAATTTGCACCACTGGAGACAGATGAACCCTGAATCTGTTGTTTGGTTTGGAGGCATTTCATATGCACGCAGCCGTGTGCATACTTGCATTACAACACAAAACCAGCAGTGTTGGCTTGGACCATTTGTAAGACAGTAAGGAAGATATTAACATTAATTTGAGATGGGGATATTGACTATTTTTTCATAACAACATGAGCACTCCCCTAGATCTCGCTGTCTCTGGAGTTCAAGGCCCTTATTTTAATATGTAAGGATATAAGTGTGAGTTAAACACCGAAGACATAATGAAATGTTTAACGTCTTATTGCCTGCAGGCAACTGAGTAGAATAATCTGGTTTAATTTGCACTTTGTGTAAAATCTGTTTGTAAATAGTAAAATAATGACATAAACTGGCTCTAGAAACTTATCAATGTTATTCTGTTCTGTCATTTTCTCACTATTTTGAAGTAATATTAGAGTGGTACAGAACACTTAAACCTAGCAGACCATATCAGAGGCTGTTCTGTTTTTATATTTTATTTTGAACCTCTTTTCTCATTTATTGTGACGGATTCCAGGATGCTGCTTCTGATTGACCACTGTGTTAGCCTGGCATTTTCCTATTCTATTTACCAGATTAAAAAAGAGGAAAAAAAGTTATTTTTTTTCTTTTAAACAGAGCTATACCTTCAATGGGTATTTCTTAGGCATTGTTAATATGCTTCATTATCTTTACAGATATGTAGAATAAGCAAGTTAGCCAAAAGCAGCAACTAAATAAAAAACAGTGGCATTAGAGAATTCTACTGGCCCTAGAAATTGAGGAGATTTTCTCAGGCTGGCAGAAATATTCTATGTTTGCTTCTGTTGGCACTTGGGAATGATTCCAGGTGCACCTTTTTATTTACTGTATTTTTAAACTAGTTCTCTCTCACCTGGAGATTGGACCTCACAGTGTCACTCCTGGAAATTAGTTTTGTCTGAATTGCATATTACTGCCAGTAACTCCTCAGCAGAGTTCAAACAAAACCAGGTTATATTCTCTGCTGTGTGGTTTCTCTGCATAGCTCAGGGTAGGACAATTTCAGCTGCCTGCTTACAGAAAGCAGGTGAGTACAAGATACCCTCAGTAGGAGTTGAAGATAAATGGACTGCCTTAGGGAGGAAGAGGATAGAAAAAGTGCATTCTGGAGGAAAAGCAGAGTAGGAAAGAAAAAGAAAGAGGAAGGTGATGAGAGTTGACATGGGAACAGAGGCAAGAAGTGAATGATACCAAACTATGAAAATGATAAATACAAAAGAATGGAAAACAGGAAAAACACAGGCAACAGTGTTAGAGTAATAATGTTCTGTTCAGTACATGTTAGTACGTGTGCATGGACTCACCTATGTTTCTGTGACTGTTTCCAGGATTGGTGTATGTTTCGCAGCTCCCCCAGTGAAGTAAGCCCTTGAAACTTGCAGCTGAGCACATTCAGGTTTGCCAGAACTACTCCAATTTTGGTGAAAGAAGCTATTTGGTGCTTATAGCCGTATTCATACAGTAGCAATAGAAATCATGGCATATTGAGTTACCACTTGGCAGAGTTGGCATGCTGTTTGTGCATGATCCCCTCCTGTTTTAAACAGAAAGTACAATGCATTTGCTTATACCACCATGAACTCACACCAAAGTTGCATAGGACTGTGGAGCTTCAGAGCTTAAGAGCAGCAAATCAGTAGTAAGTTACCAAGTGACAACACAACAGTTGCTCTTGATCATTTTCACACGCCCCAAATACAAATGTAAAGCCTTACAGTAGGCATCACCAGTGAAAAATGTGGCTTTGAAGTGTGGGTTTGATTAAGAAAAAACAAACAAACAAAAAACCCCCAGGAGGATATTTGCCTCCCCCTTCAGAGAGTGAGTGTTTTGTGTGATCTTATCTCTGGATTTGTCAGTCTACCAAATGCTAAATTCACTCAAAGTTACTTTAACACTTCTTTCAGTAGAAATGATATCTGAAATCTATATTATTTTCCCTTGCCCACAGTTGTGTTTGCACTTCAAAGTCAATAAAATCTTACAGTAATAAAATCCTAAGCAATCCTAAGTCCAGGCAAGTACAAGGTACTTTGTGTGCAGCTTCCAGGTTAAACTGAAGTTCTAACTCACCTTCATTTTGCAGTAAATCGGGATAAAATAATTAATACAAGCTGTGGAGCCCATAAATAGGATAGATTTTAGTTGAGCCTCTACCATAAATGGAGACACAATTTAAAGTGAAAAAGCTGTGGCAGTAATGAGCTAACAGACACTATCACTGTAAGAAATTAAGAACTGTCATAGAGGTAAATGATACCTAACCCAGGACATCCATTCCTCTCCAGTCTGTGTTTTATGATGTGAAATTGCAAAGCATAAGTCATGAATAGGCAAATTATTTGTGGTTGGGGTAAGGTATGGGAGGATTTTTTTTTCCCCCATTGAGTTGTTTTGGGGCCCGTACAGCCGAATAATTACAGTTTACTGCATGGATAATGTCAGTATTAGGCAACATAGTGAGAAATGGTGCAGAGATCTCAGTCACACCAAGTGGAGCCTTAGCAGGGTTTCAAGACTCTGAGTCGGAGCTGGCTGTCCTTGCTCCTGCAGAGCTGCTTAGTGTCTTGTGCTTCCAGGACTTGAGTTCTGCGGTTCTGCTACCTCCATGCCCATGCTGGACACAGCCTGCTGCTTTGTGCTTTCCCAGAACCTGGCTCATGCCTAACAGGTTCTTCAAGAACCAGCTCAGCTCTAGCAAAGTCCATGTTGAGCCAAAACTGACGATCTTTGTTGCACCAGAGCTGGCTTTGCTACAGATGTCCTTGTGCTTTTGTATCTAGTATTCCCAAGTCAAGGAAGGTGGCAAGAAACACCATGTTTGGATCCGCATGTGTTAGGGTAGGTTCAAACAAGGCCTCTTAGTTATGGCCCCCCATAGCACTGAAGTAGCAGTAGTGCTTATCTGAATTAGCCTGGAATTTATAAATTATGCTCAAATTACTTTGTATCTGAGCTAATAAACATTGCCAGACCAAGCTCAATTAACAGTATGGCAATTTGGATGCTTTCTATACCTGCCACCTTCTTAATCTGTATCCTGGATGTTTTAATGTGTCACTGAAAATGGTGTATCAGCAGCACTAAAGCCCTGTTAAAAATACCTTGATGGGTCTAACTTGTCCACAGTTGGCCTGCACCGGTAGAAGTGCAAAGGAAACAAGTGTCTAGATATCATGAAGTGTGGTCCCTTCATTTGTAGTTCACCCAATTCTGTTTGGGTTCATGTTGGTTTTAGAAAATGTACTGAAACTTGGAAACCCAGCTCCATACTGTGGCTGCTTGAGTGTATGTGGGCTGGATGGGAGGTGTGTGAAGAGCAACCATGATTCAGCTGCTAAGGTGGGAGGCTCTTACTGGAGCAACACAAGCCCTATGGACTGGATGAACAGTGAAAAGAATTAGAACACTGCTTCATGCTCACTCATACTGGCTCTGTGTGGAGCTCTGACTATACATATCATTTATATAGCTGCAGTCTGAGTATTTTACTCATTGCTTCTGCCCTCAAGACAGGCAGGTGTTGGGCGTTGTGAGCTCCTGCTAGGCAGCATCAAGGGCTTGATGTTGTAGCGCACCATGTGGTGCACGCTCACTGCAGTGGCAGAGGTGGTGGTTGAGGCACTGCAGGCAGAAATGCTCCTCATCTTTTTCTTTGGCTCTAGATTCTTCTTGGACCTCGTTACTGTTCCTAAGCATAGTATGTTGTGTTCTTCTGTGTGTCATACTTCACAAGTAAGGGTTGTTACTGTTCTCATATAAAACTGTAAGACTCTTCTCTGTGATGATGCTTCTTTCTTTATGTAACATTAAACTGTCAAGCAAAAATGAACAGGTGTGTGCTAATTCAAGAGCTATTAAATGGTGTGGCACTAATGATCTCTACCAAAAATACCAGAAGTACCAAGGCAAATTGTTCTGTTGAATAAATTGCTATGGTTTGAAGCAGACTGTAAATTACAGACAGTGTGTCTGAGTTAAAGGGTGACATATGCATTAGTCCTGGGTTTAGCTAGTTGCTGTAAAATTTGCTGAAAGCAAATGTTTGCCTAGTGACACTGTGCATAAGCAGAGAACAACCTCTCTGTAGTAGGAGAGTCTCACGTGAACAAAGCTTCCTGCTTAGGGAGCTGAAGAAAGGAGGAACAAAAGCAATATAAATGGGATAATGGCAATTTTTAATGGTAGTACACAGGAGGAGGAGGTATAATCGTGTATTGTGTTATCATCTGTTATGATAATTATACTCATCCTAACAGCATGATGCAGTTTCCTGTCCCTGTAACTGATGAATGAAAAGATACAACTAGTAGGCCTCTTTTGGGGTGGAATGTTTCTGCATACAGAATGACAATTATACCTGAGAGTTTATTGCTTTTCATGTTCAGGAAGGACGAAAGGGGATAAATCTATTAAACTTGTTTACATTAGCAGGCTTTACCAGAGCTCTTTATTCAACTCTACAGCTGACTATGGGCAATGCCATTAACCCTAAGTGTTGCCCATCCATTGTATCATGTGCTCCATTGCACTACTGCTGTGGTGCATCTGTACTAATATAGAGGCTGTTAGGAGAGCTGAAGTTCTGCTAATTAAACAAACACATACCAGCAGTCCCTGCAAAACAGCAGTGTAGAAACCTATACATACTTTCTTCTAATTAATACTTTGTTTCATAAATTAGTAATTTTTTAATATATGGGAAAAGTATGTGGTGGCAAATTGTCTCATGAAGATTTCATAGGCAGGAGTTTGGGTTGGCTCTATTCTTTATAAGTAACAAAACAACTGCTTTTCCTGAGATTAATTTTTTGAAACAAGCTAGTAGGACGCCCAATATATATACTTAGTATTTTTTTTTACTTTTATTGAGAAGGCCACGTATATTAGTTGCTATAACTTCAACTATCCAGAATGTATAATTTTTTTTTGTTTCAAAGTTTCTGCAAGTGGCTTTTAATTCCTTTTGTTTCTGTAGTGATGTAAGGACCTCAGGAATTGATATTTCAGGACAAAAAGAAACTTCTGTGCTTCACATGAAGAATCATAGTTTGGGTTTTTAATTCCAAACAAATTGTGAGACACTGAATTTTAAATTTGTCTCTCTTTCAAGACTAAATTGTATGAGTTTCACATACATCCTTGGACTAGAGTTATACTCAATAACAAATGTCTGCTATGAGCAATGAGAAAGGGATTTCAGAGATACATAGCTATAACATATATAGGCTTGCAACACCATTGTATTATCTGTGGTAGGATGAACCGTGTAATCAGAGAAACACCAAATGCAATTTAAGTTTCTAAGTTTAACGCTACACTTGCTCCAGCCCTTCTCCAGTGTCTGAAATGGATCACAGGTTATTGCAGGATCACTGTGGATCTCAGAACTTCGGTCAGAATATACAAAGGATACACAGTTCTTCTTGACGGCAACTTTTGAAATCCTTGGTATATTTATAAATCTCCTTTTTAATCTTTAATTTGTGTCATCAGAGATTTCCTATATCATTTAGTTGCACAGCCTGTTTGCACACAGTGTAGAAAAACAAACTGAAAACTATGTAAAAAATACTAGGCTGTCTTCTCTAGTGGTATGGGATGTTTCAGCACACAATGAGAACACGGCTCTGAGTTTTTTCAAAGGAAGGTTTCAGCAATTTGCTTATTGGACCGCTTGCAAATGTCAGTCCCCTGAGCATTAATGAAGCAACAAGTAGGTTGAGAACAAAGCTTCTGATAATTCTGGTGATATGTTTGAGGTAAATATGAGGGCCATGATGGGTAGGAGTAGGAGACTTGTTTCTCTGGGGAAAATATTTGTGTCAGAAAAAGCATCAGGCAGTGTGAACTAAGCTGTTCACCAGCTGCATGTGCTTTTGAGAAGCGTGCTTAAAGACAATAACCTGAAAATAGAAGATAGTATCCCACAGGATACAGTTGGCATTTTGTGAGCCTCTGCAATGTTCAGATGGATCTGTTTTGTGCAGCCTTATTGATAAAGCCTAGATGAAGGCTGGATGCCTGTTAAGTACAGCTGTCACAGATCAAAGAGATGCCATTTATTAGGCAAAACATTTTAAACTAAGTTGTCAGGCTTTTTTTTTTTTCCCTTGTTCACTCAGGAGTTCATGATGACTGGGGAGAAGAGAAGGTTGTTGCAATGAAGAGTGAGTTGTTTTGCATTTTTAGAAAATCATTACTCAGAAACCTGGGACAATGTGTGTATATTCATACAGCTTTAGAACCAGCATGTGGCATGTCTGAAAATAGTTTTAGTTTGCGTAGTATTTTTTCCATCATAAGCTTAACTGTATGCAGTATTCAAATAAGAACTGTCTTAGTTTACTTGATTTTTGGCTATGACGCATCTGGCCAACCTTTTGAAATGCATGAATCCTTTTCATGTATGCAAATACCTGTGAAGTTGCATGATTCGTAATGCAGGCACAAAGAGTGAAATGAGCCTTGTGAAGTATGAATACCCCAGAGCAGATGTGCATACATCAGAGTTGGTCATCTTAGGTACCTGGAAAGGGACAGTCTGAAATAATTCAGATAAATCAGATGCAAAAGTAGTAGTTTCTCTGCATTAGCAGTACAGCAGCCTAGGTGTAGATACGTTTGCTCCATGGGGGAATGGATTATTTGTACTTAGGGGAATGTGAACTAGCTTTTTGCACATTATAAAATATATAAAAAGGCTGCAATAGTCTTATTTGTTTGTTGTTGCTGATGTCTCTCCTGAAGCTGTTTAAACTGTTCTTTCACATTCCCTTATGGCTGGTGAACTCTGTGAAATGAAGGATAAAGCCAGGTAGCTTCAGCCCCCTAGTGACTGTAGTCCACTGATTTGCGGTCTGGCCCTTAAAATGTACGGATACAGTTTTTGATTCCCATTTTACTATTAATGCTAATTCTACATTTGTGAATCTGTTGTTATATAGGCAGAAGTAGAAGTTGACATCATTTGTAACTGCCAGGCCTAAAACTGAAAATTAGGCCTCCAAACATTTGTCAATAAGGGGAAATTGATAATCAGCTTGTGCTAGGTATATCTTTTGCTATACAGTTTTCTTAAATCCTCCCTTGCTGTGTGTGAATATTAGTGGTGTTCTTCGTAATTGTATACCTCAGAACAATCCAGTCAGTTTTGGATTGACCTGCAGTTCTTACTGTGCAGAAACTGGGATTTCCTGGGGCCAGTGCCTCTGAAGCCTGTGCAAATCTTAAGGTACTAATATAATAGCAGGCACTCTCACTGATGAAGCGTATTCAACCACTGAGCCAAGCATGAGGCTCAAATAAAACGAATGTCTGTTAGTATAGAGAGACTTCTGCAGCAACTTTACCATACTTTGGCTGCTTCACCTTATTTTCTTTTTCTTTTCTGTTTCCTTTGCTTTGAGTCCTCTTCTTTGCAAGGCTATTTGCCGTAAAAAGAAGTAATCTGTATGCTGATGGCAGGGCTGATGACATGAAGGGTTTTAGGAGGGTTTTAGTCGTCTTCAGTGAACAAAAGCTGACCTTCATGTGTAATAACTCGTTTTCTTGATAGGCTTTTAGTGAGAATATGATAGTATTACAGAAGATTGTGTAATGATGACAAAGCTTAATACGAAGTGCTCATGGAGATACAAAGATGATACAATGCTTTGTTGAGAATGCTGTGGTTTGAGTGTGCTTGTGAGCAAAGGTGAGACAGAAATAAAATGTCCTTTTTTAAAAAAAAAAAAAAGAAAATCAACCCCAATTAAATATCGGCTGAAAAATTCCACTTGAGATGGTGGAATTTGTCATCAGTTATTTATTTGGGCCAGTGTATTAACGTAATTCTTAAAAAAGGATAAACAGCAGAATTTTTGAAGGTTTGGAAGTTCAGCTCTTGCGTTCCTCTAGAACCTGTTGGTAAGATGATTCTTGTCAAGGGCCAATCCTTTAAAAATAAAAAACAGTAAACACTTTGGACTTCTTACCATTTGCAGCTTTTCTATAATAATTGCAGTGTGTGTATGTGCATATGTTGAGTGGGAGGTTATAGCTGTTCCTCAATTACCTATTATGGACACTCCTATTTTTATAGTATTGCAGTGATTTGCTGGAGATAGTTCTGCAAGTTTCTAAAGCATTGTCAGTGCCTTCACTTTATTCTGATGGTTTTTATGTTACACAGGTTAGAACAGGAGGCAGAGTGCCTTAATAAACTGGATCTTGGTCTCATTTTTGGTTATCAAACCTTGGGAAAGTCTGATTAATCATCTGCAGTGTCTAATGAATGGCAATAATGGCTGCATCGGTTGTATCATGTTCTGAGGTTAATTTAGTTAATGCTGCTGCTGGTGTTTAAAAAGATCAGAATAACCTCATTTTGACTAAAGGATTGCAGGGATTGCTGGGTTTCAAAAGGCATATAAGGTCTGATGGAACCAGAATCAGCTTTGTTGTTGTTGAACTTAATGTTCATACTGAGCAAAAATTGGGATGGGCTGATAAAATAGTAAAAGATACATACTGATTAAAATAAGTATTGGTGCACTTCTGTATTCTTTTTGTAGGATGGAGTTTCTGGAGCGAGAAAAAGGATGTTAAAATGGGGAGAAAAATTGTAGGTGTGCTACCTTGGTCCAGTAAATGTGGGATAGGAGAAGGCAGAAATTTGTATGTTGTGTCTTAGTCAAGACAGAAAAAAGAAGTTTTGTTATAGCGAATTCTGGTGGGATTTCAGTCCTGTTTTGCAAGCCAGTTTACTTGTGTTGAATTTTAGGTAAGCATCCAAACTTTGGGATCTTTGTCCAGGTGCATTTCCTAAACCACTTAAAGCTCACTAAGTAAAATCTTGTGCTTTTTTGGAATATGGGAGCTGAATGATGAATGTTGGTTGCTTTGACAGACCAGCTTAGGTCAGCAGGACTCAGGATTTAGCACCGAAACTTTCCAGGAAAGCCACAAAGGATGCACAAGCGCTGTTTTTCATATTTTTTTCTGAAGCAGGAACTACTTTCACAGCCTCTTATCTCATGTGGGGTAACTTTCATTCATGGTTATTTCTACTCTCTGTAATGCTTTTGCCTTGATAAGATTTTATTTTCTTGCAGTGCTTTCTCATATGAAATAATAACTTGAAGCTTAAAGCTGCAAGAAATTGTTATGCTCCCTAGAACCAGAGCAAGAAATATTTCAGTTGGTTGAGTTATTTATAGAGACATACATACATATATGTATATAGATATATATAAAATTTTCTTGATTTTAAAAACAATGTTCTATGAGTCAAAGGTATATTAAAAAAAATAATTACAGACATCAAATGCTTTTCTACTATCTGGTTTATTTGATGTCAGAACACCATATGAGAGGAATTTTAGGAACAAGAATTGTATGGGCCAGAGGTGAATCCTCTGTGTTTCCCTGTATTCACTTGGGCTGCTGGGCTCTTGTCATATTCTTTGAAATCCATTCTGGTTTGCAGCTGGCAAAGAACAGGTAAGTGTGAGACTGCCAAACTAAATCTAGATGTTACAGAAATTAGCACTACAGATGGTGCACCTCCTTACGAATACTTTGGCTTCTTTATGTTGAAGAGGGGGCTGTGTGGGGGGAAATGAAAGTAGAAAGTGTGTGAATGGCAATGCAGTTGCCTAGGAAACAGAGGTCGTAAAGCTGGAAAGCATGGGGAAAGAGCCAGGCTGATCCTGCCATACGATCTGTCCCTCCATATTGTCACCCTGGTTCAGCTGAAAGCTCACTTAATTGGTCTGTGATTTGGGGTTTTTTTGCAAATGGCTTTGCTCCTGCAGTGCTGCTGGTACAAGGGAGCGAGCAGGAAGGTGCGGGGTGGGACAGACCCCAGCTGATTTTGTTGCTCCTGTGCTTTCAATGTCCCTTCTAAATTTGCCTCTCTGGATCAGTGTGGTTTAAGGAGCAGTTCCAAAGCTTGGGAGACTTCCCTGCTCCTGCTGAGATAGCTAACATCGCAGAGTGACTGCCCTGTCTCCAGGTGCTGTGTTGCTGTCCACGGCAGCAGTGAAGGCTGATGGCTTTGGTGCCAGGGAGAGCTCCTGGAGGAGCCCATTCAGAAGCAGAGGAGGGTGACTGGCTCTTGGTGGGCGTGTGGGATCAGCACAGGAGCTTCCTCTGATGATGCAACTATATCTGGGAAGCAGTGCTTGTCCAAAAATACAGACTAAAGAGGAATTTTCCTGCTTTGCTATTACCATGCACAATTTTGCTAGCTCTTTAAGGTGGTTAGGAGGCCAATGTGCTGGGTATATGGAGAGAGAAATACTGCTTACAGTTAGGTTTCCTGTTCTCTTCCTTACTTCTCAAAGGCAATTTCTATTCTGGGGCTGAATCTGCCCCTGGTCCTGTATCCAGGAGTCACTTGCTCTCCCTGTCCCTGCTTTTGCTCCCAAATAGTCTGGCAGTGGGAAGTTGTCTGTTGCAAAGGTCGGTGCTTTCTCTACACACATCTGACCATCAACACATCTGAAGCTTATGTCATGCTTGAAGAATTCAGTTGCAACAAAACTTAACTTATTTTCCCATAAAATAAACCTGGAAAACACCAGCTCTCATTCCTTATCATTGCTTTTGGAGAGAGCTGACCAGCAACTCTTGTTAGAGATGAATGATTTTTGTTGTTAATGTGAAACTAGTAACATGTTTGTATTCAGTAGTTTGTGGCTTAATTGATCCTATATTTCAGCTTAAGAAGAGGAGATTCTTCGTTGTACCCCCAGGCACCAATGCTGACTTTCTTGCTCTCAGAAATCAAGCATCTGCATTCATTAGGGATTTCAAGTGTTTTGTTGACTTTTCAGAAGACTCTTTTGAAATGCAAAATTATGCTTAGAATTGTGTCTTTGTTTTTGTCTGAGAATTGCATCTTTGGTTTTATAAGGATTGACTCAAATCAAAGCTAGAAATTTCCCACAAGCTTTTCTTAGTTTTGTGATGTCTGCCTTAAAAGCCTCCATTCAGTTTAGTTATCTGTAATTTTAATGTATCTGATTGTTTGAATAACAAATTTGTTAGATATCCTAGGTCACTAAGTCCCTTAATTTTGAAGGTACATACCTGCTGACATACCCTACTGTCATGGTTTAACCCCAGCCAGCAGCTAAGCCCCACACAGCCTCTCACTTGCTCCCCCCCGGTGGGATGGGGGAGAGAATCAGAAGGGTAAAAGTGAGAAAACTCATGGGTTGAGATAAAGACAGTTTAACAGGGAAAGCAAAAGCTGCGCATGCAAGCAAAGCAAGGAATTCATTCACGACTTCCCATGGGCAGGCAGGTGTTCAGCCATCTCCAGGAAAGCAGGGCTCCATCACACGTAATGGTTACTTGGGAAGACAAACACCGTCACTCTGCATGTCCCCCCCTTCCTTCTTCTTCCCCAGCTTTATATGCTGAGCATGACGCCATATGGTATGGAATATCCCTTTGGTCAGTTGGGGTCAGCTGTCCCAGCTGTGTCCCCTCCCAACTTCTTGTGCACCCCCAGCCTCCTTGCTGGTGGGGCAGTGTGAGAAGTAGAAAAGGCCTTGACTCTGTGTAAGCACTGCTCAGCAGTAATGAAAACATCCCTGTATTATCAACACTGTTTCCAGCACAAATCCAAAACATAGCCTCATACTCGCTACTATGAAGAAAATTGACTATATCCCAGCCAAAACCAGCACACCTACCATCTTGTTTGCTATAATATATACGCAGATTAAGTTATTAATAAGTGAAAACAAGATTAAATGTATAAACCACAAACCTGAACAAAATACAGAAAGGTCAGAAGTGTCTGAAGCAGTTACACCTCATCTCTTTTCCAAATCACTTACTTTAAAGGACAGAAGGTATTGGCACAGAAGAATTCAAGTTCATTCAAAAGAACTTTGATTTTTTTTTTTGTTCAACTCAGAAATATAAACTGTAGCAATCATTTTAAAAGGTAAAAATATGACAAGACAATCACTTGTCCTTTCCTTACCATTTTTCTGATAAACTGAGATTATGATTATATGAGAGACCAGATAGTTCTCTGAAGATAAAGATACAAATAGGTTTTACTGTTCCAGGCCATTTCTGCTCAGTGTGTTTCTGACCCTAAAGGTGAAGGAGAAAGCTGCAACAATAAAAATAGTGAAAGGGAATTGCACAAAGCACTGGTAAGTATATTGAGTTTTGAGGGGAATTAGCTGGGATGATTGGATGTGGCATTATAGCTCTAATCTCTATGATTGTGAGCTTCTGTCTGCTGCTGGTTTGCTAGCAGACTCTGTATGAGGTGTGTGGTTCAGAGGTCTAGCATTTCTTGACCCTTCGTGGCTCACAGATGAATGTATTCTTTACCAACCTGTCTTGGCTGGATGAGTAAGGGTAGCTTAAATTGCTGGCTGCAAGCGCTGCAGATAGGTTCCAACATTAGTGGTAACTCTGGACTATGCTTGGAAAACCAGTATGATTGGAAAGTCTGTCTGCAGTAACATTTGTTTGTTATCCAGCTATGAGGATCAAATCTTAAATTTGCATACCCGTTTTTCAGATGTGCTGATGAGTTTGCAGTTTGCTTTGTGATGATCAGTTTTCAGTTGTGAGAACTAGACTAACAAATTTTATATTTAGTTAAGTGTGATTTGATCACATTAATATCTAACTTCTTGCAAGTGCTAACTGGAATAAATTTATATCTTGACCATCTTTTACTGACTATATATATTTACAATGTTACTTGTGTGCATGTATGCACATACAGATTTCTCAGTTTTCTGTGAATTTTTTACTTTTAGCCAATGTTGATTTCGTAATGGATATTACCCTTTATGGCACGTGTGGCTAACAGTCTCTTTCCTGGCAAAGTGAAGTAGTCTGAGATTCTTTGGTTTATTTTCATTGCCCAGTGACCTGAAATACCTCTGGTCAGCAGTTTTGAATCTTGTCATTCAGTCGACTTTTTCTCTTGGCCTGTAGATCGAGAAGAATAATTACTACAAGCTTCAGAAACAGAACACTGAATTAAAAAAATCAAACGGATTTGAAGACTCAGAGGTGTCCTGCAGACACAAGGATTGTGCAAATCTACTCTATGGCTGCAGGGAATGACTGTATGTTTATGAAAGGGTGACTTGGGGTCAGTTCAGTTTGGAGGGCAAGAATTGTTCACAGGTTTGTGATGAGGATTTTGTTCCAGTGAGTCTGTCAGTTGTCCTCATATTACCCTTTTAGAAGACCGTCGTTGACTCCACCGATACTTCCTTGCCGTGATGCCTTTCTTTCCATTAATGAACTTGAGGTGAAAAAGAAAAAGATTGACATGTTAGTCTGTGCTTTTAATAGTGCTCTTAAGTTTAGAGTGCATCCTGGAGCAGCACAGCCCTGAACAGCCCTCCTGGAGGGCTTGCCTCTGTGGTGAGGAACCCATTTCCCCAAACCATCCTAGTATGTGCTGTGGGTGTAAAGACTGATACGTGGCACTGGGCAGCCCTTATTGGCATAAGTTCATTTGCATTAGCAGGACTGATTGTATGTTTGCCACTGCAAAACACAAATATGAATCAGACTTGATGCAAATGAACTAAAGTAGTTAAGTAGGCTGAGTGGATGTTATGGTGGCTTGTTAGATAGAAATAGTTTAGAAAGTATTTTTTTATTTGTAGTTATATAAACAGTTTTGCTGATATCGGAAAAAATTTATAACCGAAGAAAATGGATAATGTACCTGAGAGTTAATCCATACTGTATATCTAAGGAGATAAATCTGTCCAGATAATTGTCAGCATTATTTCAGCTGTGATGAAGAAAAAGGTATTTAAAAGTTGTCTCACCATTTATCAAAACTATTGATTCTTAATATTCCTCTCATAATTCTGGGATTTTATTTTTAATGCTTTATTATGTTTCCATTGTGTTTGCAGAGTTTTCTCCAAGGATTGATCCAACACTGTTACTTTCCTGCTTTAAGGCAGGATCCAGCTCAGGCTTTGCTGTGTTGGGAAAGAGGAATAAAAAAAGGGAGGAGGTACTGGTCAGGAGCAGGTGGCACTGGGGACTAACCGGCTACCTTGAGGCAGGGGGAGGTGGAAGGAATAAGAGCCCGTAGCTGGAGAGGATGGTGTTAGCTCCACCCTGGCTACTGCTGTTCTTGAAGTCCCATGTCAGCTCCTTGGGGCCACAAACTATCCATGTAATAATTTTAAATTATGTGCATTCAGGTCAGGGTTAATGGAGGGTGAAAAAGAAAGTTCTTAATTAGCTGCTCGCTAAGCTTTTTACACTTTACCCTCAGGTCTATCTCAAATGAACAATAGCATATTCCACACTGTGCACTTCAATCCTCAGTGTTACCAAAACATAAATGTTTTCCTTTGAGATTTTCTTTCCAAAGGCTGTGACCTCTGTGAATTGAGCAAGCTTATCTGAGGAAGAGAGAAAAAAACCAAATATCTAATATGACACAACCAGGAGTTATTCAGCTGCAAGACGTTAAACCCATTCCCGACACCATTCTTCAGAGATTCATAGAACAAGCTCTATAGACACACGAACTAGAAAACTTTTAATGCTGTTAACTTCTTAGATTTTGAGCTACTTATTTTTTCATCTTTTGCAAATTACACCTTCTGTGACTCCTGTTAAGGAAAGTCAGCTGTCTTCTGTTCTTCAGCTGATGTCAAACCTCCTAGTCCCTTTTCTTTGTATTTATAGCCTTTTGAGGCTTAAAGATGTAGAAGTAATGCTTAGAAAAAAAATCAGTGTTTGGACATGTAGAGCAGAAGCTTATCTAACTTATGATAACGAAGACCAAGATCTAAAAAATAATGCTTCCAAATGGGAAGATCATAAATTATGCAACTCTTCAGTAAATATTATGGTGCATGAACATTTGTTCAGGGCTTTAGAATGTATTAAAAAAAAAAAAAGAAATAAAAATAAAAAGCTTTCGGACCAGGACAAGAGAATTTGTGCAGAAGGAGAAGTGAAAACAATGTTTTCATCATGGGCTGAAGGCTGCCCATGTAGTCTGCCAGGGATTCTGATGGTTAGCTGCTGCAGTACCAAATGAAAATTTGGCCTGACAGTTTTCTCATTTTCAAAGTGTCAGGTTTTATCCTCCAGCTTTCTTCTATAGCCACTGAGGAGATGGCAGGTTTACTGTTCCTCTTATAATCCTAATTGCTTATACACCTTTTCGGTGTGTAACAGCTACATATTATAGTCCTATGTTATTGACCCCTTGCTAATTGTAGATAATGAAAGTGGTGCTAAGAAGTGTTGGGCTAGGAGATGACTGAGCTTGACATCTCCCTACATACAGCCGGTATAGGTCGTCTTCCTCAGCTTTTTTGCTCACTTTCATGAGATTAATTCCTTGTACAGCTGCTGCCAGAGCCATGACTGGCAACTGGCACAGCAGTGTTAATGAGGTGCAGCAGCTGAAGTCCTGTCCTTGGCATGGATAACCTGCCCGTGGTGATGAAGGTGATTGTGTTCATAGTTAGTTGTGATTGTGCTTAGAATACATACTAAAGAGTTTTGTAAGTCCACTTGTCTTGAGTTACTCTGCACAGGTGTCTTCATTGCAAGTTCTTCTAATACAGACTGAGCAGCCTTCTACTTCAAAACTGTGCTGTGTGGAAACGAACTAAAAATGTCACTACTTCATATACTTAATTTGAAGTTCTTGCTAATCACACTGGACTTCTCATTACGTATTGAATTTTTGAAATGCAGCACTTGTCTTCCCTGTTCTGAACCTTCCATCAGACACACAATCTCTGGTATAAGTAGATTTATTAGCAGTTGTCGAGGCTTCACCTTTAAAAGAGATAAAATTATCAGTAGGTAAATTAATTTTCATAGCTTCTGACACTGATTTATTAATAGTAAGACCTGTTGGCTTGGCAGAGCTTGCAAGACCATCTGTCTTTTTGTGCATATCTTCAGCTAAATGCTTTTCTGTAGTAAGAAATCAGACTTGGTCAAGTGAGCCAGCTCTGCCAATATCTACTTTAATTTTTGTTTGAATACTAAATAGGATAAGTCAGTTGTGGACAGAGATTACGTTCACCTACAATTTTGTAAGTATTAGTTAATAAGAAGGGGGGTTGTTAAACCTGTCTTCAGAAATCATTCACTGATTGTGCGCTTGCTTACTCTACCTGTTGGCCAGATGTCCATGCCAGCAATGCCATCTCAAGCTATGTATGTGTTGAAAGTAAAACATCAAGGCCAAGTTATTAGGTACAACTTAGGTACAAGCAACATTATTAACCTATAGCATTGTGTAGCAACCTATAGCCATCTGAGTGCTGCCTACACTGGACAGAAATGCCTAAAGATAAATTTAATGATAAATACCCCTCTTCTGGTTTTAGATCCAGGAAGGACTTAGTATGCACAGAATTAAGCATGTCCTAAGTCCTGCTGGCCTAAAAAGTGGGTTGTATTGGAAGATTCTCAACAGGGAATCAGCACAGATGACTTCCAAAATTTCTTTGTGTTTTATGTTACATATAAATGGCACCTGAATTTTATATATATATATATATATATAAAATAACTCAGCTCCTTTTCCCATCTTTTCACATCTGTAAGCCTTGAGCAAAAAGCTGTTTTTCACAGGAGTTGAAACACTCCTAGTAATCATGCCACCAGTTATCATCCTGTCTCAGGATAATAAGCAAGAAGGCAGATAAGCTGACAAAACAAGGTAAGTAAATGATCCATATTTTGTACCTCCACCTCCAGAGCCCTGCGCAAAATGAAACAGAAATCAGATAAATTTATGTAGACACGTAAAACTCTGTATGAGGTGGTTATGAACAGTGTGTTCTGTGCTTCAGTTTTATATGGCAGCAGTGGCACTTGAAATGAAAGTAGGTTCTAAAAATAAATGTCAGTGAGACCTTGAAACAAAAATCAAATCACAAGGGTGCCACTCAGTCAGTTTCCTATTATGGGGGAACTTTGCCTATGTGGAAACTCATGGATTTCATACACTTATCTTAAAATAAAACCAGTTTGGTTTATTTTGGACCTTCCCCCGACCTGATCCCAGCTGATGCCATAAAACTCGTTTTGCATGCAGACTGCTGGTCCGATGTCTCTAAATGATTAGAACGTAAGAACTTTCCTTTAGTGCCCTGTGAGAGGTCTCAGACAGGCAGGTGTTATTAGTGCATCAGTCTGAACTTACTATGTTGGGGTGACAAGGTGGACCTGACGTTCCTGCCAGCAGTATTTGGTAAGATTAGTGACCCATGGTGAGTTAGTTACTGAGAACCATTTCGCACTTAAAATGTGCCCCATCTCCTGCATATGGAAATGAGCTGAGGCAGAGCAGATGCCACCCAGAAATCTTCATGTGTTTCATTTTTACCTGTTCATGAGAGCTGTAGGAGGAAAGAGTCACAGGTAGGAGATGAAAATGATTTGACAATTTGTGAGGAAGGAGAACATCCATTCTCAACTGTATAATTGCTTCTGTCCTTCCAACTGGTTTTTGGCTAGTCAGTGAGAGGATTTGTGGCAGAGCAATCCATTGCAGTGCATTCCCCACAGTGTTACAGTGCTCCACGTGTCATTACTATGGCTTTAACCACATATAATTTGCTGTCTCACCCTTTCCTTGATGGGGAAAGGATGCCAACTTGTGCTGGAGCAGTGCAGGGTAATGTATGTCCTGGCTGTTCTGCTGCCGGTGCAGGGACAGGTGGAAGGCCAGGAGGGGCAGCAGCGGACATGGCTGCAGCAATTCCTGTCTCTGGATGAATGTGAGCATTTCTATTCCAGCAGGTTCGCCATGTGTCTGAAAACGTCCTCATACCTCATCCTGGTGACTGTACATGTCTTGTTTCAGATGCCTTCCAGTTCTCCTGAGAGCACCTTTTGGAAGATGGACATGATGTCTTTCCTTTCATGAGGCTGAAAAGCTGCAGTCCAGTCACTGAGAGGGGACAGTGACCAAGCACTGGGACACAGACCTGGGTACTGTGTGCTTCTTCATGGGAACAAAGCAAGCCCATACACTGACCCATTTTCTTCTTGCACCTATAGTACATGTGATGCATAACTTGGAAAAATTATGTGATCAGTAGTTCAAAAATAGCTTATAAATGTACTGTTTATTCGACTTGGGGTACACTGCAGATAAAGACAAGATAAAACTATAAAAATCAACTTTATTTCCTAAGATTTTTTTCTTTCATGTTGTGATAAACATTTGCTAGCTTTCTTCCTAGTGGAAGTTTCTGTCAACCTGCTCTTCCTTTCCTGAACTAAACTCATCTCTTTACATACTTACAATTTTTTTCATCAGTCTCTCAAGTTTAACAAATCAGTTTGCCACTCTTTCTGGCACCTGGAAAATAGTGTTTTTCCTAGCCACTATGTTCTGACTTTTCTGAAGTTGTGAAACAAGTGTCTCACCTCTAGCAGTGGTTTGTTTTCCTTTTCTGTTGCTCTTCAACATGTTTCTTGGATGCAGTCAAGTGGGATAGCATTGTACTGGTTATAGATAAAATACATTTGATAAGAAAAAAGATACTAAAAAATTCTCCTATTTTCTCCATGTTTGTCCTTTAATCAGAGATTAAAATGCCAAGGGGAGAGGAGAGGAGTGGCCCTACTGAGTGCTGGTCCAAAGGTTGGAGCTCTGAAGAGTTAGAAGGTAAATGTTTTTCTGTAAGTAATTTTGGTTTTGTTGTGGGTGTACCTTTTTACTATTGTTATTTTTATTAATGGGTTTTAAAGAGTGTGTACCTACATGTAGATTTATGACATTACAAATACCAGTTCCAGACCTATGTTGACTGAACCTACCAACAAAACATTACAGGATCACTTATGAAAAATTCAATGGGGGAGTTACAGGTAAAATATCACTTTGAAGGAGAATTAACCCTATAAATCATTCATTAAGCAGCAACTTTGATGGGCTTGGCCACTTCTTCAAGATGAGTCAAAGGAGAAAGCTATTTTCCTGTCTTCATGTGCATACCAGTAGAAGATTATAAATTAGAATGGAAAATAGTGTGAAAGTGGAAGTATTTTCCAATTAACTTTTCAGAATTAGAAACTAGTGATGACATAAAAATCTCAAAAGCTGAAATTTCTAGACCCTTGAGAACTAGAGGAACATAGGAGGGGCCCAGCTTAAGGAACATCGGCTTCTCTGAAAATATTTCCATGCTGTTTTAAAGCCAGGTTTAAGGGATTACTACATCAGAAATCATCTTTAAACTAAGAGCTTGTCTGGGAGCACATGTATGCATTCCTGTACATATTCCTCAACCTTTGCTGAGGAGCAGCAGACCTTTACATTTTTAAACAGCTTTTTAGCTTGTCTGCTTGTAGATTTGTTGTGAGTATTTGTTGTTTATAATTTTAAACTACTCCAATTTGATATTTGTTTTTGTTGTGCTGCTGTGGTTTTCAGAGCTGGACCTGCTTTTATAATGTACAAGAGACATGTTTCTTTTAGTTTTGCAAAATACATCTTTGTAGAAAAGCTGCATTTTGGAGATTGCTTCCTTGTTTAAGACTTTTCTTACCAGAATTGTGTTATGACAGTAAATTTATATCAATTATCCTTATTGTGTTGCTCTGTCCAATAATACTTGCAATCTTAAGACAACCCTCTTGTTGCTACAGAGCAGTGCTGTAAACAGGAACTAGTTCCTACAGGCTTGTATTTTCAAAATATGTTGGTTTTTGTCATAAAGTTTGAGTCTGAGATGAGCAGACATCATGAGATGTCAGAAGTTAGTGGTGGTTTTCAAGAAATCCTCTGACATTCCCTTTTAAGAAACATTTTCACATTTTCTTTTTGTCCACCTCATAACTTTCTATTACTGTCTGGATTCTACTGAAAAGCTGATTCTAGATACAAGTGCTCTGGGCCCACTTTGCACCAAGCTTTTCCAGCAACAGATGGGTGAGTGGCAGGCAGGTAGAAGGACAGCTACAGAAGTGTAGCTGGCTGAGGCACAACAAAAGCAGCTTTTAGCAGAAGGAACCCTGAATCTGAGCTTCCTCGCTGAAAAACTGAGATTAGATGTTTTACAAGGGGAAAGAAGATTGAAGGGAAAAATTGAGGAGTAGAGAATTCTTATTCAAATTCTTACTACGGATTTCATAAAGTCAATTAGATCACTTAAAAAAACAAAACGGGGCAGAGCTGTGACCTGGGATAAGTCATCTTACACCAATGGGTTGGTTGCTTAATTTTAACAGAGATGTTTTTGACTTTGGAAGATTTTGAATGTGCAGCTTTTAAAAGCAGAACAGCACAAAGCAGGCATATTTTCAGTTGGAAAGTTGCTGTGTCACTGGAAAAATCCAGATGTATCATTTTATATACAAGGTAAGTGCATTTTTTTTTTTTTTCAAAGGCTCCTTTCCTGACTGCTCTTTGCATTTGCATTACTGGCACTGCTAGCCCTTGGTGTTCTCACCTGCTGCTCCCTCCATTTTTGTTTTGGTTTCTATGCCATGAGAGCTTACTCTGCCACTCCGATCTCCCTCAATTCTAAAGACTTATGTAAGAATTATAAAGAACTATATTTTCCTTATGTAAGTCTTATGTAAGACTTATAAAGAATTATAAAGAATTTATAGTCTTGTTGGAACAATAAGGTTACAGGGGGAATTAGCTGTTTACTGGGTCTTTGATGTAGTACTACTAGCCTACAACACTGAGAAATATGAGGGGATTATGGTTGCTTATTCTTAAGGCTAAATATAGATTGCTTGAAGCACTATGATTTAGTTTTTTCTTTAGTGCTAATGCAAAGGCAAAGTTCGTGGGCTCAAAGGCTACCATCAGAGAGAAGCATGCAGATTTGACATCTGATTTCCATTTACTGTTGCCCCAAGGCTGCCTTGTTCAAAAATACTTTTCACGATCCCAGGAGAGGACTGCTTTGCAGACATTTGAATTTGAATACCGGTTACTAAATAATTTATTTCCAGTTACCCATTCATTCCCAGCATTAAACTCTCCAGTACAGTCATTGTAGTGGGGCAAATTGTTTTTGTTACAGATGGCTATACTGTATGTCCAGGGAGTCAGCTGAAGGTGGTTGGATTTTTATTGGAAATTAAATAAAATTACACAGCTGCACTATTTATAAAGGCCTCTAAAAGTTTGGTCTCAGTAGAGGCTGTTCATAAGAAGTACAGATCTACAGAGATCTTTAACATAGTAATCAGAGGTTGATGGCTGTTGAGATTGTTCACAAAGGTAAAGATTTATTGGTTCTGGTTTAGTGTTTTGCTAGAAATATAGATGCCTTTTCCATAGAGATATTTCTCTAGATATTTGACCTCTCTGAATGTAAAGAAGAAAATAGAGAAAGTAAGAGAACTTACAGTCCTGAAGAACTGAGCTAAACAATTCAAGTTAAAAAGGCTTCTTGCAGGAGGGAACATTAAGTAATGTCAGCATTCAGGATTAATGAATTATGTGAATGTTACTGTGCTCAGTTAAACCTTAAATACTTTCATCATTGTTTAATTTCTAGATTGTAAATGCTCTAAATCAGCAAACGGAAGTTCACACCAAAGTAGGTCCTATCTTGGTTCTCGTTCTTCCAGTTCTTTCTAGTCAGTCACGCCATCATTTTGATTCTTGCTCTGTTTTTTTTATTAGTAGAAAAGAAAAATTTCTGAACCATTCTATTCATTGTCAACTGAATCAGACAATGATGTGTGCAATAATTCCTTGTGATTCCATTTCATTTTCTGAGAGTTTGGGATATTTTTTCATGGTTTGGAGTAGCAATTTTTTTCTGTCTTATTCCACCTTTGAATGACTTTTCTTTATAACAAAAAAATAATTAAAACAAATAATTAGTTACTTTGAGGGAAAAAAGTAGCAAGACACAGTTTTCTTTTTTCTATGGGAATATTGTTTTTGTTCAGAAACTTACATTTCCTCTTCAGTTAAGAAACCTTATTTGTAGAAATAAGCTGATGATTTTTAGCTGGATGTCTAAAACAAGGGATTGTCATTGATAAAGAAGTGGTGAAATTTTCTAAGATGTTCGGCTCTCTGGAAGCTTAATCAATAATGGCCAGTGAGTACTTAGGACTCTGATAATGAGTGTCTCTTATTTAAATTCCTCATCAAAGCATGTTATTTAGTAATCTGTTTCATAATAGGTAATAAAGCTTATTGTGACATCCTGTAACTGGAGCATTTGTCAAATATCAGCTTTCTTGTGTATCTGCTTTCAGAGGAATATTGTAAGAAGACTTATTTGAATAAGTAGGTCTGTCAACGTAAGCAGAAATTCATGCTGTATAGCATGAAGTATCTGTGTACCTTGGCAGCTCTTTCCTAAAAATGCTAGTAAAAATTTGGGGTTTGTATCACTGCTTGAGTTCTGAAAGAGTGGACATGTAACGCTGCAACTTTTGTCACAACATCTGTCTGTGGTTCTTGGCCTCTGACAATACCACTGAGGCTTTTTGTGGTAAGGGAGTGTTTTCCTTCCAGTGGTACCATAAAGACATTTGCCCGTGTCCAGAGGAACAAGACAGTGCCTGTATATTGCTCAAATCCCATTTAAGTCTTGCAGAATTGATGTATTAGTAGCATTTTTAGTAGCATTAGTAACATTTTCCTTCTGTTCAGAAGGAAAGACAGGAGAATAAAAATTAATTTATTAGTATACAGCTTTTATTTGTGGTACAGGCTTTTCAGAAAATGATGTGTAATTATTTTAAACGTTTTGAGGGTTGCTTCTGGCCCCAGTTTCACAAGTGCAGCTCTTAAGTTAGGGCAAAATTATCTCCATTCTTCCAAATCAGGGGTTTGACCCCAAGTGCAGAGAATGTTTGAGTTGGTTCATTGACTTTAAGTGAGATTATTCATATAAATAAATATAATACATAGTATAATTATGCCAAATTAAACACAAGCCAGAAGCACTCACAGAATGGAGCTTGAAAGGAAGTGCTTCATCAAAGGATGACTATATGTAGGAGGTTTTTTTATAATTTTTTGGTCTCAGGATTCATGTCACTGAGAAAAATGAAAAGATGTCAGTGTCCTTCATACGAAGATAAGGAGAAGATTATTCCATTGTATATAGAGCATTGTTTGGTGGTATTATAAAAGACTTTGGCTTTCTTGAAAAATGATCATTGACGTTTCATTGTCTTATGATCTGTGCACTGAATAGAAATCTCTTCATGGACTAGTACCCTTAATGATGTCATACATATATGGTAGTTGACTATATAAAAGAAGATTACCCTAATAATGGGATGTAAAAAAAGAACATGAACTTTTAAAAACTTTAATTAGTACATGACCTCTTGGTGGGAAAAGCACTGTTAGATAAGTGATTTGCCACCACTGAAATATAGCACAGGAAAATATAAAAAGAAAAACTTCAGTATTTCTTCATCCTGGAAATCTGTGTGACCAAATCTTCAAAGACCTGAGCCTCCTCAACCTCACCTCTTTTCAGTGCAAATTGTGTTGGTTTTCTCTCTTGAGAGAGTTCCTCTGCACTGTGTAAGGTCAAGATGTTGAAGCCCAAGGCTGTTTACACCTATGTCACTAAACCTTAATTTTTCTTGTAGCAGTCTAGGGGGCCAGGAGCATAGAGATTAGCTATTTTCTAATGCAGAACTACAGAACTGATCAAGTAAGTTCCATAAAGCCTAGAAATAAGTTCTTACAGTAGCATTCTCCCCATTAAAAAAATAAACAAAACACCACCACCACCACAACAACAAAAAACACCAACCAAAACAAAACATGAACCTGGTATTGAAAACATCCTTGTTTGATACTTTTTCCAGAACTTTTTATTGGTGCTGAATGCCTGCACTCCTACTGACTCAGAGTTTAGTGCTCCACACCTCTGAATACCATCCATGACTTCTGTGCTAAGTGTGACCTCATTTGCAGAGCCAAAGTTAGTTTTTGCCAGATCTTTGTTGTATCTGAGGGGAAAAGGAAATATTTCCTGTTTACAAACTGAAATATACTTAAAGCTGTTTTTCCACTTTTGTCATCTTGCCAATAATTATTTTCTCATCAGCTTGTAGGATGAAAAGAGGTGAACTAATATTTTTCTTGCTTTCTGGCTTTCATGCACTTGCAGCCCTACAGTGCTGTGCAGCTGATGAATTGCTGAGACTCTAATGTGAGCCATGCTTTGAGGAAGACAAGGCTTCTTGAGCTCCCTTCTGTCTGACACTGCTGAATTGGCACAAGCCAGCTCATCTGTGGCCTTGCTGGTTGGCCTTTTTATTCCTAAAGCAGCCAGCCTGCAAAACGGCAGGGCTACTCCCTGCTTGTATCAGGCTGAGGTATACTGGGCTGCTGTTTTCACTCCATGAGAAAAATTTTAAAATCCAGTGGTGTGGTGGCTAAGCCAGCAACTTTGGTTTTCAAGGACTGTAAAACCATTCTCTTTAAAAGTAGTTGTTGAAGAATAAAAATTTATGAAGCAGTATTATATTATTGCTCAGTTTCCTGTAATTTATTACAAATTAGATGTAATTATATCCCTCTGGGATTCACTTGAAAAGGAGATTAAATCTTATCTGACTGCTGGGCTGGGAACAGCCACAGCCAAGCTGAGAAGAGTGAGAAAACTTTAAGAAATACGCTTTGTAGTTCGCTTCCCAGTTTCACAATTTTATTTATACTTGATTTAATCTACTTATTTTAATTTGAAACTGAATGCTAAATCGGAGAGTCTCTGCAGAACATAATATGATAACAACCCAGGGAAGCACTGCTTTGTTGTAGAACTGATGGAACAGTGCAGCCACATTGCACTCTCTGCTGTGGTTTGCCCAGCCTTTGTGAAATGCATGCTGAAAAGGTACATGACTTATTTTATGCAGTTGCTGCATACACAGTATGTACTGCTAAATCTGAGACACAAAGCTCTGTGGTGGGATGGGATTCTGCACAGTGGAGTTTACCTACAGGCCTGAAGGAAGCTGTCAAGAGCTAGTCATTACCGTGGGGTGTGCATAAACTCAGTCACTGATTCTTGGGGGAAATTTTTTTTCAAAAAGCCTGCTAATCATTAATAAGCATTTATCTTCCCAAGGAGTCCCTTTTCACTGATGTGAGGGATGAAATTTTAACTCCATTTTGCATTGGAGTACCTGAAAAATTTGGGTAAGAAGAGGGTATGAACTGTGTGCTGAGGAAGCAAGAGGGCTGTCTCAGTGGTGAAGAGCAGGCAGTGCTAGCTGAAGGGCTGCTGAGATCAGTGGAGAGCTGAAGTGATCAGAGAGAAGGGGATAATTTGTACTCCAGAAAACAATTTGCACCTCTTTCATTTTTCTGAAACAAAGTTAAGAAGCCTCGTTTAACATATCTTAAGTGATACAAATATATAGAAGTATTAGACAAACCTCTACTTTTCCATGGATCTCTGCATGTTTGCTTTTAAAATAAATTACTACTGTAGCTTTCAGTGAAGTTCTGCAGGAGAAGAAAAACACAATTAGGTTCCAAAACTTTTTGCCAAAAAACCAACTCTAAACTTTAAAAAGTGACAATTTCCTTGAAATTTCCCTTCTAAATGCTGAATATGGTCTAGCTGTTCCTGTGGTCATGATACTTAAGGGACTTGTACATATGAATTGTTAAAGAAATTAAAAAAATGTTGACACCTACTCTTTGGTGAATAAATGTGCAGAAAGCCTCTGTAGAGTTTCAGGATTGTCCTGGTTTCGGCTGGGATAGAGTTGATTTCCTTCCTGGTGGCTGGTGTAGTACTGTGTTTTGGGTTTTAGTATGAGAATAATATGATAACACGCTGATGTTTTGGCTGTTGCTAAGCGGTATTTACACTGGTCAAGGACTTTTTTCAGCTGCCCATGCTCTGCCAGGTGCCCAAGAAGCTGGGAGGGGGCACAGCCAGGATTGTTGATCCAAACTGACCAAAGAGCTATTCCATACCATATGGCGTCATGCTCAGTATATAAAGCTGGGGAAGCAGAAGGAAGGGGGGGACATTCGGAGTGATGGCATTTGTCTTCCCAAGCAACCATTACGCGTGATGGAGCCCTGCTTTCCTGGAGATGGCTGAACACCTGCCTGCCCATGGGAAGCAGTGAATGAATTCCTTGCTTCGCTTTGCTCGCGCGCGCGGCTTTTGCTTTCCCTATTAAACTGTCCTTATCTCAACCCACGAGTGTTCTCACTTTTATTCTTCTGATTCTCTTCCCCATCCCACTGCGGGGGTGAGGGGGAGTGAGTGAGCGGCTGTGTGGTGCTTAGTTGCCGTCTGAGGCTAAACCACGACAGTTCTTTTTGGCGCCCAACGTGGGGCACGAAGGGTTTGAGATAACGGCAGATTTGATTGGAATGTGCTAGATGATAGAATTTATAGCTGTTATTGCTGTTTAGCTATTAATCAGCAGGCTTCTGTGCTTGTCATAAGGCTTGCTTTCCTTACTGTATATGAGAGTCTAGGGCTCGTTAGTGGCTGCTTTTTGCTTTCGCTGCTTGCCGTGCTGCTGTGCTGCTTATCACCTTATTCTGCTGTGTCTGGGAACATTTTGATAACAGCAATGGCCATGTGCCTGGGCTGGCAGGTGGCCAGGACATCGCTGCTGTTTCTGTGCTCTGCTTTAATTGGTGATGTTTTGCCTGTGAAGTTTGTTATTAAAACAGTGATCTTGGATTTATTTTGGTATTATCTAAGTGCTGTACTGAAACCGTTATTGTATGTCGGGTATTACCTTATGGAGGAAATGCAGAATTGTACCTTCACTACTTTCTTCTACAATGCTTCCTCCTTCATGGCAATAACTTTTCAGTATCTTGAACATCCTTGGGTAGTTAAGATACTTCTGTTGGTACTGCTTGGGAATATTGTTTCGATCTTGTCCAAGATTAGTAAGCAATTTAAGAATATCATCCAGAGATCTGCCCCAAGGCCAGATAGTTATGAGTGGCAGGGTGTGTGGGATAGCATGGGCAAATGCCTAAGTTATTGGGCACCTCCAGTGTTTTGGAACTTCACCTCTGAAAAAGTGCAGAATCCTGAAAAATTAGTAGAATATTTGGAAAAAGTATGTTGTCACCCTGCCAATTCTAGGGAGACACAAATCACTGCAATGTGCTGGGGTCTGGCCCATGCCTATTGAGCTCTGCTGAACACTATTCAGAACCCTCACGGATCTGGTGACAAAGTGACAGGCACTGCGGCTGCTCCAACTACCCCTGTGACAGGCACTGCGGCTGTTCCGATTACCCCTGTGACAGGCACTGCGGCTGCTCCAGCCCCCCCTGCGACAGGCGCTGCAGCTGCAGCTGCTCCAGACAACTCTGTTACAAGCACTGCGGTTCAGACAGAGAACCAACCTGTGTCAGTATGTCGCCCCTATACATAAAAAGAAATCCTGGAAGCGAAAGTCAGCTCGATTAGAAAGGGAAGATGAAGGAGCAGGGCCATCACAGAGAGAGGAAGAGGAAGACAAAGAACTTGTAAATGAGACGGAAACCACCCGATCCCTATCCCTGAGTGAGCCGCAAGATATGCGAAAAGATTTCAGCCGTCGTCCAGGGGAGCACATTGTCACCTGGCTGCTCCGATGCTGGGATAGCAGGGCCAGTAGCCTGGAACTAGAGGGTAAGGAAGCCAAGCAGCTGGGATCACTTCCCAGGGAAGGGGGCATTGACAAAGCGATTGGAAAAGGGGAACCAGCCCGCAGCCTCTGGAGGTGACTCCTGTCAGCTATAAAGGAAAGGTATCCCTTCAAGGAAGATGTTGTATACCACCCCGGGAAATGGACCACCATGGAGAGAGGTATCCAGTACCTGAGGGAATTAGCTGTGCTGGAAGTGATTTATGGTGATCTGGACGATGTGCGGTCACCCACAGATCCAGATGAGGTCCAGTGCACAAGACCTATGTGGCGGAAGTTGGTACGGAACGCACCATCGTTGTGTGCCAACTCATTGGCAATACTGACCTGTGAAGACAGAGAGGGTCCAACAGTGAATGAAGCTGCTAGTAACCTCTGGGAATACGAAGAAAGTATGTCTTCCTCCCTTGTCTCAGCTGTGGAGAAACTGTCCCGGAAGGTCCAGTGACTCGAAGAAGATATGTCCTACTCCCCACCTATACGGACCAGTGTCTCAACTATTAGGAGTCATCGTTCCTCTGCTCAAGGGAGAGGATATAGAGGGTACACACCACGGGGCACCCTGTGGTTTTGCTTGCGTGACCACGGAGAGGACATGAGGAAGTGGGATGGAAAACCTACCTCAACCCTAGAGGCGTGGGTACGTGAGTTGCAAGGAAAAACAATCACCAAAGGGGGTTCTTCCATGAAAATTGCTGCTCCAGTTTCCAGTGGACAGTTCCCCAGACAGAGTAAAAGGGCTGATCTTACTCTTGATTATAATGAAGAAACTCCTGACTCGTATATACAAGAAATGGGTAATGAATATTGTGACCAGGATTAGGGGGGCCCTGCCTCCAGCCAGGTGGAGGAAAGGGACAACCGGGTTTACTGGGCTGTGTGGATTCCATGGCCTGGCACATAAGACCCACAGGAGTATAAGGCTCCAGTAGACACCGGTGCACAGTGTACCCTAATGCCATCAAGCTATATAGGGGCAGAACCCATCCGTATTTCTGGGGTGACAGGGGGATCCCAGCAGCAGCTAACTGTATTGGAGGCCGAAGTGAGCCTAACTGGGAATGAGTGGCAAAAGCACCCCATTGTGACTGGCCCAGAGGCTCCGTGCATCCTTGGCATAGACTGCCTCAGGAGAGGGTGTTTCAAGGACCCAAAAGGGTACCGGTGGGCTTTTGGTATAGCTGCCTTGGAGACAGAGGAAATTAAACAGCTGTCTACCTTGCCTGGTCTCTCGGAGGACCCTTGTGTTGTGGGGTTGCTGAGGGTCAAAGAACAACAGGTGCCAGTTGCTACCACAATGGTGCACCGGAGACAATATCGCACCAACCGAGACTCCCTGATTCCCATCCATAAACTGATTCGTCGACTGGAGAGCCAAGGAGTGATCAGTAAGACTCGTTCACCTTTTAACAGTCCCATATGGCCAGTGCAAAAGTCTGATGGAGAGTGGAGACTAACAGTAGACTATCGTGGCCTGAATGAAGTCACGCCGCCGCTGAGTGCTGCCACGCCTCCGTGCTGGACATGCTGGGACTGCAATACAAACTGGAGTCAAAAGCAGCCAAATGGTATGCTACAATTGATACCGCTAATGCGTTCTTCTCAATCCCTTTGGCAGCAGAGTGCAGGCTACAGTTTGCTTTCACTTGGAGGGGCGTTCAGTACACTTGGAATCGACTGCCCCAGGGGTGGAAACACAGCCCTACCACTTGCCATGGACTGATTCAGACTGCACTGGAACAGGGTGAAGCTACAGAATATCTGCAATACATTGATGACATCATTGTATGGGGCAATACAGCAGAGGAAGTTTTTGAGAAAGGGAAAAAAATAGTCCAGATCCCCCTGAAAGCCGGCTTTGCCATACAACAAAGTAACGTCAAGGCACCTGCACAGGACATCCAGTTTTTAGGATTAAAATGGCAAGATGGACGTTGTCAGATCCCAATGGATGTGACCAACAAAATAACAGCCATGTCTCCACCAACTAGCAAAAAAGAAACACAAGCTTTCTTAGGCGTTGTGGGTTTTTGGAGAATGCATATCCCAAATTACAGTTTGATCGTAAGCCCTCTCTATCAAGTGACCCGGAAGAAGAATAATTTCAAATGGGGCCCTGAGCAATAACAATGGGGCCCTTTGAACAAATTAAACAGGAGATAGTTCATGCAGTAGCCCTTGGGCCAGTCCGGGCAGGGCAAGATGTAAAAAATGTGCTCTACACCACAGCCGGGGAGAATGGCCCTACCTGGAGCCTCTGGCAGAAAGCACCAGGGGAGACTTGAGGTTGACCCATTGGGTTTTGGAGTCGGGGATACAGAGGATCTGAGGCCTGCTATACTCCAGCTGAAAAAGAGATATTGGCAGCATATGAAGGGGTTCAAGCTGCTTCGGAAGTGGTTGGTACTGAAGCACAGCTCCTCTTGGCACCTCGACTGCTGGTGCTGGGCTGGATGTTCAAAGGGAGGGTCCCCTCCACACATCATGCAACTGATGCTACATGGAGTAAGTGGGTTGCACTGATCACACAAAGGGCTTGGATAGGAAACCCCAATCGCCCAGGAATCTTGGAAGTAATTATGGACTGGCCAGAAGGCAAAGACTTCGGAATATCGCCAGAGGAGGAGGTGACGCATGCTGAGGAGGCCCCACTGTACAATAAACTACCAGAAAATGAGAAGCAATATGCACTGTTTACTGATGGGTCCTGTCGTATTGTAGGAAAACATCAGAGATGGAAAGCTGCTGTATGGAGTCCTATATGACAAGTGGTAGAAACTGCTGAAGGAGAAGGTGAACAAGCCAATTTGCAGAAGTAAAAGCCATTCAGCTGGCTTTAGACATTGCTGAACAAGAAAAGTGGCCAGTGCTCTATCTCTATACTGACTCATGGATGGTGGCAAATGCCCTGTGGGGGTGGTTACAGCAATGAAAGCAGAACAATTGGCAGCGCAGAGGCAAACCCATCTGGGCTGCAGCACTGTGGCAAGATATTGCTGCCCAGGTAGAGAACCTGGTTGTAAAAGTATGTCATGTAGATGCTCATGTACCCGAGTCAGGCTGCTGAAGAACATCAAAACAACCAGCAGGTAGATCAGGCTGCTAAGATTGAAGTGGCTCAGGTGGATCTGGACTGGCAACATAAAGGTGAATTATTTGTAGCTTGGTGGGCACATGATACCTCAGGCCATCAAGGAAGAGATGCAACATATAGATGGGCTCGTGATTGAGGGGTGTACTTAACCATGGACACTATTGCACAGGTTATCCATGAATGTGAAACATGCGCTGCAATTAAACAAGCCAAGCGGTTAAAGCCTCTGTGGTATGGAGGGCGATGGCTGAAATATCAATATGGGGAGGCCTGGCAGATCGATTATATCACACTCCCACAAACCCACCAAGGCAAGTGCCATGTGCTTACAATGGTGGAAGCAACCACCGGATGGCTGGAAACATATCCTGTGCCCCATGCCACCGCCCGGAACACTATCCTGGGCTTTGAAAAGCAAGTCCTGTGGCGACATGGCACCCCAGAAAGAATTGAGTCAGACAACGGGACTCATTTTCGAAACAACCTCATAGACACCTGGGCCAAAGAGCATGGCACTGAGTGGGTATATCACATCCCCTATCATGCACCAGCCTCTGGGAAAATCAAACGATACAATGGACTGTTAAAGACTACACTGCGAGCAATGGGTGCTGGGACATTCAAACACTGGGATACACATTTAGCAAAGGCCACCTGCTTAGTCAACACTAGGGGATCTGCCAATTGAGCTGGCCCTGCCCACTCAAAACTTTTACGTACTGTCAAAGGAGATAAAGTCCCTGTAGTGCACATAAAAACATGCTGGGGAAGACAGTCTGGGTTACTCCTGCCTCGGGCAAAGGCAAGCCCATTCATGGGATTGCTTTTGCTCAAGGACCTGGGTGTACTTGGTGGGTGATGCGAGAGGATGGTAAGTCCGATGTGTACCTCAAGGGGATTTGATTTTGGGTGAGAATAGCCAATGAACTAAATGGTATAATGTCAATTGCTATATAATACTGTGTGTCATCACTTTTTCAATAAGGATCACCCAGATTAATGAAGAATGAACTTTAACGAAAGCAAGCAAAGTGCAGTGGTGATGGAACCAGAACTGGCTTCAACATGCAACAATCCAACACCACAGGCCATCTCTTCTGCCCTGAAGGACTATTATGACGGATGGAGCCCAAAGCCATGGACTAAATGAACTTAATTGTATTAGAAGGGGTAGATCCTGGGCATGACGTAAATGGTACAGAATAAGGGGTGGATACTGTCCTGGTTTTGGCTGGGATAGAGTTGATTTCCTTCCTGGTGGCTGGTTTAGTGCTGTGTTTTGGGTTTTAGTATGAGAATAATATTGATAACACGCTGATGTTTTGGCTGTTGCTAAGCGGTATTTACACTGGTCAAGGACTTTTTTCAGCTGCCCATGCTCTGCCAGGTGCCCAAGAAGCTGGGAGGGGGCACAGCCAGGATTGTTGATCCAAACTGGCCAAAGGGCTATTCCATACCATATGACGTCATGCTCAGTATAGAAACTGGGGAAGCAGAAGGAAGGTGGGGACATTCGGAGTGATGGCATTTGTCTTCCCAAGCAACCATTACGCGTGATGGAGCCCTGCTTTCCTGGAGATGGCTGAACACCTGCCTGCCCATGGGAAGCAGTGAATGAATTCCTTGCTTCGCTTTGCTCGCGTGTGCGGCTTTTGCTTTCCCTATTAAACTGTCCTTATCTCAACCCACGAGTGTTCTCACTTTTACTCTTCCGATTCTCTTCCCCATCCCACCGTGGGGGGTGTGGGAGGAGTGAGTGAGCGGCTGCGTGGTGCTTAGTTGCTGTCTGGGGCTAAACCACGACAAGGATGCATGTTGTCCTCGGAAGAGCATGGATATGAATCAATATAAAAAACCAAGCTGCATTTAGAGACAAGGAAAAGCTGAGTTTGGGTGGAATCTAGTGACATTTCATAGTAATGCCATCACTTAGTACAGCCACTGCACTGTCTCTTCACAAATGCTTCTTAGCTGTTCTTTTATTTATCTTACTTTCTTTTCTCCTCCATTCCTCCAGGACTTTATTGCATCTCACCATTGATTAGACTGTTAGAATATGAACTTTGTGTTAGAGAGTATGTCTTATTATATACTTGCATGGTATTTAGCACACTGGGACTTGAGCCCACATACTTTCTTGGAGAGCTGAGAACCTGTCACATTATGATTCAGCAGTATAAAAATGTAATAAATGTGTCTTTGTCTTCAAGAATTAAGAATCACCATGCATAAATATGTACAAATGTTTCACGTACATCTCATGTGCTTCACTTTGCACCGTGGTTTGGGCATATTCTGACTGATCAGAAACAGTTTAGGAGGGCAGGGAGTCCTCTGTACCTACTAAATGTAAACATGCCTATACAACATAACCTCTGAAATTATGTAAGATCAAGCCAGCTAGGTTACAGTTTGTACAGAGTATTGCTTCTAGACTTTATGTCAAATTTCAGTTCAAATTCTCACAACTGAGCTTTAAATTCCTGGAAATGCTCATGGACAATTATCATTAGAACACTGTGGGTGTTGCTGTCCTTACATTGATGTCAAGATAGCATTCAATCCCTGTGTACAGGTATTATAATCCTGAAATAGTTGATGTTAAATCTCTCAGCTGTCAGCACCAGTCCTGCCTTACCAAAAAGGACGCTTGGGATGATGGTAATACCTTGAAAGGGCATATGGCATGAATAGTAACAAACCCACATTAAAAAAAACAGACGATCTTGTAGCAATTAATACTGGAGTTTCTGATGTCCTCTAAACTGTCGTCTTGGTACATGATCAGTATTCATTTCTATCTGGTATGGCATGAGCAGTAAGTATATGGTGCTTGTGATGAAACTTTGTTTATAAATACAGTGCAGTTTCTGCTTCACTGTCCTGTCAGTCAGTACAGCTCATTTATTTTCAAGGTGTTAAAATAATAACTTTCAAGGGCACATTGCAAAGCCTGTTTTTGTAGAGAGAAAGTTGGGGATAAGGGACAGCTGAGTGTGCTCAGGTTGGGGACCAGTAGTTTTCAAGGGTTTTTTTGAGTCAACCTATCTTGTGATGTCTGTTCTAGCTTTGTTGTTTTTAAGGTGAAAAAAGGGTAAGAGCTACCAGAAGTCTGTAGGTTATCACTATGCTGGTCTCCTTGTCTTACTAAAAAGCCAATGGATGTTAATGGTTCTCAACCCTACCACAGAGCAAAATGATGTTTTAACCTTTCATTACTGGTTCAAGTGTCTTAAGATTTTGATTTTAAATTTTATTGTAATATTTAACATTATATATTATCATTATTTATCATATATTATAAGAGCTGTCATATTCTTGTTCTAGTAGTGCAGATGACTCAGTTCCTATATAGGGGTGACAGTTTAGGTTGCAGTATCATCTAGCAGTGGAATATTGCAGGACTCTCAACTCCTGCCTTTTCCAATATGCCCTTTTGACGGAATGCCTCAAAGTAATTTAGTCCACATTCATCTGCAGTTATGTTTGAATCTATTAATAGAAGATGTTGTATGGTTTTCTACACTATCTTTTAAGAGTTTCTTGATGTTACTTTGAACTGTTGGGAAGGAGTCATTTCAGATCAGAGATTTATCCAGATCCTTTCTCTCAACAACAATATCTGCTTTGGGTTACTCTACTACAATAATTCCCACTAAATTGAGATACTGAGATTTGATCCAGCTAGTGCTCACCTGATGTAAACCAGAGAAAACAACTGACTTGTTTCTGTGTTCAGCATAAATGTGCTCTACGATTACAAGACTGGAATAAAGATTTGAGAACAAGCCTTTGGGAGCTGTTGGGAATTAAGGTCAGCATTTGATCTGTGTTCTCCTTTTTGTTGTAGAAATTATAAAGTATGACAGAGAGAGCCTGAGAGACAGTGATATGGTGCCCAGCAGTCCTGGGCTCATTCTGCTCCTGCTCTTTGTATTGCCTTCTCCCAAAATCCAGCCTGCCTCCCACTGTGATCCCTGGGCACCCTGGCACTGTTTGCCCTCCCAAGCTGAGAACTGTTGTCTCCTGGGGCAGGGGCAGGTGCTGTAATATCAATGGAAAGCACTTTACATGCTTGGCTTTCCACATTAGGGAAGAGACATGTATATGTGGAATCTTTATCAGATGCTACTGTTTCATTAATTTTGTTTCATCCCAAAGGATGGTCACTATTTGCTTTGTGTCGATTATCAGGAAATGAGTTTAAGTACTAGTACTAATGAGGGCAACAGTCATTCCCTTAAGTGTATTTTTGTGTTTAATTTATAAACCCCAAAGAAAGTCAGATAATGAAGTGATCAAGCATTATCAAACAAAAATACTTTCTTGGAAAAATGGCTAATCAGTGAAATCAGAGCACTAGGGGCTCCTTTTGCCAATAAACCCAGAAGCCCAAACCATTATGAGAGTGATGGTAAAAATGCACCCCCACCCCACCCCCACCCCTGTGTCTCTCTCTTTTTGGCAACGTTTTGATAGTAATTTTAGAATGAAAGCCCTTGAGTACCTAAGCACAAAATTAGCCATAAACAGTTCCTGGTTTGACTTACGATAATTTTATGTATATTTCTGAATTAAAGGCTTTTGTTCTTCTTTTATAAGCATTGGGATTTGTCTTGACATTGGGGGAAAATAGCAAAGGAACAAATTAGAGATACAGTTGTAAAACTTGATACAATTAAACAAGTACAGGTTCTGAAACAGAAGCTGTTGTATGTGCCAAGTTGGAAGCTGATTAACCTATTGGTAATGATGACCTGGTGAGCAACACATCATTGGGCTTTCCAAAACTGATGTTACTCAAATGATAACACGGGAAATAAGTTGCTATGAAACAGTGATGTATATTTCAAAAAATCAGTAAAGCAGAACATTTATTCTGATTCTTTGTTAAGCCACAGAGTGAAATAGTTACGTAATTTTGTAGGAATTACTTAGTATGCTTACAGATGTTTTGGAGGAAGGAAAGATAGAATAAGAAAATGTGGATGGTTTCCCAGTGAGACTATAGGCACGTGGAGTAGTGGCTGGGTAGCAAGCTGCCCTTTGAATTTCTGGGTTTGTGCCAATGCCAACATAGAGCTGTGTTTATCATTGCAGGAGTTTCATAGTTCTGATGTAAATATTTTAACAATCCACTGTAAATATTGCTGGGTTTAGTGATGCTTTTCCAGATAAAGATCAGTTTGCAGGTTAAGGAAGCAACAAAAAAAATAAATTATTATGAAGAAGCTTCAGGCAAAGTGTTTTGTAGAATACCAGACCATCCTCCACAGATTTTTTTTCTGCACTATGCAAACTTTTCTGTTTGTTTCTGTAGGATTTTTTTCCAAGGCTCAAGCCCTCCTTGGAATTTTGTTTTGATGAAAGCATGTGCAAATAATTCTGTAGTTTCAGTGTCACTACTGAAATTTATTATCACGTGGTATAAAACCTGTAGTCTGTGCTGAGGTGTTTGCATTGACAAAGCTCCTACTGACACCTGTAAGAGTTTTGTCTGACTTAACACTTTAGGGTTTGGTTCGAGAAAATGAAGAAAAAAACCCAACAACACAAGACATAAGCAAGATGAAAAAGAAATGTATTATAGACAAAAACCAAATCCTACGTATTCCACAGCAGAGAACTAGACTGGACCTGGCTTCACGCAAATGAGATAGAAGAAAGGAATGCTGAGACCATCTGGTCTCGTCCCTGTCCAAAGGCTGGGCAGGAGTGTTTCAGCAGGGCTAGTGCCGCTTGAAAAAGCTGAGCTCTCAGTTATGTCAGTTCTTCTTTTCGTGTCACATTTTAGCACAATTATAAGAGTAGTAATGCTGCAGTCTTTCAACACACAGGCAGCACATATAGCAGCTCTCCAGGATAATGGAGCTCCATGTAGTAATACTTCTCTTCACTGCTTTTGACTGAAGAGCAACAGCCTGGTGCTAATTCTAACTTTTTTTTTAAAGACCAAACACAAATAATGCACAGAGCCCAAAGTTTCATGTGCACTCTGAGCTGAACGCTTGTGTGTGTGCTGGTGATGTGCACCTGGTTAACATTCTCTGGAGAAGACACTTTAAACAGCTATGCCATCAGCTAAAAGGAAGGAATCGAAGCTCTTTTTTTCCATACAGATAAATCCTTACTGGCAAAAAATGTTACATATTTTTCTGCATACCCCCCCTCTTTTGAAATGAAATCACCAGTGAAAAACTCTTCAAAAGCTTTCAATTGTTCATTTACACAATAATAAATCTTTCTGGTAGTGTCTGAGACAGCCTGGTAAGGAGTGATGCCTAAAAATTAGCTTTGTGCCCATTCAGGATATGATATGATAAGCTATTGAACTAACATGTGTGTGAATGAAAGGCTCAGGATCTCCAAAGCTTTGTTAGTATGTCATTAATTAATGGAAATTCTGCCCAACAGAATGTAGAATTGTACACAACATGTAGTATCTTCTGCAAATTTCTTTACATTTTGTACATTATCTATTTTTCCTTTTTTTCTAGTTGGAAAATCATAAAACTGGACTTCTTGGATTTCTCTTGTTCCTGATTATATACATATTGTATATGAGCATTTCAGGAAAGAATCATTGCTGTCAGGCCCAGCGGCAGCAGTGGAACAGGTGGACAAAGGAGCAAATTGCACTCTGTCCTCTGTGTCCCTCTGCAGTGACTGTGTAATGTCTCAGGTCTGTCATCTCAGTGGGTCTGGCAGTGCATAGCAAGGAGTAAGATAGTAGGAAAAGGTTTTTTCAGGAGTATGCGTTGTCTGTGTTGCATGGATCCTGGAACCATCCTCTGTTCTGTGATGAACAGATATGCAGGCATGTATGGGATGTGCAGGCAAGTCTTCTGACCTGAACATGGGAAAATGTTCAGGAAGACTATAGTTATGTGTAACATACTTCCATTAAAAAGTTTTAAAGTAGGCTTAATCTTACAGAAACTAGGTAACTTTAGAGTACACTCTGTGTAAAATTAACAAGGGTGATGAAATCTTTGATAGATTTGGATTGCATTTGCCCTTTTCCTTGCATCAGAGAACTTAGTATGCCATTTGAATGAAGGCGTGAGAACAGGAGCTTGAGTGTTACTACTGGTGGAAAACCTTTCTTGCAACATTAGCTACAGATGCCTGGAGTTTTAAATTAACTTCTATGGTAATCCATAGCCTAATCTCCTTACTGAGAATGTTTTCTTGCCCTTCTGTCATAAAATATAAAGCTAGAAAAGATTGTGCTCATGTGGTTTTATCTCCCATTTTGACAGAGTATCTAGACCTTGCCTAAATTCCTATTTGAGCTGGTGTAATTTCTTCAGAAAACTAGTGATGAAAGAGTTTGTTGTTGACAGATTCCACTGCAACCTTTAGCAGGTTTTTGCAACCACCATCAGTTGAAATGAAGGAAGCTACTTTTGCCTATTTCAAATGTAATGTGATTTATCCATAGATTTGTTATCTTTATTGTGCTGACAGAGTGCAGCTGCTGCAGTGCTTCACAGAGCAAAAATGGTCTCTCTGATGTTCCTTGGATTTCATCAATTAATAGCAGTGAAAATGAGAGTTAAAAGCTTTTAATGTCATCAGAATGTTACTGAAGAGCAACACGAGCTCAAGCACGTGGTATCTACAGCAGGTTGGATCATGGGTAAGTCAGGCAGCTGCATCTGATTCTAGATGTTATGCCTGCGTCATCCTCGTATTCAGCTTCTGGGATGGAGAGTCACAGCAGCACATGGTGGAGATGGAAATGCACAGTCCCCGTGTGAGAGGAGGGGGACAAAACCACATAAACCATGGAAATAAACTAAACCCCAAATATTTGGAAACTGATCGTACTGCTCCCGATGTAGGGAGAAGTCCAGCAGGTCTTCAGAGTTTTGCACAATGCTGACATGTAGGGTTCTTGCCATCACTGAATGTGGAGACCATACATTGACCAGGTCTTCTACAGCCATCAGCTTCAGCCTGCTGCTCATGATCCAAAGCCTGATCATTCCCAGGGCATTTAATGATAGCTGAGCCAAAGAAAATTGTATGAGAATCATCAGCTGGTAAGAGGAAACAACCATGACTGCCATCTCTGCCAGAGATCTTGTGCAAGTATTAAAAAATATAGATAGATAGATAGCACTGGCTCCAGCTGGGACCAAAGACATAAAATGTTTCCCTCTGCAGTCACCTAGTGGGTCTCTGCTGTCTAGACAGTTGTCAGTCAGGTGAGGATATGTCAGTCTTTATCAACCCTGAAACAGGGTGATCCTCAGCCTTGTTTAATTGCATGTTCTGTTTGCCTTTTCCTTCAGGTCTTCATACCGTTCATGTTGTATTTTTCTCTTCAGTCCTTGAGTTAGTATTACTGACTTAAGTTCTGTCTTTTTTTTAATGTTCCCTATCTTTAGGTTTATTATACTCTGTTGCAGCTCAACAACTGTTTTTTCAATAAAGCTAAACCAAGGATGCACAGCTGTGCTGTAATGATCTGGACCCTGGGTCACAGTAGCTGAACCCCAGACTAGGGTTTACGGTGGCATGGCAATAGAGTTACTAGTTGTGTGAATTCTTTTTAGAAGCACCTCAGGTAAGCCTTCCAGAAAACTAAGAAAAAATTATAAAAAGGCACTATTCCCTGGTGGTTTTGTTGTATGTTATATGCACAGTAATGCATATGAAGTAATGCATAAAAAAAAATCTGGATCTTAACATGAATGGTGCACAAGCAAAGATAGCAACTATCAAAATTTAATTAATGATTTAGAAAAACAGATAAACACTCTGACATGGGATTCAATTGCAGTTTTACTCTGATTTATTGATGTGTGCATTTGCGGGGCTCAGCATTCCACTGCTCAGGTGAAATATGGCATTAGTACTTGGGAACAACGCTTTTGTAGATTAGGATTTGAAATTTAAAACCAGAAAAATCAACACTTGAACTGGAAAGGTGGACTTCAAAACAAAAAAATGTCAACTCTCTCCTTATGCTTGATATGATCTCTTTGGGTTTTACAAATTTTTTGTGCCCAAAATCCGATCGTAGCCAGAATAATGAAACTGAGTTTCCATGAATATTTTTGTTTAAATGTTTACATAATTAATTCTAGCTTTATTCACTCCTCCTTGTGGTATTTGTGAGCATTTTTGTGTATCAAGAATATTTGTAGATAGCAAATATCAGAATAAATTTTGCTGCAGACAGTGGAAATCCTTTTAAGCATGCAGAATCAGCCAATTTAAATTATGAAGTAATTGTCCCATATCCTCTATATCACAAGGGGTTGATAGAATATATAGATCACATATGTATATTATAAAAAAAAAACCCATATGATTTTTAAAATGTATAAATTAGTTGGTAAACATTTCCATCTTCAATACATTTCCAAGCAAAGAAGGTAAGGTCACTGTCTTCAAAAGCGGTTTGGGAAGTGCCAGCCTTCAGATGTGTTTGTCAGTTTTATTGGCTAAATGCATGTTTCTGTAGAATCAGTGTACAGGTTTGTCAGATGTATTTACTTGCAGCGGATACATAATGCTGAGGAATATGCTGCATCTCAGAAAGATGTAGCCAAAGGAAGGAAATAATGCACATTGACATGAGTCTGAAGAGCAGTAGAATGGAAGACAGTGCAGACAAGTGCCTCTGGAGAAAGAATTTGTGACTATTTCTGCAATTTTATGGGTTCCAAAACCAGTGCAGGTGTTATGATTTTCAATGAAATGAAATATGGAGCAAAACTCTGAATTACTTCAGGTGGGCCAGTCTCTCACCTGTTACTGATATTTTTGCCTTAACTGTAATCTGTTCAAAGCAGGGCACATTGTGTTTCCTGTTGTTGCAGATGAGTGGAATGCACCTCACTCAAAAGAGAAGAAGCAGCAATATGTTTTATTGAGGTAAATAATAATTTGACAGAGTTCAGTAAGTTTGATGGAATTTAACAAAGTTTAACAGTGGTTTCACAAGGTTCAATAAGCTTGATGTCAAGGGTCACCTTATTAATTACTGCATGGAAGAAACATACAAAGGAAAATTGTGTTAGAATAGAGTTAGAATGATTCACACAGAGACTGGAGATGCAAAGAGTAAGGACGACCCTCCCGTTAAGTCACGAGGTTCAGAGTGGACCCCCTTGCTTTCTAAACTCCTTTTGGAGCCTAGGTGCAGCTGGATCCAACCTTAGTCTGAGACTTGGTCAACAGTTTATGTCTAATGGGATTATCCATACAATGTTTATAATAATATTGAGTAGCTACATGGGTTAATAACATTTCATAGTATTAATTCATCATGCTGTCAGTCACTTACTGAGGATCTGTCACACGTAAGGGGTCTCTCCGCCTTGGGTAAGGAAGGATCTTACCAGTCTCAGGTAAGGAATCAGGTACCAGTGTAAGTAAGTCTCAGATAAGGAATATCTAACCTTGAGAGTTGTCCCTCCATGCAGTCGAGCTGCAGTTCAGGGAGAGCTCAAACTGGGCCCATCCTGATGGTGAGAGGATTTATGGAGTGAAGTGGTTGGCTGCTAGTCAATAGTATAGACAAGACAGATGTCTTCATTTTAGCTCTGGTATCTTGTTCTGTGCTTTGGTTATCTTGCACTTTTCGGTTTCAAAACCATCTTTCGAAATATTTTTCAAGACACCTTCACTCCCTTGTACATAAACCAGGGACTTTCCAGCTCAGAAGTTCACCCCAAGGACATGAGGTCTGTTGCTCCTTAGTCAGCCTGAAACAAAGTACGGCTGGGAGTCAAGTGTTTCCGTCACACCTCTGTAGAAAGGTGTGATCAACAGCAGCTGTGCACTAATCATTGCCAAGGGCTAAAGGATGGAAGTAAAACAAGAAGGCACATGGTATGGAATTTAATAGAAGGTTAACTTTAGGGTAGCTTTTCTAGCAAGATAGCTTAATAAAGATGCTGTGGTCATGAATGCAAAGGACTTCTTATATATTGTCCATATGTTGTCCAGCTCAGACAGATCTTGATATTCTGCCACTGCAAATTGTGCTTGAATCCAGTGGCACCTTGTGTGATGAAGCTTGGGATATGCAATCAAATATTTGCCTTCAGTTGTCTCTGCACCTTGTTCACGAGGTAAATTATTGTATTGACGCACCCAGTACCCATTAGGACTGTATTGATACACATGAGCAAGATATAAGATGGGAAATTAGGCTCTTCAATAGAAGCTGATTTTAATAGAAACCCACAAGAGAAAAGAGAGGCCAATTCTGGAAAGTGAGAGGGAGCTCAGTGGTTATTGAAATTGTCTGTGGTTTCTTCTTAGTATGTGTCCTGGTTTTGGCTGGAATAGAGTTAATTTTCTTCCTAGTAGCTGGTATAGTGCTGTGTTTTGGATTTTAGTATGAGACTAAAGTTGATAACACCCTGATGTTTTGGTTGTTGCTAAGTAGTGCTTACACTGCTCAAGGACTTTTCAGCTTCCCATCCTCTGCCCGGCGCACAAGAAGCTGGGAGGGGGCACAACCAGGAGAGTTGAACCAAACTGGCCAAAGGGCTGTTCCATACCATATGTTGTCATGCTCAGTATCTAAACTGGGAAGAGTTGGCCAGGGGGCAGCGATTGCTGCTCGGGGACGGGCTGGGCATCGGTTGGCAGGTGGTGAGCAGTTGTATCACTGCTTTTTTTTCCCCCTGGGTTTTGTTCCTCTCTCGCTTTCTTGTTGTTTTCTTTCTCATTACAATTTTTTTTGGTCGTTCCAATTATTAAACTGTTCTTATCTCAACCCACGAGTTTTCTTACTTTTGCTCTTCCGATTCTCTCCCCCATCCCACGGAGGGGAGGGTGAGTGAGTGGCTGTGTGGGGCTTAATTGCTGACTGGGGCTAAACCATGACAGTACTTTTTGGCACCCAACATGGGGCTCAAAGGGTTTGAGATAATAACAGATTAACCAGAGCATATTAAGGAATTTAGATCTGTTAGTAGTTGTGGGTCACGATATTGATTCACCTGTTCTCAATATTGGTTTACCTGATCTGCACCATGCTCACTTTTTTGCTGTACATATTAAAGATCCGTTTTGATTTTTGCAGTTTGCTGTGCTCTGCTATGATTAGTGATGTTTTCCCTTTGAGAGTTGTTATTAAAACAGTGACCTTGGCTTTATTTTGGTATCTAAGTGCCGTACTGAACCATTACTGTACTTCGGGTACCACCTTATGGAGACAATTAGCAAATATACTTCTTCCTCTGAGAGGTTTTTTATGGAGAAAATACAAAATGGCACCTTTTCTACTTTCTTCTACAATGTTTCCTCCTTCCTTACAACAACTTTTCAGTATCTTGAACATCCTTGGGTAGTTAAGATACATCTATTGGTATTGCTTGGGAATATTGTTTTGGTTTTGTCTAAGGTTAGTAAGCAATTTAAGAATATCATCCAGAGATCTGCCCCAAGGCTGGATAGTTATGAGTGGCAGGGTGTGTGGGATAGCATGGGCAAATGCCTAGGATGGTGGGCATCTCCAGTGTTTTGGAACTTCATGCCTGAACAAGTGCAGAATCCTGAAAAATTAGTAGAATATTTGGAAAAAGTGTGTTGTCACCCTGGCAATTCTAAGGAGATACAAATCACTGCCATGTGCTGGGGTCTGGCCCATGCCTACCAAGCCCTGTTCAACACCATTGAGAACCCTCAAGGATCTGGTGACAAAACGACAGGCACCATGGCTGCTCTGACCCCCCCTGTGACAGGCACTGCGGCTGCTCCAGCCCCCCCTGCAACAGGCACTGCGGCTACTCTGGACCCCTCTGTGACAGACACTGTGGCTATTCCAGCCCACCCTGCGACAGGCACTGTGGTCACTCCAGCCCCCCGCGACAGATGCGGTTCAACCAGGGAACCAACCCGTGTCAGTGTCAGTTGCCCTTATACACAAGAAGAAATCCTGGAAATGTAAGTCAGCTCGTTTAGAAAGGGAAGATAAAAAGCAGGGCCATCACAAGGAGAGGAAGAGGAAGAACTTGTGGATGAGTCGGAAACTACCCGATCCCTATCCCTGAGTGAGCTGCGAGATATGCAAAAAGATTTCTGCTGTTGTCCAGGTGAGCACGTTGTCACCTGGCTGCTCCGATGCTGGGATAGTGGGGCTGGTAGCCTGGAATTAGAGGGTAGGGAAGCCAAGCAGCTGGGATCCCTTTCTAGGGAAGGGGGTATTGAAAAAGCGATTGGAAAAGGGATACCAGCCCTCAGCCTCTGTAGGCGACTCCTGTCATCTATGAAGGAAAGAGATCCCTTCAAGGAAGATGTTATATATCGCCCAGGCAAATGGACCACCATGGAGAAAGGTATCCAGTACCTGAGGGAATTAGGCATGTTGGAGGTGATTTATGGTGACCTGGACGATGAGCGGTTACCCACAGATCCAGATGAGGTCCAGAGCACACGACCCATGTGGCAGAAGTTGGTACAGAACGCACCACCGTCGTGTGCCAACTCATTGGCAATACTGACCTGTGAAGACAGAGAGGGTCCAACAGTGGATGAAGCAGCTAGCCAGCTCTGGGAATATGAAGAAAGTATGTCTTCCTCCCTTGTCTTGGCTGTGGAGAAACTGTCCCAGGAGGTCCAGTGACTCGAAGAAGATAGGCCCTACTTTCCACCTGTACAGAGCAGTATCTCAGCTATTAGGAGTCAGCGTTCCTCTGCTCAAGAGAGAGGATATAGAGGGTACACACCACGGGGCACCCTATGGTTTTACCTGTGTGACCATGGAGAGGATATGAGGAAGTGGGATGGAAAACCTACCTCAATCCTAGAGGTACTGGTACATGAGTTGCAAGGAAAAACAATCATACAAGGGGGTTCTTCCATGAAAATTGCTGCTCTGGTTTCCAGTGGACAGTTCCCCAGACAGAGTAAAAGGGCTGATCTTACTCCTGATCTTAATGAAGGAGCACCTGACTCGTATATACAAGAAATGGGTAATGAATATTGTGACCAGGATTAGGGGGGCCCTGCCTCCAGCCAGGTGGAGGAAAGGGACAACCGGGTTTACTGGGCTGTGTGGATTCCATGGCCTGGCACATCAGACCCACAGGAGTATAAGGCTCCAGTAGACACCGGTGCACAGTGTACCCTAATGCCATCAAGCTATATAGGGGCAGAACCCATCCGTATTTCTGGGGTGACAGGGGGATCCCAGAAGCAGCTAACTGTATTGGAGGCCGAAGTGAGCCTAACTGGGAATGAGTGGCAAAAGCACCCCATTGTGACTGGCCCAGAGGCTCCGTGCATCCTTGGCATAGACTGCCTCAGGAGAGGGTATTTCAAGGACCCAAAAGGGTACCGGTGGGCTTTTGGTATAGCTGCCTTGGAGACAGAGGAAATTAAACAGCTGTCTACCTTGCCTGGTCTCTCGGAGGACCCTTGTGTTGTGGGGTTGCTGAGTGTTGAAGAGCAACAAGTGCCAGTTCCTACCACAACGGTGCACCGGAGACAATATCATACCAGCCGAGACTCCCTGATTCCCATCCATAAGCTGATTCGTCGACTGGAGAGACAAGGAGTGATCAGCAAGACTCATTCACCTTTTAACAGTCCCATATGGCCAGTGTGAAAGCCTAATGGAGAGTGGAGACTGACAGTAGACTGTCATGGCCTGAATGCTGAGTGCTGCCATGTCAGACATTCTAGAGCTTGAATACAAACTGGAGTCAAAAGCAGCCAAATGGTATGCTACAATTGATACCGCTAATGCGTTCTTCTCAATCCCTTTGGCAGCAGAGTGCAGGCTACAGTTTGCTTTCACTTGGAGGGGCGTTCAGTACACTTGGAATCGACTGCCCCAGGGGTGGAAACACAGCCCTACCACTTGCCATGGGCTGATCCAGACTGCACTGGAACAGGGTGAAGCTCCAGAATATCTGCAATATGTTGATGACATCATCGTGTGGGGTAATACAGCAGAAGCAGTTTTTGAGAAAGGGAAGAAAATAGTCCAAGTCCTCCTGAAGGCCAGTTTTGCCATAAAAGAAAGTAAGGTCAAGGGACCTGCACAGGACATCCAGTTTTTAGGATTAAAATGGCAAGATGGACGTTGCCAGATCCCAATGGATGTGACCAACAAAATAACAGCCATGTCTCCACCAACTAGCAAAAAAGAAACACAAGCTTTCTTAGGCGTTGTGGGTTTTTGGAGAATGCATATCCCAAATTACAGTTTGATCGTAAGCCCTCTCTATCAAGTGACCCGGAAGAAGAATGATTTCAAATGGGTCCCTGAGCAACGACAAGCCTTTGAACAAATTAAATGGGAGATAGTTCATGCAGTAGCCCTTGGGCCAGTCCGGGCAGGGCAAGACGTAAAAAATGTGCTCTACACTGCAGCCGGGGAGAATGGCCCTACCTGGAGCCTCTGGCAGAAAGCACCAGGGGAGACTCGAGGTCGACCCCTTGGGTTTTGGAGTCGGGGATACAGAGGATCTGAGGCCTGCTATACTCCAGCTGAAAAAGAGATATAGGCAGCATATGAAGGGGTTCAAGCTGCTTCGGAAGTGGTTGGTACTGAAGCACAACTCCTCCTGGCACTCTGGCTGCTGGTGCTGGGCTGGTTGTTCAAAGGGAGGGTCCCCTCCACACATCATGCAACTGGTGCTACATGGAGTAAGTGGGTTGCACTGATCACACAACGGTCTCGGATGGGAAACCCCAGTCGCCCAGGAATCTTGGAACTGAACATGGACTGGCCAGAAGGCAAAGATTTCAGAATATCGCCAGAGGAGGAGGTGACGTGTGCTGAAGAGGCCCCATTGTGTAATAAACTACCAGAAAATGAGAAGCAATATGCGCTGTTCACCGATGGGTCCTGTTGTCTTGTAAGAAAAACATTGGTAGTGGAAAGCTGCTGTATGGAGTCCTATATGACAAGTCGCAGAAAATGCTGAAGGAGAAGGTGAACGAGTCAGTTTGCAGAGGTGAAGGCCATCCAGCTGGCTTTAGGTATTGCTGAACAAGAAAAATGGCCAGTGCTCTATCTCTATACTGACTCATGGATGGTGGCGAATGCCCTGTAGGGGTGGTTACAGGAAAGGAAGCAGAAAATTAGCAGAGCAGAGGCAAACCCATCTGGGCTGCAGCATTGTGGCAAACATTTCTGCCTCGGTAGAGAACCTGGTTGTAAAAGTATGTCACGTAGATGCTCACTTACCCAAGAGTTGGGCCACAGAAGAATTTCAAAACAAGCAGCAGGTGGATCAGGCTGCTAAGATTGAAGTGGCTCAGGTGGATCTGGACTGGCAACATAAGGGTGAATTATCTATAGCTTGGTGGGCCTATGACACCTCAGGCCATGAAGGAAGAGATGCAACATATAGATGGGCTCACAACTGAGGGGTGGACTTGACCATGGACACTATTGCGCAGGTTATCCATGAATGTGAAACATGCGCTGCAATTAAACAAGCCAAGCGGTTAAAGCCTCTGTGGTATGGAGGGCGATGGCTGAAATATCAATATGGGGAGGCCTGGCAGATCAATTATATCACACTCCCACAAACCCACCAAGGCAAGTGCCATGTGCTTACAATGGTGGAAGCAACCACCGGATGGCTGGAAGCATATCCTGTGCTCCATGCCACCGCCCGGAACACTATCCTGGGCTTTGAAAAGCAAGTCCTGTGGCGACATGGCACCCCAGAAAGAACTGAGTCAGACAACGGAACTCATTTCCAAAACTACCTCGTAGACACCTGAGCCAAAGAGCACGGCACTGAGTGGGTATATCACATCCCCTGTCATGCACCAGCCTCTGGGAAAATCAAACGATACAATGGACTGTTAAAGACTACACTGCGAGCAATGGGTGCTGGGACATTCAAACACTGGGATACACATTTAGCAAAGGCCACCTGCTTAGTCAACACTAGGGGATCTGCCAATTGAGCTGGCCCTGCCCACTCAAAACTTTTACGTACTGTAAGAAGGAGATAAAGTCCCTGTAGTGCACATAAAAACATGCTGGGGAAGACAGCCTGGGTTACTCCTGCCTCGGGCAAAGGCAAGCCCATTCATGGGATTGCTTTTGCTCAAGGACCTGGGTGCACTTGGTGGGTAATGCAAAAGGATGGAGAAGTCTGATGTGTACCTCAAGGGGATTTGATTTTGGGTGAGAATAGCCAATGAACTACATGATATGATGTTAATTGCTATATAATACTGTATGACACCACTTCTGTGGTTGCTATATGCCATATCAACAGTATTACAGTAAGAATCGCCCAGATTAATGAAAAATGAACTTTGATGAAATCAAGCAAAGTGCAGCAGTGATGGAACCTGAACTGGCTGCAGCATGGAACAGTCTGGCACCACACACCATCTCTCCTGCCCAGAAGGACTCTTATGCCAGATGGAACCCAAAGTCATGGACTAAATGAACTCAACGGACATTTTAGAGGGATGGCCCATAGACCAAGGGAATGATATCTGTGTGTATATATGAAAAGACAGGGAAAGTGGTGTTGAGTAATTGGCATGTATTAGAAAGGGTAGAACCTGGGCATGATGTAGATGGTATAGAATAAGGGGTGGATACTGTCCTGGTTTTGGCTGGGATAGAGTTAATTTTCTTCCTAGTAGCTGGTATAGTGCTGTGTTTCGGATTTTAGTATGAGAATAATAGTGATAACACGCTGATGTTTTGGCTGTTGCTAAGTGGTGTTTACACTGGTCAAGGGCTTTTCAGCTTCCCATGCTCTGCCAGGTGCCCAAGAAGCTGGGAGGGGGCACAGCCAGGATTGTTGATCCAAACTGGCCAAAGGGCTATTCCATACCATATGATGTCATGCTTAGTATAGAAACTGGTGGGAGTTGGCCGGGGGCAGCAATCGCTGCTCGGGGACGGGCTGGGCATCGGTCAGTGGGTGGTGAGCGGTTGTATGACTTGTTTCTTTTTTCCCCTGGGTTTTGTTCCTCTCTCACTTTCTTGTTGTTTTCCGCCTCCTCCTCCTCCTCCTCCTCATTATTATTATTATTATTATGTTCCAATTATTAAATTGTTCTTATCTCAACCCACTAGTTTTCATACTTTTGCTCTGCTGATTCTCTCCTCCATCCCACCGGGGGGAGAGGGTGAGTGAGCGGCTGTGTGGTGCTTAATTGCCGACTGGGGCTAAACCACAACAGTATGACAATATAATTCCAAAATATATCATCATCTGAGGTGTATCAGACATGAAAGAAGACTGATATTTATTTAAAGTAGAAAGTCTGACTTTTAACTTCGCGGAAATATTCCTGAAACAAGGCAGGTATTGGTTTGATCAAATTCTAGGAAATTTCATTATAGGAAATGGCGTTTGTGATATATAAGAGTTTATTGCTTGTTAATTGTTATATCTCATGGTATTAATGCATGACATTTGAATAGATTCAGCTTTAAAGAAGGCTTCTCCAGTTCCAGAGACTGATAATTACAGTATCACAGATAACTTCAATATAAATAAAGACTTTTTAAATTAACTCTGTATGAAACAGACTTTGCCTGAACTTTGTCCAAATCTGCCTGAATTCCCAGGAAGATCTAGATTATTTTAATGTAATCTGGGTATGGAAGTTTTTAATGCCTAGAGTTTCAGAGAAATTTAAGCTTTACATAATTTTCAAGGTTTCATATCTTTGAACTGGTTCCTTTTAAAAATTAACATTTATCCTTCTATTAAATTTTTGTTGTTTTGCTCATCACATTTTGTATTGGGAAGAGAGGTTCTTACTGGGATCCTCACTTCATTGAATAAATGTTAGGTTTTGAAAAAAGGCAGTCCCTGTGGTTTTCATCAGCTAATCTGTGGTAAACTTTTTATAACCATATAGCTTATAGCTTCATACTCACATTTTTGCTGATGAAGAAGGTTGTGCATCAGTCTTCCACGTGCATTTACATTTAGTGTAGTGAAACTGCAGCTAGTTTGCACTTGTGTAGAAAAACATTAGACCCAAGGCCACAGAATATCTGTTATTCTCCATAATGGGACGAGCTTTGCAGAAATCTTATAATTAGACTGTTGCTTTTCAAAAACCGTAATTTTGAGCTTCCTCTTTAGAGATCTTTTTGCTTTCTGTGTTATATTCCCCATTGATTCTTGGTATAGAGTACAGCCTATAGCTTCCTGCTACACAAAACTCTGCTTGAGTTGAGCTTGGAAAAAAATTATTGATAGAGTTTCTGTCTCTGGACCAAAAGTCCTGGTTTAAACCTGTCATGGGATTATGTGGAATACAAAGTAAGTATGGCTACAGCAGGTAGCTGTGCAATCAGGATAAAAAAAGGCAACAAAAAAACCTGTACCAGCTAGGCAGGATTTTAACTGTTTTGTTTTGCAGCTATCATAGCCCCTAATTTTCATAACGAGAGCAGGCTTCATCAATAAGGATGCTCTGGTATTTTAAACACATTTCCTGTTGCTGATGTTATTTAGGCTAAAACAAGAATGGCCTTTAACAAAAATAAATTTATTCAACGGGGATAGTAAAAGCACTTCAAAGAAAATGTGCAGATTTATTCATGTTCATAAGGACTTGCTGCTCCCTGCACGTATCAGTGCGAGTGTAGCACTCCCCTCACTGAGCCGTATTGCTGCAGAGGTGTGCGGTGAGACAGGAGGTGTCATATAGCCATGAAAGTGCTCCATGTTCCAGAAGAAAAAACAGAATTTGCGTAGAACATGGCCCTCTGCCTGCTAGCCATGAGAGCTGTGCTTTCCAGAATTAAGTATAAGTGTTTCTGCCTCCTAGGATTTTGTACCATACTTAAGTTCAAGATATTTAATTGCTTTAACTTGTTCATGAATACTGTATACTTATCAGAATTAACATAGAGCATAATGCTAAAAGGAGGGATCTGTCGGACTCAAATAAAAGCAATTAGCCACCTACAAAGCAGCATAATTTTGTAAAATCAGATCCAGCTAAATTTCAGTTTCACAAACACTGAAGAACCTATAGCCAATATGATGTCATTCATTTAGTATGCATGGAAAAGATTTCAGTCATCCTTCTCTGAGGAGTACTGTTGGTGCAGAGACACAAAATTTTGTTAAATTTCTGAAGCAGACAGTCTTCAATGCTCCAGGTAAGTAACAAGATGTATTTTCTTGGAGATTATAGATTCCTAATTATAAGTGCAATGCTATGAAATTAGTGAACTTTTATTCATTTTTTTAACAATGGGTGACTGTTAAATAAATGAAAGGTGGTTACTTTCCATAAGGGTTAAGAGAATAATCTAAAAAAGGCACTATTTTAAAAATTGAAAACCAGTACAAATGTAGGGTTGGCTTGCTAATGAGGAATATTACGTGGAGGTTCTGAATTGAATTTTTAAATGGCAACCCTTAAACTGTATCAATGTATGCAGGATGCCCAATTACACAGAGTTAAAATAGTATAGGTTTCATCAATCGTGTATTCCTCTTTGTGTTCAGAGTCAGCTTAATTTCTGTGGCTGTGGGATAGCACTCAAGAAGACCACTGAGAATGGAAATGAATCAGAACATGCCAAACATTTTGCACGGTCATAGGTTGTAATTCCAGCTGGACTTGTTTTCATAGTTAATTATTGTAGTTCTTAAAGTAAAAAATTGTCAGATGACTTAATTAGAATAACTGTATAGTTTCATTTTCTGATGAAAAGAAAAAGGCCTAGTGGAGAATAAACAAATTTGAAACAGTAAATAAGAAACAAGGAAAGGAAATTATGCTGAAATTAAGCATTGTTGTGTTGCTTATTTGTTCTGTGACTGCTTAATAATGGTAACACTAATCTGCAGCCCTGTACACATTAATAATGCTGTACACATCCATTGCCCAGTGCTAATTTACAAGGAAATACTTACAGAATGAACTAATGAAGGAAATGATAAATTAATTAAGAACTTGTTCTTACAATACAAGTCAACTAAATTCACTGCAAGCAGATCTTTGAAGCGCTACTTTACTAACATGCTGCTACAAAAAGGTGGTGTGTATGAGAAGCACATAATTTTTCTTTCCCAAAAGAAGTTCAGCACAGAAGGTATGAACATAATTCCTATTCCTCTCTCCCCTCAAGCTCACTGTTGTTCTTGTTCAGCTAATGTTTCTGAAGGAGCTGGAAAGAAGCAGGTATGGTCTACTGAGTGGTATGTCACATACAGTAATTCTTGGTTTTACAACAGTTTTTTTCAGAGGTTGCTGGTGCTGTACAGTAGTGTGTCTGACTAGTCAGCTGCCTTTGGACATTATGATGACTGTCCAGGGGGGTCTTCAGTTGGCAGCATGGACTGACAGGTGCTGAAGAACGTTGTACTACCCGCCACTGATTTTAGGAGGAATAGGGAAAGTGATTCAGCTTCATAATTAACAATTTCCCTTGCATGCAGGTGTTCCTTTTTAATCTGATTTGCTGGCTCTGGGATTTATGAACTCCACTGCACACAGCAGCTGCTGACACAGGCTGCAGACATCGAGTTGCTCTGAAAGGCTGTGCAAGGATACATCAAGAAACATGAGAGGAAATTGAAATGGCAAGACTTTTGGAGATGGTTGATGAGGCTGGCTGATAACTCCCACTCTGGAGGGTGTGCTTTTGCAGTAGGGAAAAATAGGCAAGCAACTTGGAGAAAATATTGGTAATGGCAAACATATTTTCTTGCTGCTTATTAATATCCCTTATGAATGTCTGTGTTGGTGACTGTTAGGCCATTTAATGACATTTCAACGAAATGCAAAAAAACCCTTCTGTTGTAACTGAGGGAATGTACAACTAGGGGATCTCTGAAGTTTCAGGGTACCCAGCTGCTGAGAGCATCCAATGCTCCTTTCAGCTACCTGTCCACTGTATGCATTGCAGCAAGGTTGCTTATGAGGGGTGGGCTCCATAGGTTAGAGGTCTGCTGTGCAAACCCCTTGGACGGCTGCTTCTCTAAATGAGCTTTGCGGGATGTGGATCAGAGGTTTCACGATGCATCAGTTCACTGCTGGGAAGGAGCTGCGACTTGCAGGGAGCAGGAAGAGACCTTCCCTTAGCCTTGTGGTCTGACTTCCCAAGTGACAGGCAAGACCAGCCGCATCGGGCACCCGGCACTGAGAGCTCAGCTGCCACCCCTCTTAGGTCCCGCTTAGGTGGCTTGCCTCTCAGAAACTAGCATAAAGACGTCATCTTTCTCCCCAAAGGATGTGAATTCAAGATATAACTGTTTCTCAGCAACCCATACTCAAATGTGCTGTGGCAAGAGTTCTGAAATATTTGTTTTGAGGGAAAAAGATTGCAAGGTAGCAGGTCCATGTGTGGTGCATGTGAGGCTTCGAGGAAGGGACTTCTGATGGAGCAGGTTGGTGGTGTGAGTCCCTGATGCAAGTGCTGGTAGGTAGCAGGAAGGACAGTGTGTGGCGTGTTTTGTGGTAAGGCACTCATGGTTTCTCCTTACTGTACCTCTGTCCTCCTAAACTGGTCCTCTTCAGCCAACAGTGTTTTTCTCACTTGCTGCTGCTATGAAGTCCCTCCTCATTCTCTGTGAACAATGGTGCCAAGAAGCAGCCAAGTGAATTACTGCTGTGTAGCAGGATCCTTCCCTTAACACAGTTTTATGCAGTATGTTATTTTTCAATTGAATTCCAGTATCATTAGTTTAATTTGAAGTCTTTTCAGACTTTATTCTTATGCTAAAGGATTGAAAATAATTAGAATAAAGTCATCAACACGAAAATTTTCAGTTTGACTCATGAAAACCATTTTGGGAAATCTATTTTTGTCATTCATTTGGAAAGGACAGGATTATTTTACAGCTTTGCATATAAAATACATTCATTTACTGTATAAATGTTGTGGCAAGATGTGATTAGAGGTATGGGTGAGAAGCTGCAACTAAGACAGTTATTTAACTATCTATTTTTAGCAAAATTTTTCTGATATAAGGAAAAGCACAAGTTTTCACATACAGAATTGAAAGGGGAGTTTATAGGTAAGTGTAGCTGAACTGTCAGTCTAAAAATTTATCTTATGATTACCTAAATCTTAATGTTGAAAGAGAAAACCTAGGAGAAAAATAGAGCTTCTCTGAGGGGTTTTTCCTTTTCTCTCTAGTGCAAATCTTATGCTGGCTGATTAGAAGTCAACCATAATGCGGTATTTCATGCTCTCTTCAAGCACAGATTTTTGGCCAGTTTACATAATATTATTATGACACTAAAAATAAGTTTACCCATGCCTGCTGTTGTTTCAGCTTGGCTTAAAGGCACACTGGAGTCATTCAGATAAATATTTCTCAGAAGATTGCGCCTTCTCTCACGTGATCAACTAGAAAAAAATAGTCCACCTACCATAATAATCTTAAAAACCAAAACAAAACAAAAATTGCAGGGAGAAGATCAGATGGCTATGTACAGTGATCTGGCAAAGATGCGTACAAGAATCCAGTCTTGTTACCAATGAGTCTGCAACATGTGGCACCAAAAATAGAATTTTAAACCTAACCTAAAAGTAGATCAGCAAGTCACATAGCTAAGAAAGCATGATTTTCCTTATAATGAGAATAATAAGGGAAAAAAAGTGGTTTTGTGGTATCAGGCTGAATAGAGGATATCAGGCTGAATATGATACAGGAAGGAGAGTCTTGCAGTTTTAGCCAAGAAGTGAAATGAAAGACAGCACCAATTAATACAAGCTGCCCAGTTTCATGTGCTGTCTTACAGATCATTCTGGTAAATCCTGTCACTTGAGGAAAAGTACTACTGTTTCTTGTACAGGTCATGGTTATTATTACCACTGTTTTAACCTCTCCTGAAGGTAGGCTGCAAATATAAACCCTATTTTCATCTTTTTAAGTTGGAGAAATAGATTCCAGTTGACAGAAGTCATACATTTAAGTGATATAGATAAGCCAGTATATCTGGAATAGCATCTCTTTCAATACTGTCTGTGAGATCTCATTAATGAGATGTTTAAAAGTGATGCTTCCTTACTTTCCAGTTAGAACTGATTTTGTTTAAATGTGTAGATGCATTTTCTAAACTAGCAGTGGTTCTGATATGTAATTTTGCAATGAATTAAGCTTTGTCTATTGTCCCTTCTCCTGGACACTTTAGGATGAATATTTTATGGAAAGAAATAATGTGGGCTTTTCTCTCAAATGTCTTTGTTTTGCATTCTTTACAGAGAGAGAAGAAAATACTGAAGAAATACAGATATTCTTTGATGATTTTAGGTTATTTATAAAGTAACAGGGCATTTGATTTTGGATGGGTATATTATTTTGTTCAAGCTGTAGGTTTTTTGTGAAATTTCTGGGAAATTCGCAAAAAACTTCTAAGCAAAAATATATTGAAATATAGAAGTATTGACGTGTTCTTCATTTTCTAAAATGTGAAAAGTGTTAATTTTTATTATTGGAAGTAGCTTAAGCCTATAAAAGCCTTCTTTCGTGCTATCACTGCTGCTGGCATGCAGTGATTACGTGCTCTAATTTTACTCTTGTAAAAGTTACCAAGAGCGGCTGCTACTTAGTAATGATATATTTTCTCTTCTGGATCAATGTTCCTCCTTTGTTTGCTGTAGTATCCCAAAGCTTTATAAAAATGAACCTCAAAGTTAAAAATATGATAGCAAACATTCACAGAAAAAAATAAGTTTTTAACAATTATGTCATAATATGGTGGGCTAAGAAATGATGTAAAAATGGAAATCTTTTAAAGCCATTTTGAATTTAATTTCAAACTGGGCAATTTAGATTTATAATTTTGACACAGCATTTTGAAACTTCCAAACAAATCTTTCTCAAATCAATACAAACAATTCTGTTTCATTGAAATGTTGAACATTTGTTTTCCATTTAATTCAAAGTAGTTGTTTTTTTAAGTTTAGTATGCTAACATTGTCAGTGAAATCAAACTGAAATAGAAGCAGTTTAAAGGGCCAGACTTTCCTAACACGTGATTTTAAAAGGTTTGTGAAAACGTGCCCTGTGCTGTCTGGCTGTGCTGCTGTAGTAAATCAGGCCAAGAGCTGAAGCAGGTGAAACATCAGGGATGGCAATTCTGCATCTGGTATGACATCTTGCAAAATCAGATTCTTAATGTATTACAAATAATTATAAAGGCATTAATAATTGTTTCACTTTACATGGTGTTAATTTTTCTAGCTGTGAGACTTGTAATTCGTCACTATGAGCAAAATAAAAACATATTTTTCATCTTAGATGAGAATTTTCATTTTTCTGGTTTCTATATTCTGAATATAGCTAGAATCCCCCCCAAAAGTCCTGCTTGTTAGTGGAATACTGACCTTGTCTCTGAATGAGTAGTATAATATTCAAAACAAAGTGATGAAGCATTTTCATCTGTTTGACCTCAGACTGCTTATACCGGTCGGTTAGCACTGTTGTCTTCACCTGCAGGAGCTGAAGTGTTATCACAGCCCATGCTGTCCTGCTGTATTCTTCACCTGCAAACTAGCTTGCACATCCCATGTTTTTTCTGCACTGCCCGACAACTGTTTGGCTGTGGGGCTTTGACTGCCTCTTGCAGTCCAAAAGCAAATCATATACCCTGTATAATTAATTTTCTCCTTTGATTTCCTGTCCTTCTTGTTCAGTAAATGAAACTGCTGCTCCAAACAGTATTGGTGAAAATTTAATATAGATTTGGGTTCTGATATTGCTTGGCAGAGCTGTCATGTATTCAAAACTGGTAAGGGAGAACTGCCTGCTTGTTTAATTTGGGCTGTTCTCTTCCTATTATACAGGAGATAATTTGAATGACGGGTTCAGTAGACATGGAAAGGAATGTACTGTAGATAATACTGTGGAGGATACTTTGTCATAGCAGCTCTCTCTGGAAAGGTACCTGGCAAATACCCAAGCACACACGGTGCCTGAGCTCTGCTGAGGGGTGAATCACCCTTTCTTTTCCTTCCCTACAGCTCCCACATGACATTTGCTAACCTCGACTTACTCTTAACCCATGGGTTAATGGTTTATGTCCCTCTGGCACCTCTTGGCCCCTTTGTGCATATCCAGTGTGTCCCCAGGCTGTTTCTTTCTCAGTTCCCAAAGTCTCCCCTGGTTTTGTGCGTTCTTCATAACCTCAAAATGGGCTTGCTCCTCATTTCCAAGGGAGGTTTCAAAAATGTAAAGCTGAACTTTTTGGCAGGTTTTTAAACTCTGATAACTATTTTTGGCACAATGAACTACTGGGAGAAAGGTGTTAAATATACCGTCCATGCTGCACTGAGCAGTGAAGGTGGGAGAGTAGACATTTAAAATGGGCTCACTGGGGAGCTGCCTAAGGCTGGTATGTGCAGGGAGCAGGGCTTGTTGCTGGACACCGTCAGCTGAATGTACAGGAATGACTAGGAATGGGGTAAGGAAGATCATGCCTGCTCACTCTGGGGGTTGTGCTGCATCTTTTTTTTTGTCTGGAATTGGCCCATTCAGCTACCCTGCTGCTGCTGCTGCAGGAGACATTGCCTGAGTTCCCTTCAATACTATGGGGGCTGAGCTGCTATTACTCCATAATCTCCAAGTACTCAGGTACCTTGTGACATACATAGCTTTGACAAAGCTCTTTGTAATTGAGGGATTGGTTGCTATGGGATGCTTTAGGCTTGTAGTGCTCTGACATGAGGGAATACAACATTGTTTAGATAATGCTGCATGAAAACGTTCAAAATCCTTTTTATATTAAACTTTTAAATTTTATATTGCAGATTATAAATCCACTTAATGAAGGAAGGATAGAGTTTAAAAAGCCTTCAGTAGTAAATCTGCAGCATAAATCTGCAGCACAAAGCAGTATTTAGCTCTTGTACATGACCATGATGTTGAGGTTAGGAGGAGTTGCGAGTTAAGATTTCTCTGAAATGTATTCCCCATACCATGATTCCTCAGTGTCTTACTGTGCTTCACTTCTCACTAGTATCTGCTGGGTGTAACTAGAATTGTTGGTGACCTGTACTTGAAGGGCTAAAAACTTGCCTTTTCCCATGTTGTTGTGAAATGCACGTAGCCATGGGCTCTGTTCTGTAGAGAAACTGATTTTTTGGAGCACACATGGATATCTGCATTCCTGAGAGCACATGGAGTGGTGAGAGGGACCAGAGCAGTACAACCAGACCTGAAGAGGAGAATGACTGGTTCATACTACTGTCCATCCACTACACAACATTGTCAAAAACTTTCAGATGGTTAAAAAGGACTTAAATCTTTGGCAGACTTACAGCTTAGAGACTGCAGCAGGTTGCATGAAAGCAAGGTAAAGTTTGGGGGTTTGTTTTAACATTGTTCTTGTTACTGGATAGGATTCAGCTGCTGCTAGAAAGCTTCTGGTTGCAACAGAGCCCTGTTTCCATTGTTGCTACACAGGTGCTTTGAAAAAATTCCAAGCAGCTTTTTCAGGCATGCCCTGAAGCTACCTGAAGTTCCTGCATCCACAGCATCCTCTGGCAAGGGGCTCCACATGTCTATGTACAGCCAGTTTTGTAAGCAGCCTCCTTTTGCTGGTTTTGAACCTGGCTTCAGCCACCTTTGTTTGATGGCCTCTGTTTATTTGCATTAGCAGAAGAAACAGCCAGTCTCTATCCACTCGTTCTATGATAATTATGATCTTGTATGCCTCTATCATTTCACTCAAGCATTTCACTCAAGCCTTTTTCCAGGCTGTCTAAATTTAGTCTGCTCAACCTTTCCTCTCGTGAAAGCTACCTCATAGTTTTGAGTATCTTTGTTGCCTATGTTAGAAAATTTTCCAGTTCTAATGCATCTCCTTTGAAGCTGGGGTATCAGGACTGCTCAAAGTATTCAAGGTATTGCATTCAAGTAAAGGATTTGTACAGTGACACAATTACATTTTGTGTTTTGTTCTCGATTCCTGTCTTAAAAACTCCCAATGCATGTCTTGGTTTTTTGATTGCTACTGAACTTGGTTTTTGATTGCTACTGAACTTGGTTTTGTGCAAGAGCCTGTCCCAACTGCAGAACTCATTACAGAACATTAATGACCAGCTCAGGGCCTGTCCTTTCCCTGTGTGCAAACGTGGCATTTTTCTGCACTGAATTTCATCCATTTTCTGCTTTGCCTAGTGCTCTGTGGCTTTATTACTCCTTCTGTTTCCTCTTACCAGGATTGTCCTAGCTCAAGAATGAGGGCCAAGCCAGCCCAGGCAAGGCCAAAAGCTTCTTTAGAAGATACACTACCCCATTTGTCACATTTGTGCAAAGCTTTGTTGAGTCAAAGGTGCAGTTTCCAGAAGTGTCACATCTGACCTCAAGCTTGCTACAAAACTTGTCTTCCTTTCTCCCAAAAGGGCAATAGGTCTTAGCAGGGATTGCTGCAACTCACCCACGCCAAGGCTGACTGCGAAGGTGGTGAACATATCCCAGGTGGCACAGATCCGATTAACGGATTGAGCTTCAACTTGATATTAAAAAAAAAAATTGGACTGTGAGCCGTTGTCACAGGTCAAACAATACAAATCATAAAGCCTCAGGATAAGTGCAGGGAAATTTATTTGTTGTCAGAGGGGTCCACCTATAGAGAAGTACTATAGGGGGTTGCCTCAATCTGGAATTTTGTATTTTTAGGGGATGCTTCTAAATCTTCCTTTTGGATTAATGCAGACAAAATACTAATACCACCTTCGTTTCAAGAAACCCAGCTATTTAATAAATCAATCAGTCCATCTTAAAAGCATTTTAGTATCAATGAACATTACGTATATGAAGGGACTATGCAGCACAGCATACTTCTGTGTGTATTTGAAATGTGAGATCCTGGGAGGTGAATTATATTTTAACTTACAAATATTTCAATTAAAATGAGAGGGATTGCTTTGTGGAACCTGCTGCTCCCCATGTCCAGTGAGAACAGCAGAATCTGCTTTGTTTTGTAACAAGAACCAGCACTGGCCTTTCAAAACCTCAGGCACACATGTGCACCTTTGTGAACTCTGCAGTTTTCTTACTTGCCCATAAGAAAAAGGCAGCGAAGCTTATTACTAGTCATTAATGTGTGCATACTCCTGATTTTCCTGTGTAACTACAGGCAGAACACCAAATTTTGGTAAAGCCATGCTCTTCAGATGTCAGCAGCATTGATGTTACAGGAAGAGTAGTTATTTTTTCCTATACTGTATTGCAGTTTGGGAGACCAGAGCTCTAGGAATGTTTTCATCGTTTTTGCAGCTAACGCATTTTCCATTATAAAATAGGAAAAGAAAATAATTGCTGTCCAGTTTCAAATGCTCAACATGTAAAACTACAGAAGGAGAAATGGCAAAGTAAAATGCTAATGAAGCACATCTTACACAATTTCTCATGCTTTGTGCAAAGGACAGAAAAGGCACATCTGCTCCTTTTGCCTGTATTGGCACAGGACAGGAAGATTTTCTTTTCATCTTCTATGGCTTAGGAGGCTTTTAGTCAACATTATGTGAATTTTCCAATAAACTCCTCCTCTTCTCTCTTTCTGCAGCTACTTTGCCTGGGTTTCTCCCCCTTTTGCATAGCTTACACTTTTTTAGCTGTTCCTTAGTGAGACTATTATATCCTTTTTCCTTGTGGCAGGCAGATTCTTTATTTGTTGTGATTTTGCTAATTCTGTAAAGTTTTCATCTGTTTTCCATTTGTGCTTTTTCTTCTGTACTTCTTTCTCAGTTTTACAATACTTTTTCTTCATCTTCCTCTTTCAAGACCTTTCCTACACAGACAGACATGTAAGTTATCTGATAATTAATGGCAGCTCATCATTCATTTTCATTATGCTACTGTACAAATCTTGAGAGGAAAGCCAGGGAAACCATAAAGTCGGTCACCTTATAAACTTTGCAGCACATCTGGTGATTGTTGTATCCCTTTGTCATTAATGATCCCTGAGGATGTAATATAACATTTGACCTAAAATAACCTAGCAAGGAATAGGGAGGAGGAGTTTATTTTTTATTAACCCAGTCAGAAAGCCCTCAGAGCTAACAGACTGAGATGTTTGGGATAATAGCCTTGGAGACCTGCCCTGTTTCTTGGTAAAACCTGAATTTTTTGTCTAGGCTTAATCTAATGCTGCAGAAGTCAACGAAGTGGATGGGCCTCATGTGATGGTGCACCTCATGGTGCAGGCGTGCATTTCGCATGTGGTCTGGTGTATCTGTGTAGAAATAACTTGTGTGAAACAAGAAGATGGGTGAATGGTGTTACCTTTGAATCATGTATTGAACAGACAATTTTGCAATGTATTAATACGTTTTAGTTTATAACATTGCAGCATACATGTGATTCTCAATATAAAAATAGCCAATGGAAAAGTACTTCTGAACTACGTAGCTTCCCTTACATTGTACTGTAGCTTGATGTAACTGTATCTCTGTTATACTGCATATACTGGATTCTGACTCAGTAAAATGAGGAATGATTATCATTTCCATACCATGAAGCACAGTAAGTCAATCTCCATATATACCTCAGTTTTTGCACCTATAACACTGCAGTTTTTCTGGCTTTGCCTGATCTTAAGTTCAAACAAAAGAAATTTAAAAGCTGGGATTTTCCTAGGAAGAACAAAGCCAACAGCAGTTCAAGATGCAGCCATGAATTCTGGGCGCTGGATTAATGGGAATCTGAGCAAAGGCTGAGTCCCTGGAGGAACTGAACTTGGCAACTGCTGTGGACCATGTGATAAATTAACAGTGCTATGAGACAGAACAGATTACAATTTAATTTTCTCTCTCTTGTAAATGGCTATATCTTTGGGAAAGTAAGGATATGGGATAAATGAAGGACTTCAGAGGGCATTGTAACTGAATTTCTGACACAGTTTGGCATGCTCTTTGCGAAGCACACTCCAAAAGAAGCGCCTGGGTACCCTTGCAGTACAGTGGAGGTCTGCAGATAGACAGGTTAAGGGTTATATTGCTCTGGAGAGACCTTGGCTAAATATTTTTCTCCCCTCTAATCACAACTTTACACAATAAAGGTATGTTTCATTTAAAAGTACTTTCTGTGCCTTGTCTGCATTGAGTTATAAGGAAAGCAATTAAAGTTTATAGATGGGAAAATGCTTTTAAATTTTAGATGGAGATGAGCAGAAAATTGTTACAACTCTTTGAACTGTCTCCTCTGTGTTATTGCTCTACTAGAAGTCATCTCTACTGTATGAAAATCTTTAACATCTCATGAAGATATGTGCATGTAAATCCTCCCTAAACATGTCCTTTACAGCAAGGAAGGCAGGAAATAATGTCTGGGGTCCCCCTGCATCTTGCATTACACCTGCAATATTATGAAAAGTGTATGTGTTAAAAATATCATTTTCTGACAAAGAGACAGTCACCTCAGTATAAACCATGTTGTATCCTGCTTTGTTTAGCCTCCCAGAAAATAGTCTTTAACTAAACCATATGTTCCAGTGTGTTAGATAAGAACCAAATAAGGCTCATGGCACTATACAAGGTTTATGTGGATCCTTGAATGTATAAGATGAGCATATCTACTGCTGCATTCATAAGTTGTTGAGCCAGTGCCTTCCTCTGAGCTAGCTTATATAGTAGCTCTGCTTAGGTGGTACTCAGAGATGAGTAGGTCATAGCCATGTTTCTTCTCCCCAGTTCTTTGGAGTGGCTGCTGTGGAGGTTTTGCCTTCTGCAGAAATGTGGCATGCCTGTACAGGAGCAGATTTTACAAGGATATTGGTTATGAAATGCAGATAAATCTATTAAGATAGCACAAAAGGTCAGGAACTGCAATAGTGTTTGCATAGGCACGTTATACAGTATGCAGTGAGCAGCAGAGGTGTTCAGCTGCCAGCTTGAGTAAGGAACAGAAAATGTGTATGCAGTGTGGTTAAGCTTTCTATGGAAGTAATCTTTTAATCTTATGTTCTTCTAATTTATTTTAAAAGTTTTGTGGGTTTGTAGTTAAGCTAGTAGTCTTGCAGCAGTGCTGTGATAAGGGTATGAGAAAAGCAGGGCTGCTGGGAGAGGGAATATCCTTTGTAGATTGATGGTGCTGTTGGAAAAATTGACTAAACTCTTTTCCCTGCAGGGCCCTTTCAGATCTGAAACAAGCAGCAAATTTCAAGTGGCTCTGATGAACGAGTACACAAATGTGTTTTTTAATAGACTGAACATCACAATATTGCAAATATTTATCTTTGAAAATCCCACTTACTCTATTAGTTCCTTCAGACAAAGGTACTATTTTATTCCGGTCTTGTGCAAACCCATGTTTGGTTCCAGCAAGCACTTTTTCAGATAATTAAACTTTACAGAACTGCATCCCATGATAAAAGCCAGCTGAAAAATGAGAGAATTAAAGATATTTAGAAATCTACTAGGATGTGAGAAAAATGACCGTGATAAACTTCAGATTGCAGCATAAGTGAGTGATACATAATTTATGGATTTAACAAAAATATCAATTGTTATACTCTATCTTAAGAGGGCAGACTGGCATTTTCAGGTCTGACAAAGAGCATTTTGAAGAGAGGTTTAAAAGAAGAGAGGATAGAAGATGGCAGATGTTTCCAAAACAGGGAATTGCTTGGAGGAAAGTCTGGAAAGGTACATGAAGGAAGGAAATGTAAATTGGTTGGCTGGGTTTATAGAATAGCCTTCTATAATAGTGTTATGGCAGATGGCATATACAGACTGGTTACCTAAGAAGCCCAATAAGAGCTCAATATTATCTTTAGTTTAGCTTATATTTATGATATGAAAAACAGCCAGGTAGGAAAGACATTTCATAAGCTCCTGGAGCACTGAAAGGCTTGTTTTCACATGAAAGTCATCAAATCCGTAGGGTGCTTTGTTTCCTAAAAAAACGCAGTTTGTATTAAGAATCCAAAGTTAACCTTTCAAAGGGAATGTAATTAAAACAGTATAACTTAACATTTCTCTTTTAAGCTCAGGAAGGTGTGGAATTATCTTTCTAATTTAGGAATTAATCTTTGCAACAGGTTGCTGTTAACCAGCTATGCAGTGATGAGGCATAAATATTTGAGAAGTAATCCTGTTCTTGAAGGAAGTAAGATTTTCCCATGGTTAATCCAGGATATGAATGTTTTAAAATATCTATTTCTCTACTGAATACTCAAGGTTTGATTTTCATTATATGATAGTGCTTTAATTCTCTTAGGCTGTGTTTAAAAACCAAGGCAAGCAATCAAGAAAGCAACCAAACAAGAATAAAATCCTTTGTAATGACTAGTGAGAGGACATTTGTGTATGCAATATACTGGTTCTGGGATAAGATTCTTAATCCAGCAAGCATTAAACACTTACATGATTTTGCAATATTATAGAACCCTATGCAATGCATACAATAAGTATTACATTACAAAAGTGCTCAGGTACAATGAGAGTTAGTTATAAATGCAAAAGTGAAGTAAAAAGCAGTATCTGCAGACTTTTTTCCCGTAACACTGTATGCACACTAATATTACCCTAGTACAAACACCAAGGGAACAGTATAAACATCACACCTACTCTGCACTTTTTGAGAGAACATTTCATGCTATTTTACAGCAGCTCTAGAGAAGTAGAGTTGTGATGGTGACGGTTTAAGACAATCTCAACTGAATAATCTTCTAAGCTACTGACTTAGGTTATGTCAGACAGCAAGTAAAGCAGGGAAAGAGTGAAGCACACTGCTGTGTATTCAAACAATCAGAGGATGCAAATCCTCTTTTGATGCCCTGGTGAGTAGACATGACGTCCATGGTGGCTTGGAGGTAGCTGTTGACACCAGACCAGATAAACTGCCCTTTCACCACAGCTGCTGAGGTTCGCCAGTACCAGTGCCTGCTGGCTGAAGTGCCTTCACCATGTCCATTCTCTATATGCTCCACAGGGCACTTTCCTTGCAATTAAGACATGCTTAGTGCTGAAGCTCTGAGCCTTGTGAGTGCTGAGATGAGGAGAGGAATTGTTGTTTGTCATGTTTTATGATCCTGTCACTTTATGATCCACTTCTGGGTCCAGTCACTTGCCGCAGGCAGCTCTAAAGAAACAAAGTGGTATCTTTCAGTACCCACAAGCCAATTAATCTACTGGATCCCATGAATCTCTGTGTGCAGCAGGGAGTGTGGGTGGATAATAGTTTCCAGATTACATACATTAATGGGGAATAGGAAAGAAGATCAGCCTTTTTAGGAGCTTTCATTTTTCTGACTTCTCAAGGATTTTCAGAGTAGGACACTGAGAAGCTGTGGATTTCTGGCTGTATTGATGATCACCTGCATACAAACCTGTTTGGTCCCTTGCAATGGTATTGACCTTGAAGGCACTCCTGACAATGTTACTGACTGCTGTGAGCTGTTCATTGCTGCAGGGTGCAGGTAGGTATAAGGAGTCCTCATCAGGTGAAGTCACACAGTAAGGGTGTGGTCATTCTCCAGGAGCTGAGGCATAACTGAGTTTTACTGGTTCCAGAAAGTACGAGTTTCTTTTTCTGGTTTTGAATAAACAGGGAGATTTTGTAGAGAATTATTATAGAGATGCACAGTAACATGCAAAAGCAATTCTTAAGTAGAGAGTGCTTTTAGTCATTGCAGTCACTTTTATGTATTGCTTCATCCTTTTTATTTTTGTTTCTTAGAATGAATTTAATTGTGTGTGATGAGTCAAAACTAGGAAGTTATCCACTGAGTAGTGATATAGATAATATTATGTCATGTATGTTAGATATTATTTCAAAACCACATTGCATTATTATTAAGTTTCTGCAAAAGGAGTGCTTGAGGAGAAGAACAATTAATATGAATGCCTAAACTGCACCTGTGGATGTATTGGGGTGGTGTGTTTTTATGAGTTGAAATGGTGTTCTAAAGAGATGCAGATATGTCTTGATTTTACTGCTGCTGGGATGTTTTCTCTCTTGGTACCCTGCTGTAATAAAAATATAAGTCTTCAACATTTTCCATGAAGAAAGTGCAAATATAGAATCCAGGAATAAGGTGATTTCCTTCCTAAAGACGAAACTATCTTTTTGGCACTGTAGAAGCAAAAAGCTTCATGACCTAAGCTAATCATCAGGTAGGGTCAGGAAGACATTTTTTTCTTTTATGGTACAATATCCTCCTCTTGAGAGGGTTGTAGAAGTGTCCTGCCTTCCACTGAAGCACCTGACATAAGCCACTCTAGGGGAAAAAAGTATGAGAGGGAGTCTTAGGGGACCTCTCTATAAGAAAGCCTATGACATGAAATGCTGAAAAAGTCTTTTCTATCAATGAAAATGCAATTTCAGCTTTAAGGAGTAAGCCTTAGGAAGACTTGAGGAGAGTCTTGTAATTTTACAGGATATATTCAGATAAAGTATTTATTGACAGCACTGTCAATCAATTCTGATGGGAAATTAAAGGCTCTATTATGTTTTCATTAAAGAGTATAAAATTTTATTTACTTTCTGTAAGAACAGGACTAGGTTTTAACTGTTTTTACAGTGACCATTACAGAACATGTTAGCCATGTGCTTTTGCTCTTCAAATTTCTGCTACACTGACTACTTCAACAGTAGAAATATTTATCAAAAAATTGGTGTATTTCAGTTGCATTTCAGAGTTGAGATTATTTAACAATTTACCAGTACTCTTCTAACTTTTCTAAGTTAAAATATCTCTAGTGAGGCATCCTTTAGGTGCTCATCTAGTTTTACTGCATAGTTACAAAATGGAGGGGGTAATGAGTCTCTAACCTTAGGCATACATGCTTTTCAGCCTTAAACAAGTCTTTATTTTGTGTGCAGAGGGGATTTATCAATTAATATGTACTTTGTCAGAGGCAAGGTTCCCTAATAAGCCTTTCTAATCTGAAAACCTATGACTGTCAAGCTCCTTGTAGATATTATGCTCTTTGTTTTGCCTCATTAGTGAAATTACACATTATTCAAACTTAGAGACCTGTTTATGGAACAGAAGGGAATACATCTTCTGTCTTGTCCTCTATACTGAAGTAGCTGATGGGAAAATCTAATCTTCAGGAGGCAATATGTTGTAAAAGTTAAAATAGGTAACTGGATTTCCACTTCCCTTTCTACCATTGACTTATTTGATCACTTTGGCAAAAGCTGTCTTAACACTTAGGTGATTGCTGAAGGTAACGTCACATGAATCTAACTTACTGTGTGCTTTGTTATGTGCTTTGCTGTTTGTGTGGAGGTATTTTCCAAGTCTTTTAAGTATATATTAGATGTGTGTATAAAAGCATTTCTTGCATGTTTTGCACAAACGATGCTAGTGGGCTATATTGCTAAGGTCTGTCTTATAACAAAATACCTTCACCTGCTGCACGGGAGGGCTAGTGCAGGTCCTGTAACTTGTTGGGATGCCATGTAGAGAAGGGCTAATGAGAGTCTGTGTCCCTAGTAAGCGTGTATCACATCTTTTTGGTGTACTTCACTGAAGAAAGTACATGGGACTTTGTGCTGAAGAGCTCTTGAGTTTCTCAACCATCTTCATACCAGGCAGTAGAAGGATTCTGAAGTCACTTCAAGAGGTATTGAGTGCATGAACATTTCTACAGAGTAATGGTGTGGATTTTTTCATAGATGGCTCCCTAAGAAAGTTGTACTGTTTTCATAGTAGGCTGTAAGTCTTCAGAGAGGAAGCATTAAAAAAGATATTTCTCCACCATTTTGATCTGAATGCTATATAAATATTTTTCGTCACTTTATATCAGGGAGGGAGCAGATGCATAATGAAAATGGCAGTGAGTCAGTGCAGAAGGAGATTTCATTCTTTGGCAACAGGACTTTAAATGCAACCTAGAACAAATGAGTAGTTCTTCTCCCTAAAAGATACACAATTCTATGGCTGGAAGACACTGTGAGATTAAAACCCCCCCCCCACATAAAGAGATCTTGTGGACTGAACAGAAAAATGTGTTCCTGCAGTTGTGAACTGTGAAGCGTGAACACGTTTTGAGGTCACAGAGCCAAGGACAAATTGCTTGAAATAGGTAACAAGCAAGCAAAACCCCCAGTGAAAATCTTCAGATTGCTTCCTCTTCCTTTTCTGCTGGGTTGAGATGAATCTTCATTTTCTGTTTATTGAGCAACTTTTACGTATTACAGCCATTTGGGCACTGTTGGATGCTCAGCCTGAATATGTAATATATTTCAAAAGTATTTACTACCTATTTTCCCTTTTATCTCCTGTAACTCTGTTGGAGAAGTCTGGTAAAAGTGGTCACCTTGTTCATTCACTGCAGAACATTTCTAAAACTTGTTGTCAGAGTTTCATCACACAAGGAGCAAGCAGCGAGACGACTGACAGTGAGGGAAGATCACCCTGTCCAGGAAATTGTGAATGACGACTGGCTGATACACCTAACAGAAGCACGTTTTTCAGACAAATTGCAAAGATTTCTCTAATCTCCACTTATCATGGAAGGTAAATATTCAGGAGCTTTTCCTGAAGATTTATATGCAGAGGGTACTTGAACCTGATGTGCTGACGTGTAGATCTGTTTAATTTCATTTTCCTTTTTTTATCGAGGGAGAGGTTTCTCTGGGATCTGTGAGGTGTGTGCTATAGCAGTGTTGCAAACCTCTGAGTGGGCTGACTGGCTGCTGCAGGGTCTGTGCATTACTCTGCAGCATTTTCCCAGGCCGGTCTGCAGGTGTGCCACGGCGGCCGTCTGCCACGCTGACTGCAGCGGGTGTCACGGCGCCCGCTGCGCCCGCCAGCCCCCTGCGGACACCCTGCGGTCAGCCGCGTGTGCCCGAGCTGGCGAATCCCTGTAGTGGTTGTGCTGTTGTTTTATCATCTTGCTATCCGCTTTTTGACCTCTCCACAATTCTCCATTGTAGGGCATAGGTGTTTTCTGGTTTTCTGGTACGTTTTCTGGTACTCTTTCAGCAGTCTGCGTTAATTTCTTCGCCCCTGTTTCACTGAAATAATTTTACTCAGTGTTTGTATGACATTGGCAAAATGCCATTCTGACTTCGGGTAGTGCAGTGTTACCATAACAAAGATATTTTTCAGAGGTGGAAAGAGATACGCAAGATTTCAAGCTTGCTTTAAATGCCTTTCTCATCTATAAAATGGTGACTTGAAGATAATGGTCCTGAACTGTGTGAGTACTTCTAACTCGCACATTAATTTCTCTCTTATTCTACTACTGGAGTAATTTACAAATAGTTTCACCATTTCACTTTTCTCAGGTAAATTAGGCTGCATGCAGCATAAGAGCCTGTAGGCCGGCTACACAGGTCCCTGCTACAGGTAGAACAAGCTGTACTTCAAAATCAGTAACACTACTCATAGGCTAAATACTATTTATTTGAGAGCTTCAGGATAAGGCCTTAGAGGATTTAATTCCAGGCTCACTGAATGGCAGAGGGAGTAAACTATTCCTCAAGAGAGCATTAACTCTCCTACTTTTTAAGCTAAATTTATTATATATATTACATACGTGAGATAGATAGATAGATATGTATTTTACCCCCTTGAAGGGAAGCAAGATGGAGAAAATCATATCCTGTCTGAAGAAGCATCTTTTTTCAGCATCTATTACAGACATTACTTGCCTGCTCTGAAGAGCTGCTGTTGTCAGTTATAGCCTTGAAGTGTTTCTAGCATGCTTTTGTGTTACGCTGTAATTTAATAATGCACAAAATTTCTGGTCTGAGATTAGCAATGAACATGTTCTCACCAGTTACCTAATAAGCAGGTGTATTGCTCTAATGTGTGTCTCTGCTGATGCACATGATTTATGAAAAGTAGAATCTAACTTTATTGCCTGTTTAAAATTTCCTAAGCCTTTTCCTGTCCTGCTGTCAGTCACAGCTGTTCCAGTGTGACCTGCTTGTTTCCCTAGTGGTGATTTTTTAAAAAATTATTATTCCTTGGATTAAATTACAGATTAATAATTATTTTTTTTCTTGCTAAGATTTTAGCAAATCAGGCAGGCTGTAGTGTCTGGCTTTTATGCCTAATTAAACCTCTCTATTTTGAAAGACTCTAGATTGTCATGCATTACTGCTTCCCATTCTCTCCCTAACATTAATAATCTGTTTATCATTCTCAGTAAGTTTCATTTCAGCTCATGGTCTTCATCATTGCTTTAGACTTAAAGGCAAGAGGGTGCATGTATCTAAAGGGTAGGACATGCAATGCGTAAGAAGCAGCATCCTATTAAAGGCCTCCTCCAGTTTGGACCATCTTTCACAGCAGTTGTGATCCCAAGATCATCCATGGGGAAAGAGTTTGAGGCTCTAACACAAAGATACGGCCAAAGGGAGGACACAGTGGGTTTGATTCCAGAAATTCTCTTAGCGGCAACTGGTTATGTTGAACCCAGAAGGTGCCCTGTAAGGCTGCCCTTGTACGCTCTGCCTTGTGTGTTGCAATAGCACCAGATTGAAGCAACTTGGCACAAAGAACCCCAGAGTGTGACACTCTGCCTTTAGAGAAGATGATGGACAACAGGAATAATTTTGCTGAAGTGTTCAATATAGTTTCCAGGAGAATGACATAAGTGACCGTGTGCCAGATTACACAGAGGTTATAGGGGTCTTTGTGACGCTGCTGCACTAGTCTGCATACTTTTGCCAGTCTTGTGTCCTGAACTCCATTATGTTTGTGTGCTGCTTTCTGGTTGTCAGAGAGAAAAATTTAGTATAACAATTATTACTATTACAAATAATAAAAATAGATTGTGTATCTATTGTATATCCACTTGTGCCACACTGCTTCTAAAGAAGCATAATTGCCTCTGAATAAGGTCTCATGCAGTGTTTTGTTCACTTACATTCGGGATTCAACCATACAACAAATTACTGTAGGTGCCCATATGATTTACAGTTTTTATCCACTTGAGCAGAATGATGGTGCTTTATTACTGCCTCATACAGAGTTGTTATTCTCTGTGTTGCTGTATACTTCTGCAATCTTGGGCTTTCTTTGCTTCAGGATGAAGCAAACAATGAAAATAATTGTTTTTCAATCAATAACTTTTATTTGTGAATCAGCCCTCAGCTGTTATGTGCTAGTACATCTTATGTTGATAGTTTCTTCCATGCTCAGTCAAGCCATCTGACTCTGAAATGGGTGCAACACTGCCTTTGATTTCATTGATGATGTAATATTAAACATTCATACTTGTTTTTGCCACCACACCTAAATCCCTAGTGTGACAAGGAGATGGAGGGTTTAATACCTATTCCTTAGTTTTAGCACCTTTTTGGAAAAATAACCCGCTTCCTGCTGCACTCCGTGAAAGGGGGTGATCTTTCCACTATTTTAACACCATTTGTTGCTGCCTTCTGGTTTGTTGCTCTCCGGTGATCACAAAACTTTCTTTCCAGGAGGAACCTGTCCTCATTTTTGTTAATAGTTTGAATCAACTCTTTTGAAATCCACTCTCTCTTTAAATAAGAAGGGCCTGTTTTTAAAATGCCATCCATTTGTCTCCATCCATATGGTGATGCCTACCCCTGTGGATGCAGTTAAAGTGTCCAGAACTGACAGGATTTGCCTGTGCTTGCCTGCATCCTCTCTTCAGGTAGAAAGTGTAGGGATGTTCAGCCATAGGATAAAATGTACCAGTTAAGTCAATAAATGTCCAATGTGAAATGCCAGTCACCGAAGTATATTGGGCCTTTGCTGTTACAGTCTGTGCCCCTACTGCATGTAGTCCATTTCCTATACTACTTGCTCTATACCTTGAAATAGGATGTTTTCCACACATCCTTTTGCGCTGTGGGTTCACCCTGACTCTGTCACTTTATTTGGGTTGATTTTGTTTTATTCTGCAGGACCCAGCACAAACTCTCTTTATCTCTCAGGCTTCAATCAGAAGAGGAGAGGATGCCTGGCACCACCTCATCCAAAGAAGCCTGACATGGTCATAAGGTAAAAAACTCTGAGGAAGTTGGGAATGGAACTCAGGGAAGTATGTTTACTAGTAAATTACCCTGGTTTCTCATCTTTGAGAGATTAGTCAGAATTAATATTTACGCAATGTATGCTTTAAACGGTGCTCCCACAGCCATATTTAGGTGTGTGTCTGAGTCCTTCACACAAATGAGGGCTGCAAGCCCAAGCACTGTGTGCTGCATCAGCTCCGTGTGCCGCTGCTGTGGTACACGGCTTTGCTGCAGTGATGGTGTAACAGGAGCTCCAGATGGCCACTCAGCAGCTACCAGAAACAGAGACATTTCTCAGAGAAGTCACCAATATCCTGTGGAGTGTGCCCTGATCATGGTGTGGAGGCTCCATGATGGCAGCTTGGAAAAGATTTTGGTACTACCTCCTGTGCCTTTTGACACCCGCTGGTGGGACGTCATTACTCCCCTGGATCTATCAGTACAAGGGTGTCAGGAATGAGCTGACGGATCTGGTCCTTTTCATTAAATAAAAAATAATAATAAAAAAAGTTTATGTCAAGAGATGAAATATAATAGTGCTGCTAGGAAAGACTTAGGGTGAGGGAGGGATGCTCATCTACATTTGTTACCTGATTAAGATGACATTCCGGTTATAACTAGGGAGAAGTTAGACCGTCACACAGGAATATGCCATCCTGAAAGGATAAATGCTTTTCGCCTCTCTTCCTTTGGTGACATACCCTTCCCACCCACACCACAGAAACCATCATCACTAAGAACAACACACCCATAAGGAAGTGTAACGATGTGTGTGTAGGTGCCTGCAAGCTCAGAAGCTGGTCCTGGGAGGATCCTGAGAGCCAGATACAGAATCAGCCATCGTCTGGATTTTCCACAGGTGAGAACAACTTAAAAATCCCTTTATAACGTATTTTAGCATTGTATCATTGGAAAGCTCTGAAATGTGGTGAGCAGAAATGGCTGCTAGTTTGATAAACTGAAGGGCACATTACGTTTCTTCAGATCCAGCAGACAGGTCTAAATAAATAGTATTGAGGACTCTTTTGTAGAGGTCTCTTTGTGCTGTGTTTCCAAGCAAGTACATCCTCTGAAGCTGCTGTTTCTGGTGCTTGATGCAGCCGTACTAAAGATTCCTAAAAAAGAGGCAATGATTTCTCCTAAATAAGGAGGTGCAAAGTATGTGGTGATGATGGTCTGTCATCACATAGAAATGTAACTTTAAAACACTGTGTAGGAGCTACTTTTAATTTTTCTTGATGTGACAGTTGTGTTCCTCTGGCGTGCAATGCTGGTGAATGGCCAGGTACTCTGAAGAGGCCTCCATCTCTCTGCTGAAGTATCCTAATTAAGACAGATGGAGGACTGGACCTAGAGGTGCATCCCTGTGCAGACACAGGACAGTCCACCCCCAGAGAGGGAGATGTCTCCAGGCAGTGGCACTGCAGCAGCCGCTCTGTGAAGCCAGGTCTGTAAGTCTGAACAGTGTCATTTCCCATGAGGCGTCATGAGGTTTAGAACATGGAGGAAACCAAATGATCTAAAAGCACCACTGAGTTTATTCTCTGCTGGCCATTTTTCAGCCCGTCACTTGGATGTTCTTTTCGTGTGAGATATCCACTATAACCTGTGTGTCATTGCAAAACCTTCTATCCTTTGACAGCCTGAACAGCAGGGCTATGTATGGATTGGCTCCCATGTGGGTTTTTTGTGTATTTCTAGGACGTGAAAATAGAAATAAAGAGAGTAGCAATAGAAATGGCTGAGGAATAATGGGCAGAGTTACCATCAAACTGATTTTCAAAAGAAAAGCTCTCACTTTCCCTGTATCTAGGATAGGCTGCCATCCTTCTTTTGATTTTGGAAGGCATGTGTTCCTCTATATAGCATCCAAAATGTCGCTTTATAGCCTCCTGTGTTCAGGAGAATATCTACCTGCTGTTAAAGCAAATTCTGCATATGCCTATGTGGGGGTCTCTGAAAAGTACATTGAACATTAAACTCCTACTAGGGCACTAACATAACTGTTCTGAATTTTGCCAGAGAGACATGAATTTGTAATTTATACTGTGAAATTTCATTGTATACCAAGTTCAAATAGTTCCAGTTATGCATCTTCGGTGAATACCATTTGCACGTGTCTGTGAAACAGCTCGCCAGCAGTGATCTATGCTAGGGCTGATCTTTGAAGAAATCCAGAGGTGACATGTCAAGGCCAATGCTCCCTTTTCTGTAAGTTTCACTCAGACAGTTCTCACATTGCAGTTTTTGATACTTATAATCTCCTTCAGTTGAATAGTTTCTCTTTATTTTATTGTACCAAATGCCAGTTAAGTCCTTGGATACATAAATAGAAAATTATGGAATTCCAAAACTGTTAACATAAATAGAATTGAGAAAAATACTTTAGTGAATCATATAGGCACACAGCCATGACCCCGAATAATCACACTCTCCGAATTCTTATTTTGCTGTGCAAAGCGACTGGTGAATAACATATTTTGCATTTTTTTAATACCTGAACATATCCTCCTTAGTTAAATGATAAAATACAAACCTAGTGATAATTAAAAAATAGGACATTAATTTTTTATGTAAAGAAGTGATTTAGTCAAACAGCTTTAATTTTCCAGTTATAGTGAATCTGTCATTTTTTATATTGTAAAAGGAATTATTTATAAGGGATTCCAAGACACCTTTGCCAGAGTGCAATCTTCTTTTCAGTGAACGCAGAATAAAGGTCAAACAAAATGCATTTCTAATTCACACCACATGTCCCATGGACATGTGGTGTGAATATCATAATACTTAAAGTTAGTTCTTCATAGTATGCTTAGCTTCTTGAACAAAAACAGTGTGTAATTGCATTACAGAGAAAGAGTTTTATGAGCACGTGATGATCACTGCAGTGATGTATTTGACAGTAAGTCCAAATTCTGTTGTTCTCACATGAAAATCTTCACAGTTTGATTTCAGTAGTGAGATGGAGCAGTCTGTGACTGTGGGTCTTTCTGAAATTGTTCCTCTCCTGCTCCTAGGCTGTGGGAACTCTAAATGGTTGGGACTGAAACTGTTCAGACAGTTTAGGGAACAGTTTCTTTGCCAGTATTTGTCCAGATTGTGAATAAAGTTGCAAAGCTTGCCACTGGCTTATGTTGATGCTCAGTTCTAGTTTCTTGTACTGTAGTGAAGTTGCAAATACATTGTTTCTTTTAAAGCATGTTTGAAATTTCCTAGGTATATGGTCCAATAATAAATACATGTTATTTCAGGCAGCAAAAAAGGGACCCCCAGTGAAGAGATTATGTTGGCTTTTATAAAGCTTATGTTCTAAATCCAAGCTTTTCTTCAATAAGAGCAGGGTGAGAATACAACCTTTCCAACATTATAGATTAATGCTTTTCTCTTGCACATTAAATAATTCCCATTTAAATTATTTTATGTATGATATATGGATATTTGAGTTTATGTAAAAGATACTGAAGTGTAACTATTTGCAGGAGAGTGGCGTTTGCAGCAAATTCGCTTTGTTACAGGCTTTTCTCCCTCAGCTTTTCTCTGCTAGCAACACTGGCTCTCTAAACCAGTAAAGAATTAAAATTATTAAATCTACTGTGAGTGATTCCAGATTAATCAAGATTCACCATGATATTTATTTTGTTTTCCATCTGTTGCCTAAATATTTGCTGGAGCAATGTACAGATAAACTAGTCCATGTGATGCACTAGCCCCTATCCAAGTTGACAAAAGCCATCCTCATTACGAAAAACTAGACAGGAAAGTAGTCTGAACATTTTGAAAGTGTGTTAATTTTCCCTTTTGATGGAAATGGCTCAGCAGATTTGTTTTTTCTTTCTTGTCCCCATTCCTTTCTCAGTTGTGGCTTTCAGCTGGAAGATCTCTCCCTGACCTCAATTCTTTAATAAAAAGCACAAAAAGCCGCTAGAGCCCCTGACTCTAACTCAAGTGCAAGTGAGGAATCCCAGTTTTGTGGTGTTCCTGTGTGAAACATCATCCATGTAAATCTGTTTGCAAAATCAGAACCTGGAAAGATTTTTCTGATAGTATGGTTGCATAGTAAGGCATTTCCCTGGGTAGGAATAGTCTTTAAAAATCATTCCACATTTTCTAGATCCCCTTCCTGCTGACGTAAATTTATGGATGCTGTTGCTTATGAACTTGGTTACCCATTGTTTGAAATCAGGTAATTATATCATAATTTGTTAATTCCAAGCTTTGTTTATCCAGTTACTAGGGGTCATTGTGGAGGGTCTTGGGTGTTTATTACTGACAGCTAGATAGGCAGATCTATTTGAGGCCAGTGGAGTTAGGGTAAGCTAAGTAACCGAAGGCCCACCCTGCCAGTCTTTCCTTCAGCTCTTCAGAGTGGTGGGTTTTGTGGCATTGTTGTACAACCATGAGCTTTCAGTGGGGGAAAATAACTCTTTCTCTCTGATGTCCCATTATGTAAAAGGCAAATAATTTAAAGAAAACAAATAACCTTTACAAGTCTGATTGATTCTGTATCTTTTTTTTCAACAGGAAAAAAGGCATTTACCAGTTCCTATTTGCACACAGCTCCTGGAAGTGAAGAATGGTTTTCTCTTTCTGCCAAATACCTCATTCACTCTTGTTTAAAAGAACCTACAATAGAAAGGTAACAGAAGACAGAGAGGCCAGGCTGATTTGCTGGGAATGAAGCATGAAGCAGAAATAGTGTAACTTTTTTTCATATCAGTACTCATGCTGTAGGGGTGAGCGCAGTAAAAGGTTACTTATTAAATTGAATAAATGCAGAAGTCGCACACTCAATATGTTTATGTCACAGAAAAATTCCATTCATATTTAAAATTAAAAATACTTGCATACATGGAGGATCACTTAAGATAAATAGATTTTATAATTATGCAAATACACTTCAAATGCTGCTGGTGATATGTGATAAATACCTTTAATACAAAAAAGCTTTTTTTTGTAGCCACTCTAAGGCAAAAAAAAGCCTTTCACAATTTTTCATCATTCTTCTAGGACTGGAGAATGATGACTGTGTTAAACCTGAACACCACTAATAAGCCAAGAGCAGACAAAATTAAGTATGTTTGCCAAAAAACACCTTTTGGGGAAGATTTTGTACTGTAGCCAAATTCCCCTCCCCTTTTTTTCTTACATTTCAGTTTCTGCCTCAGTTCATGCCTGTGACTCCTAGAGGCAGCTGTATTCACTTCCGTTGGGTATTCAGGCTCTTGTGTTTCTTTTTTTTTTGCTCTAGTTTCCAGAGGCAAGAAGGTAAGCACAAGAATAAAGCAAGCTGAAAATTCAGTTGTGGGTTAAAGAGAAAGGGAGAATTTTAAGCTAGAATAGGTGAGGGGAGATAAAAAGGTGAAAGGTCTGTAAAAGAGCAAGGTAGAGGGCAAACGGGAAGGAGAGCAGAGCTGGGTGGGCAGCGAGCAGGGCGTGACCAAGAGATGGATTTTCGGACTGCTCCCATCTCACCAAGTGGGGGGAAGGGATTGTTGATCCGTATGTTAATCCTAGAGATGTTACACCAGCGGGTGCTCCCCTGAATGAAGGGATGGGTCCTGGGAGGAAATTCTGTCCTTCTCAGTTGCATCTGCTTGGAAAAATAACAGAAATCGACTGCCCATCTAGATGCTGTTTCTCTGTTGCTCCTCTTATACCACAAATAAACTCAAGATGCAAATAAGAATGTCAGTAATTAAAATTACACATTTCTTGTGACCATAAAAATGAAGCAATGACAAAATCTAAAAGGATGGAGGAAGAAGAGACAATAATGGCAGTGGAAAGGAGGGAGAAATAAAACAGCACTCTTGGGAGTGGAGTATTTGCACACTGATGGAAAGCTAGTGGCACATACTACCTACGTGGTCCTTGCTTTTCATTCCTGTATTTATGGCAGACAAGCAGGGATATTTGGTTAAATCTGCATGTTTTATGAGCTCTTTCTTTCTTTAGAAAAAAGTGGATGAAGCCATGTGTAATGTAATTACATGCCATTATATGATTTTACTACAGTTAAAGTAATACCACCTTGTGTTGTGGAGGAAGAGCTTCCAGAATAATGAAACATTTTCATTACATCTATTTTTATACAGAAAGAGAAAGGCAAGTTACTTTTAGTGCACTCTATACTAATGTATAGAGTGACTCTAGCTTTGTAACTTTATTTTCATTTTTTAAAAAGTTCTGCTGTGAACCAATGTAGTTACATTGCCACAAAGCAGGTTTGCTCCTCGTGCCTGAGAACCTTCTTTTGTCATTATTTGTGTCCTTTAGTGCCATAAAAAGAGCAGAGACTTGCGGCAAACTGTGGGGTACAGCAGAGATGCGCTGGCTTGCCAAAGCTTTGTCATTTAGGAAGATCATAATGTGATAATATTTGATGTAGGAGAACTTGGACCTGTGAGAAGTGTTGTGAGTCACACTCCTCACCACGAAAGAAAAATAAAAGATAGCTCACTGTTACTACTGTTCTCTTGCTACTAGAATGAGGCATAAATGTCTTGGCATTTGCTGACTTTACTGGTCAGCCTTGACTCTGTACCAGTGCTGTGAACAGCAAAGCAGACTTTGTGGGAGTCTCTTCCTCCTCCACTTGTTTAGGATTTATGTAGTCTTTGCTTTAAAAGCCTGTAGTGCCTTATAGTATCTGTAAGGTTGAAATGATGCTCCCTTTTGAAACTGAATTAATGATAAAAATGCTTATGGAATTCTAGGAGAAACTGCAAATACGTATAGGTACCTGTTAATTTGCTGAGTGTATTCAACTTGGCATGTCATACAAGTAGTTACTATAAATCAGTATCTTCTAAACTTCATGCCATGAAGCACAAGGGGAGAAACACTGGGAAAGTTTCTTGCGAGCCAGGTAGAAGAATTGCTAAACTGGAAAGCTGTTGGTCGCTTAAAGTTTCCTGAGTGTGGGCCAAGTGAATGGGCCTCTCTGCTAAGCATGGAAGTGTGTCCTGAAACTAGCTAGCTTCTTACTCCAAGTTGAGCAGACCACTGCCTTGTAAAACTGCTGGCATTGCCTTGCTGTCATAGTGGATAGTCCTTGCAATATGCTCCAGTTTAGCTGTAGGGCTTCCCCAGTTCTACTGGCAGTGGGTTTACATGGCAGTATGGATCCTCCTCTTTGCAGTCATTATGTTAATATTGTAAGAAAGACTAAATAATGTTTAACAAACACATTGTTCCATTTGCAGAAGAACACTAGACATGACGTTTTTGGGTTTTTTTGATTCTGTGTCCAGCAGCCAGTGTGATCTGTGATAGATACAGTGATCAGGAGTAGGAAAGCATGGCAGTTCGCTCAGAGATACAACCTACTGGAAATGCATTTCCTCTTCTGGATTTCTGTATTTGTGGTATATTTGTGCCCTTTGTGTTTTTGCACGCTCTGCTTGTGTATTTTTTAGAAGTTCTTTGAATCACTGGTTGGCTCTTCAAAAAATTTATGAGAATAATTTGCCTGCTGGGACCTACCCAGGGTGAAAGAGCAATGGAGAAACAAACATTAAAAGCCGCATCTAGAGATCTGTTCTCTACCCAGCTCCACAAAGGTGAACATTTCCCCTTGGGCTGCTATGAATTTTTGCCCAAGTTTAGATTGAGCAGAAATTGAGTGAAAGCCTTCTTATATTGCAATCATACAGTAATGGAACAATGCTATGGGGTCATCAAAAACAAAAGATTTTTTTGTGTGTGTCAAGGTTTATTCTCTCTGAGGTTAACATCAGTGCAGTCTAACAAGTGAAACTGTGGCATCACAAGAGCGCAGATCACCTGTGTGTTGAAATGTCCAAGTATCTGGGGTGTTAGACCTAAGTGGAGCCATTCCTCTGCTCTGCACACCAGCTGTTCCTTCTCCTGTATTTGAGTCTCATTTGAGTGCATCTGCAGTCCTGAAGTCACTAATTTTCAGTCATCAGTACATTCATCCAAAACAAAATACATAAAGAACACAATACAAAGCAAAGATTTTACAAGAGGTCACATTCTGCAATCTTTTTCTGTGCTTCAACCAGGGAGGTTCCCACATCAGCTAGAGAACCCTTTCAGAGTAAATTATCTGGTAACAGTTTGTGCCTATATACAGCAACAATTGCACATGCAAATTTTCATCTGTTTTTAGATTTAATGAGATGATTGAGAGCATTACTTCAGCAAGGACCTGAAGATATTTCTTTTGCTCTTCTTTTGTGCTTCTCCTGAGGAATTTACAAATGAAAAAGCAATATTCTTTAGCTCTATGTGCCTGCACTGACGCAATACTTACATTCAGAATACCATTAATTGCCTGGGAAATATTTATAGAAGCAACTCTAATTATCAGGTAGAAAGGAAAATATTAATGCAATCAGATTGCTGATCTTGTGGCTCCATCATGTCCATAATCCTTCTGCAGAATTGGCACTAAGGCTAATGGGCGTTAGGTGTGTGAAACAGCACAGAGAGTCCTCCCCGTGGGGGGGAGATTCACTGTAGCAGCCATCCCAGACCCTGTGCCTTTGCCTTCACTTTTGATTGCGATTAAGGATTCAGATGTAGAAAGTAAATGTATCAGCTTTCAGTATACAAAGCAAGCATTTGATCTGTGTGAGTATTTCTGCAGAAAACATATTAGTAGAAGAAAAAAGTCCTCTGTAAAAAAAAAATTGTAGCAGTTTGGAAAGAGACAGTAGCAGAGGGCATTTAGAAGAGGAACTAATAAGCCATGGTGTAACTGAATCTTAAAATCCAGTCACATCCAAAGGAACACCACGTAGCAAATTGGAAAGAAAGACCTTGTTTTCTAATATGGATGGACCTTATAGTATGCAATGAAGTGTGAAAACTCCAAGATGCACTGAAATGGAGAAAACCTGATGACAGCGTGTCAGGGATCCCAATGCTTTCTGATGTGGAGAGCAGTGCCTACAGGTAGGGCGTATGGTGACTGCAGACGAAGCATGTGGGTATGATCAGGAGGTGCAGTTAAATATGATGCGGAACGGGCATAAGTAATGATAAGAAGAAGAAATAATCAGCTGTAATAAACATGAGGGTCCATTGGATGTCTCCGTTGTTCTGTTTCAATGAAGCAGCCACTCTGTCTCGCAGACTCAGCTCAGGATGTGGTTTTTAGGTTGTTCACAGTACTGCAGCAAATAATTTATTTTATGGGATAACAGCAATGAGCACTGCACTGAAAACTGCCTGAATGGCTGCTATAGGATTTCCCATTTCATTCAGTGAGGTGATAGGATTCTGGGCTCCCATCCAACCTCAATGATTCTGGGGTAATAAATATAATAATAACATTGACATATCATTAAAATTAAGGGTTGGCAATTTTCTAAACAAACACCATTTTATAATGAAAAAATGTTTGCTAAAAAAAGTTCTCAACTGTTTAACTTATTTGAAAGGTTTTTGTTTCTCAAGAGTCCAGTTTACAGTGAATAAGTTATTTATGAAAAAAAAAAAAAAAAGATTTGTTTGGGCAACCCCCCGAATACAGAACTCCAGAGTGATCTTCTAGTGTGCTTCAGCTGCTGTAACTATTTAGGGAAGCATTGGAGAAAGAATCAGAAATTCAGCTGCCATAGAGTTTAGCTATTATTTTTGCCAGAAGTACCAGTGAGTAATGGTTTCTTTTGCCTTAGAACTATGAATTAGAAAACACCTTTGACAATGAAGTAGTGATGTGGACTGCTCCAACTGAGGGAAGGACAGCCATAATTACCTGCACCTTTGCTGCAAGAAAGACATCAGGAGGAGGGAGTAAAGACCAAGTTTGATTTATCTAGGCTATGTTAGAAATTGGATCTTCAGTTTGTAATCCTATGTCATTACTTAGTGTTATAATTTCACTGATTTATTTTTTTCCTATTCTAAGTGCTGTGTGTAGTAGTCTCTGTTTCTGTATATTTTGGCAGGAAGCATCAGAGCTGTTTCAAATAGGAACTTGCTATAAACCCCCAGGACTTATTTCAGAGACACTCTCCTGTGCAAGGTGGGAACAGTTGGAAGTTGGGAGTCACTCAGCTGGAAGCTGCAGCTGTGCCTTTGGGAAGTGCTCCAGCCCTTGCTTTGATCTATCCTCCTCCCAGATTTATTTTTTATGCTCAGGGCACACTGAAATGCTACAGGTACAAACAAGCATTTGAGAAGCTGCAAAAGATGCGGGAAAGAGAAAAATTCTCATAATGTGTGGGTGAGCTGGGCATAAGTTGGGTTGCATTTTATTTTATAGATAAGCACTGTATTTTTAATCCAATGTAAATGGCCCAGAGCTTAAAATAGGTGTCTGATCTATTACAGTAAAATAAAATAAGTAATCCTTTTGAAAAACTTGCATCTAAATTGCAAATTACTTCATGTCACCAGGGATCTGGAGGTCTCTTCTTCCATTTATTTATGCTTTAAGCATTTATTTAATGCTTCCATTTATTGTTTTAAACAAAACACTTCAATTAATTTTTTTTATCAAAATACTTTTTTTTCCACATTTTGGGAGGGATAGAAAAAAAAAGAAGGTACAACAAAGCAATTCTGAGCCTGAGTTGTCCATTTATTCTCATTATAGAGGGGTAACTGGTCTTGTACCTTGTAAAAGGTGTAGGCAGGAGTTTAACAAGTGATGCAAACAATGTGCTTGGAGCCTGAAATTGTCAGCCTGGCCTGGATAAGCAACACTGTGGTAGGTAGATATTTTTGAACAACACTGAATTACAGAAACAGCAACAACAAAACAATTAAAAGCTTGTGGGTGTTAATTTCTTTAAAGCAACTACAACTGTCATTCCTGTAGCAGAAAAACATACAAGGAATATTTTGCAGCACTTCTATTACTCTCACATCAATGGCAGTCTTTTAAAGAGTGTTGGGGGATTTGAATGCCCAAATCCTATTGAAATTAAAGAGGAATTGGCAGTTTAAGAGTCTGTTTGAAAATCGCAGCCCTCTTTAAAAGGTACCAAAATTCAGAAGGAAATGATTAGTGAGAAAAAACTTAACCTGTTTTGAGAATGATCGAGAAAGAAGAGAGTTGGTAGGAGCCACTGCTCTAAATAGTTAATCAGTCTCTGTCTCCCCTGTTTGGCTGCAGTTTCTTCCATAAGAAATGTCATCTTTGAAATAAGTGGGAGTCCTTGTTCAGTAGCTCCCACCAGTAGTTTTAAAATAGGAAGAGGATTTATAACAGTGTTCAGCATTTCAGCCCTGTGCTGTGTGGATAACTGCTGACAGCACCAGCCCCAAAAGACACAGTTTGTTTAGACAGTGGCTTTCTGTAACCCCTAGAAAAAGCTGCAAGTTATTCTGAAGTCCCTGATCTTTTGATTATAAAAATGTCTCTGTACGGGCTGGGTACTTAGTTATTAATAATAGTAACTTAAAAAAAAACAACCCAACAACAAAACCAAAGAAACCATAGGTTGTAAATATAGCAGTGTTTTATTGAGGTGGCTAGGTTCTTGAAGCCATCCACTGCATGGTTTTGATAGAGAAATAAAAAGTAGATTATCTTTTACCTGTGAGCCGTTCATTGCTGTTTCAAAAACATGTAAACAAAGGGTAGAACTGCCACGTTTCCAGTGACGCTACCATGAAGAAATTCTGCACAGAAAGGTAAGTGTAAGTCACTTCGTACATTCAAGAGTAAGTCAAACGCATCCAGAACCTGCCTAGGAACGAGCTGCTGGTGTCCGACCTTGCACTGTGTCCTTCTTTCTTTCCCACAGACTTTCTGCTAGGAAGCTCTTACACCCAGATTTACTCCGGTAGAAACCAGACAAATGTAATACATTCTCCCTTCTTCAGCAGCCTCTGTCGACAGGCTTTGTGCAGTACAGAGCAGGTGGGGATATTCGGAGGAACCAAAATGTGAAATAAGCCCAACTCTCAATTTAACCACTAAGATGAGGTATCCCTAGGCACTACAGATATTTCTGACTATAAGTCATGACTCCCCTTCCAAACCACCCTCCCAATCAGCCAAGCAGTTTTTGATGTATATTCCTTTCACTTTGTATCCCCTATATTTTTGATCATGTAAACTAAACAGCTCTAAGTCCAGCCAGATTGCAGTCACTTAAAATGTTTCTAACACTTAACATAGATTTTGTGGGATTTAAGTTAGTTTCCTGTGCTTAAAATCATGAAACTAACAGAGCCTACGAAAAACTTTGTAAGAACCTTTTAAGAGCTCTGGATATATATTTACATGTTTGTCTCTGTATGTTTCTAGTAACAACTAAATAAATTCCTATAAACCTCTGGGAAAATAGAAACTGTTCTTATTGAATTTCTGAAGGCAAGTAGAGATAAAACAACATCCGCTTTTCCTGTCTTCTCTGGATATAAGTCTCTAGCAACATAGGACAGAATGGTTTGCATTTCTTATTATTTCTGTGGATGAATGTAGACATTTGTCTTTTGTCTATAAAGTACTACGCAGTTCCCGTAACAGGACAGAATGACTTATAAAAATAATATACATTTCAAAGGCAGTATGGAGTACAGCCAGTCACCTTAACAAGCACAGAAAGAAAGAAAATCCTCTAATGCTGGAACAACACTGCTGATTCAATACTGAATAAAGAAGAGATGAATAGGAAATTTGCACATGGACTCTATTTGAGAAGGCAGATGAACAAATTTCTACTTTACATTGCAAATCATTTTTAATAAAGTAAAGAAATAGAAGATTTCATAAATGTGTGTGAACTCATCTGCCAAAATGTCATTGTAACATGGAGCAATAAGTGAACGATACAGAGAGAGAAGGTGAAAGAGAAATGTTACCATAATCTATTGCCTAAAGAATTATTTTTAATCCTCCCCTTGAAAGCCACCAGGACTGAGGCTGCTTTTCATAAGGATCCAAAGAGCGTGTTGTCCCTGTTTCCAAGCTGCCATCAAATCTCAGTGTCTTTCTCACAAATATTTATGCTAGAAAAAGAGTTTACTTCTTTCTAGTATTTTTTTTTTTGGCCTAAGCATCTTGTGTAATCAGTCACTTAGTTTAGTCTGTGAAACTTCACCCATGGTAGATCAAGTCAAGGCCTGTGCGTTTGCTTCCAAATACAAACCTTATCGTGCTGCCTGGCTGATGGTGGTTGCCATGGAAATACAGTGATGCAGCGTCTCCTTTCCTTTTCATGGCAGAGAGTTTAAACCAGGTTTCCAGAGTCAAAGTACAGAAAGAGAACAAAAATGCCATTGAAGAGTTGGATATTAGTGGTTAACTGTGTTAAGTAGCTGGGACTTTATTCTGCCAGAGTTGGTTTTTTCAATGGAAGACAACTCATTTCTATAGGAGTTAGAGTTATTCAGCTTGAAAATCACAATGGTGATCAGTTGCCACCTGGCCTGTGGTCTTACGGCAGTAAGAAATGATACTGCCAGAGGTGAGAGTAGGCAGTATTTCAGTACTCTGTCTGTGTCACCGAACAGCCTTAAGCTATGTCCGATTGCTGCAAGTGTTTGTTAGTCCATGGAGGGTACCACGCTGTAGCTGGACTGCATGGTTTCTAGGTGCTCATCCATCATCCTGCTCAGAGACTATGGAGAACAGTGCTTCCCTGTATACACAATCCACTATACACATCTATATCTAAAGCTATATCTATATATCTCCAAGATAACCTTTAGTATTTCCAGGCTGAATAGACTGACTTAACAACATGAGGGCACATGCTATCCATAGTGGAACCTGTAAGGATATTTGGTCATTCAAGGTTTGGGCAGACATATGATGTCTCTAGAGTACTCTGGCTGGATGAGTTTCACCAGCATAAGAAGATACACGGTTTTCTTTCTCTCTCCCCCCACCTCTTTCCTATAGTGTTTGTTTACCTGTTTTCATATTAATTCTCCCTTCAGTTATACTCTCTGTTGTACTCTACTGATGGATGCAAAAAGAGAAGAAATTGGGTGGGTTTTGCCCTTTCCCACCTCTTTCTGACAGCAGTACATCTCTTTTACCCATGTCCAGAATCAGCCAGCTGCTCCTGATGCACCAGCTAAGTAATCTGTGAAATGATGGTGTCTTGGCTTGGACTGTCTCACTTTCTTTCCCAGTTGCTTCAAGACATGACATATGACAAGGGGCAAGAGGCTGGAATCTGAAGACATCCTGCAAAGGACAGCTCTAGAGAAGAAGGAACAGCAGCATGCCATGCCCACATCCAGGTAATGTCAGAAAGCAGGGGCAGAACAGTTTTGTGAACTCAAGATATTGAGAGTATGGGCTGGTTTTGAGACCTTCCTGGGGAACAGAAGATAACAGGAGAGCACAGGGCATACAGACAGAGCACTGGCACTCCTGGGATCATAGGGGTGTGAGTTATGATTCATAAACTATTAGGAAGCAACATTTCATGAGTTCTGCTCTCATTAAATGAATTGGTTTTAACCAGCAGTGCATTTTCTAATTACGTACACACTCTTATTGTTGTGGGGACAAAAGAGATTTGGAAATGGAGGAAGATGGTGCTTCACCAGGTAGGAAGCAGGAGACCTATCCATCTATGTATGTCTTAACCTGAGCTAAGTAGGAAAGGAGAGGGAAAGCCCTGTGGATGATTTTTAGTGCTTTGGCTACGCTAGTTTGACAAACATTCTTTTCATTGACATGTGAATTACACTACTACCTATCAGGGTTGCTTGGAAATACAATTGGCCATGATGGTGGCATTTTCTGGAAGCACAGGAGACAAACAGGAGCAAGAGACAGAGTTTTCTATACATTAAAAAAATCAGGTCTATTATTATGATTCAGTTGAACTCTTGATCAGAACTTGCTTTTGCAGTCAAAAGCACGGGTCTGCAATGGATGAACACAATCTAAAATCCCCAAACCCAAAACAAAAGCTAACCACAATTGTACAAAATTCTGAATAAATCTGTTTTGCTGTACTTGACAGCATCATACAGGAAAACCAGTCAGTGCATTTTGTTCAACCATACATGAGAGGAGACCTCTACAGCGTACCAGGCTTTGCAAAAAAATTAATCCAGCTTCAACTCTGTGGGAAGCAGGAAGTGCTAAGCCAGTGTTGTGGGTTAACCCCGGTGGGCAGCTCAGCCCCACTGGAAGGGTAAAAGTGAGAAAATTCATGGGTTGAGACAAAGACAGTCTAACAGTTACAGCAAAAGCTATGCATGCAAACAAAGCAAAATAAAGAATTAGTTCACTGCTTCCCATGGGTGGTAGGTGTTTAACCATTTCTAGGAAAGCAGGGCTCCATCACCCATAATGGTTACTGGGGAAAACAAACACTTCTTCCTCAGCTTTATATGCTGAGCATGACGTCCTATGGTATGGAATATCTCTTTGGTCAGTTGGGGTCAGCTGTCCCAGCTGTGTCCCCTCCCAACTTCTTGTGCACCCCCAGCCTCCTCGCTGGTGGGGTGGGGTGAGGAGCAGAAAAGGCCTTGACTATGTTTAAGCAGTGCTCAGCAATAGCTAAAATATGGGTGTGTTATCAACACTGTTTTGGTCACAAATCCAAAATATGGCACCATACAATGAAGAAAATTAACTCTATCCCAGACAAAACCAGTACAGCTAGATAAGCCAGAGTCTTCTGTTTCAGGTTCTCACAACTAAACCTGAAACCATCCAGACAAGTAACTGATTTAGACCCTAATGGCAGTGCTATTGCAAAGCAAATTTAAAGCTAATGGAACTGAAGCACTAAGGAGCAACAAACCATCGAATTAACAAGAACTACAAAAAATCTAAACCTTTTATGGCTTCTGAAAGAAAAAGAAAAATTGAAAAAAAAATATCAGTCTTTGAATGAGCCAATGCTTGTCATTTCTGCAAGAGAAGTGCACCACATCTTTATGGAAAAAAATCCTTTTGAAGAACTCTGAAATAGGTCCTATGTAAACTTTACCATAAAACCACACATGTGTAAATACTTAGATTATTCTAATCAGTATTCAATTCTAAGATGCAGTCCTATTCATTTCTAGATTAAGGCAAAAAATAATCTTGATAACATCTAGCAAAAGTTTAGTTGCAATTTTCAAGTGTAACTTAAAAAAAAAAGTATTATGAAATAGATTTACCTAATTAAAAAAAACCCCAAAACTATATGCCGTAGAACTGCAGATTCCTAAGAAGAACCTGTCCCTCTTGGAAATAAAGAATTGATTCCTCAAAAGTCTCAAAATATAGGAACACCTTGATGGTATTGTTGAAAGAAACAGTTGCGTGTTAAAAGCATCCGCTGTATGTCTTTGTGTCTGTGCTTGGGTCTGATTTTTAGAACTATTGAATATCTCCAGAGAAAGCTGGTAGGTGCAGTTCAAGTTAATTGAACTTGCAGATGATCTGAGAATTCAGAACTGCAGGGTATAGTTGTTCCTGTTGATTATGACTTAAAAAATGAGAATACCCAAAAGTTTCACAGAGTGATATAGATTTGCTGTAGAAATACAAGAGCAGAAAACTGTGAAAGGGTTTAGTAGTTACCAGCATTACGCAGGGCTGTTCACCTTTAAGTCTTTAGGTACATCTATTTCTGTCCAATTCAAATTTTGGTATTATGTAAACTAGTTTTTCAGGAATTGCATATTAATTATTTAATTTCACTTGTAAAAAGGCACATTGATTTTTACAATTTTTACAAACTCATAGTCTGAGTCCTGGTTTTTATCCAAAGGACAAGAATTATCATGAGTCTTGATGTGATTTCTTTGCTCCCTTGCAAAGCTGTAGAGTGATAAAAAGTAATGGATTTCGACTAAATTATCCATGCAGTCAATATCTCTCTTCACTACAGTAATGACTGACTTATTGACAAAGGGCTAGTTGCCACTAAAGAACTATTTAAAAAAAAAAAAAAAGTCAAGCCTTGGGTTAAGAAGAGAACTTTTTGTCACATCATCTGAAGTTTGTTTTATATACCCAGACAAAAGTGCAGCATCCCAGGAGCTGATCTTTCAATCTGCAGTTGGCATACCGGCTTTGTCCTTTTTGATGCTAATAACTGTCACCATGACATAGCTTTTTCATTGATTCTTTTGGAATTTTGTGACCTATCATTATAATAAGGTATTGACAGTCATGAATTTTAATGCTAACCAAAGATTACTTTACCTGATTTAAGCCTTTTCTAAGAATTTTTATGAGGACTAGACTTCAGCAGCCAGACATCTATCATTTCACTGTAGGTTGGATTGAGGTTTTTAATTTATTATGTGTCATCGCTATCATCTCTGGAAGTCTGTGGTTCTTCACATTTCAGTTTTCTCAACAGTAAGAGAGTGACTTCTGTGGTCCCAGGCATAGTTCGCCCCACAGTTTTGTGCTAATTAATGTGGTAATTCACTGACTGCCTTGGTACATGAGCAAACCTTGCCTTACCACCTGGAATACCAAGCACCATGAGTGAGGTGGAACCTTTGGGAAGAGGTTGTGAAACTTTGTTTGTGTGTGTTGTTTGCTGTATTTCTATCAATTTCTGCATTATAAGACACTGGTAAGCTAATAATTCTGAGTGTCCTTAACCCTGAAAAGTCAAGACTTTGCCTTGCATCCCTTATTCCATTTGCTTTCTCTGAAGTGTGCTTAAAATCCTGTTCTTAATCTCTTATATGTCTTAGAATACAAAATCCTTTTGAAACCAGTAGCAGTTTTTATATGGCACTGTTGAAACGAAGTCATTTAGGAGTGCAAGTCATGCTTCAAAAGAGATTTAAGGTCTGTGTTCTTGAAAGTAATTGAAACCAATCAGGTGCACATGTTGGTGTAATTAAGCTTCTGCATCTAAGGACACTGAAGTACCTTTTATGTTGAACTCACATTTCTAAATGGAATTTCAGCCTATACATCACTTAGGTCCTTTTGAAAATGGGGGCCATCAAGTTTCCCTGGAGCTTTTCCGTTTTTGTTGTTAGCTGGCCAGAACCGTGGATAGTAAACTATGTGTGAATGCATGATTACTTTTACGCTCTAGCATCATCATTTTTTTGTACCTGATTCTTCACACATTATTCATACATAGCCTAATGTCTTGTTTCCTCCTTCAGTTGGCATGAACATTTCCACTTCATTAGGGATCAGATAACTGCATTAGGCAGGGGTATGTGAAGAAAATAGAGATGAGGTAGAATGTAAATTATTTCCGTGACTGAAACAGAGAGTGATGTGAAGGAACTGGCCTGGAACAGTGATGTATTTGAAGCAGGAACAGACCAAACTAAACTTACTAAGTAACCTTGCTGAAGCACATCTATGCAGGTGCAAATTTTACTGGGTAACTCCTGTCTCTGTAACAGAATTGATAAAACAACGGATATAAACAACCCAGAAAATGTGGATCCAGATTTGAATTTTGAGCCATCTTCCATACTCTTTATCTGAAATATATTCTTGAAAATTCAGTAAGAGGCTGCAGTCTCACTTCTCCTACTCATCTGTTTTTATGGTCATCTTCCTTTTACAGTTGTTTCACTTCTCCCTGACATCCATAATATACGGAACAAATTTTCAGAATGCCAGTTTTGTCCTCTCAAAGGAGGAGACAAAAAAGCTCTGTAAAAATACCTGATAGCTTCTTTATCTAGTCATTCTGTTTCTAGTGTGTGTTAAATATTGGATCGCAGTAACTGCCCATGTTTGTAACCCAGATCATGACAGTATGTGCTCCCCAGCATTTTTCATTTGGTTAGAAATTTTTTTTTAAAAAAGGTATTTTGTGATTGTATTCCTTCTCTGCACAAGAGGAATAAAAAACATTTGTATTGTATTTATTTAGGCATGTTTCTGAATTTGAGAAATGTCTATTTTAGGAATTAGCATGTCTTGCAGACTCCATACCAATGCATTTTTAATTGCTTCTTGTTTTTTACCTTCATGTTATCATTTTCATTTTTCTGATTTTTAGATATTTTTAGGCCTTTAAATTTAATGAGAAAAATAAACACCTGTTGAAATAGTCCTTAAGCTAAATATTTCCCAACACTTTCCTGTTAAAATGGATTGCAGACAAATTTAAGTTTTGAAATAGAGATACTACTAGCTTACTCCTTAGGAAATTGTTTGTTTTTAAATACAAGTGTAATTGCTGACTGATACTTTCAGTTAATTTGTGTTCCAAACCAAACCTTACATTTCAAATCTACTAATTTAGCAGTTAATATCTGTCAAGACAGAGAAAACTGACACTATATTTTATGTTCCATGATTTTTTTGATTTTCTTTTAAATTTATTGGGTATGCACTAAATACCTACTATGAAATCAGTTGCACAGCCCGCAAAAATCTGATGACTGAGGTTCTGTGAGCTTCAGGTTTTCTTTTCTGGGCATTTTAATGCTGAATAAACTCACCTACAGAGTTGCAGAGACAGTGCTCTACCAGATGAAAACATTCTGAACATATTAGCAATACTCATGGGAGTCAGTTTTACTTTCTTTTCAGCTTAAGTAATTCATTGCTGCTGACCATATTCGTGGCTGCAGCTGGTCTGAAATATTTGTTTCTTGAACCCAAGGGAAAATATAAGCAGTCATTTAATTGATAAAATCTGACCCTTAGTACACAGTTGAGATCACCCATGGCTCTTTGATGGACCAGTTATGCTCTTCTGCTGCAGGACAGAAGTGCATGAGTTTGAGTTTCACTTCAGACTCTCATGACGTGTGATGCTGGAGAGTGTGCTGGATCATCTAGCAAATCCTCTCACAAATGATGTGAGAGCTCCACTCAAAGTAAATACTCCAATAAACAGCTGCTTCTTCTCTTCAGGGCAGTGATGAAGTATTAGGCAGACTATCAATAACCAATCTGCATGTTTTTATATGACTGTCAACAAGCCATCATTTAAAGCTTTGCTAGAAATTTATATATTTATGTGGAATATACAGCAGTATTGTCTAAAGGTCTATAATGACATGTTAAGAAATGTGATCTGCATTCAGCAAGGATAAGAAGAGAGAATGGACCTTTCATTACAGTAGGACTGGAATCCAGGTAAATGCAACTTAGACCCAGGCTTAGCTATTTTTCTGGAGTTTTTCAGCCATCACCCTCTGAATGCAGCTGTGATATTCAGGTGCCTCACCGCACACCCTTGAGGAATCAGCTTTGTGAGACAATGAACACAACAAAGACTCAATGTTCTCCTGCAAGTGCAAGTTGGTTTTGCCCAACAAAGTGAGTGGGGTAGGGCAGTAAATAGGTGGTGTTCCAGTTCTTCCCGAGGCTGCTGGAGTGCTAACTTTGACCTGGTAAGGATTCTGCAGAAAAGCTGGATATAACCAGGTGTGTATGCTATACCCATGGAAGCCACTGCTGCTCTCAAAATTCCTGGATATCCCAGTAGCTCTCAGGAGCTTTATATTATATACAATGATGAGTGTTGCCATCAGTGAAACTTTTTTTTTTTTTAATTAATCTCAACAGTTCTTCCTGAAATACACACATTTAACGCTCCTTGATGGCTGATTCTGTGGCCTTAGGAAGCTGACCATTGTCCTTGCCTTTGGTAAGGTAATAGAAGTTACTTAGAGTAGGCAATACAGGCGCACCAAATAAAAACAAACCATACTTATAGTAAATATATGTGTGGTAGGTTGACCTTGGCTGGATGCCATGTGTCCACCAAGCCAATCTATCACTCCCCTCCTCAACTGGACACGGAGAGAAAAATATGACGAAAGGCTGGTGGGTCAAGATAAGGACAGGGAGGTCACTCGGCAATTACCGTCATGGACCAAACAGACTCGACTCAGGGAAATTAATTTAATTTATTATCAATCAAATCAGAGTAGGATAACAAGAAATAATATGAAATCTTAAAACACCTTCCCCCCACCCCTTCTTTCCAGGCTCAACTTCACTCCCAATTTCTCTACCTCCTCCCCCTGAGCGGCACAGGGGGACAGGGAATGGGGGTTGAGGTCAGTTTATCACATGTTGTCTCTGGCAATCCTTCCTCCTCACACTCTCCCCCTGCTCCAGCATGGGGTTCCACCCACAGGAGACAGTCCTTCATGAAATTCTCCAATGTGAGTCCTTCCCACGGGCTGCAGTTCTTCATGAACTGCTCCAGCATGGGTCCTTTCCATGGGGTGCGGTCCTTCAGGAACAGACTGCTCCAGCGTGGGTCCCCCACGGGGTCACAAGTTCTACCAGAAACCTGCTGCAGCGTGGGCTCCTCTCCACACAGCCACAGGTCCTGCCAGGAGCCTGCTCCAGCACAGGCTGTCCACAGGGTCGCAACCTCCTTCAGGCACATCCACCTGGTCCACTGTGGACCAACATGGGCTGCAGGGGGACAGCCTGCCTCACCATGGTCTTCACTGTGGGCTGCAGGGGAATCTCTGCTCCGGTGCCTGGAGCACCTCCTCCCCCTCCTTCTCCACTGACTTTGGTGTCTGCAGAGTTGTTCCTCTCAGATATTCTCTCTCCTCTCTCCCAGCTGCAGTTTTTTCCCATTCTTAAATATATTATCACAGAGGTGCTACCACCGTTGCTGATGGGCTCAGCTTTGGCCAGCGGTGGGTCTGTCTTGGAGCCAGCTGGAACTGGCTCCATCCAACATGGGTGCAGCTTCTGGCATCTTCTCACAGAAGCCACCTCTGTAGTCCCCCTGCTACCAAAACCTTGCCACACAAACCCAACACAATATATGTACTTACCCTTCAGAGATGAAGATAAAAATCTAATGTTTATGTGGGTTTTTTAAACTGTTACCATATGTAACAGTTACAGTCATATCTAATGCTGAAGAGCTAAAGTGGTAACCTGTAGCCTGGTATTCAGGCTGAGACTCCCACTTGTAACAAAGAATTGCTCAGGTGAAGCACAGAGATGCAGAGAAATGGCATTTCAGAATTAATTTATCAAAATGGGGAGAAGGTTTCAGAGGAGTGAAATGTACCACTCAGGCTCTGATTGAAATGAAGCTGAAGGCACTGAGCTGTAGGTGAACAAAAGAGAGATAATAGTGTTTAATGGGAGACTTGAAATGGTTAGGAAATTACTCTTTAAATTATGTTTTGATTTCTAGATGATAGTTTAATTATAATTGAAATACTCATAGCATAATGATGATGGCAGAGCATGGTCCAGTTGCAGATGATTTCTGGCAGCGCTCTAAGGGACAGTGGCACTAAAACCTGGTGCCTCTCTGTCTGTTCTCCATTGCCTCTCACGTGTATCAGGATAGTTTACTTTGCATGTATTCGAATCAGAAGGGCACGCTGAGATAAAATGGTGTGTTAGGAGTACTTGTCAGTGAGCTTCAGGCAGTGCAAAGCCATTAATGAAAAAAAAAAGGGCACTTGGAAACAAATAGACATAGCTTTCACATTTAAGATGAGCATATTGTCTGATTTAAGCTCAATTTTGTTTTGCTTGTAAAACAACTAGAGAGTAATCAGTGAAATAGGAGACAAATTTCAGTCCCATGAAGTCTGCTTTTCAACTAGAAAGCAAACATAGACATGTATGTATTGAACATTTTTGGTACTCTTTCTGTTGTGTGATCATATTTATGTATTTACTTCTGATCAGAATAACTTCCATTTGTGACTGGGCTCCTATTTGGTAATGTAGGGGGAGTGTTTTGTGCTTTATATTATATATAATAATGCCTGTTGCCATCAGTGGGGTTTTTTTGGATTAATTTCAACAGTTCTTCCTGAAACATACAGCTATACTAAAATAAAACACATCAGATAATAATATAGTGCACTGTTCTGCACAATATTATCACAAAATATACCATTGTAACATGGCCTACTGCCTGTGTTAACATAAGGTCAAACATGACTTTTGTCTTGGCTTTTTAATAATGGGGATTATTTGAAAACCTGTGGATCATGTACATTGCAAACCTCATATCCTGAATTTCTGTACAGTTATTGAGGATGAGGAGAGATTATTTTTCACATGAGGTTGTTTATTGGTGAATTATTTGCAAAAAGTATCTGTTGCTAAATGTAATGTATTATTATAACAATTTAATCTGTGATTTCACTGTCATATCCATCTTGAAGCAGAACTTCTGAGTTTAAAGGAATGCTTTTCAAGAAGGTAGCTTAGCACAAAAAATAGCTCTGCTATCAAAAGAAGCTGGCATTAAATGAGCTAAACAAAATTAGCAAGGCCCTGGAGACTTTCAGAGAAATGTCTCAAAATAAAATACCCTTATGAAGAGTGAGCAGCAGTACAGAGAGATAAAGAAAGCATTCATGATTGATGTGCAGTGCCTCTATTTGGATTGAAATAAAAAATACTAGTTTCTCAGCTGCACGTTTGTTTAATAATGTGGAATATTCTGGTGTTGCTCAATAGTCCAGAGTGACAGAAAAGGACCTTACTATTACACGAGTGGGATGTAGCATGTTATTTTTGTGTCCTGCTGCAGATGTACTATAAGTTAATGTATGTGTGTGCATGGGGGTTATTTTGTTGAACCCTACAAAGCTGCAAAGTGGAAGCATGGGTCAACAACATGGTGAAGATTTGATAGAAATGCACTCCTCGTTTCTTAGATGATCCTGGTAGGAATACTTATTCTAAATTACTAATTTCACCTGTGACATAAATCTAATTGCTGCTGCAGATTAATCTTCATTGGATGACTTCAGAAAGGGCAGGAAATTTCAGCAATGGATAGTTCAAGCTCTAGACTTCTGTTTTGCACAGACATCCCACACTGACGTAGCTCTCCCATGTTAGAGAAATACTGCTCTTGAACTGGGTACTTAGTTTCTTGTAGTTTCTCTTTGGTGGCTACATGCCCAGTTTAGCAATCCACCTGGGCCTCTCTCCACAGTGTCCTTATCAGGGAAATTCAGGCACAGATGTGTACTGGCATCCTGCTCCTGAAAACCGTATAGACCTGAACCACGTTTGCAGTACAGACTTGAACTCAGCTGGCTCCAGTCCTCCAGGCAGTTCTCTGCTAGGTTGGAGTAATTTCTGAAGTAAGCAAAAAAAAAAAAAAAAGGTAGATCAGAAAAATACTGGTTTTTAGCAGTAGTTCCACATAGTGTTCATCCTGCAGTAACTCAGGAACAATAAAAATTTAATACTTCACCTCTATAATAACATCACACTGACTTATGCCCAAATACATTCTGAAATGTAAAAATATAAATACAAATATTTAGAAGTATGTTAATGCAGATATTTTAAGAAATTTTAAGTATGCTCTTTTGTATAAACAAAATTTAGATGTCCGTTATTCTGGCAATGTATTTATTCTTTTATAGTCATTGCAATAATTAGTTTAATACGGGTATCAATGAAGAAAAAGAGAAACGTTCCCATTAAATGTATTATCATTACAAGAGGATATTTGTCCAACAAATTTCAAAAGTGGGTTGCAGGTGTAAACTTGAGGTTATATTGAGAGAAGCAATTAAATTATCCAAATGTGCAAAGTTTAATAAAAACCACGCTGGGTAATGGTGTGGTCAAAATTAATCAACAGGTCTGAAAATATTATTCCCAACTTTTCCTGCTTGTGTAGAGGCAAATACAGCAATGAATACTCACAGCTTTTTTTTTTTTTTCACAAGCTACCCAGCTGTGTTATTTCAGTGGAAACTCGTACAGGCACACAAGAGGCTTATAAAGTTTATTGATGGTAAATGAATTCCTGCTGCTCACTCCAGAAAGTTTGGCTTTCATTGCTGCTCTGCAAAAGTTCAAGGCACAGTTTGTGAACTGGGATGTATGTTCCAGAGAAAGACTACTCCAGAGAAAGCCTTATGTGACTTTCCATTTGATATTTGTTGCCTTAATAAATATCAAATAGCCTCCGACTCTTAAAACATATTATTTTTGTAGTTGTTTGTTATTTCTGAACAATGTAACAAAATCGTAGAAACAAACTCAGTGTCTTTCTCTTATCTTAGGCACAAATATTTGGCTGAAAGCAAAATATTGAAAGGAAGCTCAGTTTCCTGAGTGAGAAGTTCAGCACAGCAAAGGTCTGCCAAACGAGGGATGTGGCTCTTTGTCTTATTTTGGGCACTTACACTGACCTTTGTAATATTGTTTATGAAACTATATTAAAATAATGACCTGAACAATGTGTATCTGAGGAAATATAACTCTAAAATCTATTTTTTTCCAGTTTTCACAGAGGGACCTAGCAAGATCCCTGACAGGAATCCTACATGGATGCTATATTTCCTTTGCATTGATCTACCTCTTTCCAATAGTAACATCATTAGCAGCAGAGGCACTAAGAATGTGGGACTGCAAAAAGAAAAGAAGATCAGATCAGGCCTAAATTTTCTGAGCTCCATACAGGCTCATTTTTTACAGTCTATTCAACGGTATCTGAAGGAATAGATAAGGATGAAAATATATGAATTTCTTCTTCTGGGGCCTTCTGAAAAAGAACATTGAGAAGTTCAAACAAGCACGTCTGCTCCAGTTCTATCATGTCCTTTGGACTGGTCTCCATCCTACAATACTGCAGTTCCTCTCCCTCCTTCCTCTACCTCCCACCTCCCTCCTTCTGCCCTTCTACCATCTCCTTTTTCATGGGGCAGTTTTGCCCATCCTTTGATGATACAGTAGCCCAGACTTCAGCTGGCTTCTGTTCAGCTCACATGACTTAAGACTTAGCTGAATGGATGGGGTGTTACAAAATAAGATTTTTGTCCTTTTCTCTTCCTACTCTATTCTGGGGACTCTGAGGAATGTGTAGGTTAATAATATGGGAAAAGGTCCTGTGTAACACTTGAATACCCATCACATTTGGGCACTGAGAAAAGAGAAGGTCGTGGCAATCAATCCTGTAGGAAACTTGTTTTAATGGATGAGACAAAATGCTTATGAAAGGTCATATATCAAGCACAGCATGAAAAGGTTACATGTTTGAATTCAGAAATTAAAAACATATCCAAAATGTGCTCTCAGAGCCTGTGTGTGGGAGGGGGGAGGGTTTTCTGGGTGGAAGACAATGGGACGTTTGTCCCATTGACAAGTTCTGGGACGTTTGAAAATTATGGAAGGTGTTAAGCAATGATCCCTGTACTGGGAACCAAAGAGGAGTGAATGTGTGCATACATGTGTGTGTGTTTGTGTGTGGTTGGAAAGGGCAAGGGGGTCTACGTGTGCCTGTGAGAATGAAAGAGAGTGAGTGAGATGGCCATTTTCATGCTCATTCTCCCATTATTTCTTTCTTTTTGCCAATCAGGGAGTGCCAGGAACCTTCCCAGCCAGGCAGCACATTTTTGGGCTGCGCAGACCATCTGGTTCTGGCATAAGTCCAGTACCCTGAGACAAGACCCAGGTGGTATAACAAAAAAAGTGACGGTTTTCTTGCAGGAAGTTTTCCCAAAGGCCAGGGCGGTCTCCCCCCGGGACTCTCCAGCTGCAGTACCTAGCACCACAGCACAACGGAGCGCAGAAGGCTCACAAAATGAGTCAGAGATTTCGCATGGTGCTCTTCGGTGTAAAGAAGGGTTCCTCTGATATGTGTTTCAGATGGGACTTGGTTGTTATTTACATCCAAGGCAGCGGAAGATCGGTCAATTTGGTAATCCAGCCATCAGTGCCAAGACAAGGCTGAGCAGTGGTAATAATGCTAAAGAAGTGGGAGACGGGGATGTTTCCAGTCAAGCCATTATAGCTCACCTTAACGAACTGCTTTTGTTTTACTTTGATCACGGGAATAGGACATAACAGGGAAGGAGGATTCAGTGGCAATAGCAAGACATTGTCTTTAAGGCTGCCCAAGCTGTATGGGCTCCCTTCGTTCAGGCCGGGTGGAGGATGCCTATAGAGCAGTTTGCAACAGAACCTCGACAGGTGAGGTCTTAAGGAGTTACTGTGGAACACAGAGGGATGCAAAATCAGTAAATCCAATACCCAAGGAGCTAGAAACTGAAGTCTGGAGAACAGCTTGTGGGAGCTGCTGTGTCTTTGTCTGCCGGTTGAATGGTTGGTCATTTCTCTACAGGTTCGCTGGTGGGTCTCAGACTGCAGTGTGGATGAAGGACTGTCTGCAAACAAACCACAAGAGCTGCCATTAACATCCATGGGCACAGGCTTGACTCACAGTGGGCAGACAGCTCCTCTGGGGGCTCACAGCAGTGTCCCAGAGATGAGGCAGAGCTGAAGTATACTGCCCAAAGAGGCAAGGTCCCAGGCAGTCTTCAGCAAACAGACCAGAACATATCACTGTGGGGAAGCAAGGGATGAAGGGCAGAGCAGGCACCAGCATGACTAATATCGAGGTGAGAACTGTTAAGTGCCAGGGGAACTGCTGTCTGCCCAGCTGATGTACAAGGGAAGCTGCCAAAATATTTGGCGGTGTCATTTTTATGGCAGGGATCCTGTGCAAGTATTGCAACAATGATCAAGGAAGGCTGATGGCTTGTGCTGTGTGCATTACACCCACCGGTGCTCCAGGATGAGAGCCTGTCTGTCTTACCGAGCAGCTGGAGCCTGGGCTGCTGAGCTCTGACGGGCATTTCCCCGCAGGCAGACTGTCGTACCGATGAGGAAGACACACATGTTTTATGTTCAGACTTTGTCCTTCCCTGCCTGTCACAGGAAGGGCTTCAAACATGTCATTTCAGCATCTAGAAAGACACCTAGCAGTGTATTTGGCATTTGCTGTTTTACTGCATCTCCTGTAATGTGTCCATCAGTTAAAAGGTGATAGGAAATTGACACACAGATACTGCTTGAGTTCATTTATTTTGAAAAGGGGTAGCTTTTTTTTCCCCCTATAATTTGCTATTTATAGGAAATGGTCTTTAATGTTCTCCTTTAGTAACTGACAATACAGATAAACAGAAGGTGACTTATGTTTCAAATGTCAAATATATAAAGAATATGTTTTAATTTACAGTGGGACAATAATCTCATAAATTCTAATCATGGTTACAAGATTTTTAGGCAACGTCATGTTGCAAGTCACTCCTTTGCTAAATTCTCCTAAACCCATCCAGCAGAGTCCTGTGGGATGAGCAGCTCCAGGTGCAGGTAGGAATTTCCAGAGGTGAGAGAGAAATATTGTTTCAGAAAAGGAATGCATAATAAAGAGATTAAGACTGGAAGGAAATTGGAAAAATAGTGTTCAGTAAAATTTCAGGGAAGATTTAACTGTATTTTGAGATATTTACTGGCAGAAAGGATTTTTATTTTTGAATGTTTGAGTCCTATAGTTGCATTGCCATAATGTCTGCTTTGCAGAGATTCACGGTCTCATTGCATGTACCTGATTTTCATACCAATCTTTCTCCTCCACTGGGAGATCGCAGACAGCTCACATCAGTGAGCAGCTGGCTGACCCAGGGCCTCTGTTGGCCCCGCAGGAGTACAAATACCACTAAGCTGCCCTAGAGGAAGCAGCTACTGCTCCTGGGAAGAATAAGGGTCCTTTGAAGGATCACATCAGGTAACAGGTCTTTGCAGGCTATGCCATGGAAGAGTGCATCCTTTTCAGGGTAAGACTGGCACTGCCAACCCCATAAAAATCCATATGGGGAAGCAGGACATCATAAACCTGTGGAAGAAGTTCTGTTGGAGGGACCTAGTCAAAGCTGTGCTCCAAACTGGGTGATATTCAGCCTTAGCAGGTAGCTCGCGGCCCTGCTCAGTGCAGTGGTGGCTCAACCTCCTTAAGCATAGTGGCCTCCTGAATGAACAGATGGAAACCACATCTTTTGTGGAAATGAAACAGTAACACTAGCCTAAAACAGAGTTCCATCTATTAATATTTTCCTCTGTGTTGCTGTGTTGTCCAGTAGATTGTAACAGTGTTTTCCATGCCTAAATGGCAGAGTAAAAGTTGGGTTTTCTCTCTCAAACCTGAATATAGATAATTAGACAGCATTGCTGAGAGCCCAGTGTCTTCAGGCATAAAGATATGACCAGGGCAGAGCAAGCTAATATTGATAAGATAAGAAAAGAAGAATGTCCTGATTTTTGCCAGAAAACTCATTGAAATCCTCTTAATCTTTCGAGTGTAAATCTCGAACAAAAAGGTATTTTTAACTGAGATAGAATAATCTTCAAAGCAACAGGATCAAATATGCTCTGCTATCAGATAGGAAAAAACAAATACATTTCACATATTGAAAGCTTTGATACTTCGGTGGTGTTTTTATTTGAAAATTATTTCTCTCATCCTGTGTAGAATGTAATTTTGATCACAATAGCATGTTAAATTGCTGAAAAATTATCATTTTGCCTTTCAAGATGCCACTTTTCCCAAAACAGTTTTAACTAACTGTTTGATCTAGTCATTTATTCCCACCTCTGCTGTGTCTATTCAAAACTCTTAACCTATCTCTACATCAGCTGTAAGCCCTGGGAAGTAACAAATACACCTTGATATATGAAGCTTTTTGGCAATGCAGGCAGAGTAAGCTCTGCTCCTTCAATTCGGTAGAGAACAAGGAACTTGATGTGTGATAAGCAAGAATGATGTTCTGGATAGTCTTGTAGTGCAGAATTCTGAAATACCTTCTCCTGGATCACCAGTTCTGCAGTTTTATTCCTAGCTTCATGTAGATAAGGGTTTAATAACATTTGTCTAGCACACCTATATCTAAAAAAAATTAATGTGCTTTGGTGGGATGGCTCACTTCATCGTTGTTTATAACACCTGTTGTGAAAGAGTGAACTCAAATGCTTCCTGGGGATCCTATATCCCTAGGGAGAAAAGAGGGGAACCAAACTTTCAGATGCTGAATACTCTCAGCCTCCAGGGGTGATCTGGGCATGAAGAGCACACTCAGACCTCCTCAGCCTCCTCTGGAATTCTCTGAAATTCTACAAGAACTATGCAGGAATATGGGAACCTGCCTGCTCGTGGTAGTATATGCTCTGCTTTCCAAAGCTATCAAGAAAAAGGGTGAATACTTCAGCTCCTTGTCCCTGGCTCATTTGCTGTATCTACTTTTCCATACCTGTGATATGCAGGATGCTTCTCCTTGTGCTTGCAGTTACTGTAGAATCCAGTAAATTACAACAGGGCTTGCCCTCTGAGTCCCTCACTGGGTTCATCTACAGAGCTTACAGCTTTAGAGAAGCATGGTTATGCTCCGTGTGCTCTGCCTTTCTGCTGGTTATGGTTCTCCAAAATCCCAGCTCATCTGGCAGCTCTGCTGAAGCTCAGCTATTGCTTTGGAGGCAAAGGGAAGGAGAAAAAAGTCTTTTGACTCTAGATCTGCTTAACAGCAGGAGGCGGGTGTGCGTTGTCAGCTCCCATTTCCACTGCCTGAGCAGGCACAGGCTTTCAGCACGGAAGGTGAGGCAGGAAGTGGGATTTGTAAAACAGGATCTGAAAGGTGTCTCAAAACTTTTCTGCTAAGTGAAAGGACTCCTACATCTGTGTGCAGCTTTGCCCCAGGATTTCTCATGTAGCCTTTCAGCAGGGCTGGGGAGCACTGCCGGGTCAGAGCTAGAATTTGCTTATTTAACTTCCTTCTCCCAGATTTCAGTATGCACTTGGTCCCAAGTTATGTGTCCTGGTGATCCTCACAGTCAGTAGCATTTTCACGTCTTAAACCGTCAGTGAGTAGCTACTATGGTGCTGTGTAGATTAGAAATTTCTGTAGAACATAAACAGGCAGACTACAAAAGTGTGCAGGGCTGTAGAGTGTTGCGGCCCAGGGGGTGAACGGAGAAGAAACAGCACACCAATATGATGTGGAATCAAGCTCCTTTATTATCAACCTTTCCTTTGCTTATATCTGTTTTCTAAACTGTCCACGCGACACATTGAGTACGTGCACATTGTGATTGGTTATAAGCTTCTAGCATGCAGGTGCCATGCATATTGCGATTGGTTAAAAGCAACTTTCACGCTCCTAGCACGCGAATGCCATGCACATTGTGATTGGTTAAAAGTAGCTTTCATAGGCCGATAAAACAAACTGCAACAAGCAAACTGCAACATTTTGCTTACAGCCGCAGACTTCCTTAAACTAAGGTGTCTTTGTTCTTCTTCAAGGCGTCTTTGTTCTTTGTTTGTCTTCTTTTCCCTTTTCCTTACCTAAATCCTCTCATATACGTTCCACATATTCAAAGCCCCAACATCTCCCCCTCTTTTTTCAAATACTGCGTGACTTATGGTCTCTACTTGATTTCGAACACAACGTATAATACAGGGACCAAATAACAGAATAGCCAAAATCATCAAAAGGGGTCCTACAAGCATCATTATTATACTGCGAAACCAGGGACCAATTCCCAAACCTCTTAACCATCCCTCAATACCCAGCCCCGATTCCTCCTTTAAATGCTGCAACCCGTCTCGCATCTGCTTGATCTTATCATGAATAGAGCTAGAGTGGTCTGATAAATTCATACAACACATCCCTTCAAACTCCTCACATCCGTGACCTTGAGCTAGCAGCAAAAAGTCAATTGCGGCTCGATTTTGCAGGACTGCATGGTTGACACTTTGGATATCTTGGGTCAGCATGTTCAAAACCTCCGAGGTTATGTTTAATTTGTTTTTTGTCCAGCAGGCCAATTGTTCTGCTATCGACATTGCTTTTGCCACTGCTAAGCCAGGTATCAAGAGGGAGGAGAAGAAATTCCCTGTCTTTGACCAGAATGTAGGATCCCCTATGTCATGACAGTTTAATTCATGGACAGACCGTTTTGAACGGCTCGAATTGTGTCCCCATTGCATCAGTGCTGTTAGATTTGGGTGAAATAAGGATAATTTCCCTAAGTAACATGGGCCACCTTGGGGATAGGCTGGTATGCCATTCCATGCACGGTCTCCACATATGAGAAATATGCCTTTTGGCAATGCCCTTGGTTCAGAAAGCTGACTGCCGTTACAGCTGGAGTACAGATTACTAAACACTTCGGAAGACTGTAGACTCCCGTCTAGAGTAGCCCAACCTGCTCTATTCGTGTTAAAGTTCTCCTTATTTCTGGGTACAAAGGATAGCCACCCACTTTTGCCATTCGTGGCATTAGTGGCGTTAAGGCTTCCAAAAAGATCCAATTCCTCAGGGGGGGATTTCAAGGTTGTGTTTAGGCTAAGAATCAGACAGCACTGCGCACTACCGTCTGCCAACTGTTGATTGCTACTCACCCCTGTTCCGTTTTGTGCACATGTTTTATTCAGGCTATCATATGAGCTAATATTCAACGTTGTGTTCACCCATCCTTCAAACTCAGTAACCTCCCACACAGGGACTCCGATCAAGCATGTACGAAAGGGGTTCTTAGCACTTCCCAAGCCTAAACAAAAAGCCTCTTGCCCAGTTACATTAGCAAATGTTACCCACACGTTATCTCGCGGGTTATGCAGGCTCTGCAAAAGTTCACAAGCAACACTAATGAACAATACAAATATTATTCTGTCAAACATTTTGTAGTCGAGATGCTTTCACAGCGTTGTCATTTTTCACAGCGTTGTCATCAGTAAGCTTTCACAATTCTGCTGTTTCAGGTCTTTTCCTTGTTGTTGGTCACCTTCGGTCGCACCCACTTTGCAGGTACCCACTGTGCCTTGTCACCTGTAATGACACAAGCATATCCTCGACCCCATGTTAATAATTTATACAGATCTTTCCAAGTTCCCGATACAGGATCCCATACCTCTACATCTACTACAAAGCGCGAAAAATCAGCTGGATTATTGCCCAAATGGAGTCTCATTGGTACATCATTTGGTTCATCTTTCCCTCCTATTACATTTTTCCAATTAAGCACGTGACATGCCTTCATTACTACGTTTTGGGGGGAACTCTCTTTAGCTTCTTTCATGAGCCACCATTCATAGCCCCGGAAGTAGTTCTCATCATCTTCATAGTGCATATGGGAGGGTTCAGTACCATCTGTTGATTGTCCATCATCTCCAATCTCTACTTTGAGGATATGTAAAGAAGCACCAAAGTTTGGCTTGAACAGATAATCTAAAATCTGGGAGCGATAAGGTTCTTGGTAGTTCACCAGGAGTCTAGATGTGGCCCCGCCGCCGCTGACAGCCCCGATCCCGTCGAACTGCCTGCCCAGCCCGCCGGCATCGTCCAGCACGTAGGTGGCCGTCGAGAGTGCAGCGGCACCGAGCCCGGGGGGCCCCGGGCCCCAGCTGCAGCCAAGGAGGAGCCAGCCCCACAGCAGAGCCGCGCACCCCATCCGCTCCGCTCCGCGCCACCGACAGCGTCCCGCACGCGCCTTTGCCACCCACTGTTCCATCGCCTCTAAACTCTGTTTTATTGCACTTGTGGCACGGTCATAAACAGAAGCTCTAATGGCCCGAGATGCTCCCCCGCCCAAGCGTTTCATTTCTTCTAGCACTTGCAACATAAGTTCCTCCTGTGCCTTAAAATTGGGCGACTCCCCGGGCTCAGGGGGCAACGGCACCTTTACGGGGTCTACCTCCATTGTTTCCATAGCCGGTGCACTGGGCTTAGGAAGCCCTCCGTCCCCCGGTATATACGGCGGGATCAAATCATCATAAGGCCCCTTACGCCCAACCGGAGCAGAAACAAAGGAATTCGTGAAAGGAGGTGAATTATTAACAACCTCAGGCGACAAAGGTAACACGTTCCAGCTACTCGGGCTCCCGGTGTCATCATTATTTTCCATTCCATCAGTCCCGTGAGCGGTTCCCACCGCCCCTAATTGTGCCGAGACAATGGCACTCCGTAATGCGCCCGTCATAGCCGCATCAGCCCGCAGTTGTTCTAACACCAGGCGGACCTGGCGATACGTTTGTGCCAGTTGTTTCGCCCCCTTTGTTCCATTTTGGACACTCTCCCATATTTCTTGCCCTATGTTTTTCCAATGTTCATCATCAAAGACCTGCGAGGTCGCGCTAATTAACCCGCGCCGCCTACACCAAAACAGCAGGTCTGTGAGGTCCATACGCTCTAATTTATGATCAGTCTTTTCTGCTAGTTTCATCAAGCCATCTATGGCTGCCTTTTCAATCGCTGATACAGCCTTTCCCATCCCGAACTCCAGACCTCGGTCTGCCTGACTCACCGGTCAGTCGTGCTGCAGCTACCCGCCTCTCTCGAGCGGCCGGGATCTTCACCCCCCGTCTCTCATCCGCATTAGTCGTCCAGTCTCTCGTTCGCATTAGCCATCCCCTCAGGGGAATTAGTCCTTCGATAGCGCCTGGTGCTATCACGTCGGGGTCACCAGATGTTGCGGCCCAGGGGGTGAACGGAGAAGAAACAGCACACCAATATGATGTGGAATCAAGCTCCTTTATTATCAACCTTTCCTTTGCTTATATCTGTTTTCTAAACTGTCCACGCGACACATTGAGTACGTGCACATTGTGATTGGTTATAAGCTTCTAGCATGCAGGTGCCATGCATATTGCGATTGGTTAAAAGCAACTTTCACGCTCCTAGCACGCGAATGCCATGCACATTGTGATTGGTTAAAAGTAGCTTTCATAGGCCGATAAAACAAAATTGCAACAAGCAAACTGCAACATTTTGCTTACAGCCGCAGACTTCCTTAAACTAAGGTGTCTTTGTTCTTCTTCAAGGCGTCTTTGTTCTTTGTTCGTCTTCTTTTCCCTTTTCCTTACCTAAATCCTCTCATATACGTTCCACATATTCAAAGCCCCAACAGTAGAGGATTTGTTGGAGGAGAAAAACCCCACCTTCCAGGTGTGCCACAGGTCCAGCATGGTAACTGGTGAAGAGACACTGCTTCCTCCAAACCAAGAAGGGACAGTAAAGATCTGATATGACTTCACTTTCAGATTAACATACCTGCTGTTATTTTACTGCTGTGTGTGTATTATTTTAAATGGGGAATCATCTCTTTTCAGCTAAATGCAGGTGTGCATATATAGATAGATATACATATACATGTATACACATACACATATATGAATGTTCTGCAATCAGGACCCTGTCCATTAACTGCATATGCAACCATGCAAATAGCTGTATAATTTCCCTGCCTGTTCTGCCTCCTCCCACACTATGGAATAAGTTTTCATCTATGTTGCATTACCTTGTTCAAGTGGCTGTTCTGCCATCTTCCAGCTCTTTGTATGTCAACATACTAATTTATTTTTGCTTAGCTTTACTTGCAGAAAACCATGAAGTTTCCTGTGTTTGGTCAGCTAAGAGGAGGCCTGTATCAGCTGCTTCTGTTGTTTTATCCCTTTCTTCTACCTTTGTTCATCTTTCTCTTATGGAGCAAGGTCTTCATGGAGAAAACTGATTTGGCTCATGTATGTGCCTGAGCTGCTGGGCGTGACTTTAGCACAAATACTCCATAATAGTGCTGAAGTGTTTCCTTGCTCTAATAGTGCTGTTCCTCAAAGGAGCGTGAACATACCAGAGAGACTTCTTTCAATGCAGGGCAACTGCAGACTGAATGTGACCTGGTGTACACCACCATCTCTTAGAAAGGGAATGTAAAATATTAGTTACCAGATCACCAATAACACTGAATTTTATCGACACATTTTTTAAAAAGCTAGGTAACTGATGTTCTCAGATTATTGTAACCCACAGATTATGTGTTCATTTCACTTTCAGTAAGGAGGAAGATGTCTACCCTGCTTATCAGAGCCATACAAGTCTGTGTGCTTGGGACATGCCAGACACAAAAGAACTGAACACCAGAAGAGAAGGTTTGATTTGCTGTACATCCTTAACTGAGAGCCTGAAGAGAGCAAGCTATAGGAGGTAGCCAGATGCCTTCACACAGTTGTAGAAGACGGGAAGAAATTGGGCTGATGTATCAGATTAGGGTTGTTTTGAAAGAGATAGAAGGGTGAATGCTCTCTATAAGGCAAAAACCCATGAACTTCCAATGCTATCTTTGCCTGGTTCAGAATATCTGATTGCCACTAATATTATTTAAGGTACGTGTTAACTTTGCAGCTCGGATTTTGCGGACCCTGGACACTGTCACTATTGTTGAGTGACTGGGGACACTTTTTGCTTTGCAGATGCCCTGGGTGCTGCCCTCTTCCAATTCTCATTTTATTTTTTTTGTCTAAAACATTGTTTTCCTGTTCTGTAGCCATCTTCCTCTGTCTTTCTGAATCCCCCTTTTTTTATGAAACCACGAATTCCTAACGATTTTTATTCTGCTTGAAGGAAATTCCTTTCTATCAAACTCTGTATGTTTCCTCTTAAGGCTTCATTGGCTGTGGTGATTCACAGAAATTAGGGTCTCTTCTCTTAACTGTTTTTTGTTTGTTTTGTAGCTTCTCTCCAGCAGATGTACTGTGTGTGCTATTGCATGGCTGGTTTAGACGTAGAATTCATAAACTCAAATCTGATTCCTAGTTTGTGCATAGGATCATCAAACTGTCACAGCATGGAGTAATATAATGCACTTTTTCATTATGTGTTTATTGGAGTTTGATAGACCATTTTTCTTCATGCAAAGGAGGTCTTGGGATATTATTTAACTTTTTTGAAAGTTATTATTTAACTATTTTGAAAAATTGGAGAAAGTTCAGGAAAAAAATGAGTAGAGAAGTCTGAGGCTGGGTGAAGTTCAAGGGATGAAGGGGTGTCAAGGATTGTCATTAACAGAAAGATGGCAGTCAGTCTGCCTGCTTTCAGTATGCAATATAATATTTGTTCCAGTACTTTTCAGTTATTTCAGGAGAACCTAGGTGCCAGTAAAACTAGAGATGGAAGCCAACACAGATTTTTCAAGAATGAATTACACCAGTGCCACTTAATTGTCTTCCCCACTAGGGTTACAGAACTAGATGGGCAGAAATGGGCACTGGTGAGGCTGTTCACACTGTCTCATATGACATTGTAACAAAGAGGGACTTGAAAAATAGATGCAAAAACTAAATCAGGATAAAACGAGTACACAAGTTAAAAGGCAAAATACTTGAAGAGACCTGTCTAGAGGAGAATTCAAGTGGATACCACAGGTATCTGTCCTGGCTTGTGTCCGGTGAGTGACTTGGAAGGTGACACCAAAGTGAGAGCCCTTCTGAAGTAGAAAAGGGAACAAACAAGGTTGGATAACAAATAAGCTTCATAAACTGGAGAGCTGACATGAGGAAGATGACATTCAGAGAGGACAACTGCAATGTGTGGCACTGAAAGATGAAAAATTAACTTTGCAGGTGTAGAACTGGGAATAACTGGCTGAACAAGAGTCCAGCAGGAAGGCATCTGTGGAGGGGCTTACACACAATGAGTCAATAGAGTGTTGCTGCTGTGGAAAGCAACAGCTAATATCATCTTGGAAAGAGAAAAGGCTTATTTCAAATAGCTCCCCCAGTTTTGAGGAACACAAAGGAAAATGCAGGCAAATAGAGAGAATCTAAGGAAAACGAGCATTAGTGGTAAGAAAAGCTGTCCCTTGAGAAAAAGCTGAACGCACAAGCCCATAAGACCTTGTTTCGTTTTCTGATCTATCAAAGCTTATTCTAGAAGAAAAGAATGACTAATTCTGGTGGGATAGTACAAGACAAAACTGAGAGTATCCAGGGAATAAAAGAATTGTTAAGAAAAAGATTCCAGCTAGCAGAAAATGGTGCACTTAGAAGAAGCTATGCAGAGAGATTATTGAAACAAGCATTTCTCAGAGGTGGCTTGGTTACAATTTACTCTTGCAGAAGGATGGATGAGATAGGACTTAAAGTCCCTTTTATTACTTTTCTCTCATTGTGTTGTAAAAAGTGACTTATCTTAGACAAGTCAGAAACCAGAGGTCTGACAGACTGGTTTGGCGAAAAGATGACAAAAAGGGGACAGCACATGAACACCGGTGACAAGAGAAACTCTCCTGCCCTGGCCCCCCACACCCTTTTTACATCAGCAGAGGCAGGTTTTCACCTAAAAAGTAGAATAATCAGCCGGTGGAAGTCCTGTGGCTGCAGCCTCCATTGGAAAGGCCACAGAGAAGGTCTGTAGGGGACTGTTTGGCATTGCTTAGAGGGAAAGAAGAGGTTTTCCTGCTTGAGCTCCTGGGGCTGAACAGCTCTTCCACTGCTGTGTCCCTGAGTGGCTGCCAAGCACCCGGGGCCAGACGCTGCAGAAGAGACCAGGTCCTGCCTCTTCTGTTCTGGAGGAGACTGCTTTTTGGGCTTGATATTATTTTTTCCTATTCTGACACACTGAGCTTTGCTATGGTTTGGGTCACCACAGCAGTGTCAGCTGTAGGGGGGTGTTCAGATCTGCATACAAACAAAGGGTGATGAGAACAAGGACAATGCTGTTGCGGCAGCAGTGGTGAAGTTGAATAAAATATGCTCGCAATTTGTGAAGAGAGAGCAGCTAACAACCCAGACATAAGCCTCCATCTCTTCTTATTTTCTGCTAAGGCCAAAAGTCATTGCAGCTTGTGATACTGGATTGAAAAGTCAGTAACAGAGTCAGTGTCTGGCATGCAGAGGCTGCTCTTCTGAATATCAACATGGATGGCCAAAGCATGTTTCTCTGTGGAATCTCTGAAGCAAGCTATAAATGGTGAATGAAACAAAAAAAAATCTCCGCTTGCTTTCTGCCCATTGAAAGTAGGTAGCACTGTGCTATTTGCTGTGATCTTTAGCTCTAATACACCTAGAAACATCTAGTTAATCATTAAATTTAAGATTAAACAGGAGGAAGATTTCCAAAGTCAAATAGCTAGTTTTATGAAAGTTTTCCCTGAGATCCACCTGATACCTGCACCCCATGTTTAAAATGGAAGGAAAAAAATCACTTTTTGTCCTGTTCATACAGGGCATGATATTTCCAGGCTCTGTTTCAAGGAAATAATTAAAATTATTCCTACTAGCCAGAACACTTCTGATTGCTCTCAAAAGTCTTTAATGTCACTTTAATCTTCAGAAATATTTTCAAGTGACGCTCTGGTCTTGATATGAAAGAAACAGTATTCTCAGAAAAGGTAACATGATGTTTCTCACTTGGTACTTTCCTTGGGAGAAAGGTTGGCTGAAAAACAAGAGTGCCATTTTATGGCACATCATCAGACTTTAAACTGAGGCTGTCTTCTGTATGGAACGAGCCAGCTTACCTGCTCTCCCCTGCTGCTGAGCGATTAGCTCTTCTGGCACGACCTCTCTCAGTTTGAGAAAACTTTCCTGTGAAAAATCCATGAGAAGCCTCAGTTTTTCCAAAAAACCTCACTTCTTTTGTGACCCGGTGATCATCTTCACTTTCAAGTTTTATGGTTTAACTGGTAATACCCAGAAGGTTTTTGCTTGCTGAGAGATGATCTCTGCAGTTGTTGGTGAGCAAGTGCTGAGGCTGTTTTATTTATAGCCTGAGGTACCCTGGGGATCATAAGCTTGTGTGCTCTTGATAAGATGAAAATAAGTTATATTCAATTTATGTTACAGTTTAAAACATCTTTTAAGCAACAAAGTAATCGTGCTTTTGGTTGGTTGGTTTTTTTTTTTTGTTTTTTTTGTTTTTTTTTTAAGCAGCAGCCAATGAGCTGCTAAGTGCTTAGGATACTTTAACATACTTTCGCTTTCCCTTACCCTATATTCCTTATGATTTTGTCCCCTAACCTCTTCTCTCTATTTCATACTGATTCTGCCAGGTTTTCCTTTCCAAAATAAGAACAATTCCTTGCAGAAGGAATGGAGAAAGACACTATGGGATTCTCCCAGTGTAAATAAACAAGCAGGAAAGGTTACAGTTGAGGACAAAGGAACTGCTTGTCTGTAGACAGACTCGCCAGTGTAAAACCAGTTATTGCTAAAGATTAGATCAAGATGGCGTCTGAAAGATCCAAACAAGTGTTTATAAGCATTTTCTTTATTGCTGTTGGGTTTTGCCTTTTAGTGGGGGAGAAAGTGCAGGGTTTTTTCTTATTTCCTGTAAATACTATTTTTTGTTGTTTCACTTTTTTACTTCTGCTGTCAGTGACAACAGAATTATTCCACTTGTGAGTTTTTTCCACTCTGCGTTAGTCTACATTACTCCTCAGGAAACCAAAGGCTGGGCTTTATGTCCTCTTACTAATTGCTTTTCTTGCAGCAGTCAGTTTCCAGTCTCTCAGCAAGGGTATTAGCACAAATTCAGTCAGTCTCAATGGGTTAAATGGAAGGCTGTGCACACTGGGGTGGATGGTTTAAGATGTTTGATTATTGGTGGGTATATCTAACCAAGCTATTCTGCAGGGATTCAGGTTTATTATGATCTCTTAACGAGGCAATATTTTTCTTGTCATTTACTACTTTGTTTTTTAAAAGTCAGGTAAACCCTCCTTGGATTCAATCATGTAGAATTACACTGGAAACGTTCTGAAATCTTTAGCACTTCGTTATAGCAATCTCTATACCGCAACTCAGTATGGAGACTGAACCTCAAATCTTGAGCTGGGTTAAGTTGTGGGCTGGTGCTCTGCAGCACCCCTATCCTGTCCGATGTCTTTTCCCCGCTGGCTCTGACACACTTTGCTGTCCTCTCCACCAGCCTGTGACTGACTGTCCCCTCTCTCTGCTTGCTCCTCAGCCAAGCTCCCCTTTGGACCCTGAGCCTGACCTGGCTTACACCAAATGTGCTCTGTCCCCCCTCCCTGATTCCTGCCTGCAAGCCCCCTTCTCCATTGCACCTCTTCTCCTTTTGGGATTTCAGGAGCTGGCTCTGGAGGCAAGGCAGCTGCTTTTGTACGGTATTTGAACTGATGTCCCTTCTGGCTCCACTTTTCCTGGATCTGATGTGTCTGCACTGGGTATATGTCCACAGCCTGGACAGACCACTCTCAGGTGGTTAAGAGCTGACTACAGTGATTTTCAATTGAATGGTTGGTCCAGAAACTTCCCAGAGGCCACACATCTCGACTTTAATAGCATGATAATGACTTTTTACCGTCCTACAGTTACTTTTACATCACTGTTGAGCAATAATTTATATATTTTTTAATTTGGTTAGAATTCTGTAGGACATTCTGAAAGGAAGCAAGGCACTAGATCTGAAATAATTTTACAAACTGAACACATCATGCCTCAGATTTGTGAACTAGGCATCCAACATGTTTAAATTCCCTATCGCAATGCTGGCCTCCCTTTCTGTGCTGACAGCATTGCAGTGGGGCAATGAAAGGCATGGGATCTTCCTGCAGTTGATATGAATCTGTATTATCAGCAAAATGCCAAACAACACAGAAAATTATGGGTCGGCTAAAGTGATTTTTTGGGGGTAACCTAATTATTGTAACATCCATAGCACTAAGAAAACACGCTAGCTCTTTGGAGTTATTTTTTTTAGTTCTGTATTGTCAGAAATACAGAACACTGAAATTCTGCTTCTTTCTGTAGTTACCAGAGAAATAAGAAGTGTGTCTGTGGCTCCATTAGCTAGGATGTGTGTCTTCGATAGGCACATTTTGCATTCGAATGCCACAGAGGATTCCCAACAAATATTCCTTGCACTGCTGTAGTAACTCACCTGTCCTCCATAAAGCACTTTGTGGCTGGAGAAAGCCTAAATGAATGATAATGCCTTGGCACTTGTAACTCTACCTTTTGTGAAATACAGGCCTTTTAAGGTATGCTGGATAAAGATGGAAACACCAATTCTCTATAATTATGTATATGTGCCATTAGTTCCAGGAAGATCACCCGGTGTTTTCAATAGCTTTTGGCTGGGGACCTATACTCCAGAATGAGATTGTTGTGCCTTTATGAGAAGCAGTGAACATTGTTGTTCCCAGAAGAAGCCAGTAACATCATGTCTGCCTTCAGTGACAACAAATACTGAAGGAATAATATTTAATAGGGTTGATGAAAGGCTGTGACTTAGCACTGTACATTTAAATGGCTTAAGGGGGCAGGGGGGGATCATTGTTTACTTTGCGTGGTTTTCCATATTTTCAAAGCATTTAGCCAATAAGGGGGGAAAAAGTGTGCTAAGAGAAATGAGAAACTGTTGTTAGACAAGCAGAAACAACTAAGAATCATGAAACTGGGCTTTGCAACCAAACAATACGTAGAAAAGACCAAAAATGCCTTTATTTTCTTTGTGAGAAATACATATTACTGTCTACTGTAAATGCATTCTGATCTTCCTGCAAAACATACGAAAAAATAACTTAGCAAGCAAGAAGGAAAAATAGCAACTGAAATCCCTTTTTCAAACTCAGACTCCAGTGACTTCTGGTGAAAGGGAGCTACAGGAGTAGATGAGGAGGACTGTGCTGGGATGTGTTTGCAATGCCAGAACGTGTTGTTTGCATGTGGCTGCATATTCCATATACTTCACTTTTTCAAATATCAGATACCAAATGGACTGTGGTAGCTCTTCCCCACCATTGACACTACCACTGTTTTCCACTCCAGCCTCCTTTTCCCCATCATCACTCCAATCCACTTTCAAATGGCAACTCCTTCTAGCCCTGCTTTGGTAGTACAGCAGTTAGTATAATGAATGTTGTTCCTGACAAAGGCTTCAGATTGTTAACATGATACAAAACTGTATTAAATAATGATTAATTATAATGATAAGTGTTAAGTATCTGATAGATTTAATTTTTCTATATTATTCTTCAGTATTCCCCTGTTATCCTCTTTCATGGAAGTGATTTGTAAGCAACAAAGGGGAGCTGGAGTAATTCTGTAAGTGCAGATGTCAGTAATTTTGCCTCTTTGGGAAGCTGGTGCTTAGAAATATTCTTTTGTGCTGCCAGACAACTGGGTCTGCTGACAGACGGGCTCTGCATCTCACACCTTGCCTAACAGAGTATTTGATGGGTTTAGAAGTCAGACGACTTGATGAAATGCAATGTGGTACTCCAAAGAAGTAAGTGCTGCTGGATCTCAACCTGAATGGGATGTATTTTGGTGAGGGGATTCAAGGTGAGCTTACTGGTACTGCAGCACGAGACCACATAGTTTCCTATTGCTCAAAGGGAGAGAGTGTGCAGGTCCCTGGCTCGTTGAGTTTGCTTGCCAAAGAACACATCTGTTGAAAGCTATGTAGTGAACAGCATAGTCAACAGCTGTTTAAATGATGTGACAAGTTAAGTTAAGGCAATGTTTTGTAAAGTCCTACTTCGGCCTTGCAACAGCAATCCTTCTGCTTCAGAAAATTGGGGTCACGATAGCTGCAAGGTAAATATGTTATTGAGTAATTCACACAAAATGAGAGGATTGATGGGGGTTTGCATGCATCACATCATTCTTAGATACATATGCAACTCGATTATAAATGATACAAAAATGGTGGTGAATATGTTTGCAATTGCTAAGTAATTAATTGTCAAAGTACCCCTGGGAGACAGGAGGAATAAGGCAGGTAAGTGACTCCAGCAGGCCTTGTAGTGAAGCAGGATAGATCAATGGCACATCATGAAATTATCTGTATCACGATAGCCAACTTGTGCAAATTTATTCTCTCTAGTTTGGATAAAAGTACATCCCTGAAGAAATAGCAATGTGGGGTGAATACTAGCAAATAAAGCCATGCAACTGGAGAGCAAACACTCAGGGAAAGGTAGGAATGTCTGCTGACAGATGCAAAAGCCCGTGAAAATGTCTTCACTGCCATCAGTGCTTATGCTAACTTAAGTTAGCCAGTGCTGCAGCCCTACCTGCATTTTGCTGTATGTACATACTCTCACAAAGGAGCATAGCATCACATGTATATCACTGTTTCTCGGGCTCTTGCTGTTAATATCCCTGCCATCACTGAAGAATATTTAATATTTTTTTCTTGCCTGCTATGACTTGGGCTAGGCAATTGATTTTGAACAGCTTGCTTACCAAATTTGAAGCCATGGGATACTGAAATTCTTTTCAAATTTGTGTAAAAAAATGGCACATGGTTTTACATACAGACAAGAAAAATGGAAAAAAAAAAAAGAAACCTTTTGATTATAAAGCCTGAAACAGGTAATAAAATATTGCATTTAAAGTCAATGAAAAAAAGGCTTTGTCAAGCCCAACAGGAGTTTTCTTCCATTCCCCATGAAAGGGCCAAGTGTTTTTCCATTGCCCAGACGCTACCAAGGGCAGCAGAGCTCCTGTCAGGAGGGTGTTTTGGCTTTTCCTGCATGGCTCCAGGCTCTGACTGCTCCAGAGAAGGCTTCCCTCAGGATGCCTGGAGGGCAGACATCCAAACCCCAGGGCCATGCAGGCCCTCCAAAATCTGCCTGCAGTGTATCTTCCTCCCCTGAAATGCAGAGTGCCCACACCCGAGTGCTTTTCTCAAGATTTCCTTTGGGCATTGCGTGTGCAGCTCCCCCCGAGCAGGTTTGCTTCAGCCCCTGCCTCCCTCTCCCCGTTGCACAGCGAGGACTGGAGCCTCCCCAGCGTGGAAGCTGCCCTTTGGCATTAGCGGGACAGGGGTTCGCATGTCACTGCTGAGTGGTGCAACCTGTAAGGATCTGGTCCCCAGGGTTTCTGAAGCACTTACACCAAGACACTGAGTCTGACATGCACATGCCTGGTGATACAGATTTGATGCGAGTTTCGTAATCAAGTTTTTATCACGCTGAGGACAATGGAACATTTTAGGCAGACTGCTGAAGAAAGCCTCTGCCTCAAAAAAAAAAAAAAAAAAAAGCAACAGCATAAGCAAATATGCCAATCACTGTCATGTGGGATATTTTGCATTAGACCAGTATTTCCACTCTTGGGGAGTAGTGTTCATGCAACGTAAATACATATAAATGGAATTTCTTAATTCAGGCGTGTTATGCAGGTTACAACTGTCATTAACATATTAAAAATGATCATATACCAGGAAATTATCATCTGAATATACATAAATTGTGATTAAATACATATATTTGCTCTCTAAACTCTGGGGGGCAGTTGAGTTACTGAGAAGCTGAAGCTGTTGTTAGAAAAAAGGACAGTAATTAAGTTTTCCACTGCACACTTCCACTGTTTCCTACTGAGATGTTCTACAACCATCAGAAATTATGTGGCATTTTGTAGACATGATGTCTGTGGCTGGGACTCCTACCTGTATGAACCTGGGCTTGCTTTGGTTAGGGTAGGCTCTTGTTTCTTGTTTGCAGGTTTGGGAGAAGAGGAAAGTTGCCAAGCCACATCTCAGACTAAGACAAGCAAGAAAGGCTGTGGGACCCTATGTGAAAAGTGAATGCATTTTGTGCCAAGAAAAAATAAATTGGGTATTGGTGAAGAACATGCTGTTTCTCATATTAAAATGGGGACAGCTGTCACTGAACTGGCCAAATATGTCCTGCAGGGGCACATTTACCAGGTAGCAGAGCTCTAACAGCAGCACTGCTCTGTACCTGGGACCAAGGGACTCCAGGAGCAATGTTGCCCCGCTGCAGGTTAGTGCTTAAGCCCCTTTAGTGTAATCTGGCAGACATGGTCTTGTCTCTTGTGTTGGGAAGAAATTATTGGAGGCACCTGGGTTTTGATTGCCTGTGAGACTGTGTTATACTTCCCAGTTATGTGACAGGATAATCCTTCCTCAGTATGCAGAGGAATGCAGAAGAGAAATAAACCTTTTACGAAGAACGCATGGTCCATTAAGATGTCTTTGAAAGAGAGTGATGGAAATAACTGCAAAGCCAATTGCTGCTCCTAAGTGCCTTCTGGAGAGATGGTTGAGCACTGAATATCAGCACCAAATGCTTCAGCTTGCAAAAAAGATTCAGAGGGAGTTACATCAGTAATTGCTGCATAACGCTGCCAGAAGGATTTTGTCAGTCTTTGACTGATTTACACCTGCAACATCAATTCTAATCTTGCTTTGCATTTTGTTGTTTAAGTGTTTGCTTACAAAAGTTATTTCATGTTGATTGATAGCTATAAAGAGATATTGATTTCAAACTAAATACTCCCTTTGTAATAGCTGTAGGAATTTTTGGTAAATATAAGGTTATACAGAATCATTATATATTTACTTAAGCAAATATTTATTGGTATTTTAAAATTTCACAGTTTAATTATGTTGAAAAATGAGAAATCGAATGTTTACTTCTCAGATTATTGGTGTTTTTCTCGGTGAATATTTGTCTGCCTACATTCGGGTGGATGTCGGACATCAGTTAAAATGCCCTGAAAATAAAGTTTTAAAATAATTGTAAGAACTTGAGTAAAAATATCTTAAATATGATACAGAAAGAAAAAGGTAAGTTTTTCAAAATGAACGTTGCACATAAGACTAGCAGGCATATTAAATAAAAGTAACATCTGTAGTTAGCTGGCAAATATTACTGAATGCTTGTGATCACCATGCTCTTCAGATTTTTTTTTTTTTAATGATGACATTTCTTTGTTTCCCACATTTTTAGTCAAAAGTGAAGTGGGGCAGTAGCTTTCCAGTGTTCTCATTCCCTGGTGAGCTAGTTCAAATGAAGCAACATATACAGCACCCTGTGAGTGCATATACACACAAAGGCAAAAACTTTTTGCCTGGAGAGCATGTGTTCATGTACTTGCCTAACAGGTATAGAAGGTATAAATTGCACAACACGTCACCCTCCCACCCAGCTTGGTGTGGATTTCCTCCCTTACAACCAAAAGACAGTTTCTGTCTGTGTGAGCTCCTTGATCAGCCTGGGATTCATTCCTGTGATGCTGGCACTCTTTCTCATGTCTCATGTGGGTCAATGCTGTTGCCACCTGTGCCATTGTACAGAAGCTTTGCTCTAGACTTGACTCAAGAGGGGCCTGGGCTCAGTACTGAGATCCCTAGTAGAGACCTAAGCTTCTCTGGCTGAGCTGTTTGGAAGGAAACCTTATGTTGTCCCCACAGCTTGACCTGGAGGCTCTGTGGGATGGACTGCCTATAACACAATCTCAGCTCTCCCACTTTCTCTTCGATGAGGAAGGCAATGATGTCTCCTGGAGCCTTTGAGAAGAGAGAAGATGAAGATTTGGTCCCAGCCTGTGTACCAAGTGGTGGAGGGATATTAATGATAGCGCAGAAGGTCTCTGTGGGCAAGCACATATGCTGTCTCATATGCAAAAGAACATCACTCACTAAGCACCTCCAGTGACTTGACAACACATCTCTAAAACTTTTCTGCATCTGTATGTTCTTATCAGGTCAAGTTTAGCACTTCAAAAATCTATAATTTCAAATTCTTAGTTACAGTTCAGGGATCTGATTTATTCTAAAGCTTGAACAGTAAATATCGTATCTCCTGAGCAGTTCTCCTTGATCTGTGGAATTTTGTTGTGATTGATATGACTGCAGGATGATACTTAACTATTCTTACCATAGTACTCTAGCCCTTCAGCAGTTGGCCTTGTACTGTTCTTCTTCGAGTGGAGAATAAGAATAAGACTGAAAATAAGGCAAAGTGAATGTTTGCTACACCTACATCTGTATTGCCTACAATTTTGCTTTCTGGTTGAACCTTTCTACACTGTTTCTTAAGGTTCTTTTAAAAATTCCACATCACAGTAGCAATCTTCTTGTAATTTGTTCTAATCTATGATATTAATTTCAACATATACCAGGGATTTTCTGTGTTAGTCTGTAGCACAATACAATTTAAACTGGAAGTGCTGAACATCATTAGTTTCATAAATCCCTCTAACTGATGTGCTTGCCCCTTCCTTCCCTCAATCAACTTCATTATCATATTCATGAATCTTGTTTTTAAACTTGAGATAAATGTTTCAGGCCCTACTCTTTTATAGAGAGGAGGGAAGGGTTTCCGTACTGAGGAATTTCTTAGGTACAGAGATGATCAGAACTATTCCGGGGAAGCCACTGCGATTTCCTAGGACAGAACTGTGTGTGTGGATCTAGTTTATGAGTAACTGCACACAAATATTGTGGTTTTATATTCATAGAAAATATACTTTATAACTTTCATAGAATTATTTTTCTCTCTGTAGTTAAAAAAAGTTATACTTCCTAGTTGCAGAAATAATGACCTTTTAAATTTTTCTGTACTTTGGAATGATAGGATACATTACATCCTTTCTACACTGTAATATACAGATTATTAAGTAGTCCTGCACAAATTCAGTAACTTGTGCAGTGTTATATTGCTTTAATTGTGTGAGGCTTGACTTGAATTCTTATTTACATGCAGTGAATAAAAATAAAGCTTTTTTTCAAAACTCATTACCAGAATCCCATCCCATCTCTCTCTCAGGATGAACAGGTTAGAACTAGCTCAGCTACATCTATTCATAACATATAAATGGAGTTACTGACATCTTGGTATTTGTTAATGGATATTTTAATATTGCAGAGTGCTGATTCATTTCTGTGCCCAGCTCAGTGTTCTTCTTTTGTGGGGATTGTCTGATGACTGCTTCTTATTTTATTTATTTTTTTAAACACTGTTTGAAAATCTGTTTCTCTTCAAGCACATCAGCACATCTCTGTTGTTAAGGATCAACCTGTGGACTGTTTGGTACCATATGTAATCCTGCTAAAATGGTTTTGTGTGAGAAAATAAAGCCTTGCCATTTTTTTAAATGTTGACATTTCTCTGTTGTGATATCACCAGTTATTATCGGGTTAATGCCATTACATAATTGTTGTCATATATATTGTTTAGAGCTGATAATTTCAGATTATAGCTAAAAATTGCAATTCTGCAATGTTACTTTGATCTCACTTTATAAACCAAAACTGAATTGCCCACTCTTGTGGCAAAACCTGTGGAACATATATCAGGAGAGGAAATCAACAGTGTTTTTCAGGACTCATTTAAGATTTATTCTATATCCAGGAAAACAACAAGGTGGGATTCATCTTGCCTAGTTTTAGATATCCACAGACTGAACTTACAACTGACTACAGCTAGAACAAAATCCTTAAGAATTGTGCAGAACACTAAATTTGCTTTACCTTTTTCCTAAGAAATATATCAAAATATTTTTTTGAAATATATCAAAATAGATTTTTTACCCTTAAAGGAATTTGTGTTTTGAAAAAAAAAAAAGCATTCCAATTGCAAACTTATGATGGAAAGCTTTTGAACAGCTATAGGATGCAATGCTTATTAGAAAACATAGTCATTGGGGATTAATTGCCATCATAACTCCAGTCCAAGCTAACTATTGTTTTGATTTGTTGTAACGTGGCTTCCAATTAAATTGTCCTGTTCCTCCTCCTAAATAAATTTAATCTTGGTAGCGCCACTTAAAATTAACAGGGTTATTCCCATTTAAAGCAACAATATACAAGAATGTATACTGAATGTATACAACCTGTCTTTTAACATCCTTTCAGCACCATTTGGACATGACAGATGTCTCCTGTCACCATCACAGCCAACCACCAGAGCTGTAGAGAATAATTTTAACAGTGTCTGCTTTCCTACCCTTAGAAGAATTTGTTGAGATCTGCCTTAAACCCCTCAAAATTACTTTGGGAAGCTGATTCTCCATAAACTGCAAGTGTAACATTAGTTACATCTCCAACAAGAGATGTAACTAATGTTGAGAACCTTCTTTATCTGAAGACAAAGCCCATTAAAAATTCAAGGATAGTGTCAGTTGTCCTTATGGAATGAAATGATGTTGTTAAACTATCACAATCAAGCACACAGTGAGTAGAGAGCAACAAAAAACTGAGGACAGCTTTAACTGGTCTGTTGCCAGAATCAAGGCTTTACATACATGTGCTGGGGCTGTGCTAGGACATAATCCACTGCCATGATGGGCCACTGGGGAGAGAGAACTCCTAATTATGAGGCTCACACTTAGTGACAAGTAAGTGGTTACACTGGCTCAATAGCTGCATTGAGGGGAAAGAAGGTAATATAATGCTGGGGTAGTCCTGGAAACATCTAGCTATAGTTAACCTATGTCTAGAGCAGGCTTAGTTAAAACATGTGTTTTTTCACCTAAATTAATATGAAACATTATTTTTGATCTGGCATAGTCATTGAGAATGGTCCATCATGTTCACGCAGTAAAGATGAATCTCAAATATTTTTTTCACATCAGTGTTGGGCAGCGCTAGAATGTGTGTTATTGTAACAGCCACCAAATTCGTAAACAGCCTCCAGAGAGGAAATGTTTCTCACAGCTGATGTAGAGTGATCAGGTCAAGATTTAAAGACGCTCACTTTGAAGCATATTAGAGGTCATTAAAGACATGTCAAGTGGTCTTAAAAGCCTGAAACACTCAATTAGTAGTTGTTCCTTTAAATTGCTCTAGTAATAAGGTTTTAGAGAGAAAAATCTATGAACATGACATGGACAGTTTGCACCACTCAGAGTTATAAGCCATTCAGTTATGCTATTTTTCATGCTTAGGTTATATTTGCAGCTGAAACACTACTATAGATATGTTTATTATATAGTGATATTAAGTTTAAAAGCTTGAACTCTGGGAAAATAAAGTTGGAAATCTGACAAGATATACCCCAAATTCAAAAGACAGCTGGAATTCAGATGCACTAAATCAGGCCCAGGAAATTTAATCATTGCCTCAGTATCTTTTTGTATATTATTCTGTACCTATTTTGCAGTCTACTGATCTACCTCACATTTAGTACTAAAGGTTTCCCTACTCATGGGGGAATGGTGGCAGTCTGCAGTGGAAAAAGAGAGCATTTTGGATGGTTAATGTAGGATTCAGACTGCTTTTTCTAATGTTGATTGCCCATTATTCGTAAAAATCTGGAGGTACCTGATTTGAATCTAAATGCTTGTGACATTAAACCTTGCTTCTGTATAGATTTGTAGTGTAATAATGATTTAAATATAAAAAACATACTCCATTTTATTTATAGACTTGGAAAGGTACTAATGTGGAAAAATAAAATTTGACATTTTAATAATAATATCATCCAAGCACATTTTAGAAAAGCAAATGTTGGTATCTGGTTATATTCTTCACTGTCATGTTCATATCATGTTCACTTTTCCTCTTCTCTACTTTGTTTTAAACCCTAAAATCTTCTGGTGGTTCCCACCTGTCAGAAACACACCTGGAGATCAGAAATGATTGCTGAACATTTTCTAGGGTAGGTATTCAAAGGGAAGACAAATCTGAGTGATCTTTAACCTTTCTGAAGTATACTTCTCCTTTGTATTGCTCTGCCAATCTATGAAAAAGGCTTTCAAATCTCAGAGCTTTTAAACTTTCATTTGCTTGCAATTCTGCATATTTATGAATGTCATATGCCCTGTTAAGGTTTTAAAGTGTTTTAGAGCAATTTGTAATTAAAGAAAAAGATTATATCTAAGACTTCAAATACATATATTCTTGCAGTGACAAATGAGATTAAAGCTACTATTTTGGTCTCTTATCTTATTTTCTTCACTTTCAAGCCAAAATGGTATTAGCTTCTTTATGTCTAGCTGACTCACCAAAGCAGCAGCACTTCTGTGCTCATATTTTAAATAATCAGCGGTCTATTTTCATTAATTTGTCAAAAATTAAAGATGTGGAAAAAAATCTGAGGGATATTTGCCATAACAGCAAAGGTTTTTACTTTAAATAATTAATACTTTCCTATGACTCATAGCTGGGACAAATGGCCAGAGGAACTGAGATCTCATTTATTCTTTTATCCTCAGATAAATTAATTAAAAAGCCCCAAATGTTGCTAACACATAAATTTATATCAGTGGTAAAAGAGGAGTTAAATGCAAGCCTGATGCTGGGTATTGCTTCTTGTCTGACTGCTGAAGGTGTGACAGTGTCCCTCTTCTCCAGCCATGGTCTGGGGACTGGATGGGCTGTAGGGCCAGGGCAAGTTGCCTGTAGTTGATACACAGTGACCCACTAAAGAGTTTCACTTGCATTTTCTTTTAAAAGGTATGTGTGAAATGTGTGTGGTGGCCTGTGAGACTTTTTGGAGGGTTAAAATGATCCTAAAAGTTTCATTTTGAGGACACAATGATTTTCAATGAGGTTTAATCTGATGTCTTTCTTTTCATGAAATTCAAGGTGACAGGGCTTTTTTTCTAATTTAAAGGGGGCTGTTGATGTTACCTGGTGATTCTCTCCTTCTGGGTGTCTCACGTATTTCCATATTAAACATGGAAGTGGTCAGGCAGTTGAACTAGATGATTGCTGTAGGTCCCTTCCAACTGAACCATTCTATTCTAAATTAAATCAAGTTTTTACTTAGCGAGTAAAAAGCTAGCCCTGTAAAGTCAGCATCTATTCTTACTTTTATACATTTTTTGTCTTTTCAATCACCATAGAAGAGTTAGTAAAATAAACTATTGCTGGTTTAAAGCCAACATATGTGCTTTAAATAGTTAAATTTTAGAACAAGTGGAAAGCACAGGTTTTTTTTGCAGCTGTTCTGTTACTTGTGAGGACCTCCGAAACACTCAGGGGTGAGCTGACCACACTTTTTTTTAATTTCATGGATTCACCCCATTCTGCCAGAAGAGCACTGCAGATAATTGCTCTATAATGGCTATTACAGGTGGATTCACTGCACAGATCACGGGCCTTCTCTTATCTTAGATAACCAGAAAGTATATTGTATTGCAAACTACATCATCTGTAGATACCAAGTGTTAACTCTGAATAAATATTAGTCTCTTATACCTGAAGCTTATATCCACAAAATAAGCAATTGTGACTATAAGGTCAGCATATTACAAAATTATAAGATCCCAGTTCTTACTACTGTGAATGCTAAGTTTTTAATACAGCCCTGAATTCCTTCTATATTCTTTGCTATACTTACCTAATTACTTACCTAATTTTTGGCATAAACTCTGGGGATCAGATATTACCTGTAGTACTGTGACAGTACAATAAGGCATGATGGATTGTTTCACATACTGTGAAAAAAAACAGAGATGTTACATAAAATGTTATTAAGCCTACGAAAACAGTGGGAGCTGTTATTTCACTGTGTTAGTGAGGACTATCACAGTCTCACAGTAATCTACAAGGAAGTTGTGATATAGGGCAGATTATAAATAGTGCATGTTACTGTAAGATAAATGAGAGTTCTGTCTAAAATGGTAAACTGACTCATAGCTAAGAAGTGGTTTTGATGCCTGTTTGCAAACTGAACACCCTTCTTGCAAGAGAAGCTTTAACCTCCGTAATGGTCCACCATCACCCCATGTAAATTCCTTGTTCTTCTTACGCTGAGATGTAAAAGGATCTGCTGGTGTCACCTCACGCTGTGCCTCGCATCTGCTGAGGATCAGAATAGCTTGACTCTATATAGAATTAAAATGAAGCTGAGTCAAAGACAGAAGCTCCTCATTTCACATGAAACCAGGCTGAGCAGATGACTTCAAGGCCAGTTGCTGGCATGGTTTTCAAGTCGCCTGGGAGCTGTGTGTATTTTATACTACTTACCTCATTTTCTTCTTTTTCCCTCTCCTGCCCGGAAGTTACTCTGCCCACTATTGCCATTGTGCCAGGAAATAAAAGTACAGCTCTTTCCCAGCCAGTGTCAGATGCAGAGTTAATAATGTGGATCAGATGGTGACAATTTCCAAGACCCTTTATCAAGAAACTAAATGTCACACTACTCTGCTGACCAAGGCCTGAGGATCAGCCCTGCTTGTCATCTTGGGTCTCTGTCTCGTCATTTTTCCCCATTCTCTCTGCTTGTTGTGAGCCCATAATGCTTTGTGGATCAGCTGAGTAAGCAGTGAAGTTAAACTATGTGGACCTGCCAGTGCAGCCGTGGAATGGGGGAAACCAAGTGCCTCGTGCTGAAATTGTCACACTCACTTCTCACTCCTTTATATTGCTGTTTTGTGTTAGGTCAATCAGCACTAGTTTAGAATCAGTTGAAGAATACTGAAATATTGTAAAACTCAGGGAGAGTTCCTAATGTGTTGACTTTGGCCTCAGAGGCATAATCTTGGGGGATCTTTCTGGTAATCACAAGAGGCAGTCTGAGTAAAGTTGGCAAGAAATCAATTCTGAAGTAAGCAGAAGAGCAAAAGAAATCATAGAGTAATTGTGTGAGGACCAAAAGCTAAATAAGTGTGGCATCAGCTGTAAAGCAACTGGTGCAATGGCAGGGAAAAATGCAAGGCAAGGTGGGTCATGAGACAGATTATTAATTTCAGATATCTTTCTAACACCTTAATCACTGCAATAGTATTAACAGAGTTAAGAAAATACTTTTCTTCATTTTCATTGCTTCACATATTTGTTTTTCAGCCATAGGTTGTTCCTCTCCATCTCTTTCTTTCATTGACTCATGTCTTGTTTTCTGTCTCATTTTATTTCCTTTGAGTCAAGCTTTGATAGGCACTAAATATAAGCAACTTCCATTGGTCTCATTGGATTTGTCTCGTACTCAGCAAGGAGCTGATCTGAAGTTCAGTGACGTTACCATCAAGTTCAGCATGGGCTGGATCCTACCCAGTGCTCAGCAGCTTTCAGGGCTTATGATCCACTGTTTCAATAAAGTGCTGCAGCTGTGCTAATGCTGTGGACAGGATACCTGCCTATGTCCATGTCTTATTCAAATATTATCAACAATATGTATTTATAGCTGTCTATATGTCTTTCACATATGTGGTACCATGGGACTTGCTGGAGCATTGATTGGCAGACAGAATTATCTAAGAGTCTCCTAAAACATTAACTAGGGAAGGTTTCATTAAAGTCGTGACTGTTAATGTACAGTCTATGTAAGAATGTGCTAGTGGGGTTGGGAAAAAGGTATGAGATATAAAATCCTGGGAAAAGGGGGATACGCTTAACGAATGTAGGGTGGCCTCATGGCCTCTAATAGGGGTGGGATATGAACATCTGTATCAGAATGCATATGTGTAACAGGGAAATCAAACTCTGTTAATTCTCTATTTGCCAAAGTGACGTGAATTTTGGACCAAGCCTCTTCATGGGCATTCATCTACTAACACTTTGTCAAAACAAATTTGTTAGAGCCTGTCTTGCAGACTAGGGTCTCACCAAGCTGAGCCTGTGGTCATGCTTCGTGAGAGGACCTTAGTGCTGGAAGTTCTGTAGACCAGATATGCCACCTCTGAGGTTTTGGGATTATGGTGCTGCCAATATATGTTTGCTATTAAAGGGTGTCAGTAGCAACTATGAAAATAGATTTGTGCTTCATCTGTGTATAAATATATAAGGATTTTCTGAGAGCCAAAAAAGGCCAAAAAAATGTTGCTGAAAATACCCAACATATCGCAAATTTGATTCCAGGTATGGTTTTTGCAACAGTTTTTTCTCTAGAGGATGAGGAATAATGGAAAATAATGTTAAATGTCTGTGTTCTTTTGTAATCAATATTATGTAAATACAATATATAAATCTGACTGAGTAATTAAGGTCATATTGTTGCTATGGGGGTGGATAGTAAATTCAGTCCTGGTTTCTTTTCACAGATCTGCCACAACTGAAGCTAATGGTTGTAGTTATCCCTCTCCCCAGGTCTTGGCAACCCATGCAAGTAACACTTTCTTCAATGTTAACCCCTAGCATTGCCATGACCTGGCAGATGGATCACCTTGTGACAATGGGGGAAAGTCAAATAGGGAAAAAATGAAACAAAGGACTAGAGAAGCCTATCCTCTAGGAGACAGAGGATCAGGGGGAAAGTTTGTGCATGGTTGAAAATAGTAAGCTTATGGTATGACAGGATGTGTGTGCAGACCTGTGTTATAGTAGCATTTCTAGTGGCTGTAATGCTATACATGAAGACCCACTCTTGATGTCTCTATGCATTCATAATGTTCACAGCTCCTGATGGGATGTCTAGGAGAGAAGTGAAATCTGGCTGGGCCAGCCTGGGAAATGCAGTGACCCAAGCTCAGCACTGCAGTCTGGTGAGCCAGCCCACAGGCAGGAGAAATTGCAGAGCTCAGCTTGAAGAGCAATGAAAATAGCAGGTTCGACACATGGCAAGATGGAGAGGCAGTGGGAGGGTTCAGTGGGAGACATTGCCAGTCCTCTTGGCCGACCAATTTTGCCAGTGTTTCTTATTCTTCCATTTTCTATCTGTATCCATTTAAATGTCTGAATGTCTTTAGCTCATTCATTTCCCAGAAGGGTCTAGACGTTCTGATACAGCGATTCCTGTCCCTATTTCTGCCAGGTCTCACTTCATTTTCTTTCTTTCTTTCTTTTAATTGGAAAATGTCTTGCAGGGTACTGCTAGTTAGAACACAAAGTTTGGCAGAATGGGAAAAAGTCTGGGGCTTATTAGTTTAGTGGGGGTTGTTGGAAATATATTTAGAGACAGAAAATCAGATGAGACAATTTTGTACAATACCTCTCATTTTAAACTTCATTTTGAATTGCAAACACTAGAGCAACCTGTATGTGCTACTTCCAATTCAAATACACTATCCCATGCATCAAGAAACTTGAAAGGCCTAAATGTTTCTGTGAGCAACAAATGACTTATGTGAAAACTAGGTATCTGATTTGCTCAGGGAAAAAATAATAGAAAGAACCTTGAATATTTGTTATGAAAGTATTGAAAATAAATTACATGAGATTTTTGCATAGTTTTAAATAAGAAGCAATCCAACATCAAAGGCACAAAATAGTTTGTCTAATGCACATATGCAAATAGTCACTTTGTAAACGGAATATACTCCCATTAAATTCTTTTAGAACAACAAAATCAAATTATTTTACGAATGAAAAGAATATGTTCAAAATATAAAAATGTATAAAAGTTTAGTGAAGCCTACAAATAAGTGTAGTTAAACAATAATCTTCATATCTGATAAACCTTAGCACATTCCATTCAAGAATCTCAACACATCTATGAGCATGGATTTAACAACTCATTTTATTTGCTGTCCTAAATTGCCATATTAAGTAGTTGAGGCTCAGAAAGACCATGGCCAAACGTTGTTCTCACTTGTCTGGGCTGATGTTATTGTCTGATATTATGTGTTCAGGACCACATGAGACACTATCTGTGCGTGAAAAAAATACTCACTTGGATAATTTACTAATATGATTGGTTTGCTCACAGCAATGCCTTTGCAGTGTGGCACCACCAACTGCTGATCACAGTAGGAGGAGAATTTGATCTTTATTATGCTCAAGGTCACATACAAAGTCCATGGAAGACCTAGACATGAAAGCATCAGCGGGAGGTTTTAATTCCCCATTAAGCACACCTAGTTGCAGTACAGCTGATATTTCAGTGGCATTAAAAGCTTGAGCTATGTTGTAAGCTCAAATTGAGTGGCAGGCCTGGGATGTCTCTAATGGTGAAATCTACATTAAAAGAATAATTAAATCCTTAAATTAATAAATCCTTGGTGATATTTAATGTGAGGCCTCTAGGCACCAAAATGATGGGAACATAAATCTGCTTTACAGGAGGATCCTGGAATCCTCTCTCAGTGTTTATAGAACAGATGTGAAGGCTATTAGTGAAAAGTAAAATAGTTAACTGAAAATATGCTATCAAGAGAAACACTAGAATTTAAAAGCAATTGTGACAACTGCATTACTAAAGTTTAACTTTCCCATGGAAAGAAACTGGTGTTGATCCAGTTGACCTGCCACTATAATTGACGTGTAGGGCACCCCTTCCACTAAAGGACTGTTGTCTTTTATTATTCAGGATCTACATTAAGGCAAAGAATAATAAATCTTATTTTAGGGCAGTAGGGGATGTTTCAGTCCAATCCTTTAACCTCCCACATTTAGGTAATGTTCTACTTCATGTTCTAAAGAGACATTGATTGCAGTCTACATGTTCATTAACCAAATGGAAGAAGCACATACTATACTCACAGCACTGCTAAGTACAGATAAAGGCAGGTTTATTAGCTTCCTGACCTACTATACAGATAGATATTCCATAACGTTTATTCTGTTCATATAAGTCCTTGCTGTTCATGCGGTATTTGTGCTGTTTTGGTTGCTTCTGAGAATGGATATTTCATTTTGCTTCAATCCATCCCAGATGAATGAGGGGTGTAAATAATAGACTGAGTGCCAGGAAAAAAATGAAAGCAAGCAGGCTATGAAAGCATGCTCAGCAGAGTCACTGCATCACCTCCACTCAGGTACGACATAAATATTGCACAGTACAGTGAAAGGGGGAGAGCGGCCAGCAGCCCCCCACCATACGCGCAGTGCTGTAAGAAAGCCCACGGGGTTTGTGCTAAGGGTGCTGAATGGCTTTATGTCTTCAAGAAATACTAAATTAAAAATCACTGATGGCAGAGCGTAAGGCTGCTCTGTAGCCGCTATGCTCATTGTGTCCTGCAGTCTCAGCTCGATTTCAATGTGGACTGCATCTCCCCAGCTCCCGCCACCAGCTACAGAAATACCCAGATACGTGGTGATTCAAACTTCCTGGTTTTTCCTTTCTTGACTACTCTTGCTGTGTCCAAACATAAACCTCTGCCTGGTCTTAAACACTGAGGGAGGAAGGAGGTGGGGGGTAGGAAGAAGGGAAAGCCTGGCTCTCACAGCTCTCGCCCCCACTCCCACTCTCACACGCCACTGGAGAGGCAATGGAGTGAAGGTGCTGGGCAGAGGGGGATGCTGTTTTCTTGTGGAGGACCAGTTAAGCTCAACATCTTCTGGGGAGCAGAGGCTCATGCATGGGCAGGGGTTGCTAATCCTTCTCTGGCCAGCCCCAAACTCCTCTTGGACCTCGCTGGCCATTCCCAGCCTCCCCCAAGCCCCTGCAGCCCCTCAGGTGCTCTGCCTTCCACCTCGTCTCTCCTGCAGAGCCTGCTCAGCTGCCTCTGCAAAACTGCATCTTGCCTTCAGTCCTGGAGGTGCCTCTGTCAACCTGTGATGTATGGAGGCTTGAAGCAATGTGAGAACGCAGAGGTATAAAAAAACTGAAGGGCAGACAAAATATCTGTTTTCACAATAACTAAGGAAGCAGATTTAAAGGGATTTGTTTAGATTTAGTGGGCTATGATTTAAACACTTGTTGTAACATCAGGAATGAAATGTTGAAAGTGAGCATGTACTTGATTGACAACTTCCTGCTGTTCTCTCAGACAGTATATTGAAAAAACATGCATCAAATTCTATTGTCTGACTTGCAACTTACGGACACAGTTATTCCTGTTTTCTTTAAGTGTAAATGAAGGAAAGATCAGGTATGTAGTTAGCTGCAGAAGTTGGAAATAGTAGAGATACTGTGAATGTGCCGTAAAAATGTGTGCTTTATAAAAATGGGCAGGTGGACAAACATCCCTTATTAGTTTGGTTTTATCACATAGATGGGCCAAATGCCTTTTTTTTTTTTTTTGTCAAAGCAAATGTTTTTTAAGTGGTATGTATCAACATGCCTCGCTGTATGGCAGGAAAGCTCTTCATGTTCCTCAATATTTTCTATTCTGCAAGATCAGTTACGTCAAAATCACAACACTGTTATGGGAGCAGGCTATAAACTGGGGTGGAACAGACTACAAAATGACTAGGAGATTGGATATTGGCATGGCTGTATCTACTTTGAATTAAGCCATAGATTCCCAGCATGATTTTTGGCAAGAGAGAGACTTTTATCAGTGCTGGGAACCAAGCCCTCCTATTAAACATGAAGACATCAAATTTGGGGCTTAGAAGAAAATAATGGAGAAAAAATAAGAGGAAGTCAAGAAATTATGTTTCCAAAAGTTTCAAAAAATTGTGGGTTTCATTATTGTCTTATTTTGCTGGAGATTCCTGGCCATCTCAGCTGAAAGCCTCAGTCTGCCATCAATGTGAAGGAGGGGCTGCAGCCATTGAGGGCCAGCCCATCTCCTAGCCTGGAGGCCAGGTGTTGTTCCCTTAAGAAACGATGGCCAGAGACTCCATGCATGTGCATGGAGAATGCGTCCTGCAAAATTTAAACCTCACAAGGAACTTTGTTCATGCCATTAGATCTATGGGGCAGGCTATGCTGCTAGTGAGCAAAGGTATGAATGTAGTTGAAGGTTTGCATTTTGTACTCCCTAGCCACGTTGTTAGTATTCAGTAAATAATTGATATCTTCATGCAAACAGGATGAGGTTCCTCTGTCCATGCCTCTGTGAAATGGCAATAAGGATGCATTTCCCTGCCTGATCAGGTACTGTAGGTCCTGCTGTTACTATAGCGATGGAGGCTACAAAGGTTTCCAAATTGGCAGGGAGATTATCCAAGCAATCAAAGAGAAACACAATCTTTAAGATAGCTGGCAGAGGTCAAGATAAGACCTCAAGAGCTGGCAGGGGACTAGCTAGAAGCAAGTAATTCAGTTTCTGAACAAGGGCTTAGCAGTAGACATACAAACAGGGGGAACAGCCCTGGGATGCTGCGTACAGGTGGGATGGCTGAACTGTTCGAGCTCAGGGATGGGCTGATGAGTCTAATGACACAAGACTATGTTTGCAGGGTCACCCAAAAGCACTTCCCACACTCCTGTTTGTCCCGGCTATGTCCCGACTCCAAGCTGGAGTGACACACGTGTGTCTGCTGTTCCTCTCTGCCCTGGTTCCCATGGGAAAGGAACATGGTTATGCAGGTCTAGAGGAAGCCACAACATACCCCAAAAGGCCTCATCTTTGACTAAAGGGGAGACCAGAGCTGTGGGGTGCCCCTCTTACAGCGAAGCCAGAGAGAGCGGTGGTGGAATGATCAGCTGTGCCCAGGGAAAGTGGGGCAGGTGCTAAACATGAATCCTGAACTTGTGGTGGCACTAATTAGACCAGCTGTGTAAAAGCAAGCAGATCTTAATGTTTAACTTTGCAGCAGTTTGTGCAAACTCACTCAGTGCATTATTTTTTTTTACATTTTAATTTTGAACACTTGTGTCCCCTCCTCCCTGCTTTAATCTTCTTCCTTCTTTTTGCTACTGAGGCAAGTGGTGTTGTCCTAGCTCTGGCTAGCATGCTCTCACAAGCTGCTTTTGTATATAGTCCTTTAAAGGAAACTTCTGCCGATTGACAGAGTAGCTGCAAGGCTGCTTAACTTCTTGGAGGGGGAGAGAGGGCCAGGGAAACATAACAGCTTGAGAGCAAACCCTGTGGATAGTATCATCTCCAGACTGGAACTGGTTCAAAACTATGCTTGCACTGCTATTTTCCTAGTGTTCTTGTGCAAAAGCATGTATAGTCTTAAATTTACTTAAAAACAAATCCATTTGGAAGACCTAGAGATTTTAGACATGTTTTAGGTCAACTAGTCTGAGGTTGTAATGAAAATTTTGCAGCAGTACTTTGTTTTCTTCATGTCAGTTTTGGAGACTCTCTTCTCAAAAATTAATTTGAGACTAGTTTAGTATGAAGAGTCATCCACCATACACCAGGACTGTTTTAACAGCCTCTGTTGTCATGTGAAAAATGCAAAACCTGCATTTTTCTCTAGCACTGCTTTCACATCATCAGTTAATTAGCAAATGATATTTTGGGAGTTCACTGTCAGGTTTCTAAGCTGCCATTAGTAATTCAGCAAAATGCTGAAAATGAAGCATAAAAAACTGACATAACTTTAACATTCTTAACATATTGTCATTTCATTTGCTGAGAAAAGTGACTTCTGTAATACCATTAGCCTAGTTTCTTCCTTTCCTGGCCTGCTGACAGTGGAAAAGACCTTGTCTGCCCACATACTAGTGAGAGGAAGAGTTACTGCCTGTTGCAGAGCTACCAGCATCCTGAGGGGAGAATTACCAACATCAGCAACGTCCCAGCCCTGCCCCTTCCTGACCTTCCGTTTGGCACCCACGGTAAAACGTGCTGTGCACACACCAGTGTATCCCACACCATGCACCACCTCACGCACAAGGTGAGGGAATCGGGTTCAGCCTCAGTCTGGCAAATCCACTGGGAGGATGTGCAAAACTGTCCATGTCATTCTGACATACCAATGGAATTATGAACACAAATACTCACCCATTTTGCCCTTTTTAGCAGTCTTGGTCTATTTTAATTGTTTTATGTCGCTGTCCATCACTGTAAACTTTAGAGCAAAGCTCTCTGAGAGCAGTCCGAGTTAACAAAGGGGTCCTAGTGCATGAAAGTCCACCTTAAATCCTGTTCTGTTGAGGGGTTTACAAGGACTGCTTCCAGGCTGGTAGAAAAATAGCTGGAGCTACATTGTTTTGTGCTTTGCTAGGAAAAAAAGATTATTGTCATCTAGTCTAGGGAAGACTCTGGGCATTTTGGTTTGGGTGAATTTTTAAAGCAACCAGGGAAGGACAATACTGCTCCTAATTATGGAATGTATAGAGGGAAAATCTATGGACACGATGTCCTGGCTTCAGCTGGGATAGAGTTAATTTTCTTCCTAGTAGCTGGCATAGTGCTGTGTTTTGGATTTAGTATGAGAATAATGTTGATAACACACTGATGTTTTAGTTGTTGCTCAGTAATGTTTACACTGGTCAAGGGCTTTTCAGCTTCCCATGCTCTGCCAGGTGCACAAGAAGCTGGGAGGGGGCACAGCCAGGACACCTGATCCCAACTGGCCAAAGGGCTATTCCATACCATATGTTGTCATGCTCAGTATAGAAACTGGGGGGAGCCAGCTGGGGGGCAGCGATTGCTGCTCAGGGACGGGCTGGGCATCAGTTGGTGGGTGGTGAGCAATTGCATTGTGCATCACTTGTTTTGTACATTCTTTTATTATTATTATTATTATTATTATTATTATTATTATTATTATTATTATTATTATTATTATTATTTCTTCCTCTGTTGTCCTATTAAACTGTCTTTATCTCAACTCACAGGTTTTACTTTTTTTTTCCCGCTGCTCTCCTCCATCCCACGGGGGATGGAGGGGAAGCTGAGCAAGTGGCCATGTGGTGCTTAGTTGCCAACTGGGATTAAACATGACATACGAAAATATGGTGAAGTCAGGAAGCTTAAAGTTTTTTCTTGGCTGAATTGATTCCAAATATTCATTAGTCAAGGGGAGGAGTCCAGCATATACACATTTCTTCACCGTTAGCAGGCCGTTCCCCAGAGCAGGGCACAGAATGAGGGACTGCTTAATCTCAGGTGGGTAACACAAACCACATAGCTACACTCTTTCAGGGACTGTCTGAAGGTCAGTAAAAATGTATTTAATGAACAAAGATATTTATTATGGTTTGATCAGAAACACTGTGGCCATGCATAGCATGTGAGCTTGCATAACATGCAAGCTAATAACCATTGTGAAAGGCGGAGTAAATTAATTTGGGATTAAAGTACTGCTTGCACAGTTATTGAGCTTCCAATTGACTTCAAGTGCAGACGTGAGCTGCAGAAGACGATAGACCTAGTTCCTGTTACCCACATTGCATGTATAACTGTTTCCATGCCCCTGAGTCTGCTTCTATCATCCCTGAAGCTTTGGTATCTTTTTGAAAAATGGCTCCTTTCAAACTTCAATTTTGACAAGTAAAGAAAAATATAACATCTTAAATGAAGTTGTACTATGGTAACATTCTTTCAGTTTAACTGAAATGTGATATAAAACCTTGTGGAGAGAAGCAGCTGCATCTCTGTAAAGATCCATGAATAATGTATTCTTTGTTTTGTTTACAGAAGCACCTTTGTCAGTTGCTGCTGCATGTAAGGTAAGGAAACTTGTACTGACTCCAAGTACTGCTGTAGATCCTAGCTAGCCGGAAAGACATGGAGCAGTAGTAATAGTCCAATAAACTGGGAGGCCTGTAAGGATTCTCAAAGATAAAGCATAGTTAACTGTAGCAGATACACATTCACACACCCTTCAAAGTCTGCATTTTCTTCTCACACGTCTGCACTTTTTTCTGCTGGCATAAGCTGAAAAAATGTGATTTCAGTTTCACAACTGCAAATTAGACTGACGAAAGCCAGAATTTTGGAACAGTTGCTGAAATGAAATGAGGTCTGAGAGCTTACAGATGGGAATTTTGCCTAAAAGAAGCAGCCGCTCTTAAAAGAGGAATCCCACAGCCAAAGAAATTACATCAAAGAATCCATGGCAGGTCCTCCCCCGGTGGGTGGCTTCCCGCTTGGGCAGTGACTCAATGGTTTCCCGCATGGTGGACGGCTGTAGTCTAGGAGCACCTCTCCGTGCTCCCCACCTATGCAGCCTCACCACGGGCAGCTTGCTGGGCTGTGCAGCCCTCCCCAGGCACACTGCCTCTGCTGGGGGCTGCACGAAGGGAGAGACCCCTGTGATGGGGTGAGCGACCCAGGGACTCTTCAGGGGAGGACCAGCGATCGCAGAGATAACACTTTAGGTGTCCTGGCATGAGTTTGGTTTGCTTTTGTTAGTAAAACATCAGTCAGTCTATGTACTTGTGTCGTGGTTTAACCCCAGTTGGCAACTAAGCACCACATGGCCGCTCACTCACTCTCCCCCCGGTGGGATGGGGGAGAGAATCAGAAAAAAAAAGTAAAACCTGTGAGTTGAGATAAAGACAGTTTAATAGGACAGCAGAGGAAGAGAAAATAATTATAATGATGATGATAAAAGAATGTACAAAACAAGTGATGCACAATGCAATTGCTCACCACCCATCGACCGATGCCCAGCCTGTCCCCAGCAGCAATCGCTGCCCCTCGCCAACTCCCCCAGTTTCTATACTGAGCATGACGCCTTACGGTATGGAACAGCCCTTTGGCCAGTTGGGGTCACCTGTCCTGGCTGTGCCCCCTCCCAGCTTCTTGTGCACCTGGCAGAGCATGGGAAGCTGAAAAGTCCTTGACCAGTGTAAGCATTACTTAGCTACAACTAAACCATCAGTGTGCTATCAACACTATTCTCATACTAAATCCAAAACACAGCACTATACCAGCTACTAGGAAGAAAATTAACTCTATCCCAGCCAAAACCAGGACAACTTGTCACACTGCATTTAGCATGGGTTAGTTGTGTATACAGACACACAAAAATATGTGCATATATACGTATATATAATGAATGGTATTTGTCTTTCAATGTGTACTTTTCATGCTTATTTTACTCCTTTTTCACACAGATTTTCAAACTTCCTGCTGATAGGTGATTTGATGCTAATGTAAAAACACAGATGGAATTGCACCCAAATTAGACCTGCAATCACAGTGGTACACCAGTTAACACTAAGGTTAATCTCTTCTTGTGAAATTAAAATAATGAAATGTAATTTCTTCACTGGATCTCTAGAAATACTTTTGCTTTGGTGCCTGTTGCTTGTCTCTGTTTGCAAACTTCTCAGTCATAACTATTTTAAGAGAAAGTGTCTGTTTCTAAGTAGTAGATGTTAATCTGAAAATGCTTCAGGCTTAACCACCTTCTCCGTCCTGATTTATGATGGTATTGCCAGTCTTCTGAGTATCTTTTAAATTTCAAGTGGCAGATATTTAAATTGGCACATATCCTAACACTGACAAAACAAGAAAAGCTATATTCAAGTACACACAAGAGTTTTCCAATGAGCTTTTCTGACTATAAACAGCACCAGATGCACTAGAAGAAAGTGTAAAATGTTAAGCGTAAATAGTTGTGTAATATCTTGCTTTTTAGAAAAGTTGCTTTCCAAACTGAAGCAGTTTTCTGACTCAGAGATTTTTTTTATTTTGTCAGCTATAGTTGCATATATTATTATCCATATTGGAACTGACTTCTTTTTATAATTCTACTATTCCTTGGCCTCGATAATATCTGAAGGCAGGGGGTGCACAGATTCATGCTTTCATCAGATTTTGTATCCTAATTCAGCAAAACATCCATATCCCACGCTACATTCAAACCCAGTATGCCTACAATTATAAACTTACAGGATAAAGCTGTTGGACGTAGGTACATCTCCTTCCTGTTCACTTTCTTAGGATGGGAGCATATGCTCAGCTGCTTTTTTGAATCAGAAAGATAGTTATGCAGCCATGGTTAGCTGAAACCCATATTTCTGCTGGCCACCAGAGCTGCAGGTAGATCAAAACACTCCAAGTTCTGGAGAATTAACTGTATATAATTTTCTTTTCTGTGTATCTCAGCTTAGGTTTGCACTTCATTAGCACTGCTAACTTGAAAATTTCACCTCCTGCTGTAGCGATTTCATTTTATACTCGTAGGCTGCCTGCCAGTGATCAAGCTGTGACTTCAGTGACCCATTAGAGTATTGATTTATGTGTTCGCATGACTCTCTTATTATCTTGTTTTGATTTTGATCTGTTCCAAATTACTCCCGAGACTATCTCAGCTACCAGCTGACCCAGGAACTGAGAAGAGACTTTGTTCTGCTTTCTTGTCTCTCCTGCTGGCTCAGACACAAAGGGATTGCAGAGGAGCTAGGCAGGACTGAAGCACATGGAATGGGCTTATTGCATAAATATCTGAATAGGTACAATTATGCAAGAATCATGAATACGTACAAATGCAAGAATCAGAGGAGAAAATCAAAACAGAAGGGATAAAATGAACAGGAAAGGGACTGATTTTCTTTAAGGTCAGACACTGAGATGGAACAGGTTCATATAGGTCTGAAAAGTAGGGGTTCAGTCTTGAATTATAATTTTAAACGATGCAAACGAGTGTGAGGATGTTTGAAGATCATGGTGACACCATCCTGCTGCCCTAAGGGACAGAGTAATCTCTCTGCAGCATTGTGGACCCCCTGAATATCTGCTAAAAGTTGTGATTAAGAGGTGGGGTGCTGCGACGAAGACAAGCTGCTTGGTGGCAATAATCTAGTACTGCAATAAGACAAAAAAGAGATGCAAAAAGACAAGGTAAATCTGGTTAAAAATGTTAGTGACTTCAATGCAAGTTGTGGTCAGGCTCTCATGCCTTCCCTTTTTCCTTTCTTATTTACCTTAATGTGTGTCAGAAATATGCAAAGTGCTCTTAAAGTGGCTACTTCAAAAGAGAAACTGTGTTTTCTTATTCCAGTTTTTATATTTTTAGTATTCCCTCAGATCTCTCTTTTCACAGAGAGCTACATTTCTGATCCATGCAGTATCCACCAGTATTTTTCACTTTGAAAGAATAGACAGAGTCTATGCATTGGTCAAGGAAATGAAATTCATGAGAGGGCTAGATTTTTTTAGCATGAAAAAGCTGGGGAGCAGGTTTCTGAAATGGTTTTATTCCCCTTTCTGTGTGTCTAGTTACAAGACCATACCATGTTGCGTTACCATCCAATTTTCAGAAAATGATTTTGGCCAGTGAATGTGTGAATTCCCTTTCTTGCTGTGCTTTATAACAGCTCTGGGACTGGCTGCATACTGAAAAGGGAGAGAGGAAAAATTGGGGGAATATAATTTAAAATATCTTCCCCATGAGATTTAATTCATCTTAAGTATAACCAGACTCTATGCCTTGTACAAGGTTTGTTTTTAAACTTTTCAGCAGTCATTCACTAGATTTTTTTTAATTAGATAATTGTTAATAATAGGTTAGCATCAAGCAAAGCAAAAGTCCTATATAAAGAGAGGGGGCATCATTTTATCATCCACCTCTTCAGGCAAGCACCATGGCAGAACTCCTGGGAGGCACAGAGACTGGGAACTTATCCCATCGAAAAACACGAGACCAAGGTACTGCCATGACTTTCCTTTTCTTAAAAATGATTTTCTGAAATCCTGAACAATGTGGAGCAAAGCCCCAAACACATTGTTATTATTCTGAAATTTTGCAATGCTGTTCTTCCTGATGTGACACATCTTACTACTTCCCTGCTCAGTAAAAATTAGAATGTAATAATGTAAGCGCTCAGAAACCCCAATGGATAAAAATGCCATTTTTTGTCCTAGCTTTCTAGATTGGAAGAACAATTTACTTTTTGTTTATTATCCAGGAAAACTTCCCCGTCCCCTTGGCATAATTTGTATTTGCAAATAAAGTCAGCTTTGTGGTTCTGCCCCAGATTGCCAGTTAGGTGAAATATAGTCACGAAAATAATTATTTTCAAATCTCTTTTTTATAACCTCAGCCTATGTTTCTGAGGTAGGCAGAGATCCTGTCATGAGACAGGGCACATCTCATGGGCTATTCAGTCAGGCCTGTCATGCTATTTGAGTATTATTATGGTAGGAAAGGAAGCATCATCACTGATCTGCAAAGGGTAGAGAGCACACTGAGTATCCACTGAGTCTGAAGCAATTGTTTCTGCACAGAAGAGAAAGGAATCTGTTTTTTAAGGTGATGAGCCATTGCCTTGGAGACAGTGTAAAGTGTATTTAGTGCTTTGAAGTTTAGTGTGCAGATCTCCATTATCTAAAACTGGTTTTAATACGGATAATTTCCATGTTAATGAACTGAGGGAGGCCAAATCTATGTATTATTCTTATGAATTTTAAGTCTAGGACTTTAACTGCATGACCTCCACATTTTTAGCCATACCAAGCACAGAGGTAGCTTCCCTGAGGCTGTGCAATCCACATTTCTCTTGGGAGTTTCTATGTTTTGATATGCACTGTGCCATGTGTGTTGCACTTCCCTATCCTCATCAGGGTGTGTTGGCTGTTGCACAGAGCTGAAATGTAGATCTGCATTTATAGCACCTGTTAGCAAAAATTATTCATATTTTCAAGAGAACTGGGGATTACCTCTCTCCTGGTACCTGATAGGGTGGAAGGAAGAAGTAGTGGTTTCTGATAGTCCCCCAGCCTGCACACTCTTGAAGGCTGAGCCAGGCCATAGTTAAGCCCTGATTAATTCATTGCTATGCATTACAATGACCTCTGCTTCAAGTAAATAGGATTTTAATATGAGCTTTATAAGTGTGGAAAGGAAAGTGGTTAAATGACATGCTAGCAGTCACTGAGGGACTTCATCTTGCACCCAGAAAATCCATTAAGTGGGGCTTTTGTTCACTTTAGTGTTACAAGATCAAGTGTGCAGGAACCAGAAGCGTGGAGAAGACATCTGGAGCATTTGTTTGCTTGCTCTGTGCTAAGCTCTCAGGTGAGTCCAGCCTCTCATACAGAGTGGTCATCATCTGGGGAAATGGACATTAAGTATAGTATTTCTCAAAGTTGTGCAGGAGGAAACAGATGCCACTTATAAGAGCAATCCTTAATATGATTAATATGAACTTCTTTAATATGATTAATAAGCTTTACATCTTTACTTTGTATTTTTACTTTTAAGTTCTGAATAATTTACAGTCTACCACTTGGAATAACATAGCAAACCTCTGTTGATTTTGACTTTGTTCTTATTCCACATTTACCTTTATCTATACCACCTATAGGAAACAGAAAAAGATGGAAGTTTCATCCTGAGACTTCCTCTAAAATTTATGTCAGCTTTTGAGATCTTTTTAGGTTTTTTTAAAAGATTTTGATATGTAGCCCAAACATTGTTCATCAACATGCAAGGCTAAGTGAAAAAAGTGCTAAAAAAAAAAGAAGGGGTGCGGGGGAGTAATCCACCAATCCATCCATGTATGTTTGTTTGATTCAGGATTCATTGATCACAGAGTAACTCCACTTCAGTGTGTTATCTGTGCTTTAACTGTGTTTAATAGGGCAAATAAAATGAAGTGTTTTCAGTGAAATTCTAGACATTACACAGATGTTTCACCATTTAAAAAAAGGCACACAGAAATAATAATCCCCACTGAAACGCAGTAGTATCTTTTTGCTGTAGTGGTGGTTGATGATGTGGTGGTGATGATGTACTGGCGATGGCATGAGCCACTGGTACACACAAAGACGTTTTCTGTCTTCCTCCAGCTAATTGCTTTTCCTTGTCCTGCTGCACAGTGCAATACAGAGGGCAAAATGGATGCCTCTTGCTTCTTCCTAGATGCTGCAATGGAGAGCAGCAGTGGCTCCTCAGGGAAGCCTCTTCCTCTGGCAGAAATTCTTGTTTTCACCCCTGTCATTCCCAAATCTTCTGATCTGCCACTGTTTTTTTCCTCTACATTGGAGTCCTTCTGGATGCTTGTTAGGGCTCTGGGCTCATGAGTCGTGATGGCCCAAAGTGTCAGACATGAGATGTGTACAGCATATGAATATCATTAAGGGAAAAACAAAAAATAATTTCTGTCCATAAAGAACATTGTATACACACCCCCACAATGTAAGTATCCCTATGGATTACATAACTTGGGAAGTTCAGCTATGTTACAGTTGCCTGTTTCCTCCTTAGTAATTCATATGTTTATTATCTACTATATTGCTTAAAGATCTTACATTTCTTGCTGCTTTTTGGCTATAGGGATCATATATGGCTATATTAGAACCACCTAAGGTGTATGTGTCCTTGTTGCATGTTTGTCATATTTGCCTTAAAGGATTTCTCTCTTTAAGGGGTTTTTAAATGTATGTCAGAGTAGAGAAATAAATGGATGGATTGTAATTTCTGTTGTGTACTATGAATTGTTTTCAGAGTGATCCCAAATGATTGGTAGAAGTGTGTGGAAATAATTCTTTGTTGTTCCTAAGAGTCCTGGCTTTTATCTTACCACACTAACAATACAATAACAACAACAACAATAATAATAATAAAAATTAAATAAAAAAACAAAGTTAAGCCTTTATGATTACGAAGGAAAGTCTCCAAACTGTGATGGATGTAGCAGTGTCTGACTGTGTTTGCAAAAACTCAGAAAGGAAAGAAGTGAGATGTGTTAGCTGTTTCCATAAGTTTTGATTGGGAGTACAGTGACACTACTTTTGTTAGTTTTTCTGTTCAAAATGCTTAAGAAATTAAGAGGGGATATCATACTGGGAATGTATTGAATACCGGTAGGCTTTTAATACCAGATGACCTGACTGAAGAAGGATGATGTTATTACATTTGCTCATAAGGCAAATCTTAAACTTCTTTAAAAATTCCTTGAAATTCACCATTCTCTATTTTCATACAATAATCTAGGTTGAAAAGCATTCCTGGAGGTCATCCAGGTCTGCTTCCTGCTCTGAGCAGGGGTAACTTTAACAACCAGGTTGCTCAGGGTTTTGTTCATTCAGATGGTGAAAATCCCCAGGGATGGAGATTCCACAATTTCCCTTCCCACTTTAGGAGTCATCATGTCTTGTATGATGGTGTTGTGGTTTAGCTTCAGTCGGCAGCTAAGCACCACACAGCCACTCGCTCACCCTCCCCTCTGCCCCCGGTGGGATGGGGGAGAGAATTGGAAGAACAGAAGTAAGAGAACTCATGTGTTTACATAAGAACAGTTTAATAATGGGAAAAGAAAAAAAAATTGCAATGAAAAAGAAAACAACGAGAGAGAGAAACAAAACCTAGGGTAAAAAAAAAAAAAAAAGTGAGGCAACTGCTCACCACCCACCGACCAATGCCCAGCCCGTCCCTGAGCAGCAATCACTGCCCCCTGGCCAACTCCCTCCAGTTTCTATACTGAGCATGACAACATATGGTATGGAATAGCCCTTTGGCCAGTTGGGGTCAGCTGTCCTGGCTGTGCCCCCTCCCAGCTTCTTGGGCACCTGGCAGAGCATGGGAAGCTGAAAAGTCCTTGACCACTGTAAACATTACTGAGCAACAGCCAAAACATCAGTGTGTTATCAATATTATTCTCATACTAAAATCCAAAACATGGCACTATACCAGCTACTAGGAAGAAAATTAACTCTATCCCAGCCAAAACCAGGACAGTATCCACCCCTTATTCTATACCCCCTACACCATGCCCAGGTTCTACCCTTTCTAATACATGCCAATTACTCAACACCACTTTCCCTGTCTTTTCATATATACACACAGATATCATTCCCTTGGTCTATGGGCCATCCCTCTAAAATGTCCGTTGAGTTCATTTAGTCCATGACTTTGGGTTCCATCTGGCATAAGAGTCCTTCTGGGCAGGAGAGATGGTGTGTGGTGCCAGACTGTTCCATGCTGCAGCCAGTTTGGGTTCCATCACTGCTGCACTTTGCTTGATTTCATCAAAGTTCATTTTTCATTAATCTGGGCGATTCTTACTGTAATACTGTTGATATGGCATATAGCAACCACAGAAGTGATGTCATACAGTATTATATAGCAATTAACATCATATCGTTTGGTTCATTGGCTATTCTCACCCAAAATCAAATCCCCTTGAGGTACACATCAGACTTCTCCATCCTTTTGCATTACCCACCAAGTGCACCCAGGTCCTTGAGCAAAAGCAATCCCATGAATGGGCTTGCCTTTGCCCGAGGCAGGACTAACCCAGACTGTCTTCCCCAGCATGTTTTTATGTGCACTACAGGGACTTTATCTCCTTTGACAGTACGTAAAAGTTTTGAGTGGGCAGGGCCAGCTCAATTGGCAGATCCCCTAGTGTTGACTAAGCAGGTGGCCTTTGCTAAATGTGTATCCCAGTGTTTGAATGTCCCAGCACCCATTGCTCGCAGTGTAGTCTTTAACAGTCCATTGTATCGTTTGATTTTCCCAGAGGCTGGTGCATGATAGGGGATGTGATATACCCACTCAATGCCATGCTCTTTGGCTCAGGTGTCTACGAGGTAGTTTTGGAAATGAGTTCCGTTGTCTGACTCAGTTCTTTCTGGGGTGCCATGTCGCCACAGGACTTGCTTTTCAAAGCCCAGGATAGTGTTTCGGGCGGTGGCATGGGGCTCAGCATATATTTCCAGCCATCCGGTGGTTGCTTCCACCATTGTAAGCACATGGCACTTGCCTTGGGGGGTTTGTGGGAGTGTGATATAATCAATCTGCCAGGCCTCCCCATATTGATATTTCAGCCATCGCCCTCCATACCACAGAGGCTTTAACCGCTTGGCTTGTTTAATTGCAGCGCATGTTTCACATTCATGGATAACCTGTGCAATAGTGTCCATGGTCAAGTCCACCCCTCGATCACGAGCCCATCTATATGTTGCATCTCTTCCTTGATGGCCTGAGGTGTCATGGGCCCACCAAGCTATAAATAATTCACCCTTATGTTGCCAGTCCAGATCCACCTGAGCCACTTCAATCTCAGCAGCCCAATCCACCCGCTGGTTGTTTTGAAGTTCTTCTGTGGCCCAACTCTTGGGTAAGTGAGCATCTACGTGACATACTTTTACAACCAGGTTCTCTACCTGCGCTGCCAGTTGTTCTGCTTTCATTGCTGCAATCACTCCCACAGGGCATTTGCCACCATCCATGAGTCAGTATAGAGATATAGCACTGGCCATTTTTCTTGTTCAGCAATGTCTAAAGCCAGCTGGATGGCCTTTACTTCTGCAAATTGGCTTGATTCACCTTCTCCTTCAGCAGTTTCTGCGACTTGTCATATAGGATTCCATACAGCAGCTTTCCATCTCTGATGCTTTCCCACAATACGACAGGACCCATCAGTGAACAGGGCATATTGCTTCTCATTTTCTGGTAGTTTATCGTACAGTGGGGCCTCTTCAGCACACGTCACCTCCTCCTCTGGTGATATTCCAAAATCTTTGCCTTCTGGCCAGTCCATGATCACTTCCAATATTCCTGGGCGATTGGGGTTTCCTGTTCGAGCCCTTTGTGTGATCAGTGCAACCCACTTACTCCATGTAGCATCAGTTGCATGATGTGTAGAGGGAACCCTCCGTTTGAACATCCAACCCAGCACAGGCAGTCAAGAGGAGCTGTGCTTCAGTACCAACCACTTCCGAAGCAGCTTGAACCCCTTCATATGCTGCCAATATCTCTTTTGCAATTGGAGTTAGCTGATACCAGCTAACAAGCATTCTCCTCTGTCATGTCCCCCATAATTTTTCTGTTTCTCTCTTTTCTCCATCTGTGCTGGAAATCGCTGTTTCCCATTTATTGATAGAATTCTCTTAAGATAAATTTTAGAATGTTCTTAAATAAGAGTTATACCATGACTTACTGGACCCATCTACCTGGTCTGTTTTTTTTCTTTTTTCTGAAATGTTCTTCTTGAAGCTTAATATTAAGAAGGGGAAATCCCTTTTCAGCAACAATATAATATGAATCTAATCTTAAAAATATGCCTTTGCATCATCAGATAAACTACTAAGTGAACATGCATGTTGTCAGAAGAATTATAAATTGTTCATGGCAGTAATAAGAAGGAATGACACGCTATTTCTTTAATGATTCATATATCGTATTTGCTATCTATTTTAGCAACACTGACATTTTTTCACATTTTTAAACAGGACAGTATTCAATTTACAGAATGACATTATGTAGTATTATTAGATCTTTTTTGTTAAAGGCTGCAATCTTAGATAATTAACAGAAAACTGACACCAGGATTACACTAATTATGTATTCAGGAAAATTTAGTCTGGATGATCAATTTAGACAGCTTTTTATCTAATGATTACACTCAGCTGATAGCTACTGAATATGCAGAGCATTAAGCTGACCAACCAGATCTGTGTATTTCAGCAAACTCTTCTTGTGAGAGTCAAGTAAATTCTAGCTTTTGTATCAGGGGAAGACATACTAGAACTGGCTCTGATTAAAGATCCCCAAAACTGTTAAGCTGAGGTGAAAAACGGGGGGGCGGGTGGGGTGCTGAATGTTTTCCTGCCCGGAAATCAAACAACAAAATGACTTTAAAAGACTTGAAGAAAAAAGAAGGAATGAAGAAGGTATCTAAAATGAAAGAAAACAAGTTTCAAGAAGTTTAGAAAGCCTGTTTTTGAGAAAAACTCTGTCTTCCTGCTACTCTTAGCTAACAAGCATTCTCCTTTCTCATATCTGCCATCCTTTTCCTTTTCCATCTGTGTTAGAGACTGCTGGTACCTAGAACTCTGAGTTGGCATGTATGAAAGTAAAAGATTATGATCTAGAAAATCTTTATTTGGTAGTCAGTGACCCAGGGGTGCCACTGTACTCCTGGGATTTGACTGGGAAGTCCCCAGAGCACCTGCAGTTCTGCTTCTGCCTCTCTGAGCACTGAGCTTGCTGCACAACACCTGAGGCTTTCCAGGGTGCCAAAATCAGAATGGTGGAAATGCCGTTGGTGTATTTTAGTGTTGATGCGAAACATTAAGGCAGTGCTGTTTCTTCTTTAAATTTTAAGGAGTTCCCGACAGCACTGTTTGTCTCAGCTCTGGGAGAAGAAAATGAGGATGGTGGGTTTGGAAAAGATTGACTGCATAAAATACCAGCACAATCCAGTGTGAGTCTGTGCTGCGCAAAGTGCCAGTGTGATCTGCTGTTTAAATTACTGCAGGTTCCCACTCCTGGCCAGTGGCTGCTGGTGTCATTCACTGCAGTGAGCTCTTCCTAAGGCCAAAATTTCAAAATTAGCACAACTATGCCAATTGGCAGTAGATGATAATTTACCCTCGTGTCTGTAGTGGCTAAAACTGCTTCTGTCATTTGCTTTGGTGGCTAGCAATGAATCAGAAAGGAAGAGTAACGTGAATGCTAATTCCACATGCTTTATTCCTCAGCCATCTGTCTTGTAACAGTTTGATGAAACTTGCTCCAGGGACTGTCCAAGGCGCAGACTGGAGAGACAAGTGTCACCTCCTTCCCGTGAAGAAGCGGGGTCTGGCATTGCAGTAGGCCACCAATAAGTAAACACTACAAGAAAAGCTCTTACATAAATTTGTTGAGTGTCTCTGATGAATTGTAAGTACAAATCAAATGCTTAAAACCTTCAGAAATGCTGATTTTTGTTTAAAGCTCCACAGCTCAGCATGTATTATTGATTTCATACTTTTCTGTACAGTTACAGAATTAACTCTTGACTCAACTACTAATGCTGCACAGGTAAAAAAATAGGAGTTGCAATGATGGATTTTGGATAATTGAGAGATCTTTGCTGAGCTGGCCCCATTGTTTGAAAACTATTCCCCAGATCTGACACAAACATACAGGGAGATTTTATCAGTACTCTGCAAGTCAGGTTCATCCTGGCGTCTGGTGCTTGAGCCTTGAACTTAGTCCTCTGCTTAGCTCGTTGTCTGAAATTGTCCAAATTCGTCATGCAGTGTGCGCTCAGTCCCCCAGGTGTATCACAGCTGGGACTCCTCAGCAGTAGAAATACACAAAAATACACAAAATACACATTACAGGGACCAGCTCTCTGCCGCCCAGTCACCCAGGACCATTAGCTCTCTCTCCGCAGCAGCCCCAGGCTGGTTCACGTATGGGTCCCCTTCGCACCAGGACCATGCTCCCAAGTGCCGGAACACTGGTGGGAATACATCAGCTCTGCTGGAGAAACCACCTGTTTTAACACACTTGTGCAGCTCTGTGCTTCCAGCTGATGGTCTGGAGCCTGAAAGTTGCAGCGCCAAAGTGGATTCAAATCCTGCCAGAACCAGGCTGCTTTTGTGTGCCTCCTTGCAGGTGTCTGAGCACTGTGGTCCCAGCAGAGATGACCCTTTAGGTTACACGAGAGTTGTGTGGCCCCTGCACCTCACTGAATGCCAAGGGCCAGGTCTGGCATCTCCTTGCTGGCGCTGCAATAGATCTGAGAGCAGGGCATAGAGGGTGAATGTTTGCTTTGGCTCATGTTACACAGACAATGCTGGGTAAGTGTGCTCAGAAATATCTGTCTCTCTGCATTTGCAACTTGAATGTTGTAAAAGGGATTTTATTGAAACCCCTTTCTCTGAAATTTCTTCCCTTTGTATAGTGAGAAATACCTACAAAAGTTGGGTTTTTTTAATGTGGCTAAGAGGAACTAGAATTAGGGATTATGCTGATGCTTAAATTTGATCTAAAGTATATTTATATTAAAGCACAGGAAAGTCAGTGTAGAGTATTTTACTGGTATTACGTATGTGATGTTATCTTTTAATATTCTCAGATGTATGGTAAGAAAATTTCGTTAAGTTAAGAGTCATGATTATGCATAAGGTAGTTTTAAAGGCCAATTGGTAACTTTTAAACTAATGTTAACTTCTAAACTAACTTTTATTCCAATTATCTGGCTGCTGCTGTTTTTCCTGCAGATCTCTCCTCTCCTGATAAAGCTTGGTACAGAAAGTATTTGTGACAAAAGCTTAATGTCCACAATCATTTGAAAAAATGTTACAAACTGGAGTTTGGGTAGTTGACATTCCAGATTTTTCATTAAAAAAATATATTGCACATACATTTTTTTTTTCTTTCTCAATCATACTTTAAACACATAGACAAATTAACACTTTGAACAAATGAACAAAATACTACCAGCACTGGAGGGCATCCTGCTTTCACTGAGGTGTTGTTGTTTAGAAAGCAATAGGTGGAATATTAATAGGGCTATGTCTGTGCTGCTCCTCTGTGTATCTGTGAAGATACAGAAGAACTTAGAAAAATCCATACTCAGTAAAATATTACTTTAATTAAATATCCTCATGACAAAATGGGTCATTCTTACTAATGCTGTAGCAACACCATTTTTCTGGAGGTCAGGTGAGTTCAATTAGCTTTTCTAATTATGTATGTCAAGCTTGGCACAGAAAGAATAAAAGCTGTTTGTTAAAGTTGTTAGACATCCACACTTAGACTGCAGCCTTGTATTGATTGCCTGCAGCTCAGAAATGTCCTAGAAATCTGCTTTGAAATGGGGTCCAGATGCCTCCCATTAGATCTTACAAAAATACATGTGTTTACAGGATTTTGGAAATGTCTGCTTATTGGTGGCTTAGAAGCAATTTCAGAGAGATTCAGTATTCTCACTTCAAGCCAAATTCAGGAAAAGAAAAAGAAAAGGACAAACCTGAGGGTTCTCCCTGGAAGTGCCCTGCCTGTTATGCTCCGGCTGGAGCCTGTAGGAAGCCCAGAGGCAGCCCCACCTGGCTTCGCCAGAGTGCACGGCTGGGTTTTGGTTGGGGAAAGGAGCATACAGCAGTGACACGATAGTGTGTCCGTTCCTCTGGTAAGGCTGCTTCTTCCTCATGTTTCACCTTGAGTTTCCCTATTAGTGTGACCCACATCAGCATTTGAATTTCTGTCTGTAATTCCTGTAATTCTTCAGTTTTCTGTCTGTAAAGTTGGACTTCGGTCTCTTCACGCCGATGTCTTGTGTGATGAAAGAAGGGTCAGTGCAAGGCTGGCGTAGGTGTTCGGTGTTGCAGGAGAGAGGAGAGCGCAGGTTTAAGGGAACTGGGGTGAGGCCAGACTCCTGTCATAGGTGTCTTTTGACAAGGACTGACAGAGACAGTCTTGGTGTAATTTGTTCTTACTTTATTGAAGCATGCTGGCCGGCGAGACTAATTAGTTCTGTGCTGTACTGATTCTAAGGGGAATGTGCTCTGTGTCTCTGAAGCAATAACTCAATCATCAGATCATCCAGAGATCATTGCACCGCAGACCAGCAAACACTGTAATTATTGCCCCTTGCTTAACCTCGAGCATGCATATTCTTTCACTAATGTGACTGCACTTCTTAAAAGGCATATTTTTAAGCATGTTAATAACTATTTGTGACTCTAGGAATTTAAGATTTTTATTTTCTTTGGCAAGGATAACAGAATTTTTCTTGATGTGTACTGGCACCTTTTTGCTGACACTTTATAATACAAGACGTTTTTGTTTGTTTTGACAAGAATTCAATAGATAGTTCATGTTAGGTACATGCTAATCTTTTTTTAAGCATCGACCTGACACATCCTTTCCTGATTTATTAAGTGTTGCAATACCACTGTTGACAAACAGCAAAGCATGGCATTTATGAACATCTTGAGCAAAGTATTTAATAAAGCTTCTGTGTCTGGATCCCAAGAGATCGCGAACTTATCACCATGGTAATAATTAAGCGAAGTACTAATGCTGTTGCTCGTGGATCTCCAGAGCAATTGATCAGGAATTGCTAGGGAACGTAAAACTTCCAGTTCTTAAAATATTAATTTATGCTGTAATTAGCAAGGCTTTTTATGTTACAATTGGAATTTATAAAAAAGGGTATCTTATTAGACTCAAATTTAATTTTCCAGTAAGCTTGGTTTTTTATCTCATATTAATGTACAGTGAAGGTTCTTCTTAGTGAACCTAATCTTACTACACACATTAACTATATGAACTATTTGATGGTGAAAATGGCAGGAAAATTTTGCTTTGATATAGCCCATAGAATAGAAAAGCTGCTTATATGTCTTTGAAAGCCCAGTGGTTGTGTATTTTTCAGGCTTATAAATTTCCTTTGCTTGATAATGTGTTTTGTAAATACTGCTCTTTTGAGCACAGTTTGTGAATTTGCTGTGTTGCAACAGCATTATTAGTAAAGTATGTTTGTAATATTTAGTGCATTCCAAAACTTAAAGTCAGATTCACCTATTGAATTTCAAACGAGAGCCATTTGATGATGTGCCAGCAAATTCAGTCTTTTCTAAGGAAGTCTTGATTTTGAACCACTTTGAACTGAAATCGGATATTTTAGGCTAAATTTATTCTGTCATTTTTTGGTACCTTTATAATTTTATGTTATTTTAATCTTATCTTTTATAAGCGCATATAGTTAATATTTTACAACAGACACAACATTATTAGGATGAAACATTTCTAGAAGTTCATTTCTATGTTTCCAATAAGACATGTTTCAGAATTGCTTATAGTTACATTATTAGGAATTTTGCCTCATCCTACCAATTAGCAGGATTAGTAGGAAAAGGGAAATTCCCTTTAATCTTTTCTTGATTATAGTGCTGCAAAGGAATGTACCAGGGAGATAAAAATACCCCTTTTAAGGGGAAGAAGCACAATGTAACTGAGTTGACCAAGGAAATCCCCTGCTGATTTAAATTTGCCTAACATCCCAATGGCGTGAAGGTGACCTCCTGAGATTACATATGTCAATATCTTTCCTTTCCTGCTTTTTCATGTTTCTGATAGCCCTTGGGCATCCCCCTCCCATCCCACTGTGCTCCCTATGGTCTCCTGGATCTGTCGCTGCCTCTGCTGCCAAGGTAGCATCAAGACAAATGTTGCTAGTAGCCATGGGGACAAGTGTTCAGGCCCTATTTACATAGTGGTTCTGGCAGATGTGCAATAAATTCACTGTCACCAAATTTAGTCAGTGGCAGAAGCACTATCCAACAGCAGCTTTAAGCAGCATTGCAAGGAGGGTCAGGCCTCTAAAGCCAGGAAAATCTTTTTGTAAAGGTTTTTTCTGATGGTTTGGGTGAGTTTTTTTCAAAATATTTCAAAATTCTCTGGAAAAATTATATACATGTCAGAAACAGTAAATTTCATTTCAGCTCAGAATAAGCTGTACCTATATTTCACCATCAGTTGATCAGCTTCTCAGTTTTTGGAGTTTTTTCTCAACTTGAAATACTTGGGTACCTTTAAAATTTGAAGCATATGTCATCATTAAATACTTTTGCAAACATAATAATGGAGACTCTTAATAAAGACAAATTTCCTGAAGTCTTACTTTTAATTATTATGCTCTAACACTCCATATTTTCTTTTTTACTCTTGCTCATTGAATGTTCGCTCTCAGCAAGACTGCTCCCTCGGGTGATTTGCAGTATTTGGTGTCAAGATACGTGAACAGAGCAGTTCAATTTGCAGAATAGCTAATTCTTGCCATACATTTTTTCCCTCTTAGGTAAGAGAGAATATCTCCTGTAAAGAAATAAAAAGGTAAATTTGAATACAAAATTATTAAAAGCTACTGTTTCCTAAAGAAGTCTGGTGTTTTCTATTGTAATGACTGAATTAGCTAATAAATTGACTATTGAGTCAAACTGAATATTTGCCACAAGCTGGGAAATACAATTGAGCATTTATGTTGTGATGAAATTTAGTGTCATTTTAATAGGTAGTTAATCAGTTCTGGTCTCAGTTACAATGAAAGAGAGTATTCTTTGATCTATTAAATTGGATTTTCAGTCTTCTATAGTTCATACTTCTCAGTGTGTTTGCAAATACTTTTGTCTACACTTTTATGCACATGTCAAAAACATAGAAGAAAAATCTATTACTTTTTAATTAACTGGTAGAAAAAATGGAAAGATGTATCCATTGCAGAGAAAACTCAAAAGTCAGGAAAACCCCATTATTTTGTCTGTACTGCTGTTTCTTTAAGTGCATAAAGCAAAGTATACAATGCATATTGAGAGAATGGTCTTTATTTTTAAAAGGAAAGTAATACTTAGCCTTGAGAAATACAGTGGTATGAAACAGCAGTAGCTGTCTGTCAGAGACTCTATCTGATGTCAGAGGAACAGTGTATTTGCCAGCTAAGGGACGTGCAGGTCTTTTGTCAGCAGTTAAACAGTTGGGTCATTTGGCTATGGTGCAGTCCTCTCTTCTAGCACACACAACTCCATAATGAAATGGGGAGTCTATGAAAGTTGGACTAGATTGACCGACTGGCTGGGACAGTTCTGGAATATTCTTCATTGGAGGTCTTTTAAAAAACCTTAGGATAACATTTGTTAGAAATGAGATAAATGACTTCCTGAAGATTCTTGAGCTCTTTACCTATGATTAAGTACTCAGATAGAGTTACCATATCAAATTAATTTTTATTACTGACTGCCTGCAAATAGCGATGTGTCATACTTTCGGGGGGGGGGGACGGGGCAGGGAGAGGTTAGCAATAGTTTTGATAATGAGATCATCCTTAGCTAGGTTTGTAAACATGGGCTTCAATGTCTAAATTTAGGCGTTTACAAATGAGTTGTAGTTTTAAGCTCCTGTCCATTGTATTGACTTGAGTTTTCCTGTTGACCCTGACAGTTCTGTAACAGAGTTGTGGCTTAAATATTTTCTGAGAAAATGTATTTTCAAAAGGACTTACATTCCAGTTTCTTACATTTTATACAGCAATTGAATGTACTTATTCATCCAGTCATAACTTTCAGATGTATTTATAGCAGCAGCTTTGCACTGCTCTGTTTTCCTTACACGAGTTGAGGGCTAATCAAAATAATAATATTTTCCTGGGCTGGCTGAACACAAGACTGTAAGTTTGCTAACAGCAGCACAAAGGAGGGAGGGAATGTGCAGAAGTGGGGCAAGTCTGCCTTTTTTGGCAGCAAACCCCTTGTAGCGCAACCTTTGCAGCTGACTATAAGCTGCCAGCTCTAGAGCCAATGCCTGTGCCCAGCCTCTTCATGGTTGTCAGCTTTCTGTTGTGTCTTGGGGCTGCAAAATGAACTTACAGTGCAGTTGCATTGCTCCTGCACAATGCTCCCAGCTGAGAGGCAGGGCAGCCGTGCAGCAGCACCACTGCCAGCATGTGGGGAGGGTGGAAAGAGGTTCTGCTGGGGCCAAGCTCCTCTCTCTCACCACAAAGCCACGAAGTGTTTTATAGCTTTTTAGTGAAGAGCTCAGAAATTTTATCATGTGCAAACCTCAACTATGAAACTACACAAGCCATACAATTCAGATTTGATTTTTCAGTGACCAGAGTTCTATATCTGGTCTGGTGTATACAGAAAATTCTGAACCTGTTGCAAAATTCACCTGCGGACTCCTAGCAGCTGATGAGGACAGGGAGGGAGGAAGACCTAAGGTTGCTCCGTCTGATTTCCACCCCAGGCTTGGAAGCTAAGTTTATAGGACTATGCCACTGATAATTGACAGTGGCATAGTTTTTTCTTGATAATTCAAGAAAAAAATGAAATGCTTTCAGAGCTCAATAAAGCAAGATTTCAGCTTGCTTCAGTTAGGCTGTAGCTGAATATGCAGGCAGATCCATGGCAAATTACTCCCATGCATGCTTTTTGTGTCTTCATGGGATAATTCATTCAACTACCAGAAAAGAGATTTCCAGCCTTATATAAATATGTTACGAGAACACTGAAACCTCTTCATCTGAGTTTTGCAAGGTATATACCAATTAGTGTGAGCAGAATATTTAGGTTTCTCTCACTTCAATGCTTGTTCTTGAGGAGACAAAGGTTTCACTAACATTGTTAAGTTCAAGCCATGGCCTGCAGATGCTTGCGGAAGTGAAATACACAGTAAAACTAATTTTCTAGTATAGAACTACATGTTTCCTCTAAGAGATATTAGCACTAGAGAAGACTGTATAGTTACTCACTAGGTGGGAAATGACCAATTTTTTCACAATTAGCCACTTCAATATTCTATGACAATTTGACCTAGTTTGACTGCAGTGTCTGGCATTCCTCATCAAATGGAAGGAACATGTTTTTGACATATACTACGTAAAAGGTACTGTAACACTCTCATTAGTGAAAAATGGGGCACAGTCGCAGCACAGGGGTGTGTAACTATTAGGGAGGGGGAGAAAGTGCACACACAGCTCACTGGATGACTGTATAAAAGCATCCTTGCTCTGATTTCTTCATGTTCAGTCAAACCCCACTGGAGATGAATAGGAACCATTGCACAGAGAAATCTCAACCTAAAGGATATTTTTTTTAAATTGTCTCAAATTATCCCAGGATTTACATAGGCATTCACTGGGTGCAGTAATTTCTACACTGTAGTCTATTACTGATTTATTCAGTCTTATATTGAGTCTAAATTATGCTAGTGCTTCAGAAGAATGCCTGAATACCATTATGCAGACTACAAGAATATACAATATCTTTACTTAATTAAAATAAATAGATGTGGGCATAGCTGTAGTGCAGGCATCTCCACTTCAGGAGATTATCCTGGCCTTTTTCCACCTGCAAGGATCCCTCAGGGCTACTGGCTGTGGATGCTCAAGTACGCAGCTTTCTCCAGCTGTACTCACTCAACACTCACTTTAGTCCCACTGACTCTTGTCCTGTGCTGGCACAAGTTCCAGGACAGACGGAGGCAGCTGAAGGACAAGAAAAGAAAATGCCTCTTTCTGTACAGTAAAACAGAGATAGTGTGCAATAAAAAATTAATATACGCTAAACAGTCTTGGTAAGTTTCCAGATCAGAAAAGGCTCTCTCCCTAAGTGGGAATGTAGCCAACCACAGATGACTGGCATCTGTGTCTTCCTCTGCTTCAGGCGCTGAGGTATGCTAGCAATCCAAATTTATCTCCCTAGAGACTTAAGTCAACTGAAGAAGACACATTATCTATCACAGTCACTGAACGTCACTGTAATCCCACTTTAAAAAAGAAAAACAAAAGGAGTGTGGTGGAAAGCAGGGAATGCCTTGCTGTATCAGGAGAGAGGGCTGCACTCCCATTGAGATCACACGACTGGGGCTGTGGTAGGATTTTCTTTAGCTTTGGCCTCTCCAGCAAAGAAATTCAACAAATTCTGAACCTTTAGCATGAGGGAAAGCATGAAGAAAACGAGAAATTTGAGACAAGCAATAGGAAGACCCAACAGTGAGGTCAGTGGGGATCTGCTGAACTGAGGAGAAATCATTAAAAGTGCTGGAAGAGTCTTATGATCAGGGCTGGTATTTTCAGTGTTGCAAACTGCTGCCTTGGGAAAGTGAGACCTGGTTCATACAAACACAGGGCAGGAGAAAGAATTCAACCTAGTTTCTTTGCCTTTCAAAAATTTGTGTCTGTTTTACTCCTAGAAGCACAGGAACAGGTTATCAGGCCTGTTTTCTTCCCTTTACTTCATGATAGAGAGATGGAAATGAACCACATGCTGGCAACCTGACCAGAGCCAGCTCCCACCACGAGCTGTGTTGGGGCTGGAACTGAAGCAGGACATGCTTCTTTTCTCTGATCTTAATGACACCTGTCAGGATGCAGCCAAGTCTCAATGACCTGTGCAGTTTATGCCCATTTAGTTACACAGGTGAGCTTTTAAAGAACTCCTCTGTTATAAATTCGTAAAAATGTATAGACCAGATCCTGGGTTTGCTAAAGTTGAAAACTCATGTTGGCTTTGTCAGAACTGGTTTTTAAACTTTAAAAACACAGTGAAAAAATCATTTGGAGGGAACTGAAATGTGAAGATAATTAAAATTAAATCTTTTTGAGGAAGAAAGGAAAGAACCGTTTTGTCAAATAGAATTTTCATGAGACCACATTTTATGGTAGTAACTCTTTATCCCTGCTCCCAGGTATCAGCTGGGAAGTTAGCTGACATAAAACTTGAGTTTTATGCTTAAAACAAAGTGCATTTGAGCCTCTGTCTCTTGTTCATACAACATATGTCTTGATTTCTGTTAGGAGATTCTAATAGTGTCTTCCTTGTCTCACCATAGTCCATTACGTGCAGTCTGCAAAGTCATTTTCCAAGTGTCTAAATAGCTTAAGCTAAATTCAGGGATGTCAGTGAGCAGACCCCCAAGTACCTTATATGTCTTTGGATGCCCTTGGCATGCCAAACCCATCTGCAAATGAGCAAATGAGCAAAGTATCTGCCTTTGCATTGTGCTTCTTATGCTAACTGGGAGGTAGCCTTGAATCTTTCTCTCTTCCCACATCCACCCTGAATGCTGGGGTTGGGGTTTTTTTAATGGAAAGTGAGTCAGAATCATTATAACAGTTTTTTGTCATGAAGAAATTTTTTGAGCAAGTTATACTCTGTATTTCTACTTTATTACAAGTATGTTATTATTCACTGTACAACCAACCTGATAAATTGTTCTCTTGGTTTTTTTCACATTGTCTAAATATATCTCACTAATACAGCATCACATGTCTGCTTCTCAGATGTCTTGATCTTACTAATGTTTTTCTATAAATACGTTCCATTATTATATCTACTAACATAAAAAAAATATTTTCTTTGTTATTTGTTTAGTTGCTTATTTACTTACCACTATTCTGGTTTTTCCCTTCTATCTGGGTAGCTCTTAAAGCACTCCTCATATTTCCTGTAGGCACTCTCCAAATTTATGTACCTTCACCTGCTAACGGGGCAGAATTCCTGCCAGACCTCCTCTCTGTTCTCCTGTGCCCTTCAGTGAAAGACAGTCAAAGAGAACACCATATACCATAGTGGTATAGCTTTTTGGCATTCAAATCAGAAAAATAAAGCAAAGAAACCAAACCCCCAAATGTCTCAGGCAAGTAAAAGAAGAATAAACATGATGTTTTAAAAATATATATGCATTCCTTTTTCATTATACTAACATATTGCTTTCCAAGTGGACTTCTGCACCTACTTCGTAGAAATGCAAAAAAAATTACGTATAGTTTCTGGCATTATTGGACTTTTCAAATGACATTACAGAATCTTTTGAGTTCCTTACAAAGCCACAGTCTTCCCATGCTATTATGCAGAGAACAACCTTCACAGGTGCCTGAGAAATAGAGAGATGCTGCATGCACCTCTGCTGATAATTAAAGCAGATCATTTAAATCTACTGAGTTATGCTTATTTAGGACACAGCAAGGCCAACATACAATGATCAAGGTTTTTGCTTTAAAATTGCTAAGCTGCTTGGAAAAGTAAAGATGGCAAACACTGTTGCACAGAATGATACCTGACCCAAGCTGTCATACAGATCACTTTGAAATCTGAAAAAGGCTGGTTGTTTTTGTTACTGTTCATTACCATTCACATCTAGACTTACTGGCTCTGGCTGGCACTGACTGCTGAAATACTGAAGTGTCAGAAATGGCTTCCTGCTGGTGCTTACAACTAGACTGTCCAAAAAAATTCATTTTGGTGTTTTTTATTTTTTGTTTAAAGCCCATTTTCGTTATATTCCAAACCCAGTTCTGTGGACTCTTGAGCCTCAACAATCACCTAATCTTCGGGGTACTCATTAAAACTGAAATGAAGATTTTAATCGTTTAAGGTTCATTTGTAACTTCCACACAAAAAACACCATCATAAATGGCACTAACCAGCATTGCTGTTGACAGACCCTCCAGAGGCAAATGATTTAACAGGCTTTGACCCTCAGCTGCGTTTCTCTCAGAAGTGGCAGACAGTCCCAGGCAGGTTGAAGGACTTAATTGCTCAGGCTTCCCTTTCCTAGGCTTTGTAGACTGATGCATTTGCACCAGCAAAATGGCTGCAATGATTAAGTCAGTCTTATTCTGATTTAGGTCTCCAGGCTGCTGATCACTTGGTTATCTTTGATTTATAACTGTTCTGTAGAAATGTGTTCTTTGCCTTATTGTTTGGTGGTTGTGACCTCCAGGGTGAGACTAAATCTGTTCTGCCTGAACTGGGATGTAGATTTGAACCCGATTTTTTTACCTCCCAGCTGGACAGGAGGTAGATGACTACAGTGACTACAGGAGGTGCTGATCTAAGCAAGAAAGTAGTTTTATGGACCAGAGTAAAACCAAAAGGGTGTATGTGAATTTAGGACAGCATATCCTTTGCTTGTGATACTGTCATAGAAAGGCTGCTTTCCACCATGTACTCAGATCCTCAGATTTGAAAGATTGCTTTGAACTACCACTGTGTTAGAGCTGAGCTGGTATCCACTCCGTATTTCACAATTATTATTATTTTCAATTAATTTTAGTTCTTGGATCAATTTTACATCAACTGTAATGAAACTGAGCATTTCCGTTTATGCCATAGATTCTGGCAACTTCCTTTCTGTCATCTTTCTTGTCAATACGTGATGTATTTACATTAATAAGATTGTTAGTTTTCCTTGGATCATTTTTGTTTTCAGCAGTACCACTTTGGTTTTAAAGGAGACGGTAACAGGTCTGTCTTTTGTTTCTCCTTCTGCCTTAGCCTGGACAATCATTTTTAGCCTTGCTAATGTGTGAGCTTTGTTTCAATTTTCTTTTGAAGCTCTCAGTGTCTCCATTGACTTGAGGACAGTATTTTGATGATCCTTTGTGAATGATATTTCTTTCTCTTACAGACCTTTAGGTTTTAAGAAGATATGTTTATATCTTCTTAATGTTTTAAGAAGATATCTTCTTAAACGTTTTAAGATTGTATCTTCTTAATGTTTTATTATCTTCATATGTTTTCTTATTTCTTTCTCTACTGAAAATGCTAGGCAGGAAGATAATTACAATAGGAAAATGACTTGCAAGGTAAATGCTGCTTTTACATTTACTGAAGTAATTTATCAAGGTAATAGCATAACAACGGTCAAACAGAGCATGGTAAAAACATCCTTGCATGTTCCTTGCAGGCTTTTCTGTGCTGAATAATGGAGAGGGCCTGGCTGTGGCAGTGGTGCATTGCTGTCCTGTGTGATTGGAGACTACCACAAGCCTGCGTGGCAACCTCCACTTAAACACCCAGGTCCTGATCTCTAGCATGGGTTTGGTGGCTGCTGTTTTGTTCTGCCAAACCTTAATGTGTGTCCCAAGTGATCTCTTTAACTTTTGCTTGCAGTTCCTCTGAAATACTGGCTGCCCTCTAAGGAAAGCTTGGTTTCACAGAAAGCTTTCTACAGAAAGCTGGTAAATCTGAATCAATGTCTGGGGCTATTTGGCCATCTGGTCACAAATTCATATGGTTTTGTTGAAGTGGGCGAGGTAAGTAAGATGGTTTGAAATTATATTATTTTATTTATTTTGTATCTCAAAAGAATAAGACGGCAAATATTTCTGTATCTCACCTGAGAATCAGACAAAGAGACGAGACTACAGGACAAGCAGTCAGCCTGTTCGCACCCAAGTCGGCACTGGATGTACAGGAAATGCTATCGTGACACTGTATCCACAGTGTAGGAATACCCATGCAAGACCTTACAGGAGGAAAAGTGATTTTGTGTAAAATAAAAACTGAAGCAGAGAAAGTTTCACTAGCTGCCAGTCACAGCCTGATACTGACCAGCACCAGAGGTGTGTGGCCATGAAGTGGATCCTGCTGCCAAGTGCCTGGGCTGGGGTGTTCAAGCCGTCCCACCAGCAGCCAGGCACTGCGTGGCTTGTGCCCAGATGTCAGGCCCAGGATCTGCGGAGGACAGAGAACAAAGGATACCAGCTGACCAGTCCTCCTCATGTCTCTGGGGGTTTTCTTACTTTGGGGACCCTGTGCAGGCTTTGGATAGGCTTTTTTTCACTGTGTTGGAGCTGACAGTGATTTTGGCACTTGTTTTAAGAATATTCTTTTGAGATATAAGAGAATACATCTTGATATGCAAGAGATACCTGAGAAACATCTAAACTGGTAGTTTGAAAGCCCTGCCCTACCATCTTGCAGAGCCTGATATTTATTTTATCTGCTCCTTGTTGTTCTGCTGCAGTGATAACTACTTTTTTCCAACATCCCAGAAAATTCAGCAAGATGCAACTGTTATCCTGAAGAGATGGCCCTGCTTGTTAATCTGTGCTGAGAGATCTTATCAGATAAGATAAACCTGAGGCAGTATCAGGAGGCTGCAAACCTCATGTCTGCTGCTGAATACAAGATGACAAGTGAGGCCAGGCCTCACACAATTCGAGAAAACGAAGGCAGCAATCTTCAAGACCTGGGACAAGCAGCTCATTTCCACTGTGGCACAACAGATGTGCTATCATGGAGCACTTAGTAGATCTTCAGATGGGAGCTAACCACCTTTCTTTGTTTCAGCATCTGCCCTCTGAGTTCTGGGATCAACCTCTTTTGACTAGGAGTCACATTCATTTAGAATTTAATTTATAATATTATAAATTATAAAGAGTAATATATTATTTATGAATAATATTTAAAGTCTGATTACATGCAGGTAACCAAATACCAAAATTCAGGTCACCTATTGTGTCGGTGTGCTTCCCCCGCCCCTGACCTTTATGTCCTGTAACCCTGCTCAGGTGATAACCACCACTGGTGGTTGTAATGGATGTACCTGGTCATGATGGCTGCATCTGGCTCAAAGTGGATTCAGGAGATAGATAACAACACAACAGCCAGGGGCTATTGTGCAATACACCCTCCAGAGAAACTAAAATCTGTGGTTGGTATGCAAATATTACTATGGGTCAATCATCTTACCCCCATAAATAGTGAGCAGCTCAAGAGCTCTTTGAACTCTCCTGCATGGCAGTGGGCTGCACGCCAGGATCTCCCCTTGAGCAGGTTACTCCTTCCTCAAGGTTACTCCTTGAGGTTGAGAGACTCCTTGCCACAACAGATCTTTGGTAAGTGACTAATAGCATGCTAAACTTTGAAACCTTAGCTAAGTGATATAAAGGAATGATTGCGCACATATAATCCTTTAGACATAAACCGTTGACCAAGTCTGGGACTAGGATTGGATCTAGCCGCACCTAGACTCCTCTCTGAGAAGGAGTTTAGAAAGCAAGGGGATTCTTTTCCAAACCTCATGACTCAATGGGAGCGTCTCCCTGACAGTTTTGTCTGACCCTGTCCTCTATGCAGTAAATAATCAAGTGTACCCTGCCATCGAATCTTGTTAAATAACTGTTGCATTGAACTTTGTTAACTCTCTATTGTATATCAATAAAGTATATTTTTGCTTCCCTCTTATGAGTGAAGTGCACTCTCACTCTGTCCGCAACACCTATGAGACAGTCTGACGTCAGTAAGTGACAAACATCTATGCAAATAAATGGCACAAAAAATGCTAAGTTACTATCTGACCTGAAATAACTGGATGTGTCCTCCCCCATACAATATGCAGTATCTTTAACAGCATGGTGAATTAAATCTGATAATTAATTGGGACTGTCTCCATCTTATCGTGGTTTAGCCCCAGCTGGCAACTAAGCACTACACAGCTGCTCGCTCACTCCCCCCCAGTGGGATGGGGGAGAGAATCGGAAGAGCAAAAGTAAGAAAACTCGTGGGTTGAGATAAGAACAGTTTAATAATTGGAACAAAATAATAATAATAATGAATTATAATGAGAAGGAAAACAACGAGAGAGAGAGAGAGGAACAAAACCCAAGGGAGGGAAAAAAAGAAGGGGGAAAAAAAATAATAATAATAATTAAAAAAATTATACAACCGCTCACCACCTGCCGACCGACACCCAGCCAGTCCCCGAGCAGCGATCGCTACCCCCCAGCCAACTCCCCCAGTTTATATACTGGCCATGACATCATATGGTATGGAATAGCCCTTTGGCCAGTTTGGATCAACTCTCCTGGCTGTGCCCCCTCCCATTTCTTGGGCACCTGGCAGAGCATGGGCAGCTGAAGAAAAAAAAAGTCCTTGACCAATGTAAATACTGCTTAGCAACAGCCAAAACATCAGCGTGTTATCACTATTATTCTCATACTAAAATCCAAAGCACCGCACTATACCAGCTACTAGGAAGAAAATTAACTCTATCCCAGCCGAAACCAGGACACAACTCCTCAAAATAGTTTCTGCTATTTCATCACTTACTTCATGGTTAGACTAACCACTGTGATATGCTGCGGCACAACATCCGGCCTTTCTGCAGGGTTTGTGCCCAACAAATTTCTTTAGCAGTAGCCTGCCTGAAGTGCAAACAACATGTTTCCAGACTGAAAGGTAGCAATCAGCTAGCCTTACTTTTCTGACACTCCACTTCTTTTCTCTGTGTTTGAGAAATAAATTGCACTCAGCTGCCAGATTTAATTAGAATACTAACTTCTCTAACGCATTGATTGAGCGTGGGTGTGAGCTTCCTGGGCTGAAGGGTTGTAGCCCCTCTATAAACAAGAGTTAGTGCATGTGCATGGTACCATGTTGTGTGATGCTGCCCTGACAGCGTGACTGCAAAGTCCTTTTAGGTAGAGCTGAATCTACTTTGGTAGTATACATTAAAAGATAACTATACACAACTGTGGGGTTTTTTTAGTTCAAGAACAAATAGCAGTGACCTCTTCTATTCAGCTGTCTCAGCCCTATGATGCTCAGCTTTCCCTGAGCTTTGGAATATTGTTTTGCTTGGCCATGGCTTGAAGACATCTTTTCTTAATGGATGATCGCTGCTGACAACAGCATATGAGCATTCTTTGTGTGTTAAGACTTTAGAAGTCAAAAGTATTTTTGCTGAGTCTATGGGATAAATAAAAGAAAAATTTTCCCCTAAATGAGGCTGTTGAGTTTTACAAACTTTCTTATGTTTGAAAAGATGTTAGCAAGAAATATTTGGTGCAGTGATCAGAAGATGCAAGAAGGAAATGTATAGAGACAAGTTAACACACACAGAGGGACAAATAGCCTGTTTCCTTAAACAATACAACACAATTTTTGGTCCACTAGTGAATGATGAATTCTTCAGGGAATTCTCTTTTAAGGTAGACTGAGTGTATGAAATATATATCAGCACCATTGACATAAGATAAAGTTTAAAAGATACCAAAGGGAAAAATATATTCCTTATTTGTCTTATTGTTTATTGATGTGTTAGTGATCCATATGTTAACAGCGTAGTACATACTGTACTGCTTTTCTTTCTAGACAGCAGTCCTCACTGCATTTTAATCATTCTCTGATGTTTCTGTCAAAAAGCTGAAATTGTTGGGAGTATGGTGCTTTATCCTCCTGCCTGTTTTCCCTATTGCAAAAAATCACTTAATGGAAATAACTTTGCTGTGCTTGGTATTTTTATTATCTCTAGACTTTCTTACCATCAAAACAAGAATAAAACCAGACCACTGTCTAAATTTCTATGCAAAATATGGTTAAGTAATCACTAGTAAAAGTTTTCATCCATTTACTTCCTTTTGTATGCCACCTCAGATTCAGATGAGCATCTCTTGTCAGAAAATGTCACTTAACCCATTTATGTAAACTTTATTTGAATGACTAGCTTCACTTCAAACATATTGCTGTTTTGACAGTACAATAACAACAAATAAACCAGAAGAGCAAAGGACACCTGTAACAAGAGATCCAAGAAGCTCTTTTATGAAATTTGTATGTTCCAACTCCCTGTATATCTTGTACTGTAAATAGACTATCAACGCAGTTTCGGGGCTGAATCTTGCCACATTTAATTTGTTACAAGGTCCCTTGATGTTTTCATGAATAGATTGCCTACTTGTCTAACCTTTAATTATTTTCTTCATTTTAAAGAATAATCCTATGAAATCTGACACAAAGTTAATTAGGTCATACTGAATGGGATGTCTTAACCTCTGCAGAATACACACACACATAATTAAAGACAAGTTACTCTGAATGTGAAGGCTGGTCAAATTAGAGGGGTTTATTTATCATTTAAAGTCCTCTTTTGCTTGTATATTACAGGTACAATGTCTGAATTTTGTGTCTGTGAGAGGAACTGCTGTATTATTTAGACCAGTGAGGCTTTAACAAGTCAGTCCAAGTGCCATTCACAATAAATTAGCACCTCTTTCAACCTCATCACAGAGATCCCAGGCATGGATCTCTGGTGGCTGCAGGAGGAGGCTTTTTTGTCTCACTTGCAGGTCCCCAGGGTCACCCATTTCAGGAGTATCCTGGTGGTTCCCAGGCTTCGCTGCCTCCTAGGGAGCAGCACTGAGCAACAGCCTCTTCATTTTATCCCCTAGCACATCCAGTGTCCATATGTTGAGAAATACTGGTATAACCATGTTATAACAATTTTTGACCTTAAATAGAAAAAAAAATTAGCACCTTCAGATGCTTTCATGTAATATTTAAACTAGATATACTTCTAGATATTAAATATTGACACAAGTGATATCTACATTTGGAAACTGCAGCATGATTGACTGGATTAACAAATGTTTTGTTTGGACTTTGGTTTTTCCTATCGTTTTTCTTCTTTGGGTTGTATTTACATAACAGTGTTCAACTCTCTGATGAACAGTCATACATTTAAGAAAAATACAAGCCTCTTTTTTTTTAGTTTGTAACAAACTATGGGATCATTATACTGATCTACACTGGCAAACTAGTTTCTGTTAAGCATAAGACTGCCTAAAAGGAAGTTTTAATCTGATTGCTTCATCCATCACCATACACTGGCCACCACAATGTTGTAATTCATGACAGAATCCCTTATAAGCAAGTATTGTTCTTAATGTTACACTTAAAGTTACTCTGAGATAAACTGTCTGGTTTCTTTTTTTTTTCATTCATGACCACAGAGGAGGCCTAAATTCCATCCCTGAGTAGTGAAAGGGGTGTTCTTATCCCATTGCATTTCATATACAAACAGAATCTCCCCCATTTCAGTTACTTGTAAGATATAGTCAAGTATGTTTGTACTCAAAAGTGTACTTACAAGACTGAGATAAACAGACAGCTTAAAATAATCTAGGACTGTGACACAGGATATGAGTCACATTTCCAATGGACACAATGCATCTACCCCGAAATACACCAGAGGACAGTCTGACCACTGTTTTTATGAGAATTTCTTCTGAATGAATAAGGGTTGTCCCAGATGATATCAAATAATATTTCATCTTTATATTATTCATCCTGTTCTGAGTAAGAAAGAATAATCTTTCTTTTCCTGGGTCTGTTTATATTTCAGTGATGTGGTTACCTTAAAGTGAACATATTTATGTTTTTCCTGGTGTGCTGAACTAGTTCACAGTGTTCAGTAGTCATAAATTCCATTAGAAACATGACAGATATTGAAAGAGATTAATTTTGTTGAATTTTTTTTGGTATGGCCAATTCAGCGTTATCTTTTAGTACAAATACATTTGAAGGAATCTTTGCAAATAATTAAGCTTTCTCATTCTGCAATTTCTTTGTGATACAAAGGAAGACATAGTGTTGTACAGGGTCACTTCCACTGCTCTGGAATGAACACAGTGATTAATTTTCTTCAGGTGGAACAGTAAAAAAATTATCTCGTTTCCTCATGATTACTTCCTCTCAGCAGTTATCAGTAACACTTGCTATTACTGACGAAAGTGGAGGATGTAACACTGGTCTTATTGATGAACACCATTGTAAAAAAGCAGGCAACAATTTGAGACATTAGAATTGTGGTTCATAGAAGAGTAATTGCATCAGAATAAATGAAAAATTGTAAGACTGCTTTCAGTTAGTCAGATAAGGTAAAAATAGGAAAGAGCTGCAGATTACCCTCACTAGCCTTATGTTTACTTATAACACCTGGCTCATTCAATAAGTTAAATTAGTTTACTTCTGTTTAACCTGCACTTTGCTACTCTTAGAGAGGAAGACTAGGAACATTGTAAAGATGACTTAAGTCAACTCATACCATTGTTTAATGGTATAATAGCTGTCTTCTCACATTTCTCTCTGTTGTGGTTTAGCTTCAGTCGGCAATTAAGCACCACACAGCCACTCGCTCACCCTTCCCCTCCCCCCCCCCCCCGGTGGGATGGCAGAGAGAATAGGAAGAGCAGAAGTAAGAAAACTCATGGGTTGAGATAAGAACAGTTTAATAATTGGGGAAAAAATGTAATAATAGTAAATTGTAATGAAAAGGAAAACAACAAGAGAGCGAGAGAGGAACAAAACCCAGAAAAAACCCAAGTGATGCAACCACTCACCACACGCTGACTGACACCCAGCCCGTCCCCGAGCAGCCATCACTGCCCCCCGGCCAACTTCCCGCAGTTTATATACTGAGCATGACGCCATACGGTATGGAATAGCCCCTTGGCCAGTTAGGATCAGCTATCTTGGCTGTGCCTTCATTAAGATCAGGAGTAAGATCAGCCCTTCTACTCTGTCTGGGCAACTGTCCACTAGAAACTGGAACAGCAGTTTTCCTGGAAGAACCCCCTTTGGTTATTGTTTTTCCTTGCAACTCACGTACCCACGCCTCTAGGGTCGAGGTAGGTTTTCCATCCCACTTCCTCATGTCCTCTCCATGGTCATGCAGGTAAAACCACAGGGTGGCCTGTGTTGTGTACCCTCTATATCCTCTCTCTTGAGCAGAAGAATGCTGACTCCTAATAGCTGAGACACTGGTCTGTACAGCTGGGGAGTAGGATCTATCCTCTTTGAGTTGCTGGACCAGTTTCTCGCAGCTGAGAGAAGGAGGAAGAGATACTTTCTTCGTATTCCCGCAGTTGGCTAGCCGCTTCATCCACCATCGGTTCCTCTCTGTCTTTCCAGATCAGTGTTGCCATTGAGTTGGCATACAACGCTGTGCGCTGGTGTGCTCTGTACCAACTTCCACCACATGGGTCGTGTGCACTTAACTTCATCTGGATCATCGGATAACTGCCCATTGTCCAGGTCACCATAAATCCCCTCCAGCACAGTTAATTTCCTCAGGTACTGGATACCTCTCTCCATGGTGGTCCATTTGCCTGGGCAATATATAACATCTTCCTTGAAGGGATATCTTTCCTTCATAGCTGGCAGGAGTCACCTCCAGAGACTGAGGGCTTGTGCCCCTTTTCCAATCGCTCTGTCAATGCCCCCTTCCCTAGAAAGGGATCCCAGCTGTTTGGCTTCCCTACCCTCTAATTCCAGGCTACCAGCCCCACTATCCCAGCATTGGAGCAGCCAGGTGACAATGTGCTCACCTGGACAACAGCTGAAATCTTTTTGCATATCTCGCAGCTCACTCAGGGATAGGGATCAGGTGGTTTCCATCTCGTTTACAAGTTCTTCCTCTTCCTCCTCCTCTCCCTGTGATGGCTCTGTTTTTTCATCCTCCCTTTCTAAACGAGCTGACTTTTGCTTCCAAGATTTCTTCTCGTGTATAGGGGTGACTGATACTGGCATGGGTTGGTTCCCTGGTTCAGCCACAGTGCCTGTTGTAGGGGTTGGAGTAACTGCAGTGTCTGTCGCTGAGGTTGGAGTAGCCGCAATGCCCGTTGCCGAGGGGGTTGGAGTAGCCGTAGTGCCTGTCGCAGGGGGGTTGGAGTAGCCGCAGTGCCTGTCATGGTGGGGCTGGAGTAGCTGTGGTGCCTGTTGCTTTGTCGCCAGATCCAGAGACCTTCTCTTCCACTTGAGGGTTCTGAATGGTGTCGAACAGGGCTTGATAGGCATGAGCCAAGCTCCAGCACATTGCAGTGATTTGTGTCTCTCTGGAATTGCCAGGGTGACAGCATACCTTTTCCAAATATTTTACTAGTTTTCCAGGATCCTGCACTTGTTCAGGCATGAAGTTCTAAAACAGTTGAGGTGCCCACCATCCTAGGCATTTGCCCATGCTATCCCACACACCCTGCCACTCATAACTACCCAGCCCTGGGGCAGATGTCTAGATTATATTCTTAAATTTCTTATTAACGTTAGACAAAACCAAAACAATATTCCCAAGCAATACCAACAGAAGCATCTTAACTACCCAAGGATGTTCAAGATACTGAAAGGTTATTGTAAGGAAGGAGGAAACATCACCGAAGAAGGTAGCAAAGGTGCCATTTTGTATTTTTTCCATAAAAAACCTCTCAGAGGAAGAAGTATAATTGATAATTTTCTCCACCAGGTGGTACACGAAGTACTGCAATGGCTTCAGTACAAAACTTAGATACAAAATCAAGCTCAAGGTCACTGTTTTAATAACAACTCTCACAGGCAAAACATCACTAATCATAGCAGAGCACAGCAAACTGAAAAAAACAACCCCAATCTTTAACATGTACAGCAAAATAATCAGCATGGTGCAGACCACATAAACCAATATAGAGAACAGGTGAATCAATATTGTGACCTGCAACTATTAACAGATCTAAATTCCTTAGTATGCTCTGGTTAATCTGTAATTATCTCAAACCCTTCATGCCCCACATTGGGCACCAAAAAGGACTGTTGTGGTTTAGCTTCAGTCAGCAACTAAGCCCCACACAGCCGCTCGCTCACCCTCCCCCCACGGTGGGATGGGGGAGAGAATCGAAAGGGCAAAAGTAAGAAAACTTGTGCATTGACATCAGAACAGTTTAATAATTTGGGGAAAAAAAAATTAGTAAAGTGTAATGAGAAGGAAGACAACAAGAAAGTGAGAGAGGAACAAAACCCAGGAAAAAAAAAACAAGTGATGCAACCCCTTACCACCTGCCAACGGACGCCCAGCCCATCCCTGAGCAGCAATTGCTGTCCCAGGGCCAACTCCCCCCAGTTTCTATACTGAGCATAATGCCATACAGTATGGAATAGCCCTTTGGCCAGTTTGGATCAACTCTCCTGGCTGTGTGAGGGCACAAGAAGCCCTCCCAGCTTCTTGTCCACCTGGCAGAGCATGGGAAGCTGAAAAGTCCTTGACCATTGTAAACATTACTTAGCAACAACTAAGCCATCAGTGTGTTATCAACATTATTCTCATACTAAATCCAAAGCACTATACCAACTACTACGAAGAAAATGAACTCTATCCCAGCCAAAACCAGGACACTCCCCTCCCTACATGTGTGTTGTCCTCTCCATTCCTTTCCTTCCCACACTCCCTTCTCTCCAGCCCTGGCTACACAATCTACCTGTTCAGGCAAATGTGACATTCCCTCATGAGTCAATTTGACTCAGTAAAATCTCAGAAAACTACCCAATTTTCCTGCTGGCTTATTCAACACTTCAGGGTTGAATGAGTGCCAGAGCTGGTACAAGATCCATAACAAAAATGTATGGCCAGAGGAAAGGCAATAAGATGAAAACTGAGGAGATGGTCCTTCCTTCCTTTGGCAGCTCTGAAGCATTAATTTGCATTGTTGCATCTCCCCAGATCAAACCATGAGAGAATTTCTAGATTTGCTGGGAAAATGGTGTGAGGGGAAAAGAGAACTGGCAGTTCCTTCAGTGAAGAGTGAGGAGTTGTGAATGGTAACTGCCCAGCTGCAGGGGGGAGAAAGTGGATTGACATGTTTAAATCCTGCACTCTTCATTGACCTCAAACCCAAGAGACTTCTACAACAGGAAGTAATTCAGGTTATGCCAGATGATTAAAAATATAAAGATGAGATTGTAGAAGCAAAATCAGAAAGGCTGAGATGGGGAATAAGATAAAACTTGCAAGGAATGTCATGTGTAGGAAAAAGCATCTGTAAGGATGCTGTCAATAAAAGGAAGAGCCAGCAAAGAGTTGTTCTGCTGTTCAGCTAATTGGGTGTGGTTTTGACACATAACACTGAGGAAGCTAGGATGTTCAATTACTTTTTGCATTTGCCCTCTGTAAAAAGGTTAGCTGCAGCACAGCAGACACTGATAACCGGTAAAAGAGGTAAGAGTTAACCCTCTGGTAATGAAGAGAAATGTTTACACATTGGCTGGACTTGATGAAATACTGAGATGCTTAAAGAACTGATCAGTGAAGTCTCAGGCCTGTTTATGCTTATCTTTGAGAACTTACAGAGTACAGGGAGCATACTGCATTACTAGACAAGGCAAGAACAGGCCTATCTTTGAAAGGAAAAAAGGAGGACCTGGGAGTTATTGAACAGCTGGCTTAACTTCAGCTCCTGAAAAAATACTGAAGCACATAGGCTGTTTATTTGCAGGCAGCTAAAATTTACTAGGAAGATGAGCAACAGCCAACACAGCTTTCTCTAGAACAAACGGTGTCAAACCAATCTAATTTCTTACTTTGACAAAGTAAAAATCTTTGATGTCAGATGAGAAATAACAAATGCCAGTTATTTTAATTTTAGTTCTTTAGTGCTTTTCATATTCTCATTATGAATCTCCTTTTCTGCAGGTCTTTAAGAAAGGATTGAACTGCTCCCTGCCAGAGATGTTGTAAGTATAGTCGATCCTGTCCTCAGGCCAAAGGTTAGTGGGAGAGGCTAGGGCTGGTGAAATCCAGTCCAGTTTGTCTGCATCTCTGATAAGTTAAAAAGTAGATTCAATGACACTTTCACTCTTCACAACAAAACAGAAAATAATATAAATACTTAGGCTGTAAATGAAGTTCAGCTTGAATACATTTAATGTGATTGCAAGGTAGTTATGCTATTCAAATACACAGCACTATGAGCAGTATTTCCTATTAACTTAAGTGTAATGAAACAGTGTTATTTAAGGCCATCTTATAAAGGAGCTACTAATTGCTATGGGATTTGCCTTGTTTTATTGCAGAAGTCTAAGGCTGAATCAGCTTCAGCCCAAACAACAGTAACCTGATGAGTGCCAAAAGCTTTCCCTCTTTCTCCAAATAAACATGTAAGAAATATAAATGTGAAAAGTCCCTTCATGTATGCTTGTGATATCAGCTCCCCTGAATGCTTAGGAATCAAGGTAGGAAGGGTAAAACAATGGTATAAATAAAGCAGCATCCTCCCAGACAGGACATGTCATCCTGTAGCCTGACCCTTTTTGACAAGAATGCTTTGCCAAGACAGGGAAGAGGACAATAAATAGCCCTTGCATGGAGAAGTGCATTGTGCTAGTGGCAGTGGGCAGATAGGCTGACCAAGAGCTGCCTGGAGCCCGGGATGTGCCATTGCCAAGTCAGAGGGGCAGAGATAAACCACTGTGTAGATAGACCTCTCTTACATTAAATTTTTTTTCTGAGTGCTGGAGGTCCTGGAAAAAAAATACACTTTGTTTTAAGGACACTGTTTTGTAATCATTGCTCTGTACTCTCCATAGGCTGCTCAAGAAGCAGTTTACAGACACCAAGCAGCAAAGGTTAGAAATGACAGGGAAAGTAATTTCAATCTCCTGCTGAAGGTGATTGTATAGAGTGATGTCTTTTCCCTAAGAAGTGAAGACACATGTCTGCTGTGTGGAAAGGACACAACTTAAGCTGAGTATTCACTATGAGAAATGCATGTCCCAAAGTGCATCCTGCATACCTACCCGCTGCGCAGGGCACACTGAGGCATGCTGCAGCCCTCTGCTCATGTGCACAGATTTTTCTGGAAGAAAAACCTAGATGAACAGGGCACTAGAGTGCTGCCATGTCTCCTTCTGGCATGGACTACATGGGCCAGGGACACTGGGGACACAACCTGCCCCAACAGACCAGAAAAGTCTTGAAGAAGCAGTTTAGAAAAGTTTTGCAATGGCTACCCAGAGTCTCTCTTTCTGCGGCTCCTGAGAGCTCTCTGTCCCGCAGCTCTACTGTGCTGCAGCTATAGTGAAGCATTTCAAAGTGTCCCACTGTCTGTCCTCGCTATCAGCCTGAACTATCATTACTTGCACTAGCCTTTTTCCCTTTTTTTTTTTTCCTTTTGGATGCCACTCCTTTTCATCTCAGTTGTTTCCAAAAGTTATAGCAGATAAAGCTCTTGATGATTTAAACTCTTCTAAAATCTAGCTGAGACTCAAACTTCCCAATTAATGTTTTGTCTCCCAAGAGTCAGCTATAACACGGTCAGTGGCCTGGCCCTTTTCTCTCTGATGAAATGAATGTCTTTCTCTAACGTGGTTAAATTTCACATGACAAGAGCAATAATGACATTTCACACGTCATTCTATGACAAGAGCAATAATGATAAGGTTACTAGAACTCTATATGAGCATTAATTAGTATGGTATTGATTGACAAATAATTCCTGATGAATCACGAGAAGCATTTAATAAAGCTTCTAATGATGCCTGAAGGTTTTGAGGACTTTCTTTGTGCCACCAGGATAAACAAATTAATGTAATAGTGTGTCAATCATTGTTTTCATCTCCAGCATCCTTTTAATTTTTAGTCTTCATCTATATAGTATGAATGAAAAATCAGTCAGTAAAAATGTTTTAAAGTCTCAGTGTCTGGCTTCTGGCCTTTTAAAACCATATGTGTTCTTCTGTCTCTTCAGGCCTAAACCCCATACAGACTAAAGGAACAATTTCATAGTACCTCCAGGCAGAGATCTGGTGGAAAATTAACTACAATGTGAAAAGTGAAACAGTCCTTGCTGAAAAACAATGATGTTGTCTGTTACCTTTGTTAAAGATTTTCTCTATGTAAAAGGTAAACTTGCCCTCTAGTTTGGTTTCACTTCTTTAAGATACTTAAGCATGTTCATAGCTGTCGTGGTTTAACCCCAGCTGGCAACTAAGTTCCACCAGTCACTCCCCTCACTCCCCCCTGGTGGGATGGCAGAGAGAATCGGAAGGGTAAAAGTGAGAAAACTCATGAGATAAAGAAAGTTCAATAAGTAAAGCAAAAGCCATGCACACAAGCAAAGCAAAACAAGGAATTCATTCACTCCTTCCCATGGGCAGGCAGGTGTTCAGCCATCTCCAGGAAAGCAGGGCTCCATCACGCCTAACGGTTACTTGGGAAGACAAACGCCATCACTCTGAACATGTGAAGAAAAACAACTTGTCAGAATCATGGAAACATCAGGAAGAACTACACAATTTTGCTGAAATTCTAGAAGCAATTTGAGCAGGAGTCTCCTCACAGGAAGATGCTCAATTACATCAGAGTACTGGAATACAGACACTCAGTAAAGCAGTGCATGGCTTGGAAGTCCAGAGCACTGTGAAGTCTACCTTCATGTCCAGGGTAATGTAAATTACTTGCATGCATAGAAGGAGAAAGGAGAACAAGTGCTCAAACAAAGGACAGCTTGCTGCTGAGTTGCCTTTTGCCACTTAACTCACAGAAATGTGAAGTGTTCAAAGGCTTCGGTTCTTTCACAGGATATACACCACATCAGGCACCAGCATTTCCACTTCCAAGGCTGAGAATTATTTTCTCAAAATTTAGCCTGTACATTTGAAATATTCATATTTTTACTTTTGTCTATATTAAGTGTCTAACTTGGGTGTGATGCAGGAAAGGATACTTAGAACTCTGTGTTCCTTATATCTGCAGAGAGACAGGCACTTCCCTTTGTCTCATTTCTTGGGCAGAGAGTGGACAAGGATAGCAGCTGTATCAGATGTGACTACATTGAGACTATCTGTATATCAGTGACAGTGACTCTGCTATATTAAAGTTTTTAAAACCTGTTCTTGGCACATGATGAAACCCATTGCTGAGTAGTACACCCAGCAAGTTTGTTTGGTGTAAACATTTCCTAAGACCCCTATTAAACAGTGACCATGCAAACTCTCAGCATGCAGCTGCGGGGGACCCGTGGGTCCAAGCATCATTCCAGGTGTCTGCCCTGGGATCTCTGATGGCATTGCAGATAAGGAAGAGACCCTCAATAAATGATTGCAGTCTTAACATCATATGCAGAATATCCTTCTGAGTGAGTCTAAATGGGTGGGAGGAAGGGTGAATGGAAGGAGCCAGAGGAGAGTGCAGAGGTGTGGAAGACGTGACCCTCCCACAGCTTCAATGCCTATGCCACTGCCAGCAGCTTTTCACATGGCAGCAGTGATATCAATGACACTGAGTATGCGTCAGAGGATGAACTTTCTTCCCCTCCCTCTCATGTTCCTGCTCCTTAAGTTGGTGGGCTGGTTGGCAGGCATAGGAAAGAGATCCAGCACCCCAGGCAGGGCAGCTGCAGGCAGACCTCCAGTCTGAGCTGTCTTGTCTGATGCTTGACTGACACCAGGACCTCATTTGGTGATGCTGTCAACAGCACAGTCCTTGCACTGTAATTTTATTAATTTTCTTAAACTAGGCAGATATACCTATAAGTCTAAAGAAGTGAAAGATACCTCTGCCATTGCCTCCCAGAGAAGAGCAGCACCTGTCTTTGTATAGAAGGACAACAAACTTTCAAAATATTGGCCTGCTATTAAACAGGAGAGGTGAATTAGTCACCAACAAAGCTGAAAAGGCAGAGGTTCTCAACACTTTATTCACCTCTGTCTTTACCAGCACTGTTGGGCCCCAGGCCTTGGGAATAAAAATCCAGGTTGATGTAAACACAGACCGACCATCAGTGAAGGAAGAGTTGGTATGTGAACTATTACAGGAGCTTGACCCCTACAAATTGATGGGCCCTGACAATATCCACATGAGGTTGTTAAGAGAGCTGTCTGACACCATTGCAAGGCTGGTCTCCATAATCTTTGAGGAGTTGTGGAGATCAGGGGATGTCCCAGAAAACTGGAAGAAGGCTAATGTCACCCTCATCTACCAGAAGGGCTTAAAGGAGGATCCAGGAAATTATAGGCCCACCAGTCTTACTTGAGTCCCTGGGAAAGTTATGGAATGAATCCTCCTGGGGGCTATCACAAGTCAAATGAAGCACATGATGGGGAAAAGCCAGCACGGATTCACCAAGGACAAGCCTGATCACCTTCTACAACAAAGTTATTCGCCCAGTTGATGTGGGGCGAGTGGTGAACATTGTCTACCTGGATTTCTCCAAGTCTTTCAGTATGGTTTCCCACAGCCTCCTCCTAGAGAACCTGATGGGTTATGGTCTAGACAAGTGGTCTGTGCGGTGGGTGGGGAACTGGCTGACAGGCCGCACCTGGAGCATGGTGGTAAATAGCTACTTTTCAAACTGGCAACCTGTCACAAGTGGGGTCCCCCAGGGATCGATATTGGGCCCAACGATGTTTAATGTCTTCACAAGTGACCGGGATGATGGGATCGAGTGCACCCTGATGAAGTTTGCTGATGCTACCAAACTGAATGGGGAAGTGGACACTTCTGAAGGGAGAGCCACCCTGCAGGAAGACCTGGATAGGCTGGAAGAGTGGGCTAACAAGAACCTTATGAAGTTCAACAAGGACAAGTGTAAGGTGTTGCACCTGGGAAAACATTACCCAGGAGTGCAGCACAGGCTGGGATCTACCCAGCTGGGGAGCAGCTCTGTCAAAAGGGACCTGGGGGTCCTGGTGGACAAACAACAAGCTCAATATGAGTGAACAGGGCCGCTGCGGCAAAGAAAGCCAACAGGATGCTGGGTTGCATCAACAAGGACATCACCAGCAGAGATAAAGAATTTTATCTTATCATTATCCCATTCTATGCAGCGCTTGTCAGGCCACACCTGGAATACTGTGTTCTGTTGTGGTCCCCGCTATGCAAAAAAGATGTGGACAGGCTGGAGAGGACCCAGAGAAGGGCCACAAAGATGATCAAAGGACTGGGAAGCCCGCCATATGAGGGAAAGGCTGAGAGAACTGGGTTTGTTCAGCCTTCAGAAAAGAAGGCTTAGGGGAGACTTTATCACCATGTTCCAGTATTTAAAGGGTGGCTACAAAGAAGATGGAGACTCTCTTTTTACAAGCATTCACAGGGAAAAAACAAGGGGTACTGGGTACAAGTTGCTCCTGGAGAGATTCCGATTGGACACGGGGAAAATTTTTCACAATGAGAACAATCAGCCATTGGAATAATCTCCCAGGGAAGTGGTGGATCCCCCAACATTGGACATTTTTAAGATTCAGCTGGACAGGGTGCTGGGCCATCTTGTCTAGACCATGCTTTTGCCAAGAAAGGTTGGACTGGATGATCCTTGAGGTCCCTTCCAGCCTGGCATTCTATGATTTGAAGTCGATATACTGCAGACAAGGCTTATGGCAAAACTGCAGAAAGGCTAAGCCCAGGTGAGGTCTGAACAGTCAAAATGTTCCCTCTAGACTCTGCAGAAAGCAGAGTAGATAAAGAGGGACTTGGGAAAGAGAGGGGAAAACTAGGTTTTGGGAAACTGGTGTTTGGCATTAACAAAGTTGGTAGTCTCACTAAATCTGAAGTTAACTAAAGAAAAGTTCATCACAGATGGAAGCAACAGATAATGTGGCAGTGAAAGAGACACCATTGTGTATCTGAACACAAAACAATAGTGAAAAGAGAGAGAGAGAGAGAGCACACTTTGTGGTGTGGCCATTTCTAATCATCGGTGCATTGGTAACGGAGACTCAGTGAAATTGTCCAAGAAATTTCCTGCCTGGTTTCAAGGCAGGGAGTTGTCTTCTTGCATCTCAGAGATCAATGCCTGCATTCTTGCTTAGGCTGCACGAAGTCCATACAGTAAAGATGGAAGGCACTCCTTTTTAATGTCTCCTTCCTCCCATAGAGACCATGTACAGACAAGCCACATGAGGTTATGGTGTGAAAGCAGAACATAATCAAGGTTTTACTTAAGATTTTTTTTTCCAAAAAGAGAATGCTATTTCTTGTTTCTTTGGCAGCTGGTAGTGAGATAAGCAAAACATCAAGCAATGGCAGGAATGCCAAAATAATAGAAACAAATATGCTTTTTCCATTTCCAAGCTCTTCTCCCTAGAGCGTGCCACTTCTTTTCACTTTCAGTGAATAATTAGAAAATAGAAGACAACTCAAGTGCTGTCTTAGGAGACCATGTGGAACAAGAACCAGGCTTGTTTACCATTATGAAGGCTTGAATGACACTGCTATCTGTGTAGTCCAAAAGAACAGTGCAACATTTTACCTTCAAACTTCTCATTAAAAATAACAGAAGTCAGCAGAGGATGCCAGCATGTTCATTGTAACATTTTAATTAGTAAGTCCTCCTTTTACTAACTGCAAATCGAGGAGAAAAGCATTGATTTATATGAATGTCAAGGAGCATTAAAGGAATGCCTATTTTTGGGAAAAAAATACTGTGAAAATATGGCAATAAGTAAGAGCAGGGTGTGAGTTTGAAGGCTGTTTAAGCATTGGCATATTTTAAAACACATAGATAAGAGCAGTGTGTTATTAATGCACACACTGTCACTGTGCATTGCTGTTGGAAGATGAACATAATATTTTGCTTTTCATTGTTATGAAAAAATTAAAACCAGACTTTTGACAGTTTATAAACACATCTTCTAAGGTTGAATGTTAATGATGAAAATGTTAGCAAATAGGAATAAGAAAAATGTTGGTTTAGTAAAAGGAAAAGCAAAGCACACAAAACTGGAGGAAATAATTCATTTGTTGAATACCAGCCATAAAGGTCCAAAAAGTGAGAGCACTGTATAGCAATCTAACATGCTGCTTTGGAAAAATCACAAATGAGTCATAAAATTGTGACTCTGTATTACTTACAGGAGAAGCAGTACTACATATATCCTCATTTGGGCATTTCTAGCCACAAGAAACACAGTAATGCTTGTATCTGTTTTTCCCATGGGCATATACTACACCCATGGAATAATTCATCCTACAGCTATTGGGCTAAAGTGAATACAAAACACACAGTGCAGGAGTGTCTTTAGATATTTTATTCAGTATTTTTTTCTTATATTTTCTGATTCCCTGACCTTTCTGAATATTTTTGCATTCTCCTTGATTTTGCTAGACTTCGAAGATGTGGATTGTGGTACAGTGACAGTCTTCACCTCCCTTTGTAAGTGAAAAGCAAAACTAGGATTTCAGTGTTTTGCTGAAATCACTGAAAGTGATTTCAACTGAAATCACTGCAACTGAAAGCTGAATTACCCCTATAGTGCAAAGAAATATTGGGTGGGAAGACAAATCACGTCCCCTTACCAATTTTTCCTTCAGGTATTCCAGGGCTGGGAGAGGGAGAAGAGCAGTGCTCTGTTTCACTGCTTAAATTTGCCTGGCCCGTAGTGCCCCCAAGTACAGAAACAGGCCAACCTGTTTGTTGTTGCCATTTGCTGTCAGCAGAGCTCAGTTGGGCCTCCACCTCCACCTTCCCAAGAGGACTTTCTTGTCCCTTGTTACTTTAGAGACATTCATTACATGCAGGTTGATTTCACTGCATGGAGAGATGTTGTGAGAAAAATTAACATGAGCTAAGCCACATCAAAATTTCAATATGTTCTTCTGGTAGCCAGGCTCCCTTTGGGTTGACACAACAGTACATGGGTCTTTAACAGTTCTTTAATTGAGAAGAAAATAGCACACTCAAATCTAATAGCTGGAGGCTGAAGGCAAAGAAATTAACACTGGAAATAAAGCTAACATTTGTAAAGGAATACATAACTAAATATTGAAACAATTATTTGAGGGATGTGATGGACCCTCTATGTGCCAGCCTCTTTACAGCAAGACCAGGCCATTTTCCAGGCCATGTGATGCTGACATTCTGACTTGATGATCATGATAGCTTTTTACTTTAAGATCTGTAAGTCTACAGAATTAAGTATTTCATAGCGGTTAAAAATATATGCTAACGAAATAGGCTATTAGTTAATTACTTAATTCAAAGCTTTTGAAAGGATTCTAATTTGTTGGACTTTTCTTGTACAGTGAAAGGCATTTCAGTTTGATTGTAAGTTTAGCCTAAGTAAAGTTCTTAACCAGATATTTGAGAATTGAGTTATGTTTTGTCTTGCCATGAAAATATACCAGAGGTCACTTAGTTCTTTATATTAAAATATGTGTAGTATTTAAGCATTGCTATCTTTGATTTGTTGTTGTTTATTGCCAAAACTAATGTATCTATGCACCATTAAGTTTGCAGTGTTTGCAACTGAGCTAAGTGAACTGTCACACTCCTGTGTTGTGCGCACCTTCTACTTGAGGCGATAGCAAAAAACCTCATCCTTTAACAGTAGGAGTGTCCAGGAGGCCTGGCCTGACCACCTGAGGGAAAAAAAAGAAAATAAAACTTAGAACAGTTTCTCTGGCAGATCATTCTTTATACTAAGCAAAGTTCATGAGAAGACTTCCACTGATTTTAACAAACTTCAAGAGCTCAAGGATCTGTCTTCTTCAGCTGAAGCTTTCACAAAAGTCTGAGCGCTAAAGCTATTAGCAGAAAGGTAAAACACTTGATCCTGCTCCACCAGTGCTGCTCATGGAAAAAAAAGACTTAAAGCTTAGGTATGGGTACTACCAAAAATGGATGCTTCAGGGGCAGAGAGGACTGCAGCTGGCTGCTTGCGGGAGGAGCTGAAAACAATGTGTGAGAGCAAATGCTTTTTCTCCATAAGCAAAGTCAGGTTCCATAATAGTTCCTCCAGGTCACTACCGAGTACACTACTTGTACTCGCTAACCTACTCCCGCCCCAACACACATCTTTTCAACATCAAGAGATCAGAGATCCTCCTGGGTTTTCCAACCTGAGGTTAAAACATAGCAGCTGTCACTTACATATGGGTAACACACTATCTAAATACACCAAGGGCCTGTCAGAATGTGAACTGAGACTTGGGCAACACGAGTGCTGGCTCCTTTTGAAGGTGAAACAAATGATACCCTCTTCTGATTACTTGAGCATACCTGTAAGCCATGTTATGAAATAATTCAGCTGAAGCTTCCTAAACTTCAGAGTGGGGAAGAAAGAAGTTACAGTTAGTTTAAATCTCCAAATATCTGCAAGAGATTCCCTTTTCACTGGAAATTTCTATCAAGCTACTATCTGGCAAGTTTCCCTTTCAGAAAATATTTTCAACAATATTTTCAGGTCATGAAAAGGAAATTGATGGTAGGAATGGTACAGTGTAAACTACAGCTCTGCTGAAATGAGGAAAGCAATTATATCTAGTAAGGAGATAACGTATTAGAGCTAGAAAGATAGAGATAAAGGCAACAAAAGAGCTGTTATGCTTGCACCTCACAATCTAAGCTTATAGTAACAGTGTATATAGAGTGATATATACTTCAGAGCAAGATAAGACTAAGATAGTATTTGGAAAAGTTATTGTTGTTCAGATAAAGTGAGATCTGAATTTTAAAGCAGAAATAACATACAAGGCACTAAAACAATGGGATAAATTATCAACAGGAATCAGTAGAGTTTTCTGCTTTACACCCTTGATGACCTGCCCTTACATTTCACTTAGTAGTTAATCTGAATTAAGATGTATATTTTTAATCATTTGCAGTTTATTTTCTTTTTTTTTTTTGATAGGCAAATGACCTTTAAAGCCATCAATGATTTTTGTCTGTCTGAAGATTAAGAACAGATGACAGGATCTGTCACTAAGGAAGAAAGGATATGAGCACGGATTCACAGAGCATCTGAAGAAATTAAGTGGGAAGAAAAAAGGTAGCGTGTCATTGTGCTTTCAGAAGCAGCACCTCACAGAAAGAAGTACCCAGCCTTTGTTCCAAAGGCTGATAGATGCTGTTTAAATTAATTTCCAGATAATGTAATGTATAATAATTACAGATTTATCAACAAGTTTTATCTGAAGAATTATGTAAAATGTTAAAACCTGCTTCTTTCAGGGAGGCAGATTTTAGTAGTTTTGCTGATTTCTCATCATACAGTGTCTCTAATACTGTGCTTTACTACAGTGTGATATTGTCATGAGGGCTGAGCTTCTGGCTAGACAAGGAAAAATAAGACCCTTGGTAAATACCCAGAACTTTCTGAAGGTTTGTTTCTTTGTGTGGATCCATTAGTTGGCATGACTTGTGACTTGTGTATATGAATAAGTGCAGGGAATAAGAATGAGACCTGCTGCTGGAAAAGAGAAATTCAGGTTTTAAAAAATAGTCAAGACTTTTTTCCTTTTGGGACAGTCTACGTTACCCTGAAAACCAGAACCATATGATTTGGATTTTATAGTATGACCACCTCTATATGTGATGTTATTTTGCATATTCATCTTATTTTGGTAAAACCTTAACCTTGAGAGAGTTTTCTCCTCATCTGGCCAAACTGTCAAAGTGATGGACATGAGCACTTGTAACTCTTTATCCCGTACAGTTTATTTCTGGCATCTTTCTTGCTCCTGACTTAAAGTGGGCACATAACTGACACTGTTTTGTCTTCATTCTTGTACAAATGCCATACTGCAGCCTCAAAGGTGCTCTGGCTAAGAAATCAGGTTTTTACCAGCATCTATCTGAATTACAACATTGCTTTCAAGAATAAGAAAGGGAGGTGTTTTTCAGCCAGGAGCTGTGGCTTTTTGAAGTTCTCTAATTAACTACGGTCTGTTTAATTTCTTCAATGTATGGGCCAAATCTTTTTCATATGGGCACCACTGGCATCCAATAAGGAGAATATTTGCTTTTGGAGAGTCAGGGAATTGTGCTTTAATTGCAAACAGTTGGTAATAGGCTGTTTTTTATGTTACCAGATGTAAGCTTTCTTGGCTTCTTGATGTTTAGCATGTTGCTTATCAAACATCTGAGAATTACAGCTACTGTAAAAATTCCCTCTTCCTCTTAGCTTTACCTACTCCCAGTAATTCTTACCTTACTGCAGCAATTTTTATTATTTTAAAATAAGTTTAACATTCACAGAAATCATTCTGTGCATCTCACTCTTAGCACAGCATTTATATCTGCTGTCCAAAGCTGCCATTGCAGCCATTGCTGCCATTATTTGGAGGTGGTTTGTATCCCATCAGCATCACTCGGGTAACAGGTGGGCACACCCTGACCGGCTGCCTATGGGCAGCTCTCTCCCACCCTTTACGCATGGGAATCTCCTGGGTCAAGTTGCATTCCTTGGTTGGCATCATGAAGACCCACAAAAGGGAGGAGAGATTTCCTCACCATAGTGGGATAAAAAAAAAACCAACCAAAAACCCTCCCATTTAAGCACTACAGGACCCTTGTATAAATGTCAATGGAAATACTGAAGTCTTAGTTTTGAAGGCTTTTTTTTTTTTTACACATTTTATGCACACACTTTTTTTTCTCTTTGATATACTGGGGGAAAAAATTAAACCCACAAAAATAGAGACTGAGACCTAGGTATTAAATTTCCCTTATACCAGTATATATCTGATAGGATGCAAATCATATTTCTGATTAGCAAAAAAAACCCCCATTGGGTACATGAATCTGGAACTGGTTTAGAGCAGCTATCATAAGGTTATTTTGAATACAACTTGTGAACTTGTATTGTTAACTCAACCAGCTCCTGTGTGAAATTATTAATACTTGGATATATACGCTCAGAAAGCAGAACCATGTTTAACAAAATGAGGATGGTTGCAAGGAAATCAGTTCCTTCTTAAAATCTATTAGAAAAGAAGGAATCAAGCAAACATTAATTATTTACTTTGGAAGAAGAAGAGTTTTTTACAATGCATAATATTGAAAAGGCAAATATTAATGCTGGAATATTTATGATGTTAGATGTTGATGTTCCCCCCAATGAAGGGCACATTTAGTGCACTGAGACATTAAATGATGCAAGAAACAGCAAGAGAGAATATCTTAGTTAGGTTATAGAATAGCTATACTTCGAGGATGTGAATGTGGAAAAAGCAGAGGCTGTTAAGGCTTGATTTTGCCACACAGTCTCTATGAACGGTATCAGCCATGGGCAGATACATTTCAGGAGCACTTGCCCATAGAAATCTGATTGGAGCTATTCATTAGAGGAGGACCCAAATACAGTAGCACAAAGTTATCACATCTAAATGGGCAAAATTTTGAAAAAACATGACTTAGGTAAATTAAATTATTAGATTGGCAAATTTCTTGAAAGTGGATTCAAGGGAAAGAAAAGTGAAGGGAGACAGTCTGTGTTTATTGCTGCGGTTCCAGCAGCACAGCTGTGGTTCTGGTTGAGTTGGCTCCTCCATTTACAGCCCAAATGCCCCAAGGTTTATTATCCCGGATGTTTTATACTACAGCAGGCTGAAAGTGAATATATGGATGTTAGTGAAACAGGTTGTGTAAAGTTAATCCTTTCTAAAATTACAGAACAGTAATATACAGAAGGCGGAATGTGATTTTAGATAATGTGGAAGTGAGATCTCCTTTTTATTAGCTTCAGAGGAAAATATGTTGTTTCAGAATACATAAATTTTTGTAATAAGAAAGGAACCTTTTAATGTCTTAAAATGAAGAATGAAACATCGCTATTGGTTATGCCCAGGCAAAGTTTTCCTGAAAGGCTATTGTCATAGACACAGTAATTCAATGTGAATTTAAGTACAGCCTATTTTTGGAATAATAAACTCATGGGCTAAGGATGTGGGTATTCTGACATATACAGAGAGATGCTGAAATAAATCCTTGTTTGTAATCCACATCAATATTTTACTGAAAAAAAAGAAAAAAAAGGCAGATCTTGTTCCAATATTTTAAATATATATTTTAAATGTGTTTCTCTAAAGAGATGGAGACCAGCAGTATGTATTTGGCACAAGTCAGCAGGGAATCTTTCCTGAGTAAAGACTGAAGTCATTGAAGCTAGATAATATTAGAATAGCAGAGCACTGATGGATTCAGTCACAATTTCCATTTCTGCTTTCCTGGGTACCTTAATCAGTAGTTATGCACCTTGGTTTTCTTGGGCAGGGAGAAACTGTCTCCTGACCCACCCGGTAGCCCTGTGCTTGTAACCCACATGTGAAAGTGGAGAGCCAAAGGGTGGTGCCCTGAGAACTGTGTTCCGAGAACAAGAGCCAGGCTGAGTGTCTTGTGTGTCTAGGTGAAGGGAGAGCTGAGCACAAACCCTCCCACGCTGCCCTGCCATGTGGTCCCTGGCCCCTGCCTGCTGCCCTTCCTCCTCTGCCAGCCCTGGAGCAGGGCACCCACACCCACATGCTGCTGCCTCTGAGTATTCTCAGCAAAGGAGCTCATAGCCAGAAAACAAGTACCCTGGCTCCTTCCTAAACACTGCAGTGGGTTTCTCATTTCACATATCAGGAGAAGCATGGGAAAAAAAAAAAGTTTCTTTTTTACAGTGGCTAGTTGTGCATCTGCTGATATTGCCTTGGTGTTGAAAAAGCTGCCAAGGGAGACGAAGCACTCTTCCTACTCCTTATTAATACTTGCAATTGCTGCATATGCCATAAAGTTGCTGAGCCAGAGAGCTTAGGGAAAACGCCGTGTGCTAACAGCAAGCTCTAAAACAGAAAGTCTGCTCGGGTAATTCTTCAGCATAGGCTTTAAGGAAGAGTACATGCATTGTAAAGGGAACAACTTATTTCAGGGTATATTAGCCTAGAACCTATAAAGCCGAGGAGTAGAAAGAGCTTGCAGGAGTCAACGTACTTCATGCCAGAGGTGAAGAGTCCTTCCCTAAATGAAGAGCTAATACAACTTTTTCACTTAATACACCTCCCAGCAATAGTGCAAAACTAATTAAGCCTCACTTCCATGCCTCCTATGTGGCACTTTTCTCTGCTTCATCTAAGGAACAAACCTCTGTCCTCCCTATTCCTTTCCTGGAGGAGCCCTGCACCTCTGTATCCTCAGGGATAAGAGGCTATGAATCCCTGAAATCCCTCCTCAGTCCTTCTGGGAGACCCTGTGATATTTCTTGTACCCTGGGGAGGTTCCTGAGCCACCCCAGGGGCCTGGCTATCCCCTCCCTCCTTCCCTGCCCTGCTCATCCCTCCCGGTGTGGGTTTACCTCCCTGCTCCTCCCTTATCCCTCACCCTCTCGCTGCCAGGAGACACAGCCTTGAGGGCTGTGCACAGAGGGAGTGGTGGGGCAGGTGGTTAAAAAGCCCTAAAAACAGGGGTCCTGGATACTCCTTCCTGCTCCTGTGGGAGAGGACACGCAGGGGAGAGGAGGGCCTGAAACACCCTTCCCAAAACTGCCAGGGCTGGAGCCTGCCCGACCTGCGCTCAGGCCAGCTGAGGCCAGGGCAGCCATCCTGCCCCTGGAAAGACCTAATAGCAATAACGACCACACCAAGGAGTCATATCTCACTCCTCTTATCACAGAAGGCCTTTAAAATCTTCTCCACATCCTTGCAGAAGCCTGACAGCCGTTTTTTACCCTGGTGCAAGGAGCCAGGGGCACACAGCAGTACTGTGTCAGTAGATGTATGGTTTGAAAGCCCTGCTGCAATCTGCTGAGGGGGTAAAAGCTATTCTCCCTCCGGCTACAGACTTCAGAGCCCCCTTTCTCACCCTCTGAAGGAGCCACTTCCCCAACACCCGGTCGCCTGCCTGCGGCAGGGCCAGGAGGGAGCTGCCAGGGCCGTGCCGGTGCGGGGCACCCTGTGGGGTGCAGTGGGACAGTGTGGGGCACGGGTGCCACGCTGGTGGGGAAAGCAATGGCAGGCAGCGAGGTGGAGGACAGCAGGGAGAGCCTCGTGTTCCTGCAGTGGTGTAAGCTCTGTACCCAGGAGGTGCCATGAAATACCATGATCAGGAACTCCAGCTACTCCCAAAATAGCCAGTGAGACTGATGAAAAGAGGCACCTGCACCCCAAAAGGAGGCAGAAAAGTCACGACTGAGGCCAGGGCGTGTTCCCTGTTAGCGAGGAGTCCCTGCTAGGAGGTGGCAGATGCTGGAGCTCACGGCCAGGAGGACACTCTTGATGCAGAAGTTCAGAGGATGCACATGAGGTGCCAAGGTAAGGCAGTCTGTTACTGGGAGCCTGCTTGAATGTCTGTCTGGGAAGGACCCAAGGGTCTCTCAGGAAGAGGGAGAACTTGGAACCCTGACCAGGCCTTTGTTTCCAAGTCTCCCTCCTAAAAATTGGCGAGTTGCTACCTAGCTATGAATCCAACCCAGTCTTCCCTGACCATTTTTAAGCACACAGAGGCCATCAGCAGGTTATGTAATTAACGGTATCCATAACCTGGTTTATCTTGACTCCTACTTGATTGATGTGTTTCCTAGTGCTTCCAGTAAAAAAGGGAAAGGTTTTGGACACTGCATTGTGAACACATAAGCAAGAAGTGAGCAGGCATGTCCTGTTCACCCCTTTGTTTCACGTTTGATGGTGTATGCAAGCCCGGTGTCCTGCTCTGGACTTCTTTCTTTGTGAATACTGGATTTTCTGCTGAATTTGGTTTTGTTTTTTATAAAATTATTTAAAATGGTTAGTCTAGGTCACAAGTTCTGCTCAGAGAAGCCTTTTTTCATTTCCCCTGTCTCTTCTCCTGTATGCGCACACATACACATGGCGCACAGTCTGTGTTTTCCAGTCCTTATGGCCTGCAAGTCCTAACCTGTCCAGGAGACTTGGCTGTGGAGGTGAGGGAGGATTGCAATCATACATACCAGGCATATGTATTAGACAACATGCACTGAAGAACTAGTTACCAGCAAGTGACTGGTTTTTGTTCTTACCTACCTGTCTGTATGCTTCATTCACACCACAGCACCCAAATGTACAAGCTCTTCCTCTCCTAGAACCACATATTCTGCAACTTGGAGGAGGGTTTTGTCATTTTTATGGAAAAAAATGCCCTCTTCCATCTCTTGGAAGCCATGCTGTTCCTGCACAAGCTCCCTGTAGCCTTGCTGCCAGCCTCTGGGGCTGAGCCCTCCCCAGAGGTGCCACCAACATCTGCTCAGCCTTCACAGGAATATGGGAACCTTCCCAGGAGCTGTCTTCAGTGCCACAGGGTGCTGGGCTGTGCTCAGGTCCCTGCCTTGAGACAGCTGTGCCTCTGGAGCCTGCCAGGTGGAGGAAGAGCCCAGCAACCTTTCTAAAGGATTTTGTTTTGTAGAGGTGCAAAGTACATGTTCTTGACATCCTAGGTTTGCAGTGATAGGTCAGTCCCAAGGTGTGTGATTTAGGAAAGGAAACATTGTATTTGAATTAAAATCTGAGGTGAATAAACAGATATTTAGATCCAGAAGCAGATTTTGAGGTGGACCTCAAAGAGGACTGCCATTCACAGGCAGAGGGCCGAAGAGCTTGTGCTTCAACTTCAGGAAAAAACTCCTTTTTTTTTTCTATTTCTGCTCCATACCGTTGTACAAATTATATAGTGGGCAAAATTATTCAGAGCACGGCTGTATATTGACAAGCATCTGTGGTCTGGGAGGTTTTGGGCATGAGTTCATAAGCCAGAAGCCTTTCTCAAAGGTTTGATGGAGACTCGTCGTGGTATGCAGGCCAGATGTGCAGAAGGTTTACTTTCTCCCCTTCCAGTGTAGGGTCCAGGTGGTGAAAGGTCCTGAAAAGGGGATGCAGTTCAGAATGGTGCATGGTCCCCAAGTTTGAAAGCACTTCTGTGTCATCCATTAATGTATCTTTTTAATGTTAACGCATCTGTGACTGAAATTATTTATATTTGCCAGAGTAGGTTCTTCTAGACAACAGAAACAGTATGTATATCTTCTGATAAAGGTACCTACCTGCGGGTTGATTGAAGAGGAAAGCTTCCCAACAGTGGACATAATGGTTGTTGAAGTGCTTTTTCATGTTAAGAAAAAGTGTCTCTCATAAGGAAATGAGGCAGGTGAAGCTCAAGGAAAAGGAGAAAATTGTGACAAGGGGCACAAAGTTTCAGTCTTTTTTTAAAAGAGTAAGTGCAAGTAGCAAAATGGAGTGAGGAATGGGAAAATGAAGACTTTAAAAAACAGAAATCAAATACAAATGCTTATTAAATGTCTGATACCTTCTTGCTGAGGGGGCAGTAAAAGATGGATAAAGCTCTGGCTCTACCTGGTGCACACAGCGTGCAGCATCCTATCTGCCCATATGAGTGGCATTTGATGGCACATGGTGTATTAGAGCATCACTGGGTAGCTTCTGAGACTGTTTCCATCTTGAGAGACATTGCCTAAGTATCTCTGCGTGTATTGACGATCATCCAAAAAGCAACTTATTCAGCATGAGCCCCTAAGAATATCTGTAATGGGTGCTGCAGAGCTGCTCCCAGTGCCTGTGGTCTGTGCCTAAGTGAAGACCAGTGGGCCATGCTACTCTAGTGTACTCTGCAGTTCAGATGACAGGAGCAGAGGAAGAAGAGAAGGAAGGCTGTGACATGGCGTCTGTGTGCTCCCAGCTGCTGTCATTTCTCACTGCCTCCAGAGCTGCCAAAAGTGCTCTGCAGCAGCCACGAGCTTGTGTCTGGCAGATCAGTGGGAGGTGCAAAGAGGGGAGGTGGGAAGGGGGGTTTAGTCCTTTTGCTCTTTCTGTCTCGGTGGTGGCTGCACAGGGTATCACAGGCTGCATGCAGAAATGAGCACATGCTCTTAGTTGTGCTGGTTAGTTTTGTGCTAGTGGGTGCTAGTTTTGCTCAGCTGCCCCTATGGCAACCTCAGAGCAGCCTGTGACTTTCAGCTGCAGATGCTGGATAACCATCAGCCTTCCTGTGCAAAAGCCAGGCTTTACATATCTAGCATGGTTATCCAGCTCCCAGTGCAACTGCTAGCCAGCCCACAGCACATGCAGGCTGAACTCACACTTGGGCATAAAAATCATTTTGGGAGGGATTAACAAAAACCCCATAATTGTAGCACGTTGATCCTTGACTTGAAGCAAATTGGAGCTGTGCTCTTGGCATTGCTGTGATGGAGCACTTGTTCAGCTGAGCGCTGCAAACATCAATCTGGAGGTACTATTGGCTGAGAAGAGACTATACTTGTCTGCTGTCAGGGTTGTTTAAGATTGATGGCAACAATGGTTATGATGGCAGGCTCTAACTTGTTTTTCAAATGGATGTAAATATACTACTGGGAATATTAGTTAATAGCTTTAATCTGAAGAGATGTAACTGTGATGAATTAGACCTTAAGTCAATATTGAAATCTGACAGTAACTTGCATTTCTACCAGAAATGTAGAAATGTTTCTTTGGTTTATACAGTGATCTCATTTTTTAATCAAAGTTTTAGACAGTAATAAAAATTCAAAAAGAAGTCCCTAATGCTTTTTTTGATTGAAAAATAGCAAGGCAGTTGATGGTGGTTTTCTTTCCCATATTGGAATAAAAAAGAAAGACAAGCAGTAAATTGAAAATGCGAAGAATTTGTAGGGCATTGTTCCTTAGAGATGAACGAAATAAAGAACATGGGTGTTTCAGCAACAATTTTGATAGAAGAAACCCAGACTGAGCTCTATGAGCACTACTAGTATCTGCTTGCTAAGCATACTGTTGATAATGTGATTGCTCATTGAAACAATCACAAAGCTGTCCTTCTTATGCACAGTTGTAGTGCTGATTTTAATCTTTTCATTATCTTCAAGGGTTATGCCTGCACAACCAATATCTCACTGAAGTGCTGCATAATTGAAATATGCAGAGAAACATTTTGTTTCAAGTAGCACCAAATTCTTCATGTTGTTTTAACTGGGTTAGAGAAGCTGGATTACTCCATAGAGGTAATATATTTAATATTATGGAGGATAGGATTAGGTAAAACCTGGGATATAATTTAGTCTCGCATTAGCCTGCACTGAAATTCTCATGTGAAAAATGTTATGTGTAAGGGCAAACCACAGAGGATTCTGACTTTCCAAATGGATTTTCAATGATTTGGTTATTATTTATGACCATGATTATGTTCAGTGTTACTGAGAATAATAATCAATGGATATTGTTCTATTCTACTTTAATCTTCAAACACTTTTTCTTTTTAACCATCTGCTTTGGATAAATAAAACATTCTGATTCCACCTTCTCCCTAAACTTGAGTGTTTAGACCTATTTCAGCTGGAACACTTTGGGGTGTTTCTAGAGCTGTGCAGGCTCACCTTTGCAAGTGTAGTAGTAATAATCTTCTTTAGAAAAGCAACTATCCCAGCCTCCGTGTCTGGCACAGGGCTTTGTATGGAAGCAGAGGCAGAGGAGAGAGAGGCTGTGTTAGTGCTGGAGAAGTACTTGGAGATTACCTGGTTTGTGGAAGGTCACTCTGTGGAGGAACCTTTGCTTTCACATTTCCCATGCTCTTCAGGGTCTGGATGTGCAGGCATTTCTCTTGCTGGGCTTGTCTTCACCTGAGGTAGCAGACTGGGAAACTGTAGTGTAAAAAGACCTAAAGTTAGGAACAGGGAACTGCAGACCTGCTGCTGGATTTTCTATGGTCAAGAACTTATGTGGGTGAGGCCCAGGTGCATTACAGAAACTGGCAGGCAAGAGGGAAGTGTCAGGAGATGACTGAGACCCAAAAGGGTACAGCTGCTCTGAACTGCCAAGGGGAATAGCTTGTGATAATTTATAGTAGAAGTGGTCAGAGGCTAAAGGCCTAAACTGGGCCTAACAAGCCGCATAAGTAGACTTATATTTTATCTCACCAATTCATATTGTGTAGTTACACCTCCCTATAAAAGGAAGGGATGGTAAGGAGGGATGATAGATGAGGATTTTAGAGTCAAAACATTTTTACCTTACAGACTGTTAAATGCACATTATTTTGGCAATAATAACTTGGATACTACTGTTTTACACAGCATTACTTTTTTTCCTAGAAGGAAGTACAAATGCATACTTCCGCCAAGTTCTGGCTGTAGGTGCCTCCTTGGCAAGCAGGAACTCTGAACATTATGGTTTCTGAGGGACTGTTAACCAAGGAGTGTTGCCTTTTCTATACAGGGAGGCGGTATTAGTTTAAATGTGATCAAGGTCCACAGGAGAGCTCCCATTGCTCTTTTCTGGATAGCACAATCACACATTTCTCCTGTTGAAGGGAGCCATTACTTCTAACTCAAGTTTTCTTCTTTAATACAATGTGAGGAGCAAACGATGAAGCTACTCAGTTGTCGTGAATGACTTGTAGGGCCTCAGTAGGATGGCTGCAGGTACTGTTCCTCAAAAATAACAATTCAGGCATTGCAAAATGAAAGCACAGAACTGTTGGTTTTGCTGAATGTGACTCACTGTGCATGTTATTTTCTACATGAAGTCAAATGTTCTCAGAGTCTGTACTCATTAACTGGAAAGGCATGGAAATGAGTTATTCTCTCCTTGCCTCAGACCTACAAACATGAACATGTGCGAGTTTGTGCACCACACGTCACAGGCATCCCTGTCAAGCTGAAAGCCGTTCCACTTCTGAGCATCATATATTGATTTGCTAAAAAAAAAATCAGTAAAATGTGTTCCTAACTTAGGTAATTCGAATATAACATTTGTCATTAACAAACTTATAACAAACTTATAACATTTTCCCCTGCTTTCTTGGTTTGTGTCACCTGGTACTGTAAGGTGAGGACATAGGGCTTCACTGTCCAGCTGAAGAATTTTTCTCAGCATATGGAAATTTCTAGGTAAGGAATGATGGTACACTTGTAGAGGGTGCCTATTGAGGATAAGAGTGTTAAGACTTTTCTGTCCCAGAAAGTGCTGTCATATATTTAAGTGTATTATATTAGATGCCTACACAGCACAACAACTCTATTCACTCCCATAAAACTCCTGCGCTTGTACACTTTCAAGCAAGGAGCTCAGTACTCTCAGAAAAAGTGCTGTGCAAAACCTTCCTAAAACTAAGAGCAAAGTGGTTGCTTAGTTTGACACACAATACTGGAGGGTAGGACTGAAGTAACACCATCATCACTAACTGTTAGTGATACATATTGTGTACATAACAACATAAAATTCTGTATATGCAGCAAAAATTTGCCTCTGGAGTCCCCCAGGTATACCCGATCTGCACAGGTCTTCCTGGATAGGATCTGCCAACCTGGTACAATAATGCAGTACAGGGAACAGCCAGAAGCATTAAAGGTATGCCTGCTCCCAAAATGTATGTAGTTCTTATATTTGTATGGAGCTATTAGATTTTTACTGTAAGAAGCAACTTTACTATTGTGTTAATGATATTTAAATCTTCAGCCTCTGTTCCCTCTAAGAGGATTTTACCTGATAACTTCTAGACATTGACATTTTATATGTATATTATATGTATACATTTTTATATAGACACATATACACAAAGATATGAGAATATATAATGGTTTCCTAAAAATACAGGAATAAAGCTTAAAAATAGCTGTGTAGTTTCTCAGACAGTAAACTTGTTTCTTAAGATTGCATGGAACTAAAATAGTACAACCCCACTGGATCTAAGCCAAGATTTTCCAGAAGGAATGGCTTTTCCTCCTTCCCTTCATCCAACAGTCAGTGAAGTGAGCAGCTCTCCTTCACACTTAGACTGTGATGAGCTGTTCACCACAGTCTCACAGAAACTCAGTCTGTGCTGTGACATACTTGCCGCAGTCTGTGACTAACCCCTCTGACACACTGTACAAGATGTGCAGTTCTTCTCTGACCATATCTATAACAAATAAACAAAATTAGTTCTGGAAAATGAGTAGCCAAGACTTCCAGTCAGCTTTCTTCTGGCTAGAATATTAAACAGTAAATGTGTCATTAGAACGAGATTGTTCCAGAGATATTCAAGCGTAATTTATTTTCAGACTATTGCTGCTATGTGCATGTGTGCCCAGACACAGTGATTAGATTCTTTAGGAAAAAAATCCCTGTAGGTAGATTTCATTTTCCCACAGTACTTGAATTTTTCATCTTATTACAATCCAAGAAGTTGTATTTTCACAGGCCTTTATTACTGTTTTCCTGTCTGCATCTGGGTATGGAGCCTCTTCATCTAGTCAGTAGTTTATTTCATCACTAAACTGATTGTGTAGAAAGGTATATAAACAGCTGACAATAAAATGAATAGCTACACATAATGAAAAGGAGAATAAACTGTTTTTCTTTTTAACTGCAAATTATATCTGCTTTAAAGCGAAGTCACAAACTTCTTTAGCTGAATTATAAATCAAGGTGTTTTTTTCCTCAGATAGTTTGATAGATTCCTACTAAGACAATTTTAAAGACCTACGGACTTAAGATTCCTAATATCTCATTTTTGCATGCCATCTCAGAGAAACAGATGATTAAATAACAAAACATAGTAGCTTCCCTCATGAAAGGAATGAGAGAGATAAAGAATATCTTTAAAAAAAAAAGCCACCACCAAATGCCACAAACCATTCATTTTGGTATGTTTGCGCCCAAAGACTATAGACATGAAATTTTTATGGGTGGAAGCATATATCGTCAGCATTTATTTTGTGAATGAAGTTCTTTAAAAATATAAATGATACATAAGCCACTGAATATAAGTCATGGAATAAGGTTAAATTCTGCACAGCAAAGCTGGACAGTGAGGGGACTATGGAAAATCCAGCTATTATGTCAAAATATCATTTTAGGTTTTTTGTAAAAGCTTCTGAAAAGTATTATACTTGTCAACTCTGTCTTCTTATTTTGGCATTGCATTTATTACTTTCCAACAGAAATTTAAAGAAGCTTGTATTTTTTGTCCTCTTTGGTCTTATAGAATGACGACCATTGGCAAGAAGCTTTTATGGATAAGACTCAGGGATTTTATGATTATCCCATTCAAGTCAGTGAGACTTCCACACCAAGCAATGGCCTTGCATTTTCCTGCCCCCAAAATACTGCTTCATTGCCAGTGATTCCAGTAGGAGGATGTAATCTACAGTGGTTGGTGGGACGGGGAGAGGGGACATATCTCTTGCCAGATATATGCACACTTGGGACTGTTACACCAAGGATGCATGGCAGTATAGTTACATGCTGTGTGCACAGTCTGGTTACATGCCTCCTGGGGCAGAGGTAGCAGCCTGAACAAGATGTCAAGAACAGAGTTCTGTAGGAACCTTTGTTGTGGCCTGTATGAGTGCTAATGAAAAGGGAAGATACTAGCTAGTTTAAGTTGTAACAGACTATTGAACTTAATGGGAGGATAGTCTGAAATGCTCGCAATATAACACCTACGACCACAGAGACATTGATCAATAGTTGAGGAAACAAGGCATGGAAGAGGGGCTTATACTGATTAAGAATTGCAGGTATGGCTGCAGACATTAGAGAAGGAATGGCGTTTCTTCCTAGCTCCATCTAAACCAAAATGGAAGCAGGCTTGTGACACTGAAAAATTGATAGTAGAGTTATTTGAATTGAGGACTGTGAGAAGATGAAAAAGGAAAGAAGAGTATGCAGTTTGGGATGACACATTTGGTAGGGATGAAGATATAAGAGTTCTGAATCAACAAAAAAAATGCAGGACAGATCTTAAAAAAAATCAGTTGGAAAGTGATGAAGGGTAGTTTCTACAAATAAAGTCCTGTTCTACCACACACCAAAAAATAAGCAACAAAACAAGAGTAAATATAAAAGTTCTGTGACAATATTAGGAATCTAGGAAGACTGGTAAACAATAATGTTTGGTTTTAAATGGGCTACTGATATAATAAGCACTTAAGGAAGAATGAAAGAAAGAAAATCAGACTAAATGGGATTGAGAGAGTATATTAGCCAAGGAACAACACTTCGTGTGTCACTTCCTGACATATTCTGGTTAAAAAAAGTTTAGATCCAAATAAAGCAAATAGTTAAAAGCATCAACAAGAACCACAGAATATATGAAGAAAAAAACCCCATCATTTTAGAATGGAAGAGTAGTAATGGTCTACTGGAAATACTGGCCAGCATGGTAACTAACATGCTGAAAGAGAGCAGAAAAGATAATGGGATGGGAAACTTCAGTCTTCATGAACTGGTTGCTTTTATAGCAAGAAAAAATTATGTGTTTAAACAGTAGAAATTATTACTTCTTGGAAACCCATCTAGTCAGAAACTTACATAAGGAAAAATATTTGCTTTAATCCTCATCAGTGAACAGGATCTGGTCCTGAACTTAATTATTAAAAAGGCACTCAGTAACAGTGGCCAGGGTGTACAATAGAGAGGAAGAAACAGGAAAGGTAGAAACTTTCTAATATATTTGACGCTGAAAAAGGGGTAACTATAGAAAAGATAAATGGATTTTGAGGAACAATTTGATAAGGGAGTAAATTAAAAAAGACTAAAGCCCCTTTTCAAATTAATTGGAAACAAGAACTCTGATTGAGTGTGAAGAGCTGATGGAGTTAAATGTGTGAAAAGAAAAAGCAGTAGCAGAGAAAGGAAATAAATGATTTATGTTAGTGTCACTATGGAAGAGCACTGGGTGAGTTCTGTATCTGAGCCACTGTTTATGAGCAAATCTCTGAGACATATCATTTAAACAATTTTTAAAATTATTTATGATTACCTAATCATAAAATGTGTAGTTATCACTAGCAGGACCAAAGAACCACTTAGTTCCCATTTAATTACTCAGAAGGCATTCTAATATAATTGGACTAAGCTGTTAACTGATGCCTAAACTATTTTACACTAGAGGAATGGGAAGTGGCAAATGTGAAAGGAATTTTTCAAAATGGCTTCAGGAAAGACTTAAAAACTGTAGAAAACTGCTTGCCTGGTCAAGTGCTAGACACTGTAATAAACAGAATGAGCAGACACAGGGCTAAATCCAATGTCATGGGAAGAATCGCAAAACTACTGAAGTTCTTTAAAAGTGTTGTTGCATATGCTGATAATGTGGTATGGTTGACATGGTATATTTGGGTCTCCAAAATGGTTTTGAATGGGAATCTGATTAAACCTTCAAAAATAAATTAGCCACAAAGGGACAATAAGAAGGCTGTCTCATTGATTGGTAGCTGACTGGCAAGACAAAAAGTGAAAGACTATTAGGGGAAACTCACAAGGTCCAGTGCTGGGAAAAAGCAAGTTTATTGCTTCTAGGCACAAACAGTGTCTGTAATCTTTGAACTAGATGAAACTTTTGAAAACTGTAAACAGCGTAGAAGTATACAAAGAACACTGAACACTTTTTCTCTAGTGCAGACATGAAGGTATTTCCTTTGGATTTTGTATACTGCTTGCTTTTTCACTGGTGTCTGATTACGGTTATTGGGGAAAAAAAGGTCTGCCTTTATCATTAGCTGCAAAAGCAGTGCTGATGATGAGCAGGTTAATGTTTTTGCAGAGATGAAACCAAGCATGTGTGGTCACTGGGTAAAGGAAAGCAGGGTGGTGTTTCTGCTGCACCACTGTGAACACAGCTTCTTCCTTGCCTGTGTGAGTGAAAGCTATGAAAGAGAGAATTTAACAGTGGTATATGAAGTATTTACAGTATAGCAGTTTTCCTTTGGGGAGTAATAAGCAAATAATACAGTCTAACACTCAAACTCTTGTCACCCCAGGAAATGGTAGAAAAACTATTGCTCTCAGCTTAGTAGAAATGGTCTTCATTTGAGACTAGTTTCAATTTGCTTTCTTGTATATTTTGTTTCTTATATATGATATGTATGCACTTTTTTGTCATGGCTCATATGTTAGATGGGATGGGTATCTAAAACCTCAGCACACAGCTTCTGTGTGTGTGGCCTGATCTGTCTGTAGATAATAGGGCTCGGAAAAGAACTGGGGAAATAGTGAGTTATTCTGATCCAAAATGCTTCACGAATCCCTGTTGCACAACTTCCTTTATCCTGGGCAACTGACCTTCCTTCTAGATAAATCTGTTTTCTAGCCTAAAAAGCAATAGTCTTCACCTCTTCAGAAACTGTTAGTATACCTGACTTAGTTTTCATGTATGTTGTAGTAGAGATGTTCTTATTTGTACTTTTAAGGAAGCCAATGTTTACCTTTTTCTACTTGTTCTTAAAAAAAAAAAAGAAAAAAAGTATTTTGTAAGCTATGGTTGTGATCTTGCCACACATTTACCCATGAGAAAAGCAATACTCTTGTGCTTAATTTTTATGACAAGATCTTATCAATATAAGATCATCTTTCAAGGCGGAAAAGTCTTGCAAGATCTGTTGAATAGGCCCGAGAACAGCAAAGACACCCGTAAACTGTCTAATAAGTGCCAGCCAAAATTGGCTTAAAGCTGTTTTTTTCAAGATCTTCTACTAAAATGAAAAGTTTTTTTTACTTTTGGTGGGATTCATTTCTCATAACACCAGGTGTCTTCATATGAGACAAGTGTTAAGATCCCCTTATAGTTGATGGGGATTTTGCCTAAACAGTCAGTACAGTATAACACATCATTCTTCTCATCCTCTAGCAAACATTTATATATGGTCAAATGCATCACCTCCTGGACTCTATTGACAATAAAGGGACCATAAACACCTAATGAGATGTAGGTACCCCAAAGTTATGAGAGATTGATCTCATCCGGGGAGTGATTTACTTTATTTTTAATCACAAAATTTAGGTTGAGAGGATGAAAAAAGAGTGATCTTCCTGTACTTGTACCTTAATTTAAATGCCAATGTAAGAAGCTACAAAGTGAAATAAGGTGAATTGGAATGTTTAGCAATGGAAGAAATATTGGTAGAATCAATCCTGTAAAAAATATCCAAGTGCACATTCGTCGGGGTGTTCTGTCATGTTCAGGACTGGCTGACGCACTAGTATAGTATGCAAGGACAGAAATAGGATCTTGTGGGGTATGTGAATATATTTTCAAAATGTATTCAGACATATAAGGCAAGTAGCAAACTCCTAAGCAGGTTGGATACCATGCTTTCTGTTTGAAAATTGGCAAGTGTCATACAATTTTGTAAATGTTACAGGGCATCTAGCTTTGATACTTAACACTGTTGTAAATCTGGTTCATAGCTTCTCATTAGATTCATCCATCTGGCAATATATGTAAGAACGTTTTAAATATTCCCCATCATTAGATGCAAACAGAATAGTATTATTAAGCTACAAATTTACTGTCAATAAAAGTGTATTAAATACTCTGTGTGGAGCAGGCAAAATCAAAACCAACATAAAAAATATTAGTAATAATAAAAATTAGCTGGCTACATGTAGCAGTTGCATTTATAAGTAACCACAACTGAATGAGTAATAAAACCTATAAAGCACAGTTCCTAAAAACAACAGTGGATACAGTGTGCCAAAACTAACATTTTATCAATACACTCTATAATAGAAAACTAGTTAAAAAATGATAAAGTTAAAACTTGAAGAATATCCTATCTTCCCATTAGCTATTTATTTTACCCTAATGGTGTCAAAGAAAGCGGCTTTTCTCCTAAGCAAAGCTGGAAATAGAAAAGCTGTTGTGGCTTAAATTACTAAGGATTAAATTATTCAAGACACATAAACTGTCTTTGAAAGTGGAAATTCAGCTGACCTGAAACCAGCAGATTAACCAGATATAAAATAGTAATACAGAGGAAGAAAATAATAGGATAGTATCTTTCAAAGATAACTTCTTCAAAGTAGCAATTTGCTTATGGGAACGAGATCTGTGAATGTCAGGGAGACAACTAGTTTGGAAAGATTTAGGCCAGTATTAAACATTAATGTGGAAATGAAAACCAACCATATTTATGCTAAAGAGAAGAGAATAAGACCTGGAACAGGCCCTAAGCCATCTACTAGTGAAGGTTCACCTACTATATTACAAGCAAAGAGTCTGTAGTTATTCCGTAAAAGACTGCAAACCCTTCCCCTGAAATTCTAGGTTGGACTTTAGGGACATTATAATATTAGATTACATAGTGGTGTGCTGCTTGGGTATGGCAATTTCTGTTATTCTAACATTAGACATATCCTTTGAGACATGAACATGAATGATTGTCTCAAATCCATGGATTAAGATTCTGGCTGTCACCATATCTGGATTGCACCATTCAGAGCTTCATTGTGTTTCAAGAGACTAACTCAGGAAGTTGAGAGAAATAGCCTGGTGCTCTGTGCAGGTTTAGAACTGTGAATGAGGAATGAAAAAACCCTATGCTTTCTTGCATGGTAAAAACTATAATGTAGAATCTCTCCCAAAATGGAGAATGTCTGAACTGCAGTTTTCCACATGCTTTCATAATATTCTGGTTACTTGGATCTGGTTGATCCAATCGTTGATGGAAACTTTTTCTCATGGAACAGTATTTATGCTGGAATTTTTATACCTGTAAGACGATCAACAAAGAAGCTTTATTTGCCACCCTTAGTTTATTCTGATGTAAAACGTATTGGCTAGAGGTATTTTGAAATACTGTATCCTTTTATAACTGGATATGCAAGCACAGACTAAATACCTAACAAGAATGTGATAGTTCGACTGCAAAACCCTAGGAAAAAAGGATGTTCTAGTTCTGCATACAAATACTATATTTGCAAATGCAAATGGACTTTTAAGAATACTAAATAGTTAGACATATGCAGAAGAGCCTATGTGCACATTAAATTATGGCCCAGCACTCATAGTTATGAGAGCTGCTTAGAAAAATGAGCACATAGCTTTTCTCATAATGCATCTTCAGCTGCTTGTCTAGTGTACCTGTGTCATCTGCCAGTGCCTTGGAGATTTGAATCTCTTTCTATCCCCTCTTCTCTCCACTTCAAAGCTAAACCAAACAGTACCCTCCTAACTCTGTGGACCTCTTACAGAGAAGCAAAGTAATCTTCTTCTCCTAACAGCTTTATGAGTTACCTAGCTTGACTCTTGTCCATTGCAATTGGCCCAAACTATAAGCCAAAATGACATGGACATTTGCTTTTCTGCTTATTAAATATCAACATAGCTTTCTTATCCAGTGCAGGCAGGACAGAATATTTGCCCTGTAGCAGTTAGGGGAGGAACTGGGAAATCTCTCTCTGACATGTGCAAGTCTAAGAAACAGAGACACTTATTTTCATAGCAGACCGTGCCCCAGCGAGGCACAATCCTGAGCAGAGTCCATGCAGGGAAGGGGGAGTTGCTGTGGATGGTGTCAGGACCTCAGGGTCAGGTTCTGCACTGCTTGAAACACACACACTCTCCCTGGGGAAGAGAAGATATTTTCTTTGTGTTTAGATAGTTCTGCTGCATGCAGCAGTAGAGCCCAGAGCATGTGCATGGTCAACAGTGCTGCACTTTGCTACCTGTCTCCCTCCTTGTCTTGCCCCACAGTAGGATTTCAGCCTGTGACATGGCCCCGTGGCCCCAGGATGAGGGAGAGCATGCTGACTTTGCAGCACTGGGAATGGCGGGCACATGGCAGCATGAAGATCATAGGTGCTTTGGCACTAGGTGCCAAGGAAAACACTACCAGCCCATGAGGGACATGATAGGCCCGCGGACAGTGGCCAAACTGTGGGACTGTGCATGGAATTAGTGTGAGTACCTTAAACCCATACACTTACTGTTTGTTTTTTGAAAGAAGAAAACTGCTCAATACTGCTAGAAGCATGAGGCAGCTTAGGAGACACTGTATACGAGGGTATATAGTATACCAAAATGAAGGGACAGTATTTAAGACAAGAAATAATTGAGCTTAAATGGCAGAAAAAGTGAACTGCAAGGGAAATCCCACCACAACCTTCCAATTACAAGGGCGGTCAAGCTCAGAAATGGCTTGCCTAGGATAATTAAGAGTTGTTCAGACAAAAGGAATGTTTTAGGTGAAGCTGATCTGCACGGGGGATTGAAGTAGGCTATGTAATCTGTTTTCTAGTTTGGTAAAGCTGTTTGACCCACCATGAGTGTCCTCAGTGGGAGGCCTATACCACCATGTGTAACACTGAAAGAAGGCAAACTCTCTTATAAAGCTCCTACTACAGTATTTGAATTCAGGATGGTTGTCATAGCCTTCCTTGCTATCCAGAAAATTATGGCATTTATGAGTCTTCTTGGGGAGTGGGGAAGAAGACTGTCTCATAGTCTTGTGAAACAGCCAATGCGTATTTTTAGCCTGGTTTCACAAAAAATCTGCCTGCTACATATGATTGCAGCCAAAGATAAATTGCTCCAGTAGTGTCAAACTTGGTTTGGCTATTAAACCTGTATATAAACCTGCTGTAAATACTAAACTCATTTTGTCTATTCATGTCCTTAATTATCAACCTGTGAAAACAATTTGTGGATAGAGGAAAAAACCTAGTGCTGTGTATCCACATGGATCTTGGCTTCTTTAAACATGACAGGATGTAGGATGTCTTCTCAGCAGTTGGTAAGAGAGAGCAAACACAGAAGAGCAAAAGGAAAACTGAGGGAAAAAGGTCATGGAGATATTTATATCTTACCTTATAGTTAACTTCAGACTGCAATTATGTCTAGGTCATAAGCATAATGGTATTTGGACTGACTTTTTAAAAGTCTGCATGTTTTGTAATTCCTCATTGTTGCCTAAGGAGAAAAGGTCCTTTTGCCACAGCAATAGTAAAGAGCCATTCCATACAACCATGTCTGCTCTGTGCCATATAAATCTTTCTGAGATTTATTAAAATTAAAGATTATGGATATGTATTCATGCTACAAAAACAGCGACACCAGTTTGCTCTTCAGACAACTTACCAGCTAGAAACATTCTTTATTTTTCCATGTCATTTCCAATATTACTTCAGCTTCTATGCAAAGCAGTTATTTTTTACCACTGGCATGGAGCCAGGGAAGTCAGAGAGGGCACAATTTGGGGATTTATTTGCTTTACAATGGAGATACCAGAGCCATATAGCAAAATGTGTGATGCAGTACAAAAACGCTCATAAATAGATAGAATTACTCTATAATAAAAGCATTTTCCTCAGATGTTGCATTTGCAATCAGTAAATATACGTAATTGAAATTCTTTTGTAATATTTCTCCACTGAGGACAATGATATTAAACCAATAATGAGTTTTATGCGTCCTGTAAAATACCTTCTTTTGATTATATCTGTATTCCAAAATTCCAGGTATGCAGGGCCATATCACAAAAATGACTCCTCAGCTTGTGCTTGATACAAAAAAAAAAGACCTCAGTGTTGTGGCATTCAGCTTTGTCACCTCCTAATGTGAGGCACCTGGGTATAGGCAATGAGCTAGGCTGTGAACCCCATGTTCGGAATTACTCATGTCATGTAAATCCAGTGATAAATGTTTAACCAATGCTGTCATCAGGGCTTAGACTGTTTCCTGCCTAACTCCTTTCCAACTGCTTGCTGTCTTCTCTTACAGTAGTCAGATTTTAATTTTTTCATGCTGCATTGCCATTTTTTTGTCTTTACAAATGAATGCAGAGTTCATTAGCTCAGACTTTTTTTAATGTTTTACATCAATCTGCATGTTACAAATATTTTACTTTGATATATCATCTAAGCATAGAAACAGCTATGGCTTCATCTCTGGTCACAGGCCACGTGTTTTTTTTTCTAAACAAAACCTTTGTGTCACAGATCTAACAGGCTTTCCCCTGCCTGGATAAACTCCAAAGATCTGTATTAGATCTGACATATATAAAGCAGCTGGATCTAAGCAGGCTCTAGACATCACTCCTATTTTAGCACTCACAGACAATTCCAAGAAGCAGATCCTGCGAAGCCTCCCTTCCTAAAGCCTAGCCTTGGTGGTAACGCTGGTCCTACCTCTCACTGATCATTATGGTGTACATGTGCAATCTGCCAGAATCCCAGCCTGGGACAATCCGAGCTTTGATGCTGAGGGCAAATACTTCTGGTGTTTCCACAGGGGTTAATGCAGACTCCATTGCTCTTAACACATAAAGCATAAGGGCAGACAGTTCGTTGGAAATAAAAATGCACATGCCTGTTGTATCCAAGTAGGCATGGCTCCCATATGTGATCAGATTCTTGACACTAAAGTTCTCTCGAGCTGTTGAAATGGTCAACAGCTAAATCAGCACACCCCCCTTCATAGCCTTTCAGTTTTCTCTGTCTTCAGAGTCATGGCAAACTGCTCGTGCTCTTTCAAGAGGACTCTTCCTTGGTTATGAGCACACACACAGTGTGCATACCTGAAAAGCTGTCTCTCCCTGAGAAGCTGTCTCTCCCTGAGAAGCACCCATCTCACATTTTCCAAGATTGCTCCATCTAAATGGAGAGAGCTCAAAATTTAATGTCCTTCTACTATTGACTCTATGGCAACTGTCAGAATTAAAGACAGAGATAAAACCAAGAAGGTAAAAATAGGCTCTGTAATGAAAATGGAGTTTGCTTATTCAGCACAGTATCTGAGCGTAGTTCACTTATTCACTTCATAGTTCACTTATTCACTTCGTAGTTTGCTTATTCATTTACTAAGCATAGTTTGCTTATTCATGTAGTATTGGACAAACCTTCTGCTTGTGCATAGTAGTTTCCAAAGTCGTCACACCATGGTGTTTTTACTTGGAAGTTTCCAAGTAGTATAATGAAAATAGATACATTATTGCCACTTACATTAAAAGATATGTCAGAAACTCTTCGACTGCTTTAAAAAAATTTATGACTACTTTAATTTGGATCCAAATAGTGGCATTTTCCCAGGTAGTGGTATGGTGATCGATGCTGAGCCACTGAGCATTGCACTCAGTGAATTTATGCACAAAAATCTGTAATTGCCTTTTGTTAAAGGACAGAACAGAAACAAAGACTGAAGGTAGGGGGAAAAGAGAAAGCAAGTTCATCTTAATTTACTACAGACCACAGGCAAGCCTTTAAAATGCAGTATGTGTGGGTGAGATGATGAGTTTGTCAATAAAATCAGAACACTCATAACTTGTAGAGGAGGCCAATGAGACAAGGAGCAGAGAGAAGCTGCAGAAGGAGGAAGCAGGCTGACAAGACAGTGGAGCAGGGGAGGCTAATGACAAAGGGTGGCTTCCCGAAGAGGACACAGAGTGCCCTTGATTTTGAGGGTGTTCTCAAGGTTGAAAAGTTTTTGGACAGGAAGCCAGTGGACAGAACTGATGAGAGGAGTTAACATTCAAACATGCAGGCAATGGAGATGAAATCAAAACCAGTGATTCATGTGGGCTGACGAAGGCAATGACTGCATTTTGGAGAATCCTTTACTAATCAAGGCAGCACGCATGAGGGCCTGAATGAGATGTTTGGCCATAAGGATGGACATTATAAGGATTGTTCTGTGGAGATGTTGAGGACAAAGAAGTGACAGGTTTTTGGAAATGGATTTGTTATTAGCAACACTAGTGAGAATGGTATCAGTGTGGAAACACAGAAAGCCAAATTGGAAGGCATCCAAAACAGATGAAAGGGAGAAAATTGTTGTATTTTGCAGTATAATTAAGGATTTTAGAAAGAATGGGAAGGAGAGAAATGGGCAAAAGATAGAAATGGGAAAGAAAAATCAGGGTTGATTTTTGAGGAACATGGAACCTGGAAATGAGAGTTTGAAAGACATATGGGGAAATTTGAATAGGACAGTAAAAGTAAGAGGAAGAAAGAGGATAGAACACCTGGGAGACAGGTCAATGCTGAGCAACAAGGTAAGAAGAGAAGTACAAAACAGAGAAACAATTTTGTAGACTTCAGAAAGACTCATCAGCAGGAGTGTGATCTTGCCATAGAAACAGCCATTCCCCAGTATCTGTATTCAGAATAACATTTCTTATTCTCTTTGGCTGTAACCATATCTGTAAATTAAAGCATATCTGAAACCAATCTCTGGCCCTGGCCATGTACCGCAGAGAGCCCATGTCCACATTATTAAATCCTCTTACCTGCCAGAGAAGAATAGTTCTGTGCAAATTCTCTGTAGCTCCTCCTAATTCCCAAACTGTAGCTTGGGAATTGTTTGGGAAAATGCTATTAGGCACAAGTTAAGTGTGTGTCAGGAACACTCTAGTAGTTTGACAGTTTGAATAGTAGAGTTCCAAAACTTTTAAAGTTTTATGAACACGCTTGTGTACATATACAAATTATTCTGCGCAGTTCAGCGTTTTTTGCTGAAGATGGCTGTACATGTCTGATTGGGTAAACTGTATAGTAACAGAGTGAAAAGGGTAGGCTCAAGTTGCCAAGAAGGCAGGGTGTGGTTCGGCATTGGTGCTGACCTGCTGGATATTTTAATTTCTACCATTTTGGATTAGCAGGATAAGGGGTTAAACATGTCTTTCCTTTGGTGCGTATTTTCATCAGATGGATTCTGAGTGCCTCACTAAATTATTAAGCTCACAGTCTATATGGGGACTGAGGCTGTAAGTTTAATGTAAAGTTAATCTACCACTTAAAGAATATTTCACATTTGCACACTCTTGGGGAAAAAGGAGCCTGTCATCACAGTGGGCTGTAGCAGCTGTGAGTAACCAGCTGTCTCATTCCAGCTACAAAGACGACCGCCACAGATCAATAGCTATTGTCCAGTGACTTTCTTTTGTAAAAATCAGCACAAATAAGAGGATAAACTGGAAAGAAATTGAATGACCTTTATTTCAAATGAAATCCATTACCCAAGTGTGGTAAACTAGAAACACATTTAGCGGGAAGCCAGACTTGAAACACTTCAGAGCAGAGAAGAGAGCTGCTATGCTGTCTCAAGCCAACAGAGCATGTTGCATTCCGAGAGCAGATGAGCAGCACCAGCTTCTGCAGAGGAAGCTCCAAGAGACTGTGTAGAGAGGCAAAGCAATTCCACAATGGTCGGGAAAACAGCTTTTTATTCCACACAGCCTGAAGACTGTCTACTGACCAGAAGAACTAGGTATTTTATCTCCAACAACCTTCTTCTCAGTCCTTCTCTTCCCTATTGCCTGTCCTCTTTTCTGCAGCTCAGGGTGTTCTTTTTACATCTCCAAATGTCTTTGTGAGGGTTCACCTCTGAGCTGTAACTCGATAATCACAATCTCAGTGTTGTCATCGTTGTTTCCACTGCAGCTAGCTAGGTTGTATAATGAAAATAATTGGTCTGTATTCTTCTGCTAATAAAAGTATCCAATTACTGTGCCCTATGTTGCAGAGGCATTGCAGTTATGTGAGAGAATTCAGAGAAGGAATCTGCTTTTTAAAAAATATTTATGAATCCCAAAAGGCATAATATTACCAGAAATATTTTCTGTAAATAGGAAAATTAAACAGGAAGTGTTATTTCATATTAATTACATCCTTTAGGAAAACAGCCATCCAATGCAGCAGTATAAGCAATAGGTAAGCAGAATGCTTGATGAAAACAAAGACTTCTAGAAATTTCATGCTTCCCATCATCTGGATTAGGATGAATTGTTATCTTGGCCAGACTTTTCCACATATGGCTGCTTTTGTTGCAGTATCTACTCTTGAGTTATTGCTGCCCATTGTCAGACAACTGGCTTGATTATTTAGCATACAGAATAAACAAACAAACAAAGGGAAATAAAAAAATAATTTATAGATAAACTATAATAGTTTAAACTATAATATAAACAGCCACATTAAAAAAAAATTCCTCATCAGTTCTCTAGGGAATTTCTGCCCCCAAAATAAAATAAACTCATGAGGAATATTTGTCATAAGTGTCATAACTGTCATAACTGACATAAGTGTCATAAGTTCAGGGATTCCTAATGTAAAAATTAAAGAGTTTCTCTTCACCTGTGTTTTCCTTTCTTCAGGGAACGCTGACTCCAGAGAGTACTTTCCTCTCTGTAACCCCTCTGTCCTGGCTTTTCCCCCCTCCATTCATCCTTGGTTTCCTCCAGTGCATTTAGTTTCTGCCTGTTCGTAGAATTACTGGTGCATTTGATCAGTGTCTGTGCTGCCTTTCTGTATGCACATTACATAGTTAAAAATCCCTTTAGAGAATTCCACATTTCTAGCAATTTACCACTACTGACCCAACAGAGAGACCTAATGTCCAAAAATGGTGATTAGTCTTCAAATAGCTCGTGACAATAACGTATGGAATTAAGCTAAGAAATGTTTTCCATTTCTGCAAATTTCATTCGAAGAGTAACAGTTCAATCAAAATTAAACCTTTGTGATTTGTAGCACTGTCCCAGTTGTGTAGGGATACTGAAGAGTCCTCATTAGAGCTGTTGCTTCTTCATTTGCAGAATTGACCTTCTGCAGCTGGTGTGGCAAATCCTCCCTAGTATGCAAACTACTGCTGCTGGATAGCAAATACCAGCTTTTGAACCTAATTCAAAGCTTATTGAAACTGATGGAAAGACTCTTGTTTCAACAACTGTGGATTACTGTTGCATTTCATGGACTCCAACAAAAAGACTGACAGTCCTATTAAGTCTATGAAAGTGAGGTGGATCCACATAATGTACTACCAAACCTAACCCAGCTACACAGCAATCAAATCAGCCCAATCAAAGTGTCACCAGCATCAGCAGATGTATTTTCAAATACTTTTAGCCTCTGAAAACATACAAATATGTCATTAAGAACAAAATAAGTCCTCATCAGTGATGGAGTTCAAAACAGACAAACTCAAAGCACCTGCTAAGCTATTTGCATTCATTAACATCCAAGTTTCATTGCAGTAGAGGTGGGGCACCTGCAAAACTCACTTTGCAGAAAAGGATCAAATTCCTTAAGTCAGTTCCTCTCAGGTTTTCCTAATTTTGCTAAATAGTTTCCACCTTATGATTATTTTTTTTCTTTTTGTTACATTAAAAAAATCTAGGATGGAGGTGATAGGAAGAAACTCTTAGGAAACTGCATGAATAAGCAGTAGAAGTTTTGAACTAGTAAAGTCCATTTCCAGCTTTCCTTACTTATGATTCATAATAGACAATCAGATCATTTGGCAGGCAAAATGAGGAGCAACAGTGCCTCTCTACCCACTTCTTTCCTTGTGCATTCAGAGGTGAGAAACTGTTCAAACTATTTCAATCAGAATACTGACTTCTCAGAAAATACATTATCCTAAATCAGCTCTTTGCCCAGAAATACAGAAAGATATTATTTCAGTTGTTGCTTTTTAGTGTCACTAACTATAGGAGGACTAGTAAACTTTTCTTCTGATTTAAGGTGTTATTTGAAGAAACAGTATGATGATACATCATCAAGAGAAATTGAACCACAACTAATACCTCCTAATTCAACATTTCAAGGAATTCTAAATATGCTAGCCCTTTGCCAGGTCTCATGGGAATTCATGCAAAATCCTGCCAGACTTCATAATATGTACTTGAATGTCATGGTGATTTATACTGTATAGATGCCGAGAAAGATGGAACATTCCCAATTTTTAAATAGGTCTTTGTATGGCCTAAACTTAATCTTTTGTTAGCTATTCCAGCTTTGCTGCAGGACAGATTTCAAGAGCTGTTCTTGCCATTAGTCTGTCCGATCAAGAAACATTAAAAAAGACAGCTCAGATTAAAGACAGCTAGTGTTACTTTAGAATTGCTAGCTGAACATTACAGGATATTGGCTGACCCACAACTCGAGTTATATGGTTACTGTAATAGGACAAAACATATGTTGGAAAGGATGAAAATCTCTTGATCTTTTATATAGAAAGAAAAACCCCAGTTCCTTCATTTTGCCCTAAAGCTGAAAAACAACAGACAGACATGCTAGTAAAGTGTTATGCTTGTTACACTTTGGTATCATAGAGTCTGAATAGTCCTTTTGAACTATCTCAGCTTTCTGATGTTATCGTGTGCCTTGTGAAGGCTGAATTCTCTCCCTTTAAGCCTCAGCTCCTTTAGTCATGCAGTTGAACATGAATCATAGCTTTCAGTGAAGAAAGAAAGTTTCTAGCGCTCATATTTATAAAGAAAAGATTAAAAGTAGGAACTCTGTTCTTAAACCGAAAGGTAAATGGGAAGATTACAGACTGTATTATTTTCTTAAAGTCTTTTGATTTTTTTAATTGCTTTCTGGTATTTACTCTTGCTTGCTAAGTACACAGATCTGGTAGCACTTATATTTTTTTAAAGTATGACCTTCATTATACAAAGACTTACGTATGAATTACTGTTTATGTAATTAGTTAGGCTTGTAAAATATACCAGCAGAGTTTCTTGCTGGTCACTGCCAGTATATTTGTCTCTTTTTTTCCCTCTGTTTTGACTCTCTTAAAGAGAATACTCAATTGCATGACAATTTAGTTTAACAAATGTCCTAGTTTGGGCCCAGCCTAGTTACCTCTGGGTACATCTAATCCATCTATATATAGAGAGAACTTTAACAGGGCCCATTATTCCTGAGGCGAATTGAATGTACTGAGTATTGCTAACTTCGGAATCTCAGAAAGAAAGTCTCAGATGCTCTCATCAGGATTAAGGGTTGTATATACCATGTTACTGATCTCTGTTTAAATTTTTAAATATCTTCCTAAACTCTTATACTTGGTGGATATGGAAAACAACCTGTATTGCCAATCATCTCAAGTAAAGAAAACACAGTAATTTTGGTACTGCTGCACTCACAAATCTGCCTGTCACTACAACCACCCCATCTACTCCTCCTTTGCAACAGTTCTGCCTTCTCAGGCTCTCTTCCCTCTCCTACTGTGGCGGGGTTGGCAGCAGACTCTCATCCCCATTTCTCCTCTCCAGCAAGGTAACTGTGGAGGAGTACTAGCAGGTTTTCTCTGTGTGTCTGGTATAGCCAAGTGGTGCAGAGAGGAGCTGTCTTACATGTCACTCTGCTTGAGCTGGTCGTCTGCTTCTGCTCTGTCATGTCAGCAGCAGGTGGATAATTTTATGGGGAGCCTGAAATGATCACATCTTCCTGGATCAAGGAGTTGCTGTGCTCTACTTTTGGCATTTGGCTTGCTAACCTTGGAGACATGGAGATAAGCTCTTTGACATGTGCATGCCAGCACGAACTTTAGAAAGTTAGTTGTCAAGGCAAGTCCACTTCTAACCTTGAGAAACACAGCTAACACTTGCTTTGAGCTCAGTCACACCTACTGAGATATGAAAGGGAAGGGACCCCAGCTGGGTGGTTTGAAGAGGAGCTCACATTATAGCTAAGGCAAAAAGTAAAAACACTGCCTGGAGGGGGACAGTGAGACATGTATGCCATGACTAAAATGAATGAAGGTTGTAATCAGCTAGAAATGGATTTATAAACAACTTTTCTTGGTGTCTCTCTTTTACCCCAAAAGCAGCCTTGGGAAAAAGGGAGAAACACCACCAGTCAGCTTTTTCCAGAGCACAAATGTCTTCGCTCTGATATATACAAACTTCTCCAAAGAGAATAAGCCTATTTAGAAATCAAAATCAAACAGAAAATCTCAATTCAAAGGGGATTTCAAGTTAATATCTGATTGAGACTTCCTTGCCTAAAGAGAGGATTTTCAGGAAAAGATAGCAATGTTATTTTTTTAAAAGCTAGTTTGTCTTCTGATTTATTAAGCAATTTTTTGTAGTATGTGTCACTGCAAACCTCCTGTTGAAAACATTCTGTATTGGCTTTTACAAGTCTCTTTAGTTCTTGTTCTCCAGGGTCTGTTATTTCAGGACATCACCCTGTGAAATTCTGTACTGTTCTATTTCACATCTTAATGGAAGTCAGGAATGTCTGATCAAAAACAAATGTATGCATACAATTTTTTTTCCAGCTAAAATTCAGCTTTGTCCAGCATTGATAAAACTAAAATGTAAAATAGGATAAAAATAAGATTATTTTTATGCTGCAGGAGGGGATAAGGCAGTGAGTCAGAGTAGCTCTTTTAAAATTTTGTTTTATCCCATTCATTTATGTCACAATTTTTTTCCCCTCCCTCTCTCTTTTCTTTTAATAGTGTTGTTTTACCGATAAGAGAGTGAAACCCTCTGCCACCTTCCTCAGAAGCCCTTATTAGCTACTATAGACCAGAAGATGGACAGTGGGACAGGCAACTGATCAAGTAATGTTTTAGTCCATATTTGCACCCATATAACTCAACTGAAAGAAATAAAAGTTGCATGAACATCAAATTAGTGTGCAAGGATGAAATCAAGCTGTAAGACTCTACAGAGAATTTGGAGACCAGATCCTAATTTATTCCAGAAAATCAAATTGTGGTTGTTGTCATGGGGTGCAATCTCAAGCACTTGCTTGACATATCATACCACTTTCCTCAGTGAGGACTCGACTCCTAGAGCTCATCCTCACCTTTCCCCTTTAGCAATCCCAGTTGCACAGCTCCCAGTTCACCAGGCTCTGGCTCTGCACCCACACCTGAGCTTGCATGTCCTGCCACGTAACCAATTGCTGCATTGTGCTCTCTCATCTGGAGGGAATGAGGGGAAAGCTTCTTCCTCAGATATGTGTGCAGTTGCACTGCAGAAGTGTCTTGTCAGAGTTACCTTCTTAGATAATGCCAATATTTTAAAATTAATGGCATGCAGGAGAGTTGGTTTTAGCTAATTTCCCAGTGTGAAGAAGTTCAGACACAGCTGAGACTTCATATTTTGAAAATATATGAACGCAACTCCTACATTTTTCTTGCAGAAAAATTATTTAAGTCTGACCTCAGTGCTGCAAAAATAAAAAGGAGGGAAGGGGGAAGCAAAAAATACCTTCAGTGAGCTCGCACAAACTTTTTTTCAGTTTATAACATTTTCAGGACTCTCATTTCATATGTTGGTGGAGTGGGTGGGAGGGACAAAAGAGAGAGAGAGGCTAACAGCAATTTGACAGAATGGACAAAATGGTCCCCAATCCAACCTACAAATTAGTTAGCCTTCAGATTTTATATTCTGCAGTTCTTACGTAAGACATTTATATTGTGAATGACAAAGCAAGACTCATATCTTTCAGTGTAAGTTATTGCTGTGAATTCTTGCTTCTGGAAAACTTTGTGGTATTCCAAGTATCTCTGTTAAAAGATGCCAGGGCAAGGTCAGGACCTAAACCTGTTTAAGTTTCGGGTAACTTTATTAGTACACAGAAGCACATGTGTGAACAAGAATTTCCCTATTATTTGCTTCTCAGAAAATCCTTCAATGTTTTAATGGATTGAACAGACTGTAAATACTCCCTTTTGTAACTGAACTTAAAAATGCCATGCTGGGAGAAATTACAGTTTTGGGTATTTAAATGACTCTTAAAACATAATAAAATTCTAAATAAAAGCAGTAAGCTTACAATATTTGTACATATTAAACTGCAGTAGTTGATTGGTATTTCAAACACATAGTAGGTGTACTGTGGCCTGATAAACAAGTTCTTAGTTCAATAATTACTTTGCTGTTAATATTAATGCAGAGCAATGAGTAAATCCACATGGTACTTTAGTTTATTGTAGATTTATATTTTCCAAGTGATGTTCTAAAAACCTTCCATAATTATTTAACCCAGTTAACAGTTTCAGTTTAATTTTGCATGGGTGTCTGTAACTTGTGTCAGCAGATATTATGGATAATTTATGAGGAAATGACAAATGATAGGAAGCAGAGAAGGTTTCACAAGAAGTTAACTTTGAGAGAAGTAAGCTTTTTTTAATATATTTTTTAGGATCACTAAAATAGATGAGAAAAAGAAATCTAATTGCAGTCATGGCTGTATTTCAAAATCTTTTTCCATGTTTCTCATGAACAATTGTAATCAGATCTGCCAGTGAAGCCATTAAACAAATAGAAGTGGTTACTGAAACAAGTCAAAGTGAGCACTGATAACACTAAACCAAACTTGACACTGGAAAACTTCACGGAAATAATCTGTTGTAAACACCAGCTTATGAGTTACCTTGTGCTTTATGCAATTCTGTGGCTAGAAAAACTGGAGCATTATGGCTTTGCTATGTAGACTTTGGGTGAAGTATTTTTATTTTAGAGGAAGAAGAGAATGAAGGAACTAAAAAAGAAAGCCCTCCTTTCTGAGTTTTGAAGTGCTTTTCCATGCAACCTGAATAGTCTCTGAAATACCTTTTGGTATATTATTACACATCTAAACTTTAGGCTGTAAATCCCCCAATTGAGAAGGATTGCACCTCCATGAACATGGCAACATTGTCTTCTCTGCACTTAGCATAAGAAGAATATCTACCATATTTTCTAGCTTACTGAAATAACCCTGGCCTTAATAGTTGTTCAGGCTAATGTCTGAGGAAGTGATCACCTACTGCTTGATGAAAAATGTAACTGCCACAGATCCTGTTAGAGTCAAGGCCAGGATTACTGGATTGCTTTATGGGAAGAGAAGACTGTTTCTTCTTTTTACATAATTTGTGGTGGTGCAATTGGCAAATGTTCCTGGTTTCCCTGTTGGCACAGTGAGAGAGGCTGCAGGAATGGCCCTGGAGACTGCCAGACAGGTGGGAGGGAAGGCTAAGTCACACTGGTGTTGGACTGAAATCTCAATAGGCAGACAGAGCCTTGCCAAAATATTATGCCACTCCTAATCTGTCACAGCAAAATCATTACCCAGTACTGGAATAATTGGGGTTTAACAGAAACACGGATAAAATAAAGTTAGTAAGGCTGTGAAGGGGCAGAGTAGAAGTCTGATTGGAAGAAGTTTGGTGGTATCAGATGCACAGAAAAATAAATATCAAGGTTGTTAAGATTCCAAAACCACTAAGCATTTGTAGTTCATAAAAATCTTATCTAAGGAAAAAGAAACACAGGTGGGATACAGCAGATTGTTGAAGGAAATGTGATCTTTGCATTCTGCAGAAAGACAACTTAAGAGAGGGAAAGACACTTTGCAGCAAAAGTTCATGGGTAGATGCTGCACAGGAGATGCTTGGGCATTTCTGAGAGGCAGAGACTAGCAATTTGCTGGTGACACAGACAGATTCACCAAATGTCCTGAGTTTTCACACCAAGAGAACATGAAATTAGGCGCAGTAGAGAGTTTAGTGACCAAACCCACCAGATCTAGTGTCACAGAAAAATTATGTGCAGGGATAATTGTCAAATCATAAGTATCTTGCAGGGTTTCTGAAAGTCCTGAGACACACACCACACCTCATGGTCCAGTACTACAGAGTCTATCAGATAGACCCTTCCTGACAGTTTATGTCCAAAGACTGTGAAAGTACTGTATGTTTCCCAGTGTTCCTTGTAAGTAGCACATGAATTGATACCATCCCTTAATTTGGGGAGAGCACCTGAAAAGGAACAGAGGAATCTGGACTGCTTGTATTTCAGGCACTCCTTCAGCTCCTAAACAAGATTTTGATGTAGGTATGGCTTGGATTATCAGAAAAGTGTATGTAATGGCTCAGACCATCAAAACTCAGTATGTTGATATGGTTATGACATGTTCGGGTTTCCAAGAATGAGAAAGAAAAATAAGTCACTGAGAACAACATAGCTAAACAGAAATATTAATGGGCAAGAAAAAAAAAAAAAGATAAAATGTTCAACAAGAAAATAAATTAATGTAAGGTTGGTAGGCAGACTAGGAAAAGATGGTAGGCAAACAGAACATGAGATAAGTTTGCAAGTCATTTCAGTCACAGCTACAATGAATCAATATGACCCAACTCAAACATATTTGCTATCCTTAGGAACATATGAAAAATAAGTGGAGCACAGCACTTTTGTTACAGGTCATATGGACCTTCATCTGAAATATAAACCAGCTTAACAATACTGACAATAAGGAAAAGTCAGATATTTAGTATGAAGAAAGAATGTGGGAGGGAGAAGGGGGAATTATTGGCAACCTAAGGCATTAGGCAGATGTAAAATATTTGCAGATCTATTAAAAATATTATTTAAAAGAACTTGAAACACTGTTGCTAGTCTGGAAAAGAGTATGGGAAACAGAACCCCGTCCCAAAGAAGAAGGAAGTAAAACTATCTGGGGGTTATAGGCAGCCCCAAAAACCTGCCTAGGATTACATGTCACCGGTCCCATGGGAATCCTTTAATACAAATTATTTTGAATATATAGTGGCACCAACAAGATGGTTTTATCCCACCCCCTTTTGCATTTACCAGTTGGTTTGGTTTGGTTTGGTTTGGTTTGGTTTTTTATGCTATGCATTCTTTCAAGCCAAGTGATAAATCACAGGTAGGACTCACCCTAAATATTCATGTTCAGAAAGGCCTTGACATCAGAGACAGGTGCCTAGACAAACTCTGACAATCTCTCCATTCACTTCCAAGGAAGCTGTTCCTTCTAGGATCTCCATCCTGGTGCCAAATGTTCTGCAATTTACAACCAGGAGTCTCCTCTCTGCTACCAAAGAAGTTAGAAAAGCACATCCTCTTCCTTTCTTTGGCAAGTGTTTCTTAAAGAATAGTCAGTGTTGAAATAGGAACTAAATTTTCATGCTTATTATTATGCTTAAAGTTCTGATGTTGTCTTATAGGTGCCTTCTGACCACAGCAGGAAGATCAATAGATTACTCGAAATGCCCAAACACATCAGTCTTGTGATCTGTGCATCAAAAAGAAGATTTATGAAAGTCCATATGATCTCAGATGTCCTCATCACTCTAAGAGTAACCTTAAGACTTGTTGACAAATTTGGTTGCATAAATCCAGGGCATATAATAGTGTGAGATTTGGATTGGTTGTAGGTCTGTACAGTAGGGAACATAACTACTGCTACCCTGCTGTCCTACGTACGGTCTACTTGACATTAGCCTTCTGTGTTGTGCCCTTATTTATAAACTTCAAAGATTTGGGGCTGAGCCATGATCAGACAGGAATACTTGCATTGTTTGAAGAAATACTAATAAATGATAATAAAAAGCCTGCAGACATGCTTTTAGCAGACAAAATAATGATCTTCTCAGCTAATAAATCCAAAGCTAGGCTATATAAAGATCTCTTTTATTCGGGAAATAAAAGTTACCATAGTAATTTTATGACCTTTGACATTCTTGAAAACATTCTTCCAAAGCAAAAAGTCCTGCCTATCTCTGATAAAACACTACTTAACTCCTTCCAACTATGGCAGAACTGAACCCTGTGTACCTAAATGATTCTGCAGATTTTGTATAGGGCTATGCTGTTATTTCTACACATGCCAAATGGAGTTATGTTTGCTTAAGTGATGGAGCTGTACAGTGCAATATTGACTGGGTTATGTTCCTTCACCCAGTAAGGATGTACCATATAAAGGACTAAGAAAGCACAGAATCTGTTCTTGTGTTGCCTTAAGAGAACTCTTTCAGCCCACCTCTAACAGAAGTCTATCATATTGTGAGACCACAAGCTGCATCAACAAATTTTGAGTACCTGGTAAGTTTACCAGTGGGCAAAAGCATAATTAAATTTATATACTTACGGAATTCTATTATAGTAGATTACAACTCTATCGGGCAACCATATGGTATTAAAACATCCCTTTCTTAATTAATATTAGTTTATTGGAGGCACATTAACTATTAGTGCATTGAACTGTGAAAAATAGGTAATTTCATATTCTGAAATGCATGTTTGACTTCTTTTACAAATGGGTGTTTATGTTTTAATTTCGGTTTTAAAAGTATGCAATTAAAAATATTTTCATATAGTTAATCCAAAGTGCCTTTTGTAGAGCACTCTATTCTTCATGTGTTGTCAATTTCAGATGTATAAAATGGCAAGAACAGGGATTTTATCTTAAGTCTGTATTTCCATTTCCACATCTTATTGATTTATGGAGCTTCGCTTACTGCTTCTTCAGGTTTGCTATTAAAGATAATAATAAACATCAAAATAAAATTGACTGTGACTGGCACCAAGTGATAGGCCTTTCAAATATTGAGAAAGAAGAATGGAATATAATTTTAGGTTTTATCCTTATAAGCTCTTCTTTAGTAGAGCAAATAAGTACTCCGGTAGCAGTTATTTCTGACATTGTGCATGCTGGGTTCATTGGACTGAAGCTGCAGAATAAAACTATATGCTTGATACATTAAACTAACTTGAGAAGGAAAACCATATACACCCCACATCCAAAAAGCAAGATTATTTTTACTGGATTGTTCACATTTCCTTTTCTTTTCACCACGTATTTCTTTGACAAGAAGTGTCTGGTAATCATTTATGTACACCCAAAGTATTGCGTAGGTAGTATATAATATATTTTTTTGCTTTTTCAGGTGAAGGCAGCCAGTACCCTTTAAACTCAGAGTCAAAATATTTTCTAAATTGGCCATGGACAATTTTTCACCTTAGCTAGCTTTATGATCTGAGAAATTTAAAGGGAACTTTATGTATGACTTTAGCTGGGGATGAAGTTAGGCCATTATGCTTTCAGGCACAATTAGGCTTTCTTGGACTCTTTCCTTAGGATGCACATTAAGTCTTCTTGGAGGACAAATTTCTTATTTGACCTTCTGTTTCCCATTTGCACTGCATGGCAGACTTGCGAATTGGCTTGAATGACTTTTACTGAGAAAGCAGTAGAAAGACAATAACAAACTTGTGTGGGGATAGACACTTCTGATGCTTCTGAATATTTGGTTTGATCATCCATATGGGCAGTCACTTATTTGGAGCACACTCATTCAGTGGGAGCACCGGGAGACAATGTCTCTGGGGAGGCCAAAATACTCCTGGGGTTTTAATAATAGGAAATAATAGGAAAATAAGATGAATCTATTATTGTGTTTTGTGCTGGGGGTGTGGGAAAGGGCTTTAGACCTGATTCTTCTGTCACTCTCACTGTAGATGTCAGAGCTGATAGCTCTTGATCCTTTTCCCCTCCTTGCATGTACCTGCAGGCCTGAGATCTCAGGAGTGACGTCTGTGGTGAGCAAACTCCCACTCACCTCTCTGCAAGTTAAACCATGGGCACTATCAGACCTTCCTTGTTGTGTTCAGCTACTTAATTTATATGAGCTATTGCTGGGATACGTGTGTTTTTAGAAACTGAGTCAAAACAGACTACTTTTCTACTTTTAAATTAGATACACAATCTTAATTTTTACTAATGTCTTTTAGCCTCACTCCTACTAGCCAGCTTTCTGTGTTTTTCTTCTGTCCTTTAGTAACCTTAGACTTTATGTTGACATATTAAAACACTTTGTTTTGTGGCACTAATTATAAAATAGTATGCTCGATCAGAGAGGCTCTTTTCAGAGCACTCTGAATAATCCCAAAGCTTGGGAAGGAAAAATAATTCAAACCAATTGAGAAGCTTTTTAATGTTGAGCTTTCAGTGTCTGTGCAATAATAGAACATTCTAAAAAGATGCAGATGATTTTAGAGGTGAAGGTCTGCATCTTCAAAAGAGCCATCAATAGAATTAGGTGCTGAACTCCTTTGAAGCTGCTTTCAAATTTCCAGCTTAATTTTGTTTACTCCTGTGGAGTCAGTCATCTGAGTACAAGAGGAATATAAAATAAGGAGGACTCACCCTTTCCAAAATGTGTATTCATGACCTTAGAAAATCTGGAAGAAGTTCAGAGGGTTTTATCATCCCTTTCATCCTAAGGTGCTCCTTTTTCTCCATGGATGTCTTAATGGGTCACAGCTTAATGGCTGTTTCCTGCTTCAACATTATAAAAAGAGGTTTAGTAGTGCTAAGGTGTTGGCAAGCAAGGCAATCCAAAGGCATGGAGGACAGTGATGTAAAAGGTGGGGTCCCTATTCCTCCATTTTTAATGAAGTGTTCTTGCTAGAACAGAGGCAGAAAGAGAGGCACGGTCTTGCCTCTTAGCTCAGAATATGAACTGATGTTGGATGAAAAAAATCCAGCCAAGAAAAAGTGTTCAGAAGTTTGCTGGATTTAGACAACACAGTAGGCAACTGAAAAATACTATAAAATGTAAATACCAGAAGCTGTGTCCCTCATTCCTGAAGGAGATTCTTCTACTACAAAAATTCATCCTTGTGTTAAGGTGCCATGAAAATTTCAGGCACTGTCTCTTAGATCTTTTATACTTTAAAATCTCAACTGTTTTTTCATTATTTTAGAGTATCAAGCTGAGTGCTTTATCAGCAGATTGAATGCCTTGGAGTATGAAGGTTGTCCCAAATGGAGGTTTTTCTGAAAAGCAAGAGAACTTCCAGAAGCCTCTGAGACACACAGTAGAACGTTGTGCACAGTATGTAGCTGTGGATCCAGGCAGTAAACTGGCAATGTTAATTTTTTTTTTACAGACATTTTAATACAAAGCAAAAGAGGCTCTTAACATCCAACTAACAATGGCTTACATCTGTAACTCCTGGTGCAATAGAAGTTACATCCTAGTTACAATGGGCAGAAAAATACGGTGTCATTATTCAGTACAAAAGGACAGCTTTTTGTTCAGCTACCTCTTAGGCTAATTGGACAGTCAGAATAGTTATTTGCCTGGATTCTGAAGCAGCATCAAAAGCTAAGATTTTACAGTACTGATATGGTAGCAAGTGTTTTCACTGTCTGGATACTTGCTTATACATGAAACTAGATTTTTAACAAAAGGGAAAAAAAGTGAATTTGAAGTAGTTGAGCAAAAGCCAACAAATTCCATTTTATTTCTTAATGGAAGCAGTCAACCAGGGTTTAATGGGCTTGAGTGGTAGAACAGTTTAGTTAACTACAGACAGGAGGTAAGAGATCTCATCCTGCTTAGAGAATTTGCCTGTCCTTAGCCACTGTAATGGGCCCAAAAAACCTTCAGTGGCAGGAAAAAGCTATTAATTAGAAGGGTATGGAAGCACACTGAGCAATTGACTCTGTTTAAGTCTTCTCCTCTTAAAATAGACAGAGATTAGTGACATCTTTATGTGCCACATTAAGGAAACACAGTATATAGTTCATTAAAATCAGTACTCTCATTATCCCAAAAAAGTGAGAAGGTAGGGATACTGAATGCCTACTATACTAAAATCTCTCTACACCAAAACAGCATCTCATGTTTTGAGTATCTGTATCTCATTCTTACTTATCCAGGCACTAACCATCTAGTTTCTCTTAGCTACCACTTCTCTCTTCCCTCACTGCACTGCAAAATTTGATCTTCCTGTGATGTTATGAATGTGCTGTCCCACCTGTGAGCTGATGTAGACTTAGCAACTTTAGCAGCAACATATTCTGGATATATTCATAATACCCAGTCTTTCCCTCCTCATGTACTCAGCTAGCTGAGATCTGGGGACTGAATAGCTACATTATTCATAAATTTGGTAGTCTGTTCTGTGTTTTACTGCTGTTTTCATTAAAATGCATCTCCCAAACATCCATCACCGAAGAAATAAGTCTGCTTAACTTTTTTTCCACTGAATAAAATACTGAAGGTTGTTCTTGTATTTTCCTTTATACTTCTGATTATATTTTTCTTCTGTATAGAATGTCCTAAATAATGAAATTTAAATCTGAATTTTCCTAATTTGCAAAGTGGGCCAGCTTAGGACATCATACATTAGAAAACATGCTTTGGATCATTGGCTTCTGTCTTTCACACCCACATCTGAAAATGCTGAGAAGAAACTAGAAATACACAGCTATGTATCATTTCTGGCAATCTATTTTCAAATTGTCTTATAAGCATAACTGCCTGCTTTTGTCGCAATTCATCAGATTGCAACAACTGAGTGCATTTCTCCCAGAATGGAGTCTGTGTCCCCCTTTTTTATAGCTGAGAAAGGCAATGATGCTCAAGAATTGGTCAGTCACCTGATTACCCACTGCCAGGCGTGTTATGAATACATGCAGTACAGTCACTAACACAGACTGCCAGCATGTTCTTCGGTGGTTTGCTTTTGTGCTACCCTCTTTGCTATTAAAAAGGCTGGTTGTGGAAAAATCTTCCCTCTCTGACGAACAGTTAAACCCCCCGCAACCCAGTGGCTTGTGGGAAATTTTGGATTATAATTCCTTTAGTAGTGGAGAAAAGCAAGAGAAACTGGTACTGAGATTTTTTTTCCATTTTTTCCCAGAAAAAATAGTAGTCTTCTTCACAATTGGAAGTAAAAAATTATTTCAAGTCATTAAAAGACACAATGAAGGTATTAAGAAACCACATTTTGTCTGAATGCTTCCTTGGGCTACTCACAAGTAAAAGCTACTGTATAGGGAGAAGAATGTGTGGAACTGCTACAGGTGGCAGCACCAATGTGGCCATGGAGCAGAGACTGAACATGCTTGCTGCAGAGAGGGCAACGCAGAAAATTACAGACTACTGAGGGCTCGAATTTACCAAAATCTAGTAAGTTTTGGAAGGTTTTTATCCAGCAACTTGATTCAGTTTGGTCTGACTAGTTGATTTTGCATTTTGGTTGTCACTGTTCCAATCCAATTCACTACCTGGTAACTCTAACTCTAATGTGAAGATGATGGAGAGAGTGATTTAAATTTAGTGGCTAGTTTGAGATTTAGTGGATTCAACACAATTAACAGTGAAGGAACTAGAAAAAGGCAGCTGAATAAGTGAACTGAAAGAGTGAAAATTTAAATCCTACAGATGTGTTAAGTAACATGACAGAAAGATTGCTTTTCATCTCCAAGTGCAGAAAAGCACTTTCTTTGAAGCTAACATACGTCATCAGAAAGATTCACCTGCTACAGCAGGATAGTAAGGAACCATGATGATCTTTTTGAAAGAACAGTTGCTGTCCTCATCCTTGAAATGTAGCCACTGTGGGTATGTAATGACTGTTCAGTTTCTCTTCAACAACACCTTTGCAGGAGCAGTCTTTATTCATAAAAATTGCCAGAGAAAAAGCATGGAGTAAGGACACAACAACAACAACAACAACAATGTAAGGATTTACACATGATAGGAAAGTTGCTACTTCTTATACCACCATCAATATACCAATGTGTACCTTCAATGTACCAAAAGAGAGCACAAAGAAGAAATTACCAAAGTATTTTCTCCCTAAACACACTTCTTCCAGACAACTACAATTCTGGTGAACCACTAGCTGTTGCAAATAGAAAATTAAATGTGAGATCAATACTTTCACTTCTCAAACCCTAGGACTGACATAATAAATACAGGTTTCCTTTAGGGAGGTATACATATTCTGAGCTCTTTATCCTGTGTTGAAGCTAAAATGTCCTTGGGGATATTTCCTGTGAGACCAGGCAATGCTGTAGATGGAAAGACTGAAAGAAATAGTGACAGGTTCATGTGAAAGCTATTGCTCTGCCATCCTGCAGATACCTCTTTTTAGACTCTCTTCATCTTTGCTATCTACAGAGAACAGGCTAAAAGGAAAATTCCCACCATCCTCTTTTCCTCAGGCATAGTGTGTCTCACCCTAACCAAAAGCCTTGCTTCTGCAGGCATTTCAGTGGGTACTTCAGTGGAGATGTTTATGGACTTAAACTTACACCTAACATAAGCAGAGCAGGAACCTAATCATTGCATATTGCAGTTTGGACATTTTGATGCTTCTCCCTGTTGGACTGATTTTTTTTCCTTTTGGGAAGACATAACTATTGGTTCAGGCTCACTCTATAGAGGGAATAATACTCCTGGACAACAAACGAGGTGCAGAAACAAGAAGTAAGGATCTTGGAGGCACAGGAAAATTAAGGAGCTGTCTTTGTTCAAAGTACTTCTGTTTCACTGCAGGATTGTTGAAGGAAATAAAAGTTACTGCAGGATCATGAGCGAGGTAAAAACCACTAAAATAGATGTTTCTATTTTAGAAGTTTCTTCTGGTTATATTCATATTTTCTCAGTTACTCACCCAGTCACTGGCATTTGTGAAAGATCTTTTGCCTTTCTGTCTCCTCATTCTAACACACAGCACGTCACTGCTCTGACTTTTTTCATATGCCTAAATCAGGGCAACAGAAGCAGTGTTACACAAAGTTGTGTGGTGCACTTTTAGTGTCTGCTTTGAAAGCCAGGCAACCCTAGCTTGGCCGTTCCTGTTAATGGCAGGACCCAAGAGGCATACACAGAGGGTTTCTGGGGTGAAGTGCTCTCATCCCTGAAGAAGCTGTTCCTCAGAAACAATAATCTCTAAATTGTGCAAATGGCATCTACTGAATTGCCTGCAATCTAGATTCATCCAGTCAAAGAATTTGTCTGATCAGATGCACTGTCCTCAAACTCCTCTTGCTTATCACACTCCTGCAATGTGTGCTTAAAACACTAAGCAGTTCATCTTCTTGTAAAAAGTACTAAAACATTCTCTGGCATGAGTGTTAGACTTAAAAGCCCTACAGTTTTCAGTAGAAAATCCTTTTCCTTATTGAAACTGGCACAGCATTGGCCTTCATCTACTTCTCTGCCATCATGCAAGTACCCTATGCCAGTTTTCTATGTAATTTACATATTATTTTGGAGGTGTATTCTGTGCAGTCATGCTAATTTCTTCTGTGTCAAAAATAATTGTGCATTAAAAGGCTGTACAGCCAAAAACTGAAGCAGATTTTTTTCTGGACAAACAATTGTAGTGAATTCAGTTACATGTCACAGCATCTTCCTTTAAGTGTTTATTTAAAATGCATTGAAAATTCCTTATTTTACCTGCCATTTGTGTGAAATATTGATTCTGATTTTATATCTCATAAAAAATAAATAGTGAGTTTAGATGCCACTTCTACAAGAAAGCTTTTCCACTTGTTATTGCAATACTCCAAAAGCTGTAATTTGAATACAGTAACAGGTAAGTAGTATTAAAAGATTAGAACAAGAGAAAAAAATAATAAAAAAGATTACTTAGTCTGTAAAACCTATATACACATTACACTGATACTGTACATTTCCCTACAAGGAAGGACTTCTATTCCTCTGCCTAATGGTATTGTGTCTTCTCCTGCAGTCCTTGAATAAAATGGACCTTGAAGTTGGTAGGATATACCCTAAGTGGAGGTTGCCAGGAGAAAATAATTTGTACAGGCTAACAGTCTGACTTAGCATCTTCCTTATATTTATAGTAACAAACAGGATCTCCTATATTGCAAATGTTATTTAAAATCTGACTTTGATACAGAGACTAACATGTTTTGATCTAACTGAGCATTCCAAATGCAAAATATTTCATATTCATAATACTGCACATATATGCCTTTTTCTGCAGTCATAACTAAAGGTTGTTAAAACTTTCATTGAACTGTACCAGTCTATAAATAGTTATGTAATCTGTGACAGGTACTTTATTCAAATGATGAATAAAATGAAGTCAGCTTACTAGCAACGTTTAAAAATATTTTATTGTCAGCTGTTTCAGAATGCTATTTAGAGGACAGCATATCAGAAAGCTATGAAGCTGCACACTGCATTTGTGGCACCCTTCCTGCAAGAATGAGACAAGTCCTTCTTCTGTCTTGTTTTGTGTTTTTATGGAGTCACACTGAAGATGAGGTGACATATCAGAGCCAAAGAAGTCAGCTTAAGACATGATTTGCATTTCAATGAATGACTTTCCACAAAGCACTGTGATGCTTACTACAGTACACAGCAGATCATATTAGGAGCATATGATGTTGCTGGACTGAAAGTAACATGATTACAGCAATTATAAATAGGTTATGCAAAATGAGGACATTGTATTATTTATACCTGTGCATTGTATATTGCTGTGTAAAAGTAGGAGCACAGACATGTCTACAATAAATGCTTTGTTTCTCAGAGATATTGAAACAAGAGAATCGTTATTAGACATAAAGGTTTGCACTGTGGCTTTTTAAAGATACACAAATGCTCTGCCGTAGCATTTTAATACCACTGAGGTGAATAAGGTTGTACATGTGTAACAGTAGGTACTACTTGTCTTAAATGACTTGTTTACTTTTGGAAAGCTAAAATTAATGTCTTGGATCCAAAGAGAGGTCTTGTGGTTTGCTGGAGCACTGTAAGGGATTCTATGATCTCTGGGTTTCAGTGATTTAATATTTTCACATATTATGTTTTTTCCATGTGGCCTCTGTGGTGGTAAAATGTAATCTCCATTCACTACTGTATATTCCTGGAGTCTGCTTGCACCGAAGCATGAGTCAGGTCAGAGCTTAAAACCTTACCTAGTCATTTCTCTCTTTCCAAAATGGCACTGCAGACGTGGCATTCAAAAGGAAGGTGCGTAGCAAAATCTGGGGCAGATACAACCAAAGTAACCTGCAAGAATCTGCTAATAGTTGAGAGTTTTTCCCCATTTGCAAACTCAACTAGGGTAAAGTTGCACCTTTTTTCTCAATTACCCACCAGGCAGTATAGAAATTAAAATGCTACAGAAACTTTTTTTTTAATTGTTCCAACAATCATTTGGCAATTTTGTGAAGTGGGGACCAAATCCGGGGAACTTTCTGTTACCTTGTGGTATATGGGAATTACAACACCAAAGAGGGGAAAAATTCTGAAGTGGCCTATATAGTGATGAGGATATTTCAGCTAGTCTCACTTATCGGAAAGACAGTCACATCATTTGTGGACTTGGGGAAGCCTCATCTTCCCTGCTGATCCAGATGAGTTGCTGGGTTTGCTAAACTTGTGGAAAGGAAGAAAATTAAGGCTCGTGATCTTAACTTGCAATATAAATGAGTCTTGAATATCCTTAAAGCACAGTAAAGACTAGTCAAGATTAAAAGGGGGACTTTTACAGACTTTCCATAGTATAAAGGGAGCCTACAGTGATGCAGTGCTAGATAATCAATCTTCTTCATAGTTAGTCTTAAATTATTCATTTTGCAGGCAGGCTGGCTTCAGAGAAAGGCCGGCATCCAGCAACAGTTCCAGCTCCCTGAATCACAGAATCACAGAATCGTATAGGTTGGAAAAGACCTTTAAGATCATCAAGTCCAACCGTTAACCTAACACTACCAAGACCACCACTACACCATGTCCCTAAGCACCTCATCCAAATGTCTTTTAAATACTTCCAGGGATGGCGACTCAACCACTTCCCTGGGCAGCCTGTTCCAATGCTTGATAACCCTTTCAGTGAAGTAAAATTTCCTAATATCCAGTCTAAACCTCCCCTGGCGCAACTTGAGGCCATTTCCTCTCGTCCTATCACTTGTTACCTGGGAGAAGAGACCGACCCCCACCTTGCTACAACCTCCTGTCAGGTAGTTGTAGAGAGCAATAAGGTCTCCCCTCAGCCTCCTTTTCTCCAGGCTAAACAATCCCAGTTCCCTCAGCCACTCCTCACCAGACTTGTGCTCTAGACCCTTCACCAGCTTCGTTGCCCTTCTCTGGACACACTCCAGCACCTCAATGCCTTTCTTGTAGTGAGAGGCCCAAAACTAAACACAGTATTTGAGGTGCGGCCTCACCAGTGCTGAGTACAGGGGGACAATCACTTCCCTAGTCCTGTTGGCCACACTATTTTTGATACAAGCCAGGATGCCATTGGCTTTCTTGGCCACCTGGGCACACTGCTGGCTCATTCAGGCAGCTGGCAACCAGCATTCCCAGTTCTTTTCTGCCAGGCAGCTTTCCAGCCACTCTTCCCCAAGCCTGTAGCGTTGCATGGGGTTGCTGTGGCCCAAGTGCAGGACCTGCATTTAGCCTTGTTGAACCCCATACAATTGGCCCCAGCCCATCCATCCAGCCTGTCCAGGTCCCTCTGCAGAGCCTTCCTCCCCTCAAGCAGATCAACACTCCCACACAACTTGGTGTCGTCTGCAAACTTACTGAGGGTGCACTCAATCCCCTCATCCAGATCATTGATAAAGATATTAAACAGGACTGGCCCCAAAACTGAGCCCTGGGAAACACCACTTGTGACCGGCCGCCAACTGGAGTTATCTCCATTCACCACCACTCTTTGCCCGGCCATCCAGACAGTTTGTTACCCAGTGAAGAGTACACCCACCTAAGCTATGAACTGCCAGATTCTCTAGGAGAATGCTGTGGGAGACAGTGTCAAAGGCTTTACTGAAGTCTAGATAGACAACATCCACAGCCTTTCCCTCATCCACTAGGCGGGTCACCTTGTCACAGAAGGAGATCAGGTTGGTCAAGCAGGACCTGCCTTTCCTCAACCCATGCTGGCTGGGCTTGATCCCTTGGTTATCCTCTACATGCCATGTGATGGCACTCAGGATGACCTGCTCCATCAGCTTCCCCAGTACCGAGGTCAGGCTGACAGGCCTGTAGTTCCCCAGGTCCTCTTTCCAGCCCTTCTTGTAGATGGGTGTCACATTTGCTAATCTCCAGTCAGCTGGGACCTCCCCAGTTAGCCAGGACTGCTGGTAAATGATGGAAAGGGGCTTGGTGAGCACATCTGCCAGTTCCTTCAGTACTCTCGGGTGGATCTCATCAGGCCCCATAGACTTGTGAGTGTCTAAGTGGTGCAGCAGGTCACTAACCATTTCCCCCTGGATTATGGGGCTCCATTCTGGTCCCCATCCCTATCTTCCGACTCAGGGGCCTGGGTACCCAGCGAACAATTGGCCCTGCTATTAAAGACTGAGGTGAAGAAGGCATTAAGTACTTCAGCCTTTTCCTCATCCTTTGTCACTGAGTTCCCTCCCCTATCTACTAGGGGCTGGAGATTCTCCTTAGCTCTCCTTTTGCTGCTAATGTATTTGAAGGAGTATTTTTTGTTGTCTTTTACGGCAGTAGCCAGATTGAGCTCTAGCTCAGCTTTGGCCCTTCTAATTGTCTCCCTGCACAACCTTGCTACACCTTTGCAGTCCTCCTGAGTTGCCTGCCCCTTCTTCCAGAGGTCATAGACTCTCCTCTTTTTCCTGAGTTCGAGCCAGAGCTCTCTGTTCAGCCAGGCCAGTCTTCTTCCCTGCCGGCTCGTCTTTCGACACCTAGGGACAGCCTGCTCTTGTGCCTTTAGGACTTCCTCCTTAAAGAATGTCCAGCCTTCCTGGACACTTCCTGCAGTCACAGCTTACATTTTCTTTTACAAAGAAAAGAATGACAATAACATGATCCTTTCCAGGCATCAAGAGGTAAATCTGAAAGCTGAGTTCAAATCTGCATGCAGGCTAAAAACCCTTCTCCTTGGGGAAATCTAGATTAGACAGCCCCAGATATATATAGGATATGGCCTGACAAAAATGTATTGATCAGTGCTGACACCTAGGTTATTACAGTGAAGTCACACCGCCCTAGAAGAGCACAGAACCAGCTTTTATGAGTAACTTCAGGATTCAGTTTAAATGATGTGAAAATCAAATTCTAAATTACATTACTAGTTTACATTGCCCCACAGTTCACAGAGCTGTAAGTAATAAAATGCCTTACACCCAAAATATTAACCCAATTTTCCAATGCTAGGAAAATTATTTACTTTGCCTCTGGTCACAACAATATTCATCATGATATAAAGTAGAAAAAGTTAATTGTTCTGCTTTTTGAAACTGGTAAAGTTGTAGATTATCAGATAGCTATACAGATTGGAAGTTGGTAAATACACACATAGTGAACAAACTGATGCTACTTTAGCAATAAGCTGGATTTACTGCCTGTTTTTCTTGAAAATTTATGTGTTTCAAACCATTATTTAAAAGTGAGTTGGACTTAGAAGTCAAAATACTGAGTGGGGGTGAATCAGGAACATAGCACTTTTTGTCTCTCTGTGATGGGCCATTTATCTAGAGTAAGTCATGGTGCTGTTTTTTTCATTTCAAAACTATTGATAGTAAACACTACCAAACGCTCAAAATCCTCCTACCTTAAGGTTTACTCTTTTTTATATTCTCTGGAACACATTTTAAGTCAAATTAATTAATTTACATTAAGTATACTACTTATGTATTTTAAAATATATTAATATGACAGAGTCTTGTGTAATACATATTAGAGTGTTCTTAGCTAGGACTAACAAAAATTAAAACACAATTCTTGGAGCAGGATATTCCTGCCTGTTCATAAATATGGAGAATAGGGTATCACCTTCTTCATTATATTTGCTGTAGCTTTTCCTTCCTCCCTCCTTTGCAAATTACTGTTAAACACAAATTGTAACACTGAATTAAAGCATCTAGTTCAATATCCTGCTTTGTAGCTCTACTTAGGTGAGTAAAGTACGCAAAAAAATCTCTTTGTAGAAGTTACAGTCAACATAGTCATTCTCCTTTGGAAAAAGCTTTTCCTTGTAGGTCTTTATGAGTGTCCAGGTCTGTTTTCTATTAGGGTTCTTCCACTCTGGAGACAAATAATCTGTTTGTACAGGACTCCCTGCCGGATCAGAGCTCTGCAGAAGGGCTGTGTCTCTAAGTTCTTGGAAAGGGTGTTGGGAAGTTGAATGACTCAATTTTTCTACAGAAGTGAGAACTAGAATATAATAGTTATTACCAATCGTTGTTTCATGGACCAATGGTATGTATCAGGCTCCTTACGTGAGACATTCTTTACTGGCTAGCACTTTTATCCTCAAATGAGAAGAAACTCAATTTTAGTATTTACTCCTAAAGCTAGGGTACCAAATATAGAAAACTTTACTAAACTTCTCTTGAAGCAACGTTTGTCGTGTTTTATACAGATCTACTCATCTGTGTAGAGCTTCTGCTCCTGCCAGTGGGAAATAACATAATCACAGAATGCAGCAGCCACTTGATATTTCACAACAGACTATTGACTGCAGGTATTTTAGGTCAAACTGAAGTATGTGGAAACCATCAACATATTAACTGTATTTTTCTATAGTATCTGAAGCATGGGCTGCTACGTATCCTGTCTGCTAAAACTTCCAAATCCAGTGAGGTTCCTTGGTTTTGGAGATAGTAAAAAATCTGTCCTTCATCAATTACTTTTCATATGGAATTTTTAGTAATAGTACTTCTAATTCTCATTCCAAACTAAAAAAAATTTAAAAAATTAAAAAAAAATTAATTGTAACTCTGTATGGATTCTCAAATCTCTGAACCACAACAGTAGTAATAAAATTGTAGTTGACCTTACTTTAATACCTTCATATTACATACCTGTTGCCAGTTTGTCAATTGATGGTATATTTAATGCAATAACTAGACTGTGTAACTTATGCAAAACTCTGAACTTTCCTCGAATTATCAATACAGGGTCAGTGAAATATTTATATATTGATCCCTCTTCCTAATTTCATGAGTAGCTCTTGGCATAGCTTTATGCTGAACCTCAGCTGTTTTAGAAGACTATGAATTTCCAAACACAAGTTACTCTCAATGGAAACCTGACTAGTACAGGTATTTAACTTTCACAGGTTCTGAAATAAGTCAAATCAAACTGGTAAACTTCATCACAATATTGTCTAAATGCAGAAAGTTGGCTCTGATGATAACAGCACAGACTTTATGGTACCAAGACCTTATTGCACCTTTTAGTAGTTGAAAATTACAACAATCTCATGATATAATATTATAGCTATTAAATAAGGCCATTACAGAACTGGAAAATCAAAACCATTTGTTCTTATTCAGTAGGATCTGCCTTTTTCCGGGAAGAACAGAGTTTCTATGTTTGGTGCATGTTGGTATCAGGTAAGCCCACTGACAGGTTCCACCTTTCGAGTGATTCTTCCTATGAAAAGAGATCTTATAGCTCTTTAATGGATCCTGGCATGAGTCACCCAATTTTGTATCAGGACATCAGAAATCCAGAATTCACTGTTTGGCTTAGGAATGGTTAGGTGGATTTGACTAATAACAGAACAATGTACTTTAGGCTTTTCTGATTTAACACTAGTGAATAGTGAGTAAAATGTACACATACAGATGTATTGCATTTCCTGATATATTTTGCTGCTGTAATAAATCTAAATATTTTCAACACTACTAAGTATTATATCTTTAGCAAGATGTCTAATGCACTTGACATTGTTGATATGGCTTTACAATTTTTCTATAACCTGGTTAGGTAGAGGGCATCTCTGTTGCTCTCTACTGAGAGACTGCAGTGAATCCACAGGAATATTTTAGCACTGGTTTTATTTACGCTGAGATATGACTGCATCTTGTGTTGGCAGAAATTCATTTTGTACATGTGTATGTGATTATCCAGAAGTTGAAAAAAGAAATTGTAACAGCTGATTTGTATAACCTAACTAAATAGTTGATTTAATATCACATCCATATACATTTGATAAAAAACATAATTCTGGATGTAATTGCCAAGATATTACTATTTATCTATGTATGTCTTTTTTCTGTATCAAGCACCATCAAAAATATTTTTTTTCCTTACATATTCAAAAGCATTCACTAATTTTGTTTACTGTTATGATAGCGAGGAGTCATGAACCGCTGTGTGGGAAAGCATCCACAATTGGTGATGCTTTTAAAAACTTATACCTTTGCTATAGTGCAAACTTGACCAAAGTATTAAAAGACAATATGAACACTAGTACAGATTAATTTCTAGCTCTGAATTATTCTCACAATTTAAAATTCATACTAATATGATTAACTTCCAGTTCCTTGCTCTAATACGGTCTGTTTCCAAGTTTGTTCTTGCTATCACAGTGATGACAGGTATTAGACTAATCTGTAGACCAATTTTTGAGCCTATTTTGAAGGGAGAATAGAAAAGAGAAGAACTGAATCAGCAGAAATGGCTGATTGTGCTCCACTCCCTCTCTTTCTTCATATTCCTGCATGTAAAAGGGTACATACTGGCTAATGAAGTCAAAAAGCTTAGAGGATGGGTAAGGAGTTGTGATGGAGTGGCAGTTTGTTGAGCACATTAGCAGCTCTTCTTCTCAGGAACATATTTTCTGGGAACTCAGATTCTTACCATCCCTACACACTGTGGATTTGCCTACTGTTTTTTATTTTTGTCAGTGTTCTTGTTCCTCTAAATCTGGCAACATCAAACATTTGGTTTGCAGCTGACTGTTTTTCTCTTTGTGAACCTTTACTCCAGGTTATTTGTTCCTCCAACTGCTACTGGGAAAAAATGTAGTCTAAATGTAGCACATATACCGCATTTTCAATTAACTGAAAACAGCTCTATTTAACATGTGGTTCCCGAGGAGCTGAAAAGTCCTATATTTCCCTAGAGCTCACATCACAAATGTTCTTGTTCAACTTTGTTTTACTTCTTTGAGGCAAATCCTTTCTGAGTCATTTGTTTACAAACATCATGAAATTATTAATGTCTCTGAAACCATGGATTACTGTGGCTAATTTGTGTGAAAACTTTGCACTAAACCCATGTGGAATTCAAGTTAACATGAATATGTATGGACAAGCTACAAACTTGTGTTGAAACAGAAAAAAAAAATTGATGTATCTCCCCTTATTTTGAAGATTAAGACTTCAAAGAATTTCTCACAAGGTTTGGCATTTATTAAAGCCAGATAATGCATTTAATCTGGAATATTAATTCATTTATACTTGGTAAAGACAAACTACTCGATGTTCATTTGTTCTCTATAGTAGAAGGCAGAAGACTTACAGGCATTCCAGACAGAAGACAATGTCAGTATTCACTCACCACTTTTTACAAATATGTATTTCTTTTCTCTGTAATGATCTGCTTTAACTGCAGGTCTCCTTTGCATTTCTAGACCTTCCAGATTCCTTAACAAGGAAGATAAGGCTCATAAATTACCTTTATTGAGGAGAACAGGACAGCTGTCCATCAAGCTACTCCATCTTGAATGCTGGTGGGATCAATCTGCAAGACTCAGGTTATCAGATGCATGAGGATGGTGAAATAGTACATTTAGACAGAGGAGGCAAACTAAAGTTACACCATAATCCTCAATTCTGTCATTTTCCAGCTTGTAAGCCTTAGACTTTGCTATTCTGTGTTCTCTTTAATGGTGTTTTGTGTGTCACTTCCTGTTTCCTTTTTAAAAAGAAAACTGAAAAAAATGCTAGAAATTTTATGAAAATTTTATGACCATATTGAAAGCCATCTGTTATCTGTAGACTCCTGCCAGCTGAGCTGTTACCATAACTGAAATCAGTGGTAGGTTATTCTCTACCACTGAAGAAGAAAGCACTTTCCTCGCAGATTTCACTGGAGGGACCTGGGACTCCTCAGTGTCTGAGTTTGCCCCCCACATCCTGCTGTAATTTTCTTCCGGCTCCAGCATGTTGTTCCACTTGCTTTGCTAAGCCTGGTGTCCTCCTTGTATGCAATTTCTTCTTGAAAAAAAACCCAAGCAGTCTGTAACAGTCAGACTCTTGCCTGGTTTTCTTTCTGTTTCTCCTACCACTGCATTTGCCTTCTTCTGTGCATCCTCTTCAATTCTGTCTCTACCCAGTCCTATCCCTTCCCTACTCTTGTCCTCAGCCTGTTTCTTTTTGCCTTATTCTGGTATTTCCAATGCCTTGTTCCTCCTTGCATTGTTTACCTCAGTTCCTCTTTTCCAGTCTTCTACTAGCCTTCCGGCCCTGGGGGACAGCCCTGGGGCAAGCCACTCTGCTTCTCTTAGCTTGGCGCTTAGGGACATGGTTTAGTGGTGGACTTGGCAGTGTTACATTCATGGTTGGACTCGATGACCTTAGGGGTCTTCTCCAACCTAAATGATCCTATGATTCTATTCTATGGTTCTCCTTATGTCAGCTCCCAGCATGGGCAATCTCCAGGACCCCACCTCCAGGTTGCAGTGTCAGTGCTCTCTCCTTGGCCAGGCTCTGGTATTTCAATAGAAAAGGGATCCCAGCTTCTCTTTAGCACTGCTTTGTGGTGTAGTTTTCCCTGAATAAAAAAAAATTGTCCCACAGCAGGTAATCATATTTCATCACAAGTTGTTTTTTTTTTTCCAGATTTTATACAGTTTAACAAGTCTTCTAACAAGGCATCTTGGGCAGACTTGCTAAGGGAAGGTGGTACCTGGCGGACCTATATTGTGGGTTATCAGGACACTTTGTGTTGCTCCAGTGGTACTGAGCAACTACAGATTTGTATCTGTTTAAGTGAGGCATGTAGTGCATTTTATATCCGTGCAGCAATGTAAAGCTGCAGAGTACTGCTGGATCTTAGCTGTATGTTCATTTAGATATAGATATATATTATTATGTGTCTGTTAAGATAAGGTCTGTATTAATGATGACTGACCTATGAGTAAGTTCAGGATGCTTTGACTGGTTACAGATGCTTTATAAGAGCAGTTGCTTTTCCATGTTCTTGTGTGCAGCTTCAATAATGAAACAGAAAGCAAACTATGGCAAAAGAACATCTCAGTGAAAACTTTCAAGCTGCCAGACTTTACTGGACATAGTAACATAACATAAGAAACTTAACATACTGTAACATAAACTGACAGACTTTACTGACCAAATTTTACTGGACAGGACAAAATTTTACTGCATATCTCAGGCAAATGAGTATATCTCAGTGGCTGGACCATATCAAGTTTGCTGTTGTAAATAAGACCTGGTCTCAGTGGGGTTCCTCCTACAGGCTTAAAAGAGAAACTAAGTCCGCTCTTTACGGCCCGGATTGTTTAGTGCCATTTCTAAAACAGGCCATAGTGGGGACATGTAGGAAACCCAGCTGACACTCAAGAATGAGCAGTGGCTTCCCTCAGAAACCTTTGGAATAAATGAGAGTGACTATGTGTAAGTATGTGTGTGTATCTGTGTTTGTATATTTGTCTATTAGAGAAATCTTAAACTACGGAAATACTTAACAGTTCTTGTACTTATCAAGAGTGTGAATCGTTAGAGCACATATACTAATGGTGTTTTCTATAGTACTTTTAATCTTTAATTAACATAAATGCATTCAGAATCAAATAAAAAAGCATTACATACATAATCATAATTCCACTGATGTATTTAGGTCCTAAACTGAATTTTGTCTTTTTTTTTTCCTCCCCCCCTAAATTTCTAGTCTCTCTTCCTGTGCAACAGCTGCACGTACCAGCTCACAATAACAGCAGCCCTGATGCTGAGGGGACAAAAATACATGTTGAATAACTAAAACAAGTGACACTTTTTCATAAAGCAGAGCAGTGCTTATTGTAATTACCAGGTAATTTCTTTGCTGCCTGATTAAAAGAGAGTGATTACTAGGCATTTGTGTATGCTTAATGATCATTAATGTTTTATCTGCTAGCTACCACCATTACTCTTCTCAAAGTTCACTTAAAAATAATGAGTTCACATAACTCAGCCGGTCAACCACAAAGTGCAAATAACAAAAGGGTCATACTTTTTCAAACAATACAAGTGCTGAGGACTTTCAACTCAATAATTGAGCAAATACCTACACATAATGCATCTTTTACTCTGTATATATACATTTCTGTGGATACAGGACTTTTTTTTCATTTTGAAAAAAATTTGGTCATGTCCATATTCCCCTTCAAAGAAAGTATTTTGTTCAGAAAAAGTCTTGGAGAATGAAGTATCTCTGTCATGTAAATTGTAGATATTCTAAGCAAAAAATAAGTTTAGCCTGACTGTTGCTTTAGCTTGTAGCACAGAACAAGAAGGATTTTATATTATATTTATTATATAAATCATAAAGTATTAAAAGATTAAATATCTCTTCTGTCCTTGCATTTACTACATCAGCATTCTGGCAGAAGGGTGTGGCGGGGAGCCTGTCATCCTCCGTTGCCATCCCCTGGAGATGGGTACTGCCCTATGTCTGCAGTGGGATGGGAGCTGCCCTCAGCTGCTCTGGCTCTGAGCTGCCCTGAGACCCGGCAGCCAAACCCACAGCAGGGGGGATCCCCTTAGGCCTTGGCCAAGGTACATGGAAGCTGGGACCTTTTTTTGCGTGAAATGCTCAGATGTTGCTAGGCTTGAACTCCAATTTGTATTAATGGGAAAACGTTTGTTTACAATGGTCCACCAAAGCTTGGAAACATAGATGCTTTTAACATAGGTGTTAGCAAGCCTATAACCAAATATTTTCTTAAACCATGTTGAGCTATTTTGAGATTTTTCAATATTTAAAGCTATGAAAAATTTACACAGCCAGCATTTAGAGTTGTCTCTGCTGAGTTCCATGGACTTTCTATCAGCAGCTGTTCAGTTAATTTAAGGGGTCAGGTTCTTTTCATTTTAGATGGTGATGCTCCTTTCACTTCCTTCTGTGGGGCAACATGTGGGTAGGAAACTTATATTTGTGAAAGTTCAAATATTGCCCGTTCAGCACATTGAGGTACACTGAAATGGCAGATAGCAAACAGGCAACTTGGACTTTAGCTAATTTTGTTTCCTTCTGTACCCCACTCTTTGCCCTGTATGCTGCCTCTCTTTCCACACTTCCCAGCTGTGCTTCATTGCTGTGCTCAAGCTGGCCCAGAAGTGAGCAGCTCAGGTTTGTAAATACTGCTGTCTGTTGCAGGTGGTGCTGACTCCTTCCTGTGGCCCAGGCAGCAGAGGAGACACACAGCCAGTTTCGCAAATGGAAGGTACAGTGGAAGGCAGACCTAATAAAGCCTGGTTATCTGCTGGGTTTGTGTCCTTTCTCATTGTGAATGCCTCCTTCTTCTGCCATTCCTTAACTCCCTCCACATGCCCCAGCAGTGTATCTTCTTTCTCACCCACAGAACAGTGATGTTGCAGTTAAGTAGAGTGGAAACAATTCTACTGCCTCAGTTGGTGATGATTGAACAACCTGTTATTAAATTCTGCTAGTAAAATGTTTTTTCTTTTAGACCTGAGAATTTATTTCAGATGCACTGTGAGGCAATTTTGAAAGCAAGATGCACTGCTGTAAAGCTTATTAGATTTAGAACATAGTTAAACAGCTTTATTAACACAGAAAGTCAGATTTTAACACTGAATTGCTTATCTGCACCTGTAAAATGTGTAGGGACAGGTCAGCATGATTAATTTTTGTACACATGTAACTCTAGTTGCACAATACTGGATGTTAAAACATCTTTAAAATTTTGATTTTATGCTTGGTGTCAGATATTTTAACATACTATTGTGAGACCGTCCTCTAGGGCTAAGCCACAGAAAAGAAAGAATAAATACTTAATACATGGAAGTAAGTGATAATGCAATTCATGCTCTGGAGCCATGAATTTGCTATTTAAGCTCCTTAAATAAAACTCGACTAAATTTCAGACTGATGATTTCACCCTTCCAGTGTCAGTCCTCCTCATTTCTTTCCAATTGCTCTCTGTCCTATTTCTCTGACCTACAGCAAAATTGCATTTGGTTTTAATTAGAATGTCTTGAACAGTCAGATGAAAATTGTAGATATTTCCTGATGACTGTGACTGTTTTACCCTGACTATGCTGAAGACCTCCCAGAGTTTGTAAGAGTTTGCAAAACATTTCAACAGCTCAATCAGAACAAGAATGTATTAGTTTATATCAACTAGTACTGGTGAGGCATCAACCCCAACTATGTGCATAATCTCATATAACGGATGGTCAGAAATTTGCACAGTCGATGAGGGAGGAAGCATGGCTCACTCTTACTCATTCAGTATCTGTGCATGCTTGCCTGTGTGCACAATTTGTGTACAAGCACTGTTACTGTCTGAGACTGTGCAATTGATTAAGATTGTCAGCTGTTCACTTACCATATCATTTATAAATATTTGACCACAGAACAAATTTGCAAGAAAAGTAAACAGATTGTAGAAGATGTGAACTTGGCAAAATGTGTCAAAGTACAAATACTAGACTTAACTTTAGTTTTCTGGAAACCCTAACTGCAGATGGTTTGAATTTCTCAGAGGTCAAAGTAATGCTGTTCTCTTCCCGATGTACAGAGCTGACATCCTGCTGAAGCAGGATATAGTTCAAGTGCCTATGACTCTTTCTTTTATAATTCTTCCCCATAACCATATTCTCCAGGACTACTGTACTGCCTAAGTCTGTACTTACACAATTTACAGGGGATTTACAATCGTGTTGTTAAACTAAACCAGGTTTTTGGTTTTGTTTTAAAAAAAACAAACCCAAAGCAGAGTAGCTTCGTTTAGGTTTGTGCTCATCCTCTCCTTAACCACGTCTGTATTCTCAGTAATTTTCATTTGCTCTGTACATCTGATACAACCACAACACATAAGACAGAGGAGGTGGAAGAGCTGCCAAACAGAGCAGTAACAGCTGAGTTCTGCCTGCTTCCCTCTTGGGGGGAATGGTAATTTCAGTCCCTCTCCTCTGATCTGCATCACAGGATCAAACATCTCGGGGAGCAACTTTATAAATGCTAGTAGCATCTAAGAAGCTAGTATCTTGATGAGATGAAATGGAAACAGTGGCGGAGGAGGACTTCAGAACCACTTTAAATGCATGTGATGAAATTTGCTAAACCAACCATTGAATAAAACAGTCTCAGGTTTCAGGACACTGACTGTGTCTGGTAGAAAATCTCAGCTGTCCTGAGAAAAATGCCACCTCTCAAAGTTGGGAGTTTTTACCTGGTTTCAGTACATAACTTCTCCTGTTTCAATGCTGTCTGTGGGCTCACTTCTTCCCTACAGCTCCAGCAGAGCTGTTCATCTGTGCTCATTCTGCTTGAGAGGGTTATCGTCGGGGTTTTGCTTCTAATGCCTCCTCACAGCAGTCCACCTTTCACGTAATCATGACCTTACCAGCACCAGCCTTTTCATCACAGAGAACTCCAAAGACTTTTAGGTAGAACTTTAACTCTTGTTCTACCATAATGAAGTCTATAGGAAAAACAAAGACACACGAGGATGCTATGCAATTTCTTATTAATCCCAATAGCATCTCCTCACATAGGTTTGTAAGTAATCTGGGTGTTAAATGATCCATAATGCCTGTAAGTAATGTTTCCTTTTTCTTAAAAAGTTAGTAGGAAATTCATGAACTAAAACACCTGGTTAAGGTAGTTAATTATCTGAGGGCTTCTTGTGCTCTTGCAGAACATCAGGTTCAGCAGAACTCTAAGAATCAGAAAACTTGGAGTTTTAGACTTCCCAACCCACCTCAGATCACAAGGTCAGTTCTGTGAAGCTAAACCTAGCACAGTGAACACAGCCGAATTGCTTACAGATGTAGGCGCTCCTACTTGCAATTCCCAGCTCTGGCAGGGTCAAGGTTAAGGGAATAGATATGTTCTTAACTCTTCATTTCCTGCTTTTCAAATCTTGGGTTATGCTTAAATCTGTATTCTGGAAGGGAGATGTCACTTTCCAGCCTTACTTAATTAATTATGTTTTACCAGTAAGTTTTCAGGTGATAAAACTGCAGTTCACTGAAAACTAAAACTGGGGACAGGGAGAAATAAATTGAATTAATAACACTATAAACAGCAAGGGACATTATACAAACTGGATTATTTGTTTTGATATACAATGACATAAAAATATAATTTTTTATTTTCAGAATTTCTATTAGGATGCTGAACAATTCCAGGATATTATTGTAGTTTCTCTAGGCTATGGGGTGCACTTTAATTGTTAGGGAGATACACTGTGCTTGTCTTACTAATAAAGAACTTACAGTTGAAAAAGTAGGGGTTGGTTTGGTTTTTTTTACAGAGAAATACAAAAGGAAGTAATTGTGCACTATACCTTGTGTTCCCCACTGTTCTCTGTAATACTGAGTGGCTTCTGTCTCTTTTTAATTTAGTAATTACTACTTATTATTTTCCTACAAATTTATTAATACTGAGTTATCTAATGATTCATCTAACATCAAGTTTTTTAATTCTGATGCACTGCAAGAGTGAGTAGATGGCCACACTTCTATAGGAACAGTCATATTTTCTCTCTCATTTTAAGCCAGCTAAGGAGTATGGCTTTCTTTAATGCAAACCTCAGGTTGTGACTCTATAATTTCTCTTTTTGCATCAGAACTGATTACCATTTATAGTGTGTAATACCATGCCTAAGTTATGAAATATTTTTGTCTAAATAAATGTCTGGTTACAGAACTTATTTGAAGCTGGTTCCCATAGAAACAACTAAGGGGAATCATGGTTTTATCCCAAATGTCTTTCATTTTCGTTGAAGAGAAACCATCAACTCTACTGATTGCTGCCTGCAGCTGGGTAAATTTCATTGCTGTATTCTCTGGTCTGTGTCCCTGCATGTCCACTGTGGCACTGCATCAACAGTGTAACAGTAGTGACCACCCTGGCAGAGCATCCCAGTCAGTTTTACACAAAACTGAAGGATTGCAGGTAGAGCTCAGTGGAACATGGTTGATGGATAATCTTCATGCTGACTCACTGCAATGTGAGGCATGTCACCCTATTAGAACAGATGTCCAAAGTTAAAACAAATGTGTCCATTTTGAAACAGCTGAATTGGAAAGCGTGCTCTTCTCTTTATCTGCCAGGTTAGGAGCTCAGTAGTAAGCATCCCCTCCCATTGCTGACTCTGGCACAAACTGTAACTTCCCTTACCTTTCTGATCTCTAAACGTACCCTATTAAAATCCCCTGTTTCTCAAGCTGTCAATAACTGCAATTCTCTGTCTATTCTTCTTTCTACACAAAAACCCCAAGTTAATTTGAGAGCCTGTTGTGAATTCATGCTTTCTCAGAGCTTTCCAAAGACCTAGCCCAGAGATACTACTTGGAACACCACCATGTGTGTATCCCATGCCCAGCCCTACAGACATCCTATGGACACCTACTCTCTGCCGCCTCAGGGATACCACTTTTCCCATTAGCCTGGGCTGCACACATGTCAAGGTTTCTGAAGTGTTTCTGCTAGGTGTAACTCATCTGTGCCTTGCTTTCACCTGAGACAGAGTTCACATCTGCCTGCACCTTCCAGCACCCATACTGTTCCCCCTCTGCCATCAAGTTTATACATTTGCCACTCTCAAGTCTGCAGAGAGCGAGGCAGATGAGACAAGCAGGGGCTGTGAACGCTGCCATGACGAGTTATCAAGACCGACCCTTTGGCTCATCTCCTGGACCTCAGATTGGTTACTAGCATCAGTCTGAAACTAGCAGTTCTCCAGCACACCAGCAGCTTGACTTAAAAGCTGGCAGTTGTTGCAGGCTTCCTCAGGCCACATTGGTGTGCTACAAAACCTTCACCAGGCTTCTGCTGGAAGTAAGTGTGAGTGGGAGGAGGCTGTCTTCTGCCTCGGTATAGACCTGAAGGGAAGCCAGGGTACCACCAGAACAAGGCTGCAGCTGTTCAGGTCTTCCTTAATTTCTCTGTCTTTTCCTTCCACCTCCTTCAGAGGATCTTACTTTAATCAATTAACAGTACAAAGACAACCCCTTGTCACCTGAAAAAGTTGGGCACAGTGATTTTGGGTAAAAATAACATATTTTATCTCAGTATTTAACTTCAGTGTTAAAGTCAATTTTTTAAATGCGTCGTCGTGAGGAGGCAAAATATCTCTTTTGATCAGTCTAAATTGTGCTTTACTGATCCAGGCAAAGAGGTTAATTCTTCATTGTCTGTGCAGCAAGTGTCCTTCCTCTCTTCACCTCCTTCTTTTAAAACCTCTACTTTGGCAAATATTTGTAACATTTACTTCCTTATCACATAAACCTGCATCATTCTTGTGCCTGAGCCAATAACTCTTTCTCTGCCAGCTAGCTGAAACTCTTCTAGGACAGGGACTTTTCCTTTATGAATTATCACTTGAAAAATACATATATTTTTATGGTAGTCAGTAAATAATAGTTCTAAAAAAATAGCACCAGGCTATTAATAACTCACATATACGATTAGAGAAAAAAGTAGAACAACAGGAATATATTCCATAAAGTCAGTGTCAAGTTGTTTTCCTATTGTGTTGTATATGCAAAGGTGTTTCATAACTTTCCTGATGTTGCTAAATTTATGACATAGATTCTGCTATAGTTTCTACTGCAGAGGAAAATGCTGGTGCAAAAATACCATCTGAGGAACCAGTGGTAACAGCTTCACTGCCTGCTGAATAGCAATGCCTAGGTACATGCCATTGGTAAGTAGCATTCAAATAGTACAAGAGAGTTTTCACAATAAAGCATTATTTTCAATATAAAAGAGATGTCCTGAGGCATCTCTCTTGCTATTGACTGCATGTCTGTACTTCTGATTTCTTGGATATATTAAAAAATGGTGCCTGTATTTTCCTCTGCTAGAGGAAAATATAAAATCTCCAGCAATTATTTCCTTCTATTTTTTTAATTCTGTAAGTAAGAAGAAATTACTCATAATCAGTTAGAAAACCTAAAAAGATGAATATGGGAAAAGGCTTGCTTATTAAACATGTTAGCTGCTTACAGAATGATCTCTCCAATCTGCGCTTCAACTCGGTTCTTACTCTAACATTTCTGCACAATGAAATTTTAGCGTTTTTACCTGTGAAATCTTAATTCACAGACAGAATGTTCTCTACTCCCCAGCATGTTTGCTGCACACCCTAAGGACAGTAATTCTTAGTCTGGTTGGTTGAATTAACCTATTGCACCAAACTTTTCACTTTATGTACTAGATCATTACTTGTATAGCTCATTCTGAGCTCAAATGCATTTTCTTCGTTTGGCCAACTATTGATCTTGGTATGGGTGAGTGTCAGAGCACAGGTTATCTTCTCTGAGGCAGAGGAAAACTCTTTCTAACACGGAAGAGCCACAAGTGGTTAATCCCTACGGTGTCCTGATCCTGCAGAGCTGCATGGGTGGATCTACCAGCCTCGATCCAAGAGCTGCCTCAGTAGCACACAGCTGACACCTGCAGACATGAGGTGCAAGACTTCACATTCACAGTAAGGTTTCCTCAAAGCCTGCTCTACAGAATGACTAAATTGAAGTAAGATGCCCTGTGTCTATAAAAGAGCTGCAGAAATCAGGTTTTCAAAGACTACAGACTGTTCAAAAATGAAACAGTGTTTGTGTTCCAGAGTTCATCGTGCAATATGCAGACGCCCTTTTTCATCCTTGGTGAAAACCCTCAGTGAAGCACATATCCTGCTATGGTAGGATAAGAACTGCACTGTACTGCTGTGGATTTACAGTAGAATTCTTTCTAAAAAGTATATTTGCCCTTCTCTGTGCCTGTTCAGATGCTGTGTTCAAGAAGGGGACTTGATACAGCCTCTGTTGACACTAAATCAAAACTTCATTTGGCACCAGCTGCTTCAGATTAAATAAATTTGATTTGGAGTCACTAAATTAATTTGAAAAGGCATTTGCATGAATAGAAACAAGAGACTTAGAATGTGAGGCAGCAAGTCCTCCTGTGGACCTAAAGAGACAGAAGCAGGAAACTGTTCCAGCAGTCCTGCTCACTGAAATGGCTTCCTGCTGAGCATTGTACCAAGCAACTTCTCTACCCAGCTTCTGAAACTTGAAGGGGATCTATCTAAACTATTGAATGCCCAGCACAAGCCTTTGATTCTGAGGTCTGTGCCTTTTCCTCATCAGTATAGGTACTTGCATTTAGTAGGCTGAGAGACAGGTTTTGTGTTTGGCTTACAAGAAGTAGTCCTTTCAAGCAAGTTCTTTACTGCCAGAGGAAGTCAGCTAATTTTTAACTGGGTCTAAATAGATATTCGTATGCCATCCCATATAAGATCTAATGGATGTACATATACCGGAGGTACATTTACCTCTATTGTAGACAGACACAAGACATCTCTACTTGCTTCCCCAGGTGACTGGAAGTCATGCAGACATGGTTGATGCAGTGCAGAGCCCAGGCTAATAGGCTCTACTTCTTGGAAAAGGGTTACATCAGCACCAAATAGGCCAGGCTGCAACAGGTTTCCAACAGCTTGATGCATGTCCAGTAAGTTTCCACTTGCGTACAAAAGACTGTATGTATTTACCTTACGTTGCGACTTGAGTAGTAGTAGTCCAATATTTTTTTCTGCTTCTAAATGTTTATTTGCTTATGCATAGAAAATCCTGTTATCTACACCCACATGTATATTTTAATAGCCTTTCTTATGAAATAAGATAAGCAAACAGAAACAAATTTAAAATTCAAAAGTAGAAGGGGTTTTGTTGTAAAGATACCTTTGTGTGGAGCATAAGAAAAGGTATAGATTGCATAGAAAATTGCTTTGAACAACCTTCATAGTCATTCTGAAGAATCTGAGAGAGTTGCAGGAAGAAATTGTGCAGTTCTTAAAACTGACAAGCCTATTTCAGACATCAGCTCATCTGCATTGATGGTGAGTTCTGCAAGCAATGCAGCCAACTGGCTTCTTACAAAGTAAAATCTCACAGCATGCTGGCACAAAAGCAATAAGCTTTTCTGTGCAAATTTTAGCCTCCAGTACGTAGATCAGATATTACAGATCAGCAGAATTATTTACTTGACAAATGTTTGGTGAACAAACTGAGAATAGATGCAGGCAGAGGAACATTACATTCCTATTAGCTCATTTATAAATCAGGAATAAGCTTTGAAAAATCAATTATTATCCTGATAATCCTTTTACTTACACCAATATAAATTTGTTAACTTTGGGGAATAGGACCCTCCTTTACAGCAGACAGTGTCAGGGCTCTTTACAATTTCAAGTGTAGCCCAAGCTGACTACGGACTTCAGCTAACACAGCTGTGTCAGTCCAAGGAGAGGTCCCAGACAGGTTTATAGTAAATCATAGTGTTGACAGTGTTATGCAAGCTGTTAACGTAGCAGTGGACTTCCCTTTACCAGAGCTGATAGTGGACGTTTTACTCATACATATAATGTACAGCCTTCCTGCTTTAGCTGCCCCTAGAATATGAATGTTTTGTCTCTACAAACAGAAAGATGGTTTTCATACGAACTATTATTCCGCAAAGTTTACCTGTAATGTGGAAAAGGATAAATTGCACAGTATAGATATTTATGCATCTAGAAAAGCATTATGTTTGCAAAGTTAAACATGGGACTCTTCTCTCTGTGCAAAGAAAATATGTGACTGATGAAAGGGGAATTTTGATCAGTGTGTGTTATCAGCATTTTAAGAGATGCATTGTTGTTGTTTCTGTATGAGCTTTTTAAAACACTTTGACAGTCTGTTTTGTATCCCAGTGAAATCTGTGTATGGCTGAGTTCTTCTAAAAATACCACTGTGTCCTAGAAGGCCTAGAAAGCCTAAAAGTAGTAATAAATCATGTCTACCTTAAAGAGTTTATATACTGTATTGGAAAAATAAAGTGGGTTTTCATTTCCACTGACTTTTGCAGAGAGCTAGAAGTATCATAGAATAGAATCATAGAATCATTAAGGTTGGAAAAGACCTCTGAGATCATCTAGTCCAACCGTCAACCCAACACCTCCATGCCTACTAAAACATGTCCTGAAGTGCCACATCTACACGTTTTTTGAACTCCTCCAGGGATGGTGACTCCACCACCTCTCTGGGCAGCCTGGTCCAATGCTTGATAACCCTTTCAGTTAAGACATTTTTCCTAATACCGAATCTAAACCTCTCCTGATGCAACTTGAGTCCATTTCCTCTCGTCCTATCACTTGTTACCTGGGAGAAGAGACCGACCCCCACCTTGCTACAACCTCCTTTCAGGAAGTTGTAGAGAGCGATAAGGTCTCCCCTCAGCCTCCTTTTCTCCAGGCTAAACAACCCCAGTTCCCTCAGCCACTCCTCACCAGACTTGTGCTCTAGACCCTTCACCAGCTTCGTTGCCCTTCTCTGGCCACGCTCCAGCACCTCAATGTCTCTCTTGTAGTGAGGGGCCCAAAACTGAACACAGTATTCGAGGTGCGGCCTCACCAGTGCCGAGTACAGGGGCACGATCACTTCCCTAGTCCTGCTGGCCACACTGTTTTTGATACAAGCCAGGATGCCATTGGCCTTCTTGGCCACCTGGGCACACTGCTGACTCATATTCAGCCGGCTGGCAACCAACACCCCCAGGTCCTTTTCTGACAGGCAGCTTTCCAGCCACTCTTCCCCAAGCCTGTAGCGTTGCATGGGGTTGCTGTGGCCCAAGTGCAGGACCTTGCACTCAGCCTTGTTGAACCCCATACAATTGGCCCCAGCCCATCCATCCAGCCTGTCCAGGTCCCTCTGCAGAGCCTTCCTCCCCTCAATCAAATCAACACTCCCGCACAACTTGGTGTCGTCTGCAAACTTACTGAGGGTGCACTCAATCCCCTCATCCAGATCATTGATAAAGATATTAAACAGGACTGGCCCCAAAACTGAGCCCTGGGAAACACCACTTGTGACTGGCCGCCAACTGGAGTTATCTCCATTCACCACCACTCTTTGCCCGGCCATCCAGACAGTTTGTTACCCAGTGAAGAGTACACCCACCTAAGCTATGAACTGCCAGCTTCTCTAGGAGAATGCTGTGGGAGACAGTGTCAAAGGCTTTACTGAAGTCTAGGTCAACAACATCCACAGCCTTTCCCTCATCCACTAAGCAAGTCACCTTGTCATAGAAGGAGATCAGGTTGGTCAAGCAGGACCTGCCTTTCCTAAACCCATGCTGGCTGGGCCTGATCCCCTGGTTGGCCTGCACATCCCTGTTGAGCGCACTCAAGATGAACCGCTCCATAATTTTCCCCGGTACCAAGGTCAGGCTGACAGGCCTGTAGTACCCCAGATCCTCCTTCTGGCCATTCCTGTAGATGGGCATCACATTGGCAAGCCACCAGTGGTCTGGGACCTCTCCTGTTAGCCAGGACTGCTGATAAATGATGGAGAGTGGCTTGGAAAGCTCCCCCACCAGCTCCCTCAGAACTCTCGGGTGGATCCATAGACTTGTGAGTGTCCAGGTGGCATAGCAGGTCGTTAACTGCTTCCTCCTGGATTATGGGGGATTTATTCTGCTCTCCATCTCTGTCTTCCAGCTCAGGGGCCTGAATACCCTGAGAACAACTGGTCTGATTATTAAAGACTGAGGCAAAGAAGGCATTAAGTACCTCAGCCTTTTCCTCATCTTTGGTGGCAATGTTCCCCCCCGCATCCAATAAAGGAGGGAGATTCTTCTTGGCTCTCTTTTTCTTGGCTCTCTTTTTCTGTATTCGTAAAAACATTTTTTATTATCTCTTACAACAACAGCCAGATTGAGTTCTAGCTGGGCTTTTGCCTTTCTAATTTTCTCTCTGCATGACTTGACGAGATCCTTGTACTCTTCTTGAGTTGCCTGCTCCGTCTTCCAAAGTGGTAAACCCTGCTTTTTTTCCTGAGTCCCAGCAAAAGCTCCCTGTTCAGCCAGGCCAGTCGTCTTACCCGCCAGTTTGTCTTACAGCACATGGGGACAGCCTGCTCCTGCACCTTTAAGACTTCCTTCTTGAAGAATGCCCAGCCTTCCTGGACCCCTTTGTCCTTCAGGGCTGTCTCCCAAGGGACTCTCTCAACCAGTGTCCTGAACAGGTCAAAGTCTGCTCTCCAGAAGTCCATGGTAGGGGTTTTTGCTCATCCCCCTCCTTACTTCGCCACTTTATCATTTCTAACCTACCTAAATTGCTTGGACATGGTTTATTTGGGAAACTGCATTTCGTTATATGGTATCCTTCCATTTTGATGTTGAAAGATAGGTTCAAAGGAATGATCTTTAAAAATCAAAAGGGAACTGACAGCAAGATATTCTCTTTGAGGAGATCATGACTTTGCAACCTGATCCAAAAAATTGGAGTCCATCATTCTCTGCATGCTGCAGTCCCATCCACTCTTACATGTTCTGTCTGATATAGAGAAACAACTGTGGGGTTTTCTTTAGCTCTATGGGATTGTGTTTGCTAGGGGTTTAAATTGGGGCTGTTCTGTCAGACCATTGCATGACAAAGAGAGATGGAAACCTAATGCTTGAGAGGGTTTGCAACCATGTTAGTAGTTAGATTTGAATTAACATTAAGAGTGTTGCATTTAAGATGAAAGAAAATGTATATAAAGTAAGATAATTGGCATGTAATGCATGGAGGATTCTTGTTTTGTAGCAGTAGATAAATGATTTCTCAGCATTCACAACATGGGGAGGAGGGTGCTGTTGTTTTTAAAGCATTAGAATTCACAGCAGGAGAGGAAATGGAGTTGTGACTGAGTTTCTTAAGTTAACCGTAGAACATTTGCATCTTCATATATCTACTCAGCTGTTTTTCTCATCTGCTTTGGGGATCCTTGAAGCAATATTTGATTGAAAAAAGTCTGAGCTACTGTGATGTTCATGAAAAAAATGTCTTGCCTTTGACATATGCATTGTCTTGATGAGAAAAAAAAATAGATCTAGTGCATGGGGTGATACTGACAGTTGGACATGGGCAAGTTGATACACAGAACCTGTATGAAATGCAAGAAGAAAATTTTGCATCTGAAAAGGAGTAGTAGGAGCTACATTGTTTGTAGGTTACTCTGGTTTTTCTCCTCTCTCTCTATGGCTTACTGTTTATACTTCTGTTCCTCTGTGGGTTGCTCCAGGGGCACTAAAGCTAAATGCCACCTCTAACTTGGAAATGGAAATATATGGACCATCTGGCGCTTGTGTTTTTCATCTGGTGCTAAGCTTTTTAGTTGTAAAAGTTGACAAGAAAATATAAATGACAACCTTAACTGTCAGGTAGCATAATTTGAAAACATGTATGTTCTCTCTGTCATTGAAAGCCATGTTTCTTCCTATCAAACAAATCCAGTAAAATGAGTGCAAATGGACAAACGTATTTGAGAAAGAATGTTTTGCTTTAGTTTCAAAATTACAGAGTATGGAAAGATTTCTTGATGATTTGGAAGTCATCAATATCAACCATGTATTATCATTACTGTACTGTGACATTTCACGTTATCTTTTATCTTAAAGTTTAGATTCAGTTTTGTGAAGTGGCTCCTTTTCTTTGTTTTCATAGTACTGTTGTTATACTCTTGATATATTACTCTGCTACATAACACCTCTCTTTTTGTGTCATCAGACTCAGCTCTGTGCCACTTAACATTTCCCCGTGAGGTATGATTTGATATCCCAGGATAATCACATTTTGTTTGCTTAAGCAACCATAACTTTTTGAGTGTACAGGGCAGAAAACTCTGCTTCAGTACATTTTTTTTTTCATATCTTCTGTGAGAGGATTGAGATTTGTCAAGAAAAATCTCTTTTCATGCTTTTCATCACACTTTTCCTCTCAGAGCTTCATAGCAGAAATCACTAAGTCTGTGGTTTGAGATTCTTTGTTTTTCTTTTGAAGTTCTTTCCACCTCCTTGCTGTCCCCTCAGCTGAGTAAGTTCAGCTGCTTGCATTACTGCATGCTGACCCAGGCTGTGGAGCTAGCATAACCTGATAATACCTTTTTTTGGCCATCTTACCTAGAATCAGTGCCCCAAGCTGGTTCCTCCTGTCGCTCAGCAAACACTTGTACAACCTGCCACCAAAACAAAAGTACTTTTAAGTATTTACTTAGGTTTTTTACTATTTCCAATGTGCAGCCTTCTCATGTCAATCTATTTGGTAGCACTCAGGCTCATGATTCACTTCAGCACACCTTTGCATGGTTGAAGCTCTCTTGGCTTTGGAGTGGTGCTGTGGTGAAAAAGGAATAAAAAGCAAAGATAGGACTGGCTTATCATTCTTGCTAATGCAAAAAGACTCAGGAATTTATTTTCTAGGAATTCACTCAGAACCAGTGGCAAATCACTCAGGTTGTTAGATCCTGCTTGACATTTGAACAGTGTATGCTTCTTCCCAGAGTTCAATAAACTGGCCATACACAGACAGAGGTGGGCTTTTTCCATCCAGAAGTGTTGGGCTTCAAATGTTCTACTGAAGTCACCTGAAGTTCTTCAGCAAGACCTGAAAACAGGGTCCTTGGATTGCTCCATGACATTTTCAATCTTTCTTTGAGACTGTAATCTTACTCTCTTCTTTTCTTACTGCTATTGCATTCCTCCTACTCATTTAGCAGTTCCACTGAGCTGTGAAACTTATGCTTACGATTCTTGAGTACCATTTCTATTATAAAAAGGAGATCTGTATGTTGTGCAAAATAAATGTTTGGAAAAGCTTAAAGGAAGCTCACTGCTGAAGAATGCTCAAGTGGAAAAGACAGCCATCATGTTTTTGTCCCTTCATAGAAATATGGATTTCTCTCAGTTGCATTTGTTCTTTCCTTTGGATAGATTTCTCTGAGCATTTTTCATTGCTCACAAATCTCAAAGATGAATAAAAGTGAAATTTTCTTTTGGATAGGGCTAGGATGTTAGTGAGTTTTTGAGAAAGTTAGAGGTGTTCAGACAAGGCTCAGAATTATTATCCCCTTGAGCTACTGGAACCAAGGGAAAGACAAATCCTTAAGTTTTGCAAGATGATTCTGAGATTGTAGCTCCTGCAGGTTCTATATTTGATTGGATTATTCATGGCTTAATTCAGCTATTTAAGATCAGCCTGTTGGACACAGAATGTGCACTTCTAACTGTTCAGTCTGCAAATCAAAGAGCATTTCACAGCTTGCTTTAGTCTTGGTCTCAGAGCAAGATTAATGCTGTTTTGATTAAAGCATATTTAGGTTTCTCCTCTTGGACTGATTGATTTTGCTTGCAGTTCCAAAAGGAACATTTCAGGTCAATCAAAAAAATTTCAGCAAAATAAATTTGAAAATTATTTGAAATAAAAAGAAACACTTCATTTGACATAAGATGGTTCACGTGGATTTTGAACATCATGTAAAAGCACATTTGGAGGGGTAAAAATCCGGCCTCAAATTAGAAAAATTAATTGCTTCATTTGGAAAATGTTAACACTTTGCAGACGTCAGAATTTTTGTTCCTTGCAATGCTACTTTTTTCCCCCAAACAATTCAAAGATCATGAATCTTCAAAGGATTCTTCTGCTGCCAAACTCTCATTTTTATTGAAAAAGTTTAATGAACATTTTTGCTAAGCATTTGTCTAATGAACACATTTTCATATATATGAAGTGTGTAATAAGTTATATAACAATCTACAGTATTAATAATTTTTGTAACTTATTTTACATGTGTTACAAAGTTAAAAAATAAAATCTTAATACATTGGCATCAGTTTTTAGAAACTGGTTTGTATTATAATTTTTATCTGAAGCAACTTATCCAAACCTCTCTTTAAAGTATTTAAGTGCCTACATTTTTTTCTGTTCCAACTACCTGCTCAGAGCAAGATCAGTTAGATCAGGTTGCTCAAGGCCTGAGATCTGATTATCTCCAAGGAGAATCCACAGCCTCCTCAGGCAACCTCAAATCTGGCACCAGAGTTCATCTCCTCCAGCTGAACATCCTGTTGACCCAAACTTGGCTAGCATGAGCTTCTGGGTTCAGTGGAGGAAGGAGCCCTTCGACATTTCTACCCCTTGTTATTGAAAGTGTTCTATACCAAGGTCCTCCAACAAGAAAAGGCTTAGCATCATGACACCATGCTTAGACGTCAATATAATTATGAAATATCTCGCAGTATTGGATGTTTTTCCAACTCACTTTTAAAGCTCACACGCTCACCTGCTATGATCCCTTTCTTGTCCTGATTTGTCTTGATTTTTCCCTGCAATGGAGGGATGATTCTTGGTTCACAAGACATATTTAGTGTAAAGACTTCCTATGATTACTTGCCTTTTCATGATCATCACATAATCTCTAGATAATTGTTTGTCTTTGTACCCTAGAGGATGTTACATAAGAGGTTATGTTACTTCAGAGACTACAAAAGCAGTGTTTCCCACTTCTAGTGTTTGAAAAACACAGGAATCTTTCAGGGTCATCAAAAAATAAAAGCATCTAGAACCAGTTAGTCTTCTTTGCAGAACATCCATGCCTCAGAGAATGGATAAAGCAAGCTTCCTCTCTTCCTGCCTCTGACATCTTCAGAGGAATAGGTCTTCTTCTCAACTACATCATCTTTCTGATTGTGCAGCAAGGCTGATAGGCCTGTTAGCAGGTAACATGAGATGCTTAAATGGTAGGCACATGGTAATCAACACTCATATGTTCCAATTTACATACCTCCTGTCCTGGGATTAACCAGGGCAGGTTATTGGGTAGCTCTTTCACAAGAGTATTTTCAAGCATAGAGTGTATAATCTATGTTTTTGGGAGCTGTGGCACTGCATGGCACAGAGGTAGAGGGATTTTAGTGCTGAAAAGGAAAGAAGATGAGATCATTCTGACCTCTGCAAGTCAGACCTGAATAAACTTTGTCTTGCCACTTCAGTCTGGATCAGTACCATTAATGGAGCAATATCTTTTCTTTCAGATTTTCCTCTACCCCACATGGCTTCAGCAGAGCACTAAGTATACTGGCTGATCATCACAGGTAAAATGGGACTTTTTTTTTCAGATTTGGACAGCTGCTTGATGAGAGAACTGGTCCTTCTGTTCCTGCAAACAAAAATCTGGGATTCAAGATTAAGTCTCATGTGCGTCATTCATTCTCTTCTCATCTCCTGAGCCCAGATAGGTGACTGTTGGCTTCATGTCAGCAAAGTCCTTCCTGCCTCCAGACCACCTTGAGCCGAAGTCAGACCTGCTTCTCTATCCAGACACTTACCCAATGCCTGTGGTAAAATTCTACCCATCCTTCCTATGCTACCTGGCCTCCTGCACTAGGGAGATATCTCACTTGTCAATCTTGGACTAATTCAGAATATTCTTCATAATGAAGGAATAATCTAGCATGGGCTCTTCCTTTCTTTGAAGGACATTAAAGGGGAAGTAAGTTGTGGAAATGGGATGCATTACAGAGAGAGGGACTGAAAGAAGGGGCTTGGAAAGTTGTGAGACTTTAGAAGGCAGGGTCCCACTTTCTTCCCCAAGCAGCCTTCAGGCAAATGCTGTTTTTACTCTTGTTACCAGACAACGTGGTATCAGGACTACAGACCCCCTGTTCTACCTTTCCTCTGACTACCTACCTCTATCCCATGAAGAAATGTTCTCATTCTCCTTTTTTCGCACAAGTACCTATGATAGGAAGAATATAAACATGTTTAGCTATCTCATAGTGCTCCAGCAACTGATAAAACACCTCTATTTCTTCTGGCACATTTCAGACCACCAGAAATATATGGCATTACTGCCATCAGTGCTTATAGGAATGTTAAATTTTCAAGTAAAAACTGCTGATAGTATACTTTTAAACTCAAAATTGATTCAGTGTTTTGGAATACTGCTTTCAAAAATTGCATTAATTGCTCAGAACGAAATTTGATCTTCCCTGCAACTGTGATTCAGATACACAAGATTCACTGAAACAATATATTCCTTAATAAGAAATTGAAGGTGTCGGAAGTTTTTCAATAAAGCTTGTTTTTCCATGGGAAAATTTCAGGTTGCTCAGCCTGAATCCTTTATGGAAATATATCTGTTTCAACAAAACTCAGCTCCAGAATGTTTTGTGATTAAGACATTCACCATCTCTAAGATGTTGTTTTGTCTAATTTGTTGTTGTTGTTGTTGACCCTTCTGACAGTTTTTGGTCTTTGCATTTTGATTCAGAGTAACATTCTAAATGCTGAAGCCATGATATTTTTGATGAGATGAAATGCTTGCTTTCTAGCTGGTTTTGATCAAACCTATACCTTAAGGCATTCTTTGAAATTTAATAAATTCAATTTCACTGTGAGAAAGCGAGCAGAAACATAAGAAGTACTGCAAGATAGATGTGCTTCTTTTAACTAGAGAATCTTACCTTCTTTTTATTATGCTTATTTTGTATATTTTGATAGGTACAAAGAATATTAAATAACATGCAGCATCTGATTAGTAATCATTATTTGAACATAGCATTAGAATAAACTGCATCTTACTGCAGATTTTACCTTTTTTTCTTGATACTTTGTTTTTCCATTTCAAAGGCCACTTCCATTTAAATCGTATTAACATGTGTCAATAACTTTTATTTTTACTGATTCTGGTCCTGTACTGAGTGTTCAGCATCAGCAGCCCAACTCTATCTTATTTCATTCTGCTTCAATGACTCTGTAAGTCTTCTGTCACAGACCGTTTGTTTTTATTGGTGTTTCTCTCATCAGGATTTATTTTCATACACAATTAATTAGAATAGAAAATTGCATGATCCTGCTTCATTAGGAATATTATTATTTTTTAAATGATAATTCAGAGCACTAGTGGAGAAATTTGCCCTGATGTAAATAAGATGATCACAAATTTAATTATTGTTACATAGATTGAATGTATGTTCATTCACTCGTATAGCCAGACTGTACCCTCTCCAATACCTGTTAATAATTCAACATCTCTGTTATGGCTAAACAACTGAGATAAACCACAGGACAGCCATAATCACCAGAATTAATAGAAATAATGGGAAAGATTACTTTAGTCTTTAAACTGAGGTTCATGAAATCTAAACCATAGTAATTACATGGTAAACTTAAAATAGAAAGCATGAAAAATTAAAATATGGACTTTATTGCTAACAGAAATACATGCTATTAGCATTTCAATTTTTCATTTCTTTGTCTTTGTATTCTTTACACTGTGAACACACAACCTCTTTTGATGACTCGCACTTTTCTTTTAATGAAGTCTTGCCATTGATCTGTGTAACCTGTTAATATGTCATATGTACAGGGAGTCGTTTACATGTCATGAATTGTGAGTGTATTTCCTTGATGTGTAATTCATAAAGAGATGCAATAAGTTGGAATTCCAAATGTCTGCAAAAGGAATTGGAAGAAATTTTAGTTCAGCTGGCTTCTTAAGCCACCAGGCAAATCTAGAATGGAAAATCAGCATAGTAAGGAAACGTTGCATATCAAAAATTACCCAGCTTCAATCAAACTTAAAACAATGATTCATATACTTTCTCACCCAAAGGAAACCATGTCTGCAATATAATTAGTTTTCCTTAATTATTTAATTTGTAGAGCTGAAGGAGAAAAGGAAAACTTCAAGAACTGTCTGGAAAATTCCTTTTTCTTGTAGTGATGGTGTTGTAACAATGATTGTCTAGTGATAAAAGTGAGGCAAGATTTGCTGGTATTTTCAAATAAGATGTATTATGCCAAACTTGCTTTAACTGGCACCCAACAGCACAAGATAACCTCCTGTGTAACATCCTTAGGGGAACCAGGACAGGGCTGGTCCCTGAAATGCAGTATTTTGGAACTGGAAAATATTCCTTCTCTTCTTCAGTCACAAGGAGCCTTATACAAGCTTTATACAGCAGTTAATCCAATACGGATCAATGTCAAGTGTACTTTAAATTTTAGCTTTCTTGTGGCTAACTTCCCTTCTTCAATTGTTTTGAGCATTGAAATAATTAAACCTTTTACTCTATTAGAATCAATCTTGTTTTCCTTTTAAGCTTGCCTAGCAGTTAAAAAGATTAATTTAGACACAGTGATGGTACAAACAACTGTAGGAGGTTTTTCATTTTCCACAGGTATGCAAAAATCTGGTTCATGACACAAGGTACACCTACATTATGAGGTACCACACATTATAAGGGAAATTATTCCTGTTACATTAAGCATTTTGCTCAAATTTACATGAAATTTTGAAATCACAATTTAAGCTACAGCATAATGCTACTAATTTGCTATCACATATATCTTACACAGGCATAGAACAGTGCAGTTTTCCTAGATTCTCAGGAGCTTTATCAAGGATGTATTTTTCATATGCAGACATGATAACTGGTTTGCATGATAGGTATTAGTACACAGTGTTAAAGCACTGCTGCAATTTATTTTCTTTTTTCATGGCATAGAAACTGCACACAGAGACAGACTTTCTTGGTATGTGGGGGGCTATCATCACATTTCTAGAATGGAGGAGACCATGCATCATAATTGCTTTAAAGGCAAATATTGATCTTTGAAAAGTCTTTTCAGATTTCATTATAGAAAATTGTTGTAATTTAAAAATAGGGGCACCATGAGAACTAGAGGATGACAGCATAGGCAAATGCTTCATTACCATCAGGGATACAATAACTGAATCCATAACACATCTCTATGTTGCATTTATGTCCCAACATGCCCTTGAGACTCCTGTTTTCAGATAAGAATATAATGGTAAAATACATATCTTCTTCGAGTGCAAAAATGTCAAGTGTCAGCCTACAGATGAAAGAAACAGCCTGGTGTTTCCTCTTTAGCCTAATAGAAATGCTAGTGTCAATGAAAATGAAGATTAGAAGGTTAAAAGACTGATTTTCATTTTTGTTAAAACAAAGACTGGAACAAAAATTAATATAATGTGGTTAACACACAGAAACCGTGGTTATGGTTTGTGCAGAAGGAAGGCACTTAGCACAGTTTTGACTTGTATAAAAGGAGTATGAAACCAATGAAAACAAAACAACTGAGGAATCATGTTATTTGGGCACTGGTGAAGTCAAAACTTGTCGGTGTGTAGCCTGAAAAGCACAAAGTCTGTTGTACAGTTCCAGACAATGAAAAACAACCATTTATCAAAAAAAAAAAAGAAAAGAAAGAAAAAGAAAGAAAGTACACAATACCGCAGAATCCTTTTTCTATTCTGAAAATGGATTCATTCAGTACCATAATATCACCTACCACCAGTGCAAAGCAGAAAATTAGTACAAGAGGTTTAGGCCTTAGAGCCCATGAAGCTGATGAAAAGCTTTATTTTTTATCCTGATTGCACATAACTTATGTGGAATTGCTGGTTAAATTCCTTCAGAACTGGTCCTTAATGTTTAAATTTCTGCTACTTCAACATTGATTAAAGACACAGAAGAGATCCTCTAAAAGTCTTAGGAACAATTCACACAAGCGAAGGAGCAAATATTTATTATTCAGCTTGGTAGCCTAGTGCTTACCTAATCTATAGCTCATGTTTCAAGAGGATTGTTAAGTCTGACCAAAATTCTGTAAAAATAAGACCTAAGGATTTGCAAGCACTTTGCAGTAAAAATGTACTTTCATTTCCATTCAGCTACTGTCTAACACATTCTCTGAGTTTTGAGGGACAAATTTAAAAGACCTGTATGGATAATAAAGGACCAACGAAAAGGGTGGGGTTTTTTGCTAAACAATGCATTAGTACATTTTTCCAGCTTCCAGACTCCTTCTATATACTTATCCATTTGAACTCAGCTCATTTTCCTGATGTTATAACTGCATTGTAACAATAGTGACGATTTCAAATGAACAATTAAAGATACTCTGCTACAGTATATCCTCTTATGATTTGTATTCTTAACACATACTGAGTAAAATGACATTTTGTTCAGTCATTTTTTATTACATAAGGTAATTACAGAGGGGTAATCTGGAAAACTAATTTGATGTTTGTGGTATTCTTTGCCAGAAACTTGAAACAGGAAATGGTTTCATCATAGATATAAAAAGCACAATTCAGTAAAAAATATTGAGCTTTTACAAGTTTATAGCTGATCTTCTCCCAAGTGTCAAATCTGAACTTCAGTGTCTTTTTTTAAACTGTATTAACATTTACCTGGGTGGTTTTGGTGAGGGAGGAGCCAGATAGTAGTTACAGCAGCTCTGAAAATAAACCCTGTGTGCAGGCTGGCATTCAGTCACAGTCCATCCCTGCCACCCTTTCCTTGGACCAGCAGTACCACTGAGGCAGGAAAGCAACTTCCTTTGCTTGAGAGTGGGAAGATATGGAAGCCTTGGAGGAGTGGGATGAAAGACAAAGGTTTCAAACTCCTCCATTGTACAGACATCTTTGTGAAGGACTTTCAACTCGGGCACAAACCATACTGTTTTCCATTTCCCTTTCTTATCCAGGAGAGGCTGAACCTCTTCCAGTTTGAGTAAAAACTGGTCTTTAGGGCCGAAAAAGAGCTGAAAGAATGTGAAAGCTGGTATCCCCATGGATTTTAATTTGAGCAAAATGGAGCAGATTCCATAGAAGAAGATAAATACAAGCCTCCCAAATCAAGTGCTACCACAGTTGTACGGAATGGCTCTAAGACATAAGAAACCTTTTGCCAAAGGTTTGTTCTTTTCAGGCAGAGAGAGGATTTGAACTACGATCATCCCATTCCAGGTGATTGCTCCAAGTGTAGACTACTGAGTAAGGTGGGAGTGGAGGGAGAGAGGTTAGTGTTTCATCTATTTCATGTGAGGTCAGGAGCTCTGAGCATGCCTGCTCGGCTGAATGCCCAGTAGTGTATAGACAAGGAAATGCCTTGCTGGAATTAGCTGTGATGGATGGATATTAGGTGTGAGATAAATATGGAGTAAGTCAGGGCTATCAAACCTTAAGTCACTGGGTAGTTAAGAAGCTGAAGACATTTGTGCCCTTTTTTTTTTTTTTTTTTGGGGGGGGGGGGGTCTGCAATAGAAATGCCAAAGGGATTTGCATATTTCCAGGATTAAGCAAAAGTTATGAAGATCTAAATTTTACACAAAAGTACCCAAAGCCCTGTTCTTTGATTTTAGAGGACCAGCATATGAGAACCACAGTGGTATTTTCCCATTGAAATCAGTGGCTCCATGCAAGGCTTTAATCTGAATCACTTGATAACTGTTTTCAGGAAGAGGACCAAAGAGTGGGACAGCAGAAATCCCTCATGTTCACACCTGATATTTGAAGCCAATGGAATAGTTCATCAAACAGGAGCAAAACATTGGTAAGGGCCTTTGAAAATCCCACCAGACCCTTTCACAATAAAACATAATAGATGGAGTCCCATCAACTGCTGTGTTTGGAGAATGTCAAATAGAGGCCATTCACAAAAGGAAAGAGGATAGGTGGTTTTTTGAGGATTTAATTCTTTTTTTTCTTTTACAGATAAAGACAAACTTGCTACAGAATTCCAAAACAAAATAAGTCTATGCCATTCAGCAAATAATAAACATACAGTTGAAGATAACCTATAGCCTGAAATGAGATTGAGGGATGTTATAGCAGGTACAAAATAACTGCTGCTTTACTTTCTCAGGCATCTGACAAGGTCTTTTCCAATTAAGTAAATTCACCTGCAGTATGAGTAACTGACTGCATCATTAAAGCAGCTTCCCAATTAATATGAACAAGAAAGAAATAGTGAACTTATCTCAGAAATGCTTCCCAAGTCACTCTCTTTCTTCTTCACTCATGAATTTAGAGTATTGTGAACAAATAATTGATTTGCCATTGAAACATATATTATCTACTGCTAAGTGCTGACACTGAAAAATCCACTTACATGAAATCTAGCTGCTATCAGAAACAGCTACATAATGGAAAGGAATTTGGAAAAGTATGTCTCAGATGTTTTAAGTTTTAAGATAGTGACTTTAAAATAATGGTCTTCTTTACAGGAACTGTAAACAAGATTTGTGTGTCTAAATTCTTCCAAAATACTGGATTTTCCAAACATGTATCAGTAATTTTCTGTCTTGCAACAACAATAACAGAACTTAAACCAGAGTCCTACATTCAGAGAGATTAATATAAGCTAAAGGTTTTAAGACTGGGAAGGGTCAATTGTGCAGTTTAATCCAGAATATAGGTTATCCATAATTTCTCCTCCTACTTTGTGTCCAACAGTGGTTTAAGGAGAACAAGGAAATAGCCTGTCTTAATTGCAAATATATTCAGAGAGAGGATATCCATCATAGCCTTGGTAGATTTTTAAATGGCACTTTTTTTCATTTAAAACCTTTTAATCTTGTTATACATTTGTCTGATAACAACATCCATATCATAACATTTCAGGTCCTCAGGCTGAGCAAATCAGCCCTTAACCTCCTACATACAATAAGGAGACAGAGTTCCCTAAACTGGTCACTACACTGATGCAACTGCCTGAAAGCTCTCATACTGAGGGGAGGAACAAATTCTATGTGTGGTTAGCTTATTTGATTCACAGAAAACACTGTAAAGCTTGTGAAATTAAATTATCAATGGCAATATTAGAAAGATCTCATCATTGATGTACTTCAAAAGCTGGAACTTGATAGATTACGAGTACTGTAATCTAGCTGATTCATTACAAAACCGGAGCCAACAGAGAAGCCGAGGGTTTAAGCATGGGCCCTATAGGGAAGCCCAGCAGACAGATGCAGCTATCTGAACCCTGCACTGTACACTGAGACACAAATATGACTTGAAAGTTTGGGGCAGTAGTGAAGACAGGAGGGCCAGCACGCATGAGTCTATTTGGACAAAGAGTGCCTTGATGCAAGCAGGTACCCCAAGTGTTGCCTGAACTCATGAGTAAACACGAAGTAATAGTTATTCAGCAAAGCAAGATCAAGCTTCTGATTACTAGTTTGGAAGCTACAAATTATTACTTTGTCACATTGGTTACACCTCATTTAGGTCTAGCAGCTAGACTGAGACGTGTCCCAGACATTAGTCCTATCTGACCTGTGCAGCAGCCTTTTGACTTCTACAAGCTGCACTCAAAGTTGATCAACACCACCCCAGGGTGTAATTTCTGATTTCTTACTACTTGTGGGTAGCATTCAGTATACTAGCCCAGAATAACGAGATTTAGGATTTAAGTTCATGAGTTTTTGTATTTCTGGGGGAAAAGGCAATCTCTTCCTCTTTGATAAGGGAAATAAAGATTAAGCTGAAGCCTATAAACAGGCTGAAGAAAGGCTATGCTACATTGTTAACTTATACAGTCGAAGCTCTAGAACATCAGCTCTGGATCCAATTGGAAAAAAAAAAAGAAAAGAAAAAACAAAGGTGTAGTCCAGAGTTCAAAATCTTTCCCAGTATTGATGGTCAGCTATATGCCCAGATAAAAGAATGTGTTTATTAATAAACATGCTCACACAAGAGCTGGGTTTGTATCCTATATTCATCCACACAATCAAATATTCATATCAATAAAGGAAACTCCCTGAAAGTTGGAACCATGCCAGAATTTATTATTTGTAAATTAATCCAGTTAAGAATTTACATAATTTAACTGTAAATTACTACAGACTATGGTCTACCATCCATTCCAGCATTAGAATTAGAATGACAGATAATTTTAAAAACATTGATAGAGATTAAAGCCTATCAATAACAGCATATAAAGCTAATACTTTACCAATCAGACTCCTGCTTCAAGTAGTCCTCAAGAAACTAGAAGTCTTCATTAATGCTTTTTGCAGTTTCCAGAAGGGCTTGCTTTCTTGTCAGGAAATTTTGCTAAAATTCAGGGCGGGGGAAGGTGAGGGGGAAGCAGGGGGGAAGAAATTATTCTGGCCAATTCATAAAGTGCAAACTATATGCTTCACCAAGACATTTCCGTGTTACAGAAGGCACCGTTTGCAGGTATAAAAGCTCCTTTTCTTCTTCCAGGGAAAAATACAGAATGCATAAATTTAAGTCCTGAGAAACTATAGGGAACACAGCCTAAACAGGACACGTTATCATCATCACAGGAGTCTCTCAGATGCCCTGAGAAGGTGGTTCCCAAGCTGTTTCCTGTCAATGCTGTTTTGGATTCCTTTCATTCCTTACCTGGCTTTCTACTCCTACTTGGTCTCTACTTTTATTTGGTCCTAAATAGTTTTCTTCTGAGCAGCACTTTTTTCCACTATAGAATAGAGAGTGACCACTCTCTATTCCCAGGATGCTTTCCAGTGGTTGCAATTGCCTTTTCTAGCCCTCCTCTTTAACTCATAGTCAAAACTGCCCTCTGTGTCCAGGTAACCATTCTTTATCTAGTACACTGATGGTACTTTTGATTTTACTGAATCGTCTCTAAAGTTTTAGCTAACTGATACAGGTTATCTCCCTAAATTTTTTATAAGGGAGGACAATTTTCTTAGAGTTGTGGTTATCATCTTGCAATTTAATTTCTCAGTGCAAGAAGAAAAACTAAAAGTTTACAAATTTACAAGAAAAATTACACCAGCTGTGCTTGGTGTCCTGAGTCATATATCTGGTTTATTATTTGTATTACAGTATCTGAAGCTGATTAAGTCTGTGTGACAATCACGTTACTGCAAGGATTGAAGATCGTCTTTAATTCTCAGAAACCCAAGCTCCTCTAAACTGTTTTTAAGCATTCATGGTTACTTTCAGAAACATGCTGATCATCACTTCAAGCTTAGTCTGAAGGTGAGAAGAAAAACGGAAGCCATCAGTTACAAAGGTCAGGATTTTTTATGTGGTTCCTCAGAAGGAATAGAAGCAATAAATTGAGAAATACAGTAAATACTACCTGAGAGTAGAAAATAACCTCTCTAAGTTGTAACATAATTCTGGTGCAATGGAACTGTCTCCTAGCAGAACCAGAACTTTTATTCTTTCTGAGATCATTCCAACTTAGTCAAGAATAGGCTGGATTGCAGCTTCAGTGGCAATTGCCACTATAAAGACTTAATTCAGCTTGTCAGAGCTACTCGGGCTGATTCAGTTGAAGCAGTTCTTTCACTGGTTATAATTCCAGACACTTTTATTTTCAAAAGTATTGTCGTGATTTAGCCCCAGACGGAGCTCCTTCCCTTGACTAATGAATATTTGGAATCAATTCAGCCAAGAAAAAACTTTAAGCTTCCTGACTTCACCATATTTTCGTATGTCATGTTTAATCCCAGTTGGCAACTAAGCACCACGCAGCCGCTCACTCACTCCCCCCCACCCCCGCGGTGGGATGAGGAAGAGAATGGGGACACTGGTCCGTATAGGTGGGGAGTAGGACATATCTTCTTCGAGTCACTGGACCTTCCGGGACAGTTTCTCCACAGCTGAGACAAGGGAGGAAGAGATACTTTCTTCGTATTCCCAGAGGTTACTAGCAGCTTCATTCACTGTTGGACCATCTCCGTCTCTCCAGGTCAGTATTGCCAATGAGTTGGCACACAACGATGGTGCGTTCTGTACCAACTTCCGCCACATAGGTCTTGTGCACTGGACCTCATCTGGATCTGTGGGTGACCGCACATCGTCCAGATCACCATAAATCACTTCCAGCACAGCTAATTCCCTCAGGTACTGGATACCTCTCTCCATGGTGGTCCATTTCCCGGGGTGGTATACAACATCTTCCTTGAAGGGATACCTTTCCTTTATATCTGACAGGAGTCACCTCCAGAGGCTGCGGGCTGGTTCCCCTTTTCCAATCGCTTTGTCAATGCCCCCTTCCCTGGAAAGTGATCCCAGCTGCTTGGCTTCCTTACCCTCTAGTTCCAGGCTACTGGCCCCACTATCCCAGCATCGGAGCAGCCAGGTGACAATGTGCTCCCCTGGACGACGGCTGAAATCTTGTCGCATATCTTGCGGCTCACTCAGGGATAGGGATCGGGTGGTTTCCGTCTCATTTACGAGTTCTTTGTCTTCCTCTTCCTCTCTCTGTGATGGCCCTGCTCCTTCATCTTCCCTTTCTAATCGAGCTGACTTTCGCTTCCAGGATTTCTTTTTATGTATAGGGGCGACTGATACTGACACAGGTTGGTTCTCTGTCTGAACCGCAGTGCTTGTAACAGAGTTGTCTGGAGCAGCTGCAGCTGCAGCGCCTGTCGCAGGGGGGGCTGGAGCAGCCGCAGTGCCTGTCACAGGGGTAATCGGAACAGCCACAGTGCCTGTCACAGGGGTAATCGGAACAGCCGCAGTGCCTGTCACAGGGGTAGTTGGAGCAGCCGCAGTGCCTGTCACTTTGTCACCAGATCCGTGAGGGTTCTGAATAGTGTTGAACAGGGCTCGGTAGGCATGGGCCAGACCCCAGCACATTGCAGTGATTTGTGTCTCCCTAGAATTGGCAGGGTGACAACATACTTTTTCCAAATATTCTACTAATTTTTCAGGATTCTGCACTTGTTCAGAGGTGAAGTTCCAAAACACTGGAGGTGCCCAATAACTTAGGCATTTGCCCATGCTATCCCACACACCCTGCCACTCATAACTATCTGGCCTTGGGGCAGATCTCTGGATGATATTCTTAAATTGCTTACTAATCTTGGACAAGATCGAAACAATATTCCCAAGCAGTACCAACAGAAGTATCTTAACTACCCAAGGATGTTCAAGATACTGAAAAGTTATTGCCATGAAGGAGGAAGCATTGTAGAAGAAAGTAGTGAAGGTACAATTCTGCATTTCCTCCATAAGGTAATACCCGACATACAATAACGGTTTCGGTACAGCACTTAGATAATACCAAAATAAATCCAAGATCACTGTTTTAATAACAAACTTCACAGGCAAAACATCACCAATTAAAGCAGAGCACAGAAACAGCAGCGATGTCCTGGCCACCTGCCAGCCCAGGCACATGGCCATTGCTGTTATCAAAATGTTCCCAGACACAGCAGAATAAGGTGATAAGCAGCACAGCAGCACGGCAAGCAGCGAAAGCAAAAAGCAGCCACTAACGAGCCCTAGACTCTCATATACAGTAAGGAAAGCAAGCCTTATGACAAGCACAGAAGCCTGCTGATTAATAGCTAAACAGCAATAACAGCTATAAATTCTATCATCTAGCACATTCCAATCAAATCTGCCGTTATCTCAAACCCTTCGTGCCCCACGTTGGGCGCCAAAAAGAACTGTCGTGGTTTAGCCTCAGACGGCAACTAAGCACCACGCAGCCGCTCACTCACTCCCCCTCACCCCGCAGTGGGATGGGGAAGAGAATCAGAAGAATAAAAGTGAGAACACTCGTGGGTTGAGATAAGGACAGTTTAATAGGGAAAGCAAAAGCCGCGCGCGCGAGCAAAGCGAAGCAAGGAATTAATTCACTGCTTCCCATGGGCAGGCAGGTGTTCAGCCATCTCCAGGAAAGCAGGGCTCCATCACGCGTAATGGTTGCTTGGGAAGACAAACGCCATCGCTCCGAATGTCCCCACCTTCCTTCTGCTTCCCCAGCTTTATATACTGAGCATGACGCCATATGGTATGGAATAGCTCTTTGGCCAGTTTGGATCAACAATCCTGGCTGTGCCCCCTCCCAGCTTCTTGGGCACCTGGCAGAGCATGGGCAGCTGAAAAAAGTCCTTGACCAGTGTAAATACCGCTTAGCAACAGCCAAAACATCAGTGTGTTATCAATATTATTCTCATACTAAAACCCAAAACACAGTACTACACCAGCCACTAGGAAGGAAATCAAGTCTATCCCAGCCGAAACCAGGACAAGTATTTATCTTTAATAACTTACAAAGAAAACCCAGGAAATACCTAGTAAAGAGAGAACTCCAAAGGCGAGAAGTAGTATCTGATATTGCTGCATATCTTATTCCAGAATTTGAAGACAGGAGAGGGAGAGAAACACCAGCAGTGAACTGAGAGAAATGAACCAGAGACTGAACACAAGGTCTTTAGCTTGTTTTATGGGACTAAAGAAAATCCCCACATGAATAACTGCATAGTCTGTCTCAGATCACACAGGGATGGAATTTGATTTAACAACCCCACAGATGTGGACAGGCATCTAGTCTCTTCCTCTTGTCCCCAGGTGTAGCATATAGAACAACTATACACAGACATTAAAGTGCTTTATAAAGAAAGCAAGCATCATTTTCTTCTTGTAGAGGGGGGAAAAGCAGATCAAGTGGGTTAAAAGAGATTCGCTTACAGTCACAAAAACTGACTATACTTCAGGGATTTTGGGTCCCAGTCCTATGTTACAGCCCTGTGGAAAACTCAGTCCCTGAAATCTTTGTAAGCTCTTTCCATCAAAAGCTGGCAGACAGGCAAGGGAAATGCGTTCCAACTGAAACTCATTTGGAACTATTTACTGAGCGACTGTGTAGAACTCCACTGTCACCAAAGAAGTATTGACCCTATCTCTCCAAAACAATCAGCTCTCCACCTCTACAAAGCATCTACATGCAATGATTCAGTCAGCAGGTCAGCTGCCAGTGACATACAGGTGACAGTTCTCATCCACCAAAGTCATAACTCTGCTGTCCCTTGTGCTGCTTTTATGGAGAGGATCAGATCAGGAGAGAAGAGCAGCTGTTTAAAACTGAACCTAAGCAGGACAGAGTTGATACCAGAAGGTAGATGCCAGAAGGCTATAAAAAGTTCGAACCCATGGTACAGTCTCCTTCGCTGTGGGATATAGACCTTTGCTGCTTGATTCAGGTGTTCAGGAATAACTCAGATTCAGAAGATCTGGTAAACAGAATGCCTAAGTATTTAGGAGCATTTTATATCCATAAAAACAGGGATGAGGGGGTGGGGGGAAACTGTGATTGAATTCTATTGAAGGAAAATATCTGAAATGTCTGTATCTTTGTGATTTTTTAAAAAGTGTGCCCTTCAAGTGTCTTAAGGGCATCACTTGCAGAAATGTTGCCAAGCTCACTGAAGTCTCAAATGATCAGGCCTCACAGGATTCAGAGTTTGATTTACCCCAAATGTATTTTAACAAGGCTTTCTACAACTCTGTAGAAATTTGATGACTTCATTAACATGCTCAAGACTCATGTAATTTTGACACATGACAGCATTTTCATTATATCCTCTTTACACCTCATTGTAACCAATAAATGAATGTTGATACATTGACATTTATGAGAGGCAGTCAAGTGCCTGAAAAAATTGTAGGTCTTCATGATGACCTGTAACAATTTGACTGAAATGAACCCCAGAGAAAACTAAATTTATTATTATATTTTTGTCTAGAATTTCCTCTGAAGCAGCAATGCACTGACAGTCTCATCCAGTGTCAAATGGTATTGCTTCTGCTTCTTGGTACAGAAATTGAACTAAGAGAATAAGTAAGGTTAAACACAATTTAATACACTTTAATATATAATTAATTCAATCCTTTGTTCAAATAATTTTTTTAATAAAATTAGGATCTCTATATTTGCACGGAAAAAAAAAAAAAGTCTTTTAAATCCCTGAAAAACATAAAGCTATCTGATACTGCATGGTTGGACTAATATAAATGACATGGACATAACGTAACTCCAGTTCTGCATTATTTGAGCAGTAGGGTTGTTGTGGCTCTAGGCAATTTTAATAACTTCACTGAGTTTTCATACAGCCATTCATATAGTCACTCATGTGGAAAAGCAATATGAAATCTGACAGGCAGGAGCTGTTTATACTGGTCTACAATTATTTTAAGTCCATTGATTTCAGCAGTTACTCCTGATTTATACCAGTTTTGGTTAGTGAAGAATCAGTCTTCATAAGTTTGCTGCAAGTGTACATATTTTCAACAAGATCAATACATCTCTGTTATTGCAGAAACACAAGAGAGTCACTGGAATCATATGAGTAAGCCAAATCTTGTCCCAATTATGGAGAAAATTGAAATACACTATCTTAATTTTTAAATTATTTATTTCGATGAAGCAATCAAATTATATATGAACCTTGATGTTTGTAATAGACAATTATTTCTAATTAAGTATCTCAGTCTTGTTTTAAACATTTATTGGAAAATGCATCAAAAATTTTATGTGATGTTCACTGAAAAATAATTTGTCTGAAGCACCACTACCAAAAACTTAAACACGATACCTTGTGATAAAATAAATCCTTTTTAATCTGAAAAGTGACAGAAAGTCAATTCTTTAGTGAAAGCTGGTACCTCTTGCCTCTCACCAAGATGACCTCTTGTTCCATTATGCAGTTTAGCCCAAACTCATGTAAATTTAGTTAAAAAACTTACATCTTCATTACGTAAGTACTATTCACCCACACTGCAGTTTTTAAGTATTTCACAATTTTTAATGTAGGTGAGGAAATGGAAGCTTTTCAGGGCTCAAATTCCAAGAATAACTATGGAGCAGATAGTGAAACTATCTACATGGTGGTCAACATGTTTTGGCAAGTTCTCATAGGTTTGGGGTTCCTCTAAGCATGTGCACGCTGTAAAACCCCTGCATACCACCAGTACAGCTAGGATGACAACCAACTAGCAGCTGCTTCTGAGAGACATTCTGCCACTCCAACAGACATTGTCATTCGGCAACAGCATGCCATCACTTCCCAATGTGCTTGGACCTGAACTGGATATCAGATAAGCTAGGTCTCTTCCACTTCTTTCCAGCTCTACTCTGTCATCACCCACTAAATGTGCTCCATCACCAACATTGAGTCTGAACCAGGCAGTCAGATGTCATCATTTTCCTGCTGACAGGCTTGTATGCTGCAGCCTTCCACCCCAGGCAAGGTGGCCTCTGCTCCTTGGTGAACCCTAAACAATCCCACTTTCCAGTATGAAAGAGGCCATGAATTGCTTGGGTGGTCTTCAAACTTTTTCAAAATCTGGTGATGACAGGACCAGAGTTTTGGTGGGTCTGCCTCTAGACCTTTTGAGTAGGAAAGGGTGTAGGCCAGAACAGAACCTCTCTAGATAGCCAAGAGGCAGACCTCCAAGCCTGGTGAGCTAGGCCTGCTGTTCTAGCAGCACAGTGAGAGGTTGGGGCAGGGGCACAATAGCCTCCTTATTCAAGGAGGTGTTGAAGATTTTGTGCAGCAGAATTACATTGCTATTGGATAATAATGGCAGCATTATTCACAGGTAAGATGCCATGCACATGAACTGTTTCAGTCCATCTGCTGTCCGTTGTAAGCTCTCCACCGCCTTAGACAGCATCTGCTTTCTTATCTGGTAGGAAGGGACACCTTTGCCCCAAGTTTTGACATTCAAGCCAGAGGGCAATAAGCATCATGAACTTTGTCATTTCTGGTATTTCTCCAGTAGAAGATGAGGCTGCAGAGGGTGTACTGCCTCCTAGATGTTCAAAATTTTCTGAATATTGCAGAGAAAAATCACCATGTGTTACACCAGACCATGGAGAAATTCATCGGGAGGGAGGATGATTGAGCAGAATTAATTCGTTCAGTAACAAATGCTCAAGAGTAATCACGAGCATTGGGAAGCATAAAGTCACCAGGGCCTTTTGGCTGAGGAAAACCAGTGTTGAAACAAGTAGCTGGAAATCCTAACAGATGGAGATGAGCCTGCAAGTGATCTCCACAGCCTGACCAGAGGCAGCTGCACCACACTGGCTCTGGTCAAGGTACAGACCAGAGGCTGTCTTCACAAGCTCCCTTGCTCTGACACTGAAAATACCTGTCTTGTCTTCCCGAAGGTCTGAATCAAAGGACAGTTGGAAAACAAAGGAGCTTTTCAGTGTGGGCTTGGCAGAGCAGGCAAAGAAGACAGCTGAGGCTGCAATGCTGTCCTTCAGGTATTTTGTTGTCATCGTTTTGGATTTTGTCCTTGTTGGAGTGGGAATGTGGGAATATCCTGATAACATTTCACATAGCTTATGATAATGGAGATTTTTAACAAGTTTGTGGGCAAATAGCCTAAAGGTGGAATACATGCTCTGGAACTGGGTGGTGAAAGGAAAGTGTTCTCATTTTAGTTTAGAGATGAAATACAAACAGTTGTTGTTGCTGCAGGGAACTCTTTCTCAGTTACCTGAAGAGTCAAAAGCATAATGTATTTGTGGCTTTAGCCTTTCTTAATAATGTGCCAAATATGCTTGAGGTGGATATAGTGTGAAAGGGCTCTGAATAGATGTCTGAGTACAGCATAAAAATATCTGCTGTTGCTTAAAAGGTCTTTCTCAGGCAAACCCCAGCTCTACATCAGTTACTTACCTTGTTACTGCAGCCTCTGCAGCATTCCCCTTTGCTGTGAGCTAGACTTCTTCTGATAAGCTACTTTGATTAGAGACAGTGCTCTTCCCACCTATGCGGTCCTGCTGCTGTCAAGAGCACAGACAGACCCTGAGGCATTCTTGGTCCAAACAAGCAGACAGGGGATTAAGAGTCTGAAAACAGTTTCAGCTACCAGCTTAAACCAGTGCATACTCCTCCCAGTAATGGGACTGTCCTTCAGTCTCTCAGTGCAGCAAACAATCCCTGGACTGATGCTTGCTTTCATGGCTTAATTTTGGCCTGCTTATCTAGCAGGAGACCAATGCAGTCTGCTTGCCCTTGGCAAAGGAAGAGGTTTTTGTATTTTACAGCGGTTACCTATGTTTGTGCTTTAGTAAGTGGATTTGTCCCCTGCAATTATGTTCTTTGGGAAGGCTTTTAATTCTGTCATTCCTGTCATCCCTTCCATTTGCTGACAGGGTGCAATGCCACACTCTGCAGCCTGCCCATGTTCAGATCGCACCTGGTCCCACATGGTCCCTGACAAGACAGAGACCGCACTTCCCCGTTATAATGTTGGAAGGGAAGGAAGGAGAATACCAGATGGTGAGGGCTGGGGGAAAGGGAAGGCACAGCCTGGCCTCGGGGTCAGATGGGGCATAGGGAATGGGGAGGCTTTGGGACATTCTTCAAACTTGAAGAAAGTAACCAAGAATCTCAAGGCCTGGAAAAGGCAGAGTAGGTAACCATCTCAGTCTTAGGAGAAGAAGCAGTGATGCCTGCAGGTGACTTCACACTGCCTGGCATGATGAGACTTCCCCCAGGGACATTTTGAATTTAAATGCTCACTAGAAGCTCTGTTTATCCAGCCATCACTCAGGTAGCAAAGGTGTCAAGTTCTGCTTGGAAGAAACGGGGTGAGATACTTAAAGTTGCCTCATTAAAAATTAAATATTGAAATAGTTAGTTCTAAAATTGCAGCTACACTAAATCTTGCCAAGTCCAGAACATTCTGGGAACATTGGCAGTTATTCTGCAGATTTGTGCTACCAAATTCTCTATGGCAAAGATGACACCCAAAGTTTCCAGCTATAACATCAGGAGCCTGGAGCACCTGGGCAGGTCGAGTTTCCACCAGAAAGTGTGGAAACCTGAGACCTGCAGGTAATACTAATGCACAGATTAGAAGAAGATGTCTGGTTAGAGAGAGATTGCTCTTGTCTTCCTGGCTCATATCTCACCACGGACCTGAGAAACTTGAAGTCCTCACTAGATTCGAAGCCTAGAAGCTGGACCTGGAGCCCTGCAGTGGAGAGGAGAGAAGCCTCATGGCCTCTGCTGGGATTCAGATGCTTTGTGTTTTTAGGTCAGTGCCACCACAGGGACTACCTGTGGACCGAGGACCCAAACTTTCCCACCATGCAAGACAGCTGGCTTCCAGATAGTCTTTCGGAGCAACTAGCCCCAAGGTGTGACATTTCTGTAGCATGGTACAAGGCAGAGCTGCACTGAAGCCATGGGCCTGGCATCCCAGCAGGCTTTGATCCGCAGCAGTTAACAGAACTGGGCAAAAATGCAAGGAACATTTTGGAAACATCTTGTATTAGTGTTTCTAAAATCTTCTCATAGAGAATGAAGAAGGTTTGGTTCCATTAATAAGCAGAATATAAAAAAATTTGCAGTATCATAAAGTTCTACTATCTTGAAATATTGAAGTTTCAGATAGCTCTGCATTCAGTACTGGAACGACAAAATTATTTCATATGGCCAAAGGTGGGCTTCCCTCAGTTTATAGGTCAACATTCACAGGTTCTATGTTCCAGTAAATACATGTCCATGCACTGAAGTATCTATATCTTAAGCTCAGACCTCATGGTCTCAAAATACCAGTTTAGAGAGAATTTCATACAAAAGAAATTTGGTGTTACAAAATGGTGACAGTCATGTCTTTTTAGTGGAGAGTAGAATGAATAAAAATGGAGGTTGAATGCAGTAATAGATCAAATTTTTATGGGAATTAAGTTCTGCTGCAGAAGATAGTAAGTATTAACTACTGTATGACATTAAGTTGCATTGATTTGGCATTTAAACACAAAGCAGAAAGAATTGTTTGTAGCATAACCTGCTCATAGAATAGTAATTTAGCTTATTCCGTGACAGATTACATTGACCGTTATCTCCAGTCTCAGAAAAGGGATTAAGTACTGCATCAAGGCTTGGTAATAACTTTCACTGTGGTCCCTCTGGCTTGATGCGGTGCCTGAAGGCTGAAAGCAGCAGGTACTGCCTGTCAGTCGCCAGAGTTTAACCCAGCTTGAGCTACCAAATAACTGCACTTTAGCCATTATATTTCTTCTGCCCCTTCAAGGACATCTCTAAATGTTTCACATTTAGAAAGTGCTTTCTGCAGCAATCACGTCTGTTATTAAGGCATGTTTAGTTTCCTGATTTTGTATATTAAATGTATATAAACCACGGGGATTTTAATCAGAAAAAGAATACGAATTCTGCATTCCTTTTTTTAAATCAGGTACGTAGCTTCATGTAATAGAAGTGGAGAGCTAAGGCAAGAGAAATGTTGATGGTTTTATTTAAAATTGAGGTAATAGCTTTCTATTTATCTGTCATTCTTCCCTGTGGGAATCAGGCTCATACTGGCCAGTCAAGAAAATCTTTTTAGTATCCATTAAGTTTTCCTGTGTGGAATAAGCCTTTGGAATTATTTTTTTCATAAAGCCATTTGAAGGTATGTGCTAACAAGTCTGTTTCCCTTTTATTTTATGTCTCCTTATGCAGAAGCTGACCTGTTTCTGGCAGCCCTAAACCCATGTGCCTCTGTTCCTCTGGACTGCTCCTGGCATGGCCAGTCCTTCTGAAGCTGCACGCCAGCTCCACACCCAGAGAATCCTGCTAGGAACATATGTGGGATGCCAAATGTTTTGAAAATCAAAGTGCTGTAGTTTCACTGATGATGAACCCTCAGTAAGTGAGATCTGAGTAGTGAGGGCCATTTTTCAGATGAACTGTCAAGCCCAGAGATAGAAGTAGGAATGGGAGTGAGGTGGCAGGGAAGACTGAAGGCACCCAGCAAAATGAGCATTAAACATCTTCCAGTTGACCATGGTCGATTTATGAAACAACCAATTTGCACCTAAGCCATTTAATTTACCTGAAAAGAAAACAAAAAAGTTAGGTTTTAGTTCTTACATTTTTATACCAAAATCTATATATCATCATGGTGGGTGAGACTCTGTGGGCTCTCTTAAATTTCAGGCTTCAAACTCAAGTATCCCAGAATGAGTCTGTGTCAGAATAAGGGTTACAACATTTATTTGGTCTCCTTGGCTGCATCTGTATGACTAAATAAAACCACCCAGGGACCATTTTGTGGTCCTGAAGCCAAGTGACATGGCCAGCTTGGGCTCAGACTGCTGCATGTTCTGCCCCCTGTTCCCTCCAAACGGTAGTGTCCAAACCGTCTGCTAGGAAGAACCCCTGGCACACGCTGTTGCTCAGCCTGGGCTTAGGCAATGTCTGGGGGAACTGGCACTGCAGCAGCCTCAGTGACTTTGCTATGGGCAAAAGACAGGCCCGTGCTCAAGCCCTTGCCCTGTCCTGTTTTATTTAGTATTGTGACATACCTACCTACCTACATATTTATGTGTATATATATGTATATATCTATACACATCATATGTTGAGTATATACTAGAGTCTTTATGCTACAGTACTTAATGAATACAATCCACTGCATTGCCTCCCCCTCCCACTTGCAGAAGGCTCCCCGATTTCATTCAGCGCATTTTAGCTCTGCATCATGAGAGTGAAATGTCAGTTTCTGGGAAGTGGCAGCGCCATATACAAAATCCACACAGGAGATCTGAAGGTGTAAAATACCCAAGAATAGAGAGCTCAGCCTATTTAGAAGGTTTGTGAGGTCTCCAGGTAGGAGGGTGGTCCTGATGACACTTGACCTGAGGACAAGGTCCTTCCTTGGCCCCTTTGCTCTGACTTACAGAGAAAGGGTAAGGAAAAGATCAGTATCTGATCTTAAAGTTATCAATCACTGAGGTTCAGTCATAAGTCCCTCCAAAAGAACTTACTGCTTTGAAAAGACGCTATTGTCACCGCTGGGGAACCATCACAGAAAAGTAATGTTTTATTCCCTTTGAATATATGTCCTTTATAGTAAGGTGACAAACACCTTTTGCTTTGGGCAAGAATCTTGCACTGGCAAGGATCAATTCCCAATTAAAGGTAAAGGCTTTGCTTTTTGTCATTCTAAACAGTTAACAGAAATTTGCGAAGATTACCAGCATTTCTTTATTTCAGAAATGACAGTAATACATCTATATCATCTGGCAGTTACTATTATTAATACTGAATCTTCCTACCTAAGACAAGTTTAAAAATTACTGCTATTTTTAGCTTCAGCACATGTGACTGTAAGATGGATAGCTAAACCTACAAAAGCTGTATTAGGAATATTTTGAAGCAGACCTAAACTAAATGAATTTGATCAGATGAGTGTGTACTTATTCAGTCTTGAGAGACTGAGTGTAGGAATACAACCTGCTGCTCCTTGCGCCAGATCAAACTGGTGATCAAACTGATGAAATAGAGCCAATGTTGCACACATATCCAATAAAACCAGACTCTATACTTAATAAAGTCTACTTATTTCTATTTGATTCTAACACACATGTATCTTATTTACTGTGCAAATAAGACAGTCTGGTCTTATTATTTTTAGCCCTGGAAAGCACCTGCTGACATTCATAGGATGTTGTATGTTAGTTCTGCAGTATGAGGCATGAGGGGTTTTTTTTCCTAGCGTTAAGTAGAGCCATGGAATCATAGGATCACTTAATCACTTATTTTGGAATGGACCTCATGAGGTCATCTTGTCCGATCCTCTGCTCAAAGCAGGGCTGGCTTCAAAGTCAGGGCCAGCTTCAAAGATAGATTGTGTTGTTCAGGGTCATATCTAGACGAGTTCTGAATACCTCAAAGAATAATCAGTATTTGAAGAGTCAGGGAATAAGAAGGAATCTATTCACACTTTTTCATTGCTGACCAATAGTTATATTGTCCTTCCAGCTGCAAATCCTGTGATGCCTGCCCTCTTAAGCTCTTTTTATTACTTCTCCTTTCCCAACAGTTGAAGCAGTAGGCTTTATATTTACTGTCGGCTGTGTTATCTAGGGGTTTCTCTTTGGTAGTCATCATGTAGACTTGGCAGAGAAGATAATGCCATGGAAAAGATTTTAAAAGATATTCTTTAAAAGTTATCCCTCCTCCCTATCCCAGTAATCAAATGTGCCACTGGAAAAAAAGCTAAAGGAATCTGTCCTTTTTTGTACGAACTGTTTTGACCAGCACCCTTTGGCAAGTACATTTTCAGCAAATTCAGCTTATTTACATTCTGATAGTACAACCCAGTGCCTGACCTGTGCCATCTTCAGTGGGAGAAGAATATCAGTTTAAAGGAAAGTGGATGATCATTTCCTTAAAGGACTTTTGTTACTTGTGCAGTTTTTTAATATTCACACTACCTACTTGATGTCATTTGGTTTTGGATACTGAGATAGAAAAACAGTATGCATAAGTACTTGATGATTCAAGAATGAAATCAGAACTGACAGGACTGATTTAATAGAAAACTTAGAGTGAGTGATTTCATCAGAGGCAAGAAAATCTGATCAGTCCATTCAACTAACTTGGAGGCTGAATTTTTAACAAGGCCCCATCCACCATATTTTTAATTAGATTTTTTGATGAAAATCTAAGTATTAAATAGAAGATGGCCTCTCTGCTGCCTGGTGCTTTTGGACATATCCTGGATTTTCTGAATATTGCTGTTCTCTGTGCTCTTAGACCTGTATTAATTACCCTGAGTAACAAAGATTTGAGTGAGACATATTTTTGCAGCTTGACAGTGCTATTTTACCTGTAGATTTTTTTTAAGAAAAGTCTTTTTTTTAATTGAAATTTTTGAAGATGGATTGTGAAGATTTGTCATATATCCTCAAGTTTGGGACATCTAGTAACTGTCAGCTGGGATGCTATTTCACACTCAGAGTATCTGTCTGCCTGCTGTATTGTTGGAAAGCCAGGATGCATCTGCTAAGCATGCACAGGTCAGGTGCTCGGCACATCTGTGTGTCTGCACCCTGTGTGCTACACGCAGCATTTCTCAGCAGTAGCAGGGAACTCATGTGAATGTGCTGCACAGCAGCTGTGAACATAAATCCCAGATAAACCTGTTTTCAGGAGATGAGCACTGGGCAGAATCCTCTGTTTAGAAGGCTTTACTGTTAACACAGCCACATGTGTAAAACATTGCATCAAAAGAGAGATGTATACACAAAATGAGAGAGAAAGCCAAGGCTCGGGGTTCGTATCTGTTTCAAACTGGCCCCAGCAAAGGCAAGAACATAAAGCATTTTCTCATTAAATGCTCAGCCAAGGAGATGACAATCATTGGACTGAGGGGTCGGTCACTCTGCATTCCAGATCAGCTTCCAGAAGCTACTGTAACAATTACCTCTAAGGCCTCAGGGTAGGCACTCCTTTGAGGTTTCTGTTGAATCTCTTTTCCTGTGCTTAAAAGAACAAAAGTAATTGGGATGTAGAGAGGAGCAGAGTGTGAATATTGTTGTGTGTCCTGGCACTCAAAGGACTCACCTATGGATAGGAAACAGGGAGCTGATCTGTGTTTCAAGATTTGTTTATACATCTGGTCAAATGACTATTTAATCTATGTGGAAAATATGGTCAACTCTGAACTATTTAATGCAAAATGTCTCCAACTAGGTATTATATCTGAATGATGGTAATACCACTTCAAGTCATGTTCTTGAAGGAAAAAATGACATAGACGTTGCTTGCAGAAAAGCAGCTTAGAAACCTCACTCCAGGAGAGGGTTGGGAGCTTCAAGTGACAAGCAGGAGTATGTGCCTCCCTGCTGAGCAAGGTATCTAAGCCCTGAAGTGAGGCAGAGCTTGAGAAAAAGGCTTGTTTTTTCCATTGACTATTGTCCTTGTACATAGCTCTCAGCATATCAGTTCTCTCTTCCCACCCATTGTAGACCCTGACTGTGCAGTTCAGACCATGGATTTTGTTATGGAGGTCACACCAAGTTCTAGTAGATATAAACCCTTGTAGGCCAAGTTGTACAGGAAAGACACCACCAACTCAAAAGTAGGAGGCAAGAAAGGCAGTGAGAAAACTGGGCGGGGGAGGCCAGGCAGCAGATCACAGTAATTCATGTGGAGACAGACATGTTGTTTAACAAATTTACTGTTCAAGATAAAGGGACAGAAGTATAGATACTGAAAGCCTCTGCCTTGGACTTGCAGTAGTCTTTACAAATGTACAGTGTGGGTGTAAAATTAAACCCTTATATTAAGTACAAAGAAAATCCTACTACATACCATGTAGAATTCAATTTTACAATACATAATAAACCCATTTTTCAACTACATTAGTGACTTTGCAGATGTGAGGCTTGGAAAAAGAGGTCTTAGCAAGTTGAAAAGGATGTGAGAAAAAGTGCATAAGGGACAGTAGGAAATGTTATGGATTACACACACACACGCATGCACATACATAGACAGAGAGTTTTTCTGTATCTTACATGGACAGTAGTGGAGCTCTGCTTGAACCAAAAGCAATATATTTATCCATAACACTTTTGACAGCAGACATGATTAAAGATATACTGAAGAAATTCCACAGCCAATACCCAGAGTATGCTGATGGAAGCTGCATCCAGCTGCCTGTCAGAGGAAGCATAAAAGTGATGGGAAGCCTCTGAGGTTGGTAAAAAAACCAAGATTTCTTCCCTCAGAAAAATAAAGCATCAAAGAATGCTTGCTCAGCAAGTAGTTTTCTTTGACAAGTTCTCCCACTGTCTGCACTGCTTTCTTTCACCATTTATGTATTGGGTACACGAATTATCAGATGCAGCCAGGCCTTAGGAACAATGGGATTTCTTCTGAAGAGTGACTGCAGACTGCAATGTGGGAACACCACCAACAGTCATTAGTCTTAGAGGAGAGGGCAAGAGAGAGAACTCAAGTTAATTTTAAGTGGAGAAAAGATATGCTAAAACATCTGAGAATAAAGTATCTTTCCACATTAGGTAAAATGGGATTTCAAAACAAGGCATTTCATCAAAAACACAGAAATCCAAATCCCTCTGTGTGACTGTGGTATGTATGCAGTGCTTTTAACAGGTAGAAATGGATCTCCCTGTACTACTCTATGTACAACATTTATGGGGCTGGAGACTTTTGGGCTGATTTTGTAACTACCTGGCACAAGTAAAGGTGAGCGGAGGAGGCTCATAGTCTGGAAGATGCAGACTGCCCAAAGGAAGACATAAATTAATACAAACTAGGAGTTAATTAGTTACTGAAAACTGACCATATGAGTCACTATACATGCCATCTTGGGTGTTTAGAAAAGCCTTTCCAGTTCTGCAACTTAAGGAATACTGAGATAGAATACTGAGGAATAGAATACTGAAATAGAATACTGAGGAAAAGAGGAGGGAATACAGTCTAGACACTAGAGCAAAAAGATCAGGACAGATAGCTGTTCTACAGCTTCTTTTTTTCTATCTAGACTAAAGTTACTCAAAGTCAAAGAAGCTGGTCAAATTAATAACAATTCTCAGAGAAAACCATTACAGAAGAGTGTTCACATGCCAGCTCCAAGGTACTTCTCTGTTAGCCCCAACCATAGGGCATATTTTGGCATCATTGGGATATAGTGCATTTCTGAACCATGTTCTTAAAGTTGTTCCAGCTAGGACTGACGAATGGAGAAGAACAGAAATTTGCTACTGAGAAGGAAGCATAGACGATGACTGTGGGGCCCAAATAGACCCTGGTTTGTGAAGGGCACGTTTTCTCCTTTCCATCATGCACTGGTGACTTTTTTCTGTCTCCCCTTGCTGATTCCTGAAGTGATGCTTAGGAAAGTACCCAACTACTGTTTATGATAGAAAAACAAGTCAGTGAGTTCAAAAGTAGAAAGGTATGAAAATGGGGTGTGCTATTTAAACAAACAGGACTCTGATTTTACTAAATTAAGCTGGAAGTGTTTGAAGAAGAGGAATTTTATAAACACTATCATATGCTTCCACTCTCTGGAATTTCAGAAATCCCAGACTCCAATAGATAAATTTGAATGAAAGGATTCAATAACTGAATATTTGCATTTCCCTTGTTCAAAGGGGTTTAGATTTGAAGGCTGCTAAATACAATAGAGATGATTAAGAGGAAGACCAGAGTGCCTCACCTTCCACCAACACTTTGAGTATTAACAAGGTACATTTATAGGGGCAGCTAAACCTATGGAAAGTTATTTAAGTGAAGAAATCCTTACATGACAATTTTATTTCCAGTACCATGTTGGCTCTAATGTTACAAACCAGGAAAGCATTTCAGTGCCAATTAAACATGCCACACATTTTTAAATAAGAGATAGTAACACTTAGACATTAGCCATAAGATTAAGAGCTTTTGAGCAGAGCTTTTTCAAACAGGTTGGGGAAAAAAAAAGTAAATATAGCTGTAAGGCTGAGGCATCATGTTCCAAGTCAGCTAAAAGGAAAAGTGCAGGGATAAACCCTAACTTGTAGGAGTCTAAAAAGGAAGTGCTGACCCAAGTTTAACTATAGTGATGTGAATAATACTACACTAATGTACCATTACCATATGTATTATAATTCTGCAGCCACAGGTTTTCTTGAAGAAAACAGCTGCAGTGCTGAAGTTTTAATCATCTCAAAATTACGAGGCAAAAAAATTACTTAAGCCTCAGAATCTGTGTATCACAAAAGGAATGGTTATGAAGACTGTTGTTATGATAACTATTTGCTCTTTCTTTTTGCTAAAAAGATTTTTAATCCTCAAGTTTGGTTTTCATGTCTGCTTGTAATAGGACATTGCTGTATGTTTTCATGTATACACCTATTCTTTTCAAAACAGTAGCAAATGTTCTAAGGTCTGTGATAAAGAGAGAGGGGTTAGGGGAGGTAGTGCTGCCAGCTCCATTAATGACAGATCTCCTGCTCAAAAGGAGGTCAAAATACCTGGCGTCTGCATGAGCTATCAGAGTAAAAAGAAAAAAGAAAATGCTGGTTAATCTTCACATATGCTAAGGGGTGGGTGTAGTTAGTAATGTATGCCAGGGTCATCCGATTGCCAGGTGGGGGGTGTTTTGGAAACATGTTATGGCTTTCTTCTGACTTGGATACCCAGGTTTCTTCTGAAAAAAACTGAAGGGATTCCTGGCTCTCATTTCATTGTGGTCCAGATGCGAGAAGGTACATGCTTGGGTCGAGAAGCCTGGACATGTGTTCAGGCCCACTAGGTTTTATATAGCCATAGTGATGAGACTCCTGCTGGGACCTATAAAGTTTCAACTGTCAAAGTTATCAACCACTTGATGTGTGTGCCATCCTTCTGCACATGCAGTGCTACAGTTCCTCTAGTGATTTGGGACATCATATGACAGATCTATCTGCTCAACATGATGGGGAAGGCTCACAGAACAGGAGAAATCTTCCAGTACTGTATAGCGGGTATTCTTGTCACCTCGGGGAATTCTGTAAAGAAAACATATATCTGAAGTATTTTTTCTTTATCTTCCGTTTTTGAGCCACCAGGATTCACTTGAGTCATGTTCTCAGATTTCCACAATACTTCTGTTCGCACAACGTCATTCTTCCCTAGGACATATGTTGTTTAAGAAAAAAAAAAAAAAAAAAGAAAGAAAAAAAATTGTGAGACTCACACTATAAGCCTCAAAGCAAAGTGCAGAACTTTCTTAGCTCACAGAGGACAGTGCAAACCGTATCTGGACCGTAGTCTTGGTTGTACTAGAACTGAATTAACAGGTTTTAACTACCATGTAGTAAAGCGGAAGATCATAGTGCGCATACAAATCACTTACGTGCATAAGTTTAATAAGAAATAAACAAAAGTGACGGTATTTAAAGAGGCTCACTGATAAAAATGGACTTTTCTACATTAACTTCTTTAAGTTAAACCTGGATTCTTCCACTGTTTTTAAGCAATCTCCACAATGGGGAACTTTAACAACAACATTTAAATCTGGTGATAGTAATATAGTGCTTTTTCTCTATTCGGTTTTGAATGCCTTGTTTTTATTGTATATAGCTATATAGGTTTGTATGTTTGGAGTATTACATAGCAAAGCCTCATAGCCCATGTGTCCACACAAGACAGGGCAGTAATTACTGTTATCTGCATTTTGTAGGTGGGGTATTTGAAATGGGGATAACAATTCTCAGAGAGCTGGGATTATTGGAAATGAGGTTTTCATGGGTCCCAGCTTTGTGTAATCATTCTGCCTCCAAAAGAAAGCAGTATAAATAGAGTACCAAAGAGTCTTAGTCTCAGACGAGGTAAGTTGCAGTGCAAAGTTTCTAGTGTCAGGAACTCTGATTTCTGGAAACATATCTCAGGATTCTTGGTGCATCACTAGCCTTTCAAGAGTTATTTTGCACTGTGTTGTCAGAAAAACTGTCTGCCCTTTGGAGCCACCATGACAACTGTGTTTACAGCAGTCTACAGAGGTAAAAAGCAAAAGTGATTTAGTTCAGTCTGCTCTACACTTCTGATGATAAAGCGTTGTGCTGAGAGAGGGATCCAGCACAGGTCATCCCATAGAAGATGCAGAGATTATGAGTCAACACCAGAGGCATTTTCAGCAGTTGGCACCTACTGCAGACATGATAACCATCTAAAAACTCCCCTAGATAGCCACAGTTCAGTGACTACCTAGTTTGTTGTTAGCAAGGAAACTATGTGTTAACAAGTGGTATGACAATGAAGGTTTGTGGGATGATTAATGTTGTAATTAAATCGTAAGTAGTGAGTATTACTGTAGGCCCAGGATCTGAGCACCTGTTCAAGCCAACCCGTTTCCTAGCTCTACTTCTGCTTCTCTGGAAGTTCCTTCTCCCTTTCTTTGAAGTAGTCACGTAGTCAGATGTGTGTCCAAGCCCATCCATTCCTCATAGTCATCCCTCTTCCTGTCAGACACCCAATTCTCTTCTCGATTTATGTCAATAAGGAGTAATTCTACTAAAGTTAGTAAAGTTAAATTAATGAAGAAATCTTGGTGTAAGTGAAAAGAATAAACCTCTGCAAAGCTTTCAGTGAACATTCATCAATATTGCCCATCTGTTTCATGCCGCTCCACTTATGCAAGCACTCATAAACCCAGTTTAAATGACAAGTTAGCCTGGTTTATAGCTGATTTGTGCTGGGGAAAAAACAAAGGAGCACAAGTGGTTTTGTGTAGCTCATCCATTAATTATTTGAGATTAATTAGTATTTATCTGACATAATCTGTCTTTTCTTTTACACACAGGTAAAAGTGTAGGAGTTAGTTACATTTACCACAAAGTTTATAAGCAGTGCTATTTTCTCTGCTGTATCATTTCTATGGAGAGATGCCTTGTATTTTACTGCTGATAGGGTTCTCCTCTTTTAAATGCACCAAACTGATTTAGAGATAACCTCCCAAATAATGGGAGGTTAATGACATGCTCATTATGAAATCACATAACTGATGCATCAGGTTTTCAAATGATCATAACCCATTTAAAATATCTCAACCAACAGGAAAATGACCCAAAAAGATGTCAAATAAACCATGAATAAAAATCAACCCTGATGATGAAGAGCCACTGTCAGTGATAATGCTATTTTAAACCATGTCTAATCAATAGATTCCATTTTTACTAGAATATTTTTTAAGTATATTCTGACCTTTATCTTTCAGTGCAAGCAGCAAGTCCTAGTGGTTATGAATAACAGCACTGAAGACTTTACTACAGCTAAAGCTCATTACTTACTAGTACACTATATGCACATCATTATGGTATTTATCCACCAGATCTTGTTTATTATATCTGCTCTGTGACATATAGCCTAATAATGACACCCTGTTATGCAGAATGTGTGCACTTAACTGATTAATTTTTACAATATGTGTCTCCTTCCTTAGCTCGTTTAATCTTGTTTTATGTGAAACCTAGTGATTTTGTAAAAGCATGTTACCAGTAACTCATTACTCAAATTCTAATATTCAGTAGGATTGAGATGGGACCCTGAAGACCTCATATGAGTAGGAGATGCCCTTCTACTGATGCTGGCTGCTATCCAAGACAGACATACCCAACTAGGGAGTTCTGCCTGGAAAGTGAAGCTAAAGGAGGCATTCAGAAACATCATCCCATAAGAAGCCAGGAAGAAATAGAGAAGCCATCGTGGTTAAGGATATGAGAGAGGTAACTTCTCTTTCTAGAGAATGTGCTATTTGCTGGGATCTCTGAAGTATAATGCTGATGCTTCTACTTGAAGATAGACCCACTTTGTTTTTCTATTTTAGTCTTTTGCAATTGCAGTTTTATAGTCTGTATATTAATGGGATGAAATCCAAATCCAATGGGATACGTAATTGTTTAGAACATCCGGTCGACTAAGTTTTGGCAATACAGATTATTGGGGGTGATGTTTATACTATGAAATCCAAGTGAACACAAGACCTTACAGGCTTGGATGAACCTGCTCACCAGTCATGTTCTGCAACTGATGTTGGCTTTTGGATTTTTTTGTCTTATTTTTGAGGGGTCAGTTGTATTCTGGTGGCTTTGTGAAAAATTACTTGTGCAGCTCTCTCCTTTGCTAAAAGGCCAGCCAGTTTACTGGGCAGCAAGAACACTAAACCTTGATTGTGAAAGAGGCAGTGTTGGATGATCCAGATATGAATAGAGAGTTTGTCATCAATGCTGACAGAACTGGTGTATCCTTCACTTGTCTCCCTTGCAAATGTGGGTAAGGGAGCCAAAGGGGAGCCAACAGGAGCTGGCTGTTGAGGAAGGAGCCAATCATCCATTTGCACAGCCTGGGACTGGGCCAGGGTTGAGCCTACCACAATGATATGGGTGCTAATTAATGGTTCAAACTGTATCTGCTCTCATAGACTCTAAGTTTGAATACATATTTGCACAGAATGATCTCATGAAGGAATGAGTCCCCAGAAGTCTGCCAGTGGTCCTAGATAGCAAAGCCTTTAATGACCAGGAGAAGCAGCTTAGGTTACTCCAGCCACAAAATTACCCTACCTCATTGAGATAGCATTGAGATCTGTTGCACATAGCTTCTGCAGCCTGGCCAGCCCATTTTTCCTGAGATCAGTCCTCCCACTTCTGATGTCTTTGATGGTTATTATAGATAAGTGAGGTCTTACATTGTTAACTTCACTACCATGCTTTCAAGTATGGATATAGGTCATTGGGCCAACAAAGATTGTTTCAATAGAGCGTTGTGAAGTTTTCAGACCTTTCTGAAAGTTCTCTGCAACCAGTGCGTACCGCACAGATCAGATTTCTGAGGGGTATGATCCTAGCATGTGCATCACAGATGATTGCCAGGGTAGTGTTTTTACCAGGAGGACAAGGTAATGTATTTAAACTAAAAGCTTTGTAATGAGAAAAAGAAGTCAGCTATTGAAAAAATCCATCAGCAAAACTGCTGAGTTTACAGTGACTAATATACTATAATCAGGCAATGAGCATGTAATGTCACGATACACAGCCTCTCAAATGATATGTGATCTGTTATGAAACTTAAGGTGGTATAATTCTTTACAGCCTTCTGAAATAAACCACAAACTGGGAAAGTCACATTCAAACATTTTCTTCAAGGGATCCTTGCAATTTCTTTGCTTTGAAATCTCTCCCCAATTTTCCTCTTCCTCATCCTGAAGCGAGAATGTTCCCTTCTGCTCATAGCATAGGTAGAAGCAGACATACCTAGGTGGAGTGACTGGCTTGGAGGGTGAGGCCAAAAGAGACCATCAGACATCATCAGTCCCAAAGAAGGAGCTGGTCAGATTATAGACGGAGGTTGTGCTTGGTCATTTGTGGCAGTGTCTGGTTGTAGCAATGGGAGTTACCCGGGGAGTTCAGCTTTAGGTAAGATTAATACAGCTGTGAAGGTTATTTTGGGTAAGAGTTGTACCTCCCCTTATGACAGAGGAAAAATGACTAATTTTCATAATATAGCACAGGGTTGCTGCACTCACCCAGGTACAATCTGTTCCTCTTGTAAGCTTTGATGAATAGGTTTGTCAGTTTTTTTATGCAGGAGTGTGCTGCTGTTGGAATAATATGCTAACTCTTCAGTGGAAGCAGGACTTGCCTTTCAGGTGTGTGCTAAAGAATGTGAAGAATCACGACCATTAAAGCTTGACTGCAAGATCAGTGCCACCAAAGTTTCCCATTTCAAGTTGAGCTGCAGGGCACAGGGATATATAACCTGATTGCTAACAATTAGTATATAAAACTGAAAGAATTGACATTGTTCAGTAAGCTCCATATCCTATGACTGGAAGCAATGATGGAAGAGATACTTAGATATGGACTAACAATACATTTGTTTCTGTGCCTCACAGACTACAGAACTTCCCAGCACTTCATAACAGTCTAAAGGCCTACAGTCAAACACCAAAAGCCAGAATCACAGTCATGTGTCACAGGAAGCAGTTGTAGGACTTGCTTTTGTTGTAGGCCTCCACAATAGCAAAGAACTTGTTAGGATCATCTCTACCAGAGAGAAAAAGGTAAAGCAGAAAACACTAGAGAGCAAAAGGGAAAGCAGTTCTAGATTTGCCAACATGCAAAAAGGCAAAAAGTCTTTCTTACTCCACATCTGCTGCCAAGTGCTACCCTGGTGCATGAGGAAAACATACCAACTTCACCAATAAATCAGTTTTGCAGCAGATAAACCCTCTCCCACAGTACCTTGACTCTGCACATTAGCTGGGGAAAGCCCCCATTCCTACGGTGTGACTGCTATAGATAAATACACTGCTTACAGCAATCCATGACTGGACCATGACAGCAAAATTCCAGGCTTCATTTCTCAAGCCTAGGTTTTCAAATTTTATAGATAGATCCTAGTTCTCTTCTTAAACCAGTTTTCTGCTAATGGGATTTAGTGAAGTTACAGGTTCCAGTGAAGGTACTCCTAGTTAACTCTACCTAGTGTGAGTGGGAGAGCGCTGACATCTACAAGCTGTGTTCACATACAATGAGATAACACACAGAGGCCGAAATGATTCCCAGTAAAATAAGACCTTCTTCAGCTTCGAAGGGTTACAGAGACAAAGGAAGAGAGGAATAATAGATAGAAGTGTTGTCTGTCTGCTAGAGAGATTGCTGGAAATCCTGAGCTGCTTGTTAGTGTACAGAGAAGGTCTAAGGAAAAAATGGCTTCTTTAAAACCTAAAAAAGTTTCAACTCTGGACACTGTAATGGGTCTTTTTCTTCAGTTTAAACTATTATTCCACTTCATGTTCAGTCAGCCTTGCTGTTTTGTTCTTGAATTAAATCTGTTCTCAATCTGAAAATAAAGAACCTCTCCATTTTTCTTACACTTCATAAATTGGTTACCACTAAGCAGTACTCCCTCTCCAGCATACAGCAACTATTATGGTCATTTCAGGGGCTAACCTGCCCATTATTTTGTCTAGTGTGATTTGTGTCTTTATAACATAGATACCTTATCTAGTATAGTGCAACTGATCGGTCAATAATGTAGTTGAATGTGTTGTTGTAGCTTACTTACTTAATAAACAACTAAACACCACCAACCCTGCAGTCTGTGTATCAGCATTGCACACTGTATCCATACTGGCTTCTGCCGTTAGCATTTAATCAATTTATATAATGTGATGCTTCTGAAAGCTAATGACTAGACATAATGACTTTGGAGCTGTGTCCTTTTAGGGAGCTGTGTTGTAAAAAAATTGCTGGCATGGGAGGACTTTTCATAGGAAAAGGCGTCTAATTAATACTCATCTTTTTCCCAATAGAATGAAAAGAGATGGCATGGAGGAAAAGGAATGGCTTTTTTTGGTTTTACATTGTCCTGTGAGTGGGGATTTTAGTGATAAAGAAGTATGCCTGAGCTTACCTCGTGTTCCTTACCTTTGCATTCCTTCCAAGTTAGCATTCTCTGACTTTTTATACCAGTAAAACTCCGGAGCAGCTCCAGTGATTGCAGTGGAAACCATCGGAACAATGCTGGTGGTGAGACAATTCAAAACAGATTTGGGAATTTGTAGTGGATACAAAAAAGAAACCAGCCAAATCACCACAGAAATTTGGACAAGCCGCATTCCAGCAGAGTCTGTGAATACCATCCTTGCAGACTGTAAGAGCTTAATTAAAATGTAAGAAAAAGGAAGTAGCATGATCTTGACAATCCTAGAGGAGTCTTTCAGAAATGCTGTTCTGACTGGCACAAGCAAGGAAACAGTTAAAACTTAGTATGTTTTAAAGGCCCATGAAAAAGACTCAGATGCCCTTGGTAACTTCAAGTGGTTCTAGACACCTGTGTTTGTACAACCAAATTAGTATTTCATTGGAGTTGCTTTGTACTAGAATGCATGAGTGGTTCATGGAAATAAAGATTAGAGGACACTAGCTCATAACCTCCCCAGTAAAGCCAGGATTCTATAGCTTTAAATCAAACTATATTTTTTCTCATTTTTCTTTAGCTCATTATAGCTCTGGACCTCTTGGGTTTGGCATAGACTTTTTCGATCTCTTGATTTTGTTGTCTCTTGCTTTTATTGTCTCTTAGTTTTGTTTCTCAGTTGTTGATCTGCCTCACAAACCACGACAGAATTTCTCAAAACGAAGTCATGAAACTGAAGTATGTTTCCAGATAAAAGATGCAATATATCCCCATGTACTGAATGTGGCCCGTACAGTAGTTTGTCCTCAGAGCCATATGGGCTGCCCTTGAGGACACAAGCAAGTCACCAAGGTGCCAAGCTGCCTTCCATCAGTTCTGCTGACGAAGCTTTCCCATTGGTTAACCAGCTAATTTGAGTGAAAGAAGGGTGTGTCACCTTGCACATAGCATGGAGTGCCACAGGCAAATATGTGTAGTGGTCAGTCACAACAGAGCTACTGAGGTGTGGTAATATATCAGGGCAGAGGTTGGTACCTTGGGTATAGTTGCTACATTCTTGAGAGTGTAGGTCTCTATTGTATTTCATCCCTGGTGCTTAGCAGCCAACACTGGGGCCCTGAACTCTTAATGAGCAATGGGACAAACAAGTCCAGGAATCATATTTCATACTCAATCTCCAATTACTTAAAAATTAAGACTGTTTTTAATGAGAAGCATATGGTATGTCGATTTCAATTTCATTATGACTTTATATGAGCATTTGTGGGCAAAGTTTCCCAAACCCATTTACTTTCAGTACTAAAAAAAGGAATGCAAGTGAAGGAGTCTTGGCAAACTCTGAGGAGATGGTCTTTTTTGAGTTCCCAGTGTGAATTGTTATAATTAGCACTTGTATCACATGTAAAACCTCCACTGCAGGAATTCTACAACTGCTGCAGCAATGAAAATGAAAATGTCATCTATGCTGTGGATCAGAAAGTGTCACATTTAGTCAAAAGTTTTACCCATAAAATGAGAATTTCCGAAAGAAAAGAGGTGTAAATGGAGTTCTCTAAACAGTGTTTACCTGAAAATGAAACTGAAACTGAAATATATTGTGGTACTCAGGTACATAGACCCACAGCAATCAAAATCAATTTACTATGGAAAAATCCGTAAGACTTGATAAATTTGATGGAGAACGAACAACAGTCGTTGGGAAGGTGAGGCAAAGGCGAGGCCACAGGAGACATCAGGCAGCAGCAGCTCTGGACCACAGGTGAACAAAAGAAGGCAGAACAGCAATCTCTAGGAGCTGAGGAAGAGCAGCTTCACTTTTCTTGGGGGTAGTACATTGCCAAAGTCCTCATGTGAGGCCCAGCAGCCAAAGTCTGGAAGTCCTTGACCCAGAAATCAGTGAACAACAATCAGTGGACAACAGCTAAAAAGGCCAAATGTTTATGACACAGGTATATGACAAAGTGGAGCTCAAATTTTTGAATCTTTTAACATTGCAGCAGCTAGACAAGCACCTAAAAAGTTATTTCCTCCTAGCAGTGGTAGGCTTTGTTCATCCTATAAGTGGTGCAGTTAAGCTTGTATGTTTGTGCTACACAGTCCTCTGAATGCCTTTTTAAAAGACTTTTATTTCAGCAGCACTAAGATGCATACGATGAATAAGAAATAAATTGAAAATGTATCATGGGTTTTAAAGGTTTTTAGAATTTTAAAACGCACTTCTGGATACATTTCAAATTAAACCAGATGCAAAGTAGCTCTTTTATATTTAAGCAAATGCCTGAAGACTAAAAAAAAAAAAAAATCCTATCTATTACTTTCCTTGAAATAGTGGAAAGGCTAAACTTGTCACACATGTCTGTTTTGCATGGGTTGCTTTCTGACTGAGTCCAACAGGATGGTCGTCTGTCAACATGTGTCAGCTGGGAACCAGCTTCGTCAGCAAACAAAATGACACTATTAGGTGACCTTCTACCCTACCTGCTGTTCAAAATGGTGCTGTCCTCAGATTGAAACTGTGGAGCTAAAGCCTCTGGGGAGCACATGTGAAACATAAAAGTAGGATGTACAAGTGTTCCTTGAGACAGAATAACAATGCCTGTCAAGAGCAGATTAATTTAACAGGGAGAGAGGGGAAGGGGGAAGAAGCAAAACATGGCCTCACTCAACAAAGGTTTTAAACCCTGAAGAGTGAGCTATTGCTGTGTAAAAAGCTACAGACATTACGGCGATTCCTAAAGGTGAGAGATCTCTGCCCATGTAAGCAAAATTGTCATGGATGTTTCAGAACTAAATCCCACTTTCAAAGTTATTGCCCTTTGGCTTCAATATGCAAAAGACTGGGAACTTGCAATAGTGCTTCCTACTTACTCTGCTTCCTCCTGGACATTTCCATGCTGTGGATTACAAGGCCAACATGAAGCAAAATGTGACATTAATTACTTAGGTAAGCAAAGCCATGAAGCATGCCAAAGGTGCTGATGGCTATTCTTTGGTCCTTTGGGTGTTCATTACTGTTACACTCAGAAGTATTGAAGTATTTTCTAACGGAAACTTTTCTGCAGAGTGCTTCTGTGCATTTTTTGAAGGTTCATGTAATTTACAACTGCTTATATATGTATTAGTTCTACAGATATTTTCTATATTAAATATACCTCAAGGAATACCTTGTCTATCACAGCAATACCAGATATTTTTAGTTAAAAAGTAAGTAGAAAAAGATGCACATAGTCCAAGTGGACTTTTTTTTTACATTAAGGAAAAAAAGATTAAATAGACATGGTCCTTTTATCTTCTAAGTAGAGCTGTAAGTAGACAAGACTCCTCAGAAGTCTAAATGATCTATGGAATATGTTTTGCTCCTGTAAAACAGAGATTTAAATTCTCTTCTCCCTCAGAAAATCTTCTCTATGTGTAAATTTGTAACTCTTCCTGTGAAAAGATTTCCAATGTGAGCATGATAAAATGCCTAGAAGTATCTCGTGCTGGTGTTCGTGCGTGTGCTATTCCCATTTATGTTTATAGTGGAACACATAGTTTTTAGTGGAATAGAGTGTTGCTTTGAAAACACTCCCTAGGCCAAAACATATGGTCAGTGTCAGGTATGCAGCAGAATAGTGTGTGCTACATTCTCTGCTCTTATATGAGGCAACAAAAACATTTGCAGATAGGAAATAAATTAAAATAAAATGGGTTACATGACTGTTTTCTAGTCAAATGTTCTTTATATATTAGAAATCTATAGCCATAGAGCAGAAATCTCTGCTCTAAATCAGGAAATATGACCTCCTGTAAGGGAGACTGTCCAAATCCATAGCATTTGTTACCCTTTAAAGCTAATCCAGTCCAATACTTTTCATAGCTGTGAGCACTTTCAATCTTTTCTTGACATCACTGTCAAGAGCATGTGAATTAGTCACAAATAGACAAAATCAAAGTACTTTGTCCCCTAGAAACTCACTAAATTTTCACATTTGCAAATTTGCTTTAGAGAAACTATCCTCCCTTTCCCTTATTTACCAGGGTGTATTCACTTGGGGGCTGGGTGTTTTTTAAAGCTCAAGGTGGGAGCATGACTAGCCCATTCTAATTCCATCATATTAATTTACTTTAATGTGATTCCAATAAAGGAAGCCAATGACATATCATAACATGAGTGGTTCAAAACTATGACATTTTTTTCCATTAGTAGTAATGCTTTAACATAATGTTCCTGAGATTTTATGGCCTTCCATAAACTGAAATAACCTTGCTCCAGATTTAGCAATCATATTTTTCTGCTACCTCTTTTCCAGTGTTTCCAGCTACGAGCTTTTTAAAGCGTTACATGATCTTTCTGCACTGCACATATATAATATACAATATCTTTGATATTCTATAAGCAATAGTCTACATCCAGGCTGTCCACCTGTATAGGTATGTTGTTTGGGGTGCTCTTTCTTTTAACTGATAGCTACATCAGCAGAAGCCTTGCTATGAATGTGGCTTATACAAGAACAGACAGAAAAATCTTACTGTGTTTCCTATATGGGGCTCTATTGTTTCATCTGAAATAGTATGGTCAAAATAACAAAATTTTTTAAGACAAGGAAAGGTGCCTTTTCACAGCAAATGTTAAAGCAATTTACAGCTGTAAATGTATACTATCTTCACTTAAAATAGAAAACAGAGGAACAGATAATGACTCAGCAGCAAGGCCTCTACTGGCTCTAGAACCCAGGTCTTCTAAGTTGTTTCTGATAAACTTGAAACTTAGTGTCTGCTAATATGTAAAGCAAGTGTGATACTCTGGGTGAAATAAAAATTAATGAGTTTGTGCTAGAAGAGCCTTATTTTGACAACAATGACTTCTAAAAAAAAAAAAAGAACAGCCTTAACAAAAAAAAAGTCATTCTGTAAAAAGAAGTGAAGAAGTGAGACAGATGCACTCGACCTCTTAACCAAACTAGCAGTAGTTTGGTACAGGGTTCAAAGGAGGTAAAGGCCTGAGCCGTGACCAGGCCAAGAACTCCTCTGGTCCCAATCTGTTCTCTGAGAACCCGCAAAGGAGCTGAGTGGCACAGTGAGCATCGATGCGTATGAGCTTGGAACACCGATCATGCAATAGCGGGTGGTTTTTCCGAGACTCATTTATCAAGGAACAAAGAAAGTTGTGGGTACAAGGAGCCTCATGCATATCTTTCCTATCGCGTGTAATTTGACTATGAGGCAACCACTTTATCTATAAATATGACAACCAAAGTGAGCCTTCTTTAAGCTCTCCCTGCTGGGCAGCGTGGCTGCATGGTGGTGATCTCCCTTGAGCTGGGACACTTCTCAAGGTTGCTCCTCAAGGAAGAGAGATCTTTTACCAATGGCAGATCTTTGGTAAGCGACTGATATTGTGCATAACCTTGTAGTATGGTAACTTTGATTATGTCTCAGTAACTTTGATTGCATGCTGAATTAATAAATTTTGCATATATAATCCCATTAGACATAAACCGTTGTCCAAGTCTGAGACTAAGATTGGACTCAGCCACACCTAAGCTCCATCAGGAGTTTAGAAAGCAAGGGGGTCTATTCTGAACCTCGTGACTCAACAGGAGGGTCCTCCATACCGTTTTGTATCCTCGGTCTCTCTGTGAATCACTTTAACTCGAGTGTAACCCAATTTTCCTGTGTATGTTTCTTCCATGCAGTAATTAATAGAGTGAACCTTGTCATTGAACTTTGTTAAATCGCACTTTTATAAATCACATTAGAACAACTTTTTCTAATACCTTTGACAGTGATTTTTTTAAGCAATCTAAATCACTCATTCACAACAAGAAGGTGAGAGTTTCTGCAGAATGGCAGTACCAGCTTTTGACTAGAGCCAGCTGAAAAGGGTGTCTACACAAGGATTTCAGAAGCAAATGGGTAAGTCGAGGTAAGCACAAACACTGGTATTTACCACAACAAAGGAAAAATAAAGGCATTAAAGGAGAACTATTGGTGAATAAAGAAGGGTGAGGGTATGGCAGACGAATTTATCCTACACATCCGTTCATGTTGGACACCAGAGAGGACAGCAAGCGATAAGACCAAATGTCCATGACAGTCATTCAGGAACTCATCAGAAGTCTTTGTGCTGTTGCTTCTCCCTTTGAATTTATAGTAGTATTATGTGTCATGGGGGTGAAAGACTAAGGAAGGTAACAATATTGCCACTAGAGGAATAAAACTGTAGAAGGGAATATTTTAATGTTTCACCAGCTTACCTTGGAGGCAAGCATTGTACTGAAACCTGAACTTCAATGCCACTGGAAGGTTGCGTGTCGATTAAGCTAGTATGGCCTTTCACTTTACAACATGGAGCTGTAGTAAATGGAAAGGAGAAGCTCAAGAGATTTCTGGCTGTAAGACCTGGCACCGTCCTTATTCTCTTACATCTGCATCTGACCTGATAGATTTGGGTGGTTTCAGCCTTTTGCTTTCACTGCTCTGCAAGTAGTGCCACCTGCGAACTGGTGGGCAGTGATGCAGAGATGGATGTGGGAATTGCTGCTATATGACGTAATGGCGTGAACTGGCTGAAATACACAGCATGGCCATGGGAAGGAAAATGGGAATGATGCCTTCTTGCCTCTGTCATGTGTTGGAGAGAGATGAAACTTGGAAGGTGTCTCAGTGTTCAGGTAGGACTGTGAGGGGTACATACATATCCTATAACTCTTACACAATCTTAAGGTTAGAGTAGAATTCCACTGTAATAATTAGTTTTGGAACACACATAACAAAAAATAAGAGGAAAACTGTGGAGGGAAATGTTATACACAATAAATGTGCACTCTTTTTTTTTTTCAGATTCTTTTGTTCTCTATTCTTTCCTTTTCTATGAAGGCATCCCTATTACAGTTAACAAACTGTAAAACTAATCACTTATTCACTTTGCAACAATACCAAGAGTTTTTAAATATTTGTGAATGTTCAAATTTATGGGAATTCCAACCAAACCAGGTTGGTTTTCTAAGACTATTGTACATATCATTAAATTCTCGATGGTAGAAATTGATCACTGATAGAAATAAATGAATTAGAAATAGAAAACAAATGGATTGTCTTTTATGTAGAAGTCCATGAAGAAAACCAAAACTTTAGTACAATTACTTCTAAACTGATGTTGAATCAGTGTAAGAAATTAGGTGGAGGAACTGAAGGCCTGGCCTTAATTGAAGATATTGGCATAGCAGGAACCTCAGAAACATTGTGGAAGGAAGGCAGTCAACACAACACAACAATATCACACTGTGAAAGATACAGAAAATATCATGCAAGTCATGCCAGCAATCAACCAATACAGTATGTTATAAACCTTATCATCAAAACAAATTAAAGAACTGATCACATTACCAAGCAACATGACACCTACACAAATTAAAACCACAGGCCTAAATAGAAGGAATACAGTACTGAATCTGTGTTACTGCCTGCTAGGCAGGACCACAGCATTGCCCGTGATGCACTAAAACAGATCAGAGAAGCTTTAGGAGCAGGAATACAAATGTATTAAAAGACTTCAGTTATCCTGTGTGTATTGGGCAAAACTCATGCCAGGACATGAAGTAGAGAGGACATTTTGGGCACCAGGCATGACTGCTTTGTGGAACAGGCAATTAACAAGCTCACAAGAGGGCGTGCAGCCCTCCACCCGCAGCTGAGAAATGTGCCGGATCTGGCTCTGAAACTTTCAGCTGAAAAAACACTTTGCAGCAATGACCATCATGTACTTCCATTTCATAGCCCTACAGGAATGCCAGTGCCACTGAACACCTACAGAGAGGAGTTTTATGGAATTGAGAATGAATGCTTCAGAAAGTTGAAATAGTTTTCAAAATAGAAAGGATCATAAACTTCCAGAGGAGCCAAAAAATAGTTTGAAGAACAAGTAACTAAAGGAATCAAAGCTACTATTGCAGCCTTCAAGGATATTAAAATATCTGGGACAAGACGCACTTCAGAGTCCTAAAGCACCACATGACCACAACACCTCAGGAGCACCCAGTAAGGGCATCCTTGAGGGCACCCAGCAAGGGTGAGACCTCTGCAGAAATGCTGACTGGATTTTTTTGCAGTGTTCATGGTAGAAGAAGCTGGGAGATTTCCAACTAAAACCTCTTTCTGAAGAGGAGCAAAAGGGGTTTTTTTCTGAAATGGAAGCAACTAGAAAAGAAGTTATGGTATGAATACTGAAAACAGGTACTAACATTTGCCTGTTTCTACCACAACCTTTTCCACAGTTGCTTTGTATTCAACTCATACGACATAGAAAAGTGAGCAGTAAAGTGATGAAGCTCGCTGATGATAAAACTGGAGGGAGACTGAAAAATCACAGGACACAGGACAGAGTGGCAAACTCAATGTAGATAAAGGAAACTGATTTATAGGGTGAAAAGCATTCCTACCTTCACATTTAAAATGATGGCTTCTGATGTGTCCTTACATTTCAGGAGAAAGGACTTTGGGGTTATGTTTACTCCAGGAAAGCATGAGCTCAGTAGCTGGCAGCAGTCAAAGAACAAACAAAGTGTTAGGAATTATTATGAAAAAGCATAGGAAACAAAACAGAAATCACTGTACTACTGCATAAGTTTGCGGTTCATCACTGCCTCAAGTAATGTGGGCACATATGGAAAAATGTCAGAGAAGGGCAACAAGGGCAGTTAAAAGCACTGGACAGCTTCCATGCAAAAACCAACCCAGTAGGCTGGGATTCCTTGTGCTGCAATTGAGACTGTTTGGGGAGAAATATGATTCAGGTCCACAGATTAAGTGAAAAAAAAAATAGTGTAGATAAATGAGAGGTTAAATTCAGCAAAGGTAAATGAATCTGATGCACAGAATGAAAAGCACACCTAGTCCCTGCCAAGGCAAGAAATAGGAGCCATCAAACAAAGCTGGATTCGAAACAAACACAAGGAGGTGGTGTATCACGGAACAGGTGGCAGATTGGTGGGCTCCTTGCTGTAGGATGTTGTGGAAACCATATCAGTCCAAGTGAGGACAGAGCAAGTATTTAGAAGAGAGAGCTATTGAGGGTTACTGAACAGACAAAGGAAAATAGGCTAAAAAATTAATTGTATTGAAAAACTGGAAGGCTGGAAAAATCTTAGGGGAAAATATCATTGATGCCAGTCCCGTGAGCATCCATTTAAGGGCAAGTCTTGGAGACAGAAAACTGAGCAAGACAGACTCTTGATACGAACCAGTGAAACCATATTTATAGTGTAGCTATGAATTTTAATATGAAAAAAATTGCAAAAAGCTTTGATTACGGGTCTGAAAAAGAAGAGGTGGCTAATAAGAGAGCTTACTTTAGACAGTGGAATAGGTGGAAGATCATTCTGAAAAAAGACAGTTGTTCCCAGTACTCATCACATGTACTTGGAGTGGTTAAGTGGGAAAAGCACTCAAGTGAGAAAAAACCACAGCTAATTTTAAAAAACTTCAGTGCTGTACTTTAATGACAGTCAAGGAAAAGATATCTTCCTTAATTTTTCAGGGATTAAAAAGGTTTTGCTATTTCACCATTTCTAAGTTTTCATGTATATTTTGCCTATTGTAGGTTTAAAATATGCTAAACCATACAAAAACCTCTTATTTTACTAAATTGAGCTTGACCTAAATCAGGAAGTATTGCATGGCTTAAGGAGAAATCTGGTCTCCTATGAACTCAAACTCACCCTGCAAAGCAAAACATCTCAGATAAACCTTGATGCCTCCTTCGCAAAAAGAAACCTCTGAGCCATCTCATCTTCCTTTACCAATTCTTTGTGATGTAGTCCACTAAAAAGTAAAATTTGCTGGAGGATCTGGGTGAGTTTTCATCTTGACATAAGAAAGGCACTTTTTACAGGAAGAACATTCTTTGGAACAACCTCAACAGGGACATAGTAATCGCACCTAAACACAGGTACTTGATAAAAAGGTCCCATTCCCTTAGGACTTGTGAGTATAGCATCTGTTATACATATTCCAAAGAGCCAAAGAGGTTAACAGAAGTGACAGTTTGTAACCTACACAGAGACTTACTACTCTCATTTATTTTAATTTGACCAAAACTTGACCAAAAAGTAATTAGATTATAGTATTATCATGAAAGGGGTGATATATAGCTATTTACTCTCACCATTCTTATCATAACAGGGCACTATCTCTGGCAAACACTATTTTGCCACAGCTGTAGTGCAAATATTTCAGCTGTAATCAAAAGCCACATCTCGTCAGGCTTATATGGTAAAATGTCATGTCAAAATAGGGCTTACTCCACCTGTTAGTCTTCCACATGATTTCTATCATTTCTGTATGAAAACATCATGGTGGAGAGCACCACATTGAAATGGTTGCATGCAAGGCACAAAGTCAAATTCAGATATAAGGCTTAAATTCTCATTTAAAAGTACATCCTTGTGTTGTACACTAGGCAGAAACATATTCTTTATCAGTGTTTGCTTGCTATGCAACACTCCCACTGCTATCATTTAACCAGAAGTCAGTGGGAGTTGCATGTATCACATGCAACAGAAGACAGCATTAGGCTTGCCTTTATAAGCCACAGATCGTCATTTGCAGAGTAATAATATTCTACCATATGTCTCATGTGTAGAGGGGTGAGCATGCACAAGTGTAGCTAATATACTGACATGGTACGCCTGCACAACACAAAAGGTCATATTGAAAGAATAACTGCATGTTATTCTAGATATAGGGAAGAATTTTTTTTACAATGAGAGTGGTAAAACACCGGAACAGGTTGCCCAGGGAGGTTGTAGATGCCCCAACCCTGGAAACATTCAAGGTCAGGTTGGATGGGGCTCTGAGCAACCTGATGTAGTTGCAGATGTCCCTGCTCATTGCAGGGGGGTTGGACAAGATGACCTTTAAAGGTCCCTTTCAACCCAAACCATTCTGTGATGCTATGATTCTATGTTAGTCCTACTGTAATGCACCTTGCAATAAAAGGCTAGAGTGAAGGAGTGCGTCGTGGCATGATTTAAAGGCTGTGACTTGGTGGTGTGACAAACTGTTTGGCATATATAGTAGCAGACAAAAGCAATGGGGTCCCCTCCTCTCCTGTCCTGAAATTAGGTAGCATTTTGTCATGGGCAGATTTGACTAGGATGCCCCTTTTCTCCCAATTAGAAACATCTACTGTCCAGTTTATACCTAGCCATGGCCGTCATTCTCAGCTGGTTTTTGCCAATGTTTTCTTTCAGCTGAAATAATTATTTTCCCTATAGGTCCTTACTACCTTGGCGTATTACATGTTTGCTTTTAGCTTTTGCTTTACTAAACCAAGTAGGCCACTGCCTTTGGGAATATTTTTAACTGAGTGCAGCCTGCAGGCAAGCATGCAAATTCCAGCTGTGAGTTAGCTCAGGTACAAGAAACAGCCAAACCAAAGCAGCTCAGAGCCTAATTCAGGATAATTTGCCTTATTTCACAGCAAGACTCTTTAGTCTTTACTGAGTTCTCACCCCTATTTCCTCTAGTTTGACTAATAATTTCTATGTGATTTCTTATCAGATGCTTACTGAAATTCAGAGAGAGATTGTTTTTCTGTAAAAAAGTTTTCATTTTCTTATGAAAGATCAATACTAACACAGTCTACCTTTGACCAGCACATATGTCTTTTATGTTATTTTACATATCTTTAGCCATTTTTCTTCTCAATGCATCCTAATGCTTTGCATACTATTGAGATCAGCTTAATTGAATAATAGTTATTTGGATGTCTTCTCCTCATACTCTTCCTCTTCTAAAATATAGCTATTTTATTTGATATTTTGCAATCAAACGATGTTGCACTCTGCTCATTAGGGTTTTTTTAAACATATTTTTCTGTTCCTGTGATTCAGGTACTGGCTCTTTTAAAATCCAAAGCTCTCAAATGCATTATCTTCTTTAAGTTTTGCTTCCCTCTCAGCTGAGATAAAATCCAGTGCCATATCCTCATTCACATTTACCAACCTACTTTGTCATCACAGGACTGCTGTATTTGTTGAAAACTGGTGCAACGTACATATTCTGTCTTGGGACCATATCTAGACTGTTTTTAACTTGTATCCCACCCTCACTGTAGCTGAACTCCTCCATTTTGTTCCCCTTTCATTTATGAAGGCAACAAAAACTTTGCTACCTCTTTTAATTTCTTTCTCAAGATCAACATCAACTTCACATTTGGCAGGTGTCACTTTGCCCCTGCCATGTCTTGGTCTAAAAACATGGCTTCATTTGTTGGTCAGTTGAGTTCTTCCTTCTGGGTCCTTGGTTACTCTGCTTTATATCTTGGGGTGATTTTTCTTGTTCTTCCTACAAGCTCTTTCCGGTCTCTGGAAGCTTTACAGAGACTGGAAGCTTTACAGAGACCAGCATCCCAGCTTTACAGAGACATCATAACCAGCATAAAGTAGACAGATTGGTTAGTATGACTGGCAAGAATGGACAGAGAAGTCAGGGAAGGAAAATATGCTGAAACTTTGAAAGCCAGGAAACTGAAGTATTTGCTCCTAATAGGTGATCATAATGATAGAGTCCCCTTGTCTGGAAAACAGTCTGGTTGCAGAATGTTGTTCTATGAGTATAGATAATAGATATTTTATTACTGCTTATAAAATGAGAAGATCATGTTCTGTTAAATCATCTCTTACACTAACGGCTTTTTAAAAAATGTATAAAATTGCTAGTAGAAAATGTTCCCTTCTGTGAGGAATAGACCTTTATTATCAGTAGGCTTCTTCAGCACAGCATATCTATCTACAAACAAAACATTATTGCCAATAATCTTTGTGGTTTCTATACCAGCAGATTATCATTGACTTCAGAGGAAAGGATGTAGTGCTGTCATCAAGAGATTTGTCAACAACAGCATGCAAAAAGATATTTTCATGTATTTCATTCCAGAATTAGTTTTAGTCTATTAAATATTTTTCTGATTGTTGTTTATAGCTGTTTATTTTGACAGCAGTGACATATTTCTTTTAAAGACTTTCTGAGAAAAGTAAGTTTGTAGTATCTTACACATTTGTCATTGACTTTGGGCTATTTCTGTTTCAATTTATTCCAATTACTTGTCATCTAAATTGTCAGATGAGTTCACTCAGAAAAGTTAGTCCAGAAAAGATGATATAACCATCAGCTGGTCAGATGAGTGCCTGTCAGCAGGAAACTTCCCCTTGCAGCTTACTAGTACCCAGTCAGGCTAAATTTAGAGTGGATTCAGTGGAATCTTCATCTCCCTTAATCATTAATGGGCATAGATAGTTCAGCTCAATTTTAGCATGATTGCAAATATCTCCTTAGGAGAAGCCAAAAGCCTGGACAATGAGATAAAAGCAGTTACTGCAATTCAAGATTAGGGGTCTGAATGGAAAATTGTACAGGATCTAATTTACAGTGCTTTTCTCTACAGACTGTTGTCAATCCTTTCATGTTAATAAGCATCAGCTTTACTTAACTAACCTGGAAAAAATGAAGGAAGTTCCATTGTGAACTGTTATATGAACAAAACTGGAAGTATGAACATCAGTGACAATTTGGTGCTTCAACCTGAGAGGTTTCCAAAAGACTTCTTCCCCACTTGAAAAAGAGATAGGTAACTGGATCAGAGATACGGCGGCAGAAGCAGCAGTCAGCATGAAATTAAGCCCTAAAACGTGATTTTGCTGTGTGAAACACAGACCTTGTACATGAATTGAGCATCTAGCATCTAGAAGATGTGCTGAGGCAGAGCCTTTAGGACATCTATATACCAGTGTCTAACAAAAGTAATGCTTTTAATAACCCTATGTGCAATGTGAGATAGATTCTTTCTAAGGCTGAAAAATGGCCCCAGAGAGTTACTTGCTAAGGAGAATGTGATAAAAGATTAAGAAAAATGTTCTATGGAAATCATTATAAATGCTTGACTTATTAAAGAAATAGATAACATTCACTGTTTTATAACAGATTTGTGGCCAGCTCAGAGGCATTTGAATACAATGAGGATCACTTCAGTGGGAAAAATGGATTACTGGCCAGGGTTTCCTTTGTGTAATATGCATCCTCACAAACAAATCTTTACACAAATCTGTGGTATGAGCACCACAGCATGGAACTGGAAATAGAAAGCCTGTCTGAAATAAAAAAGTAGTAAGGATTTTTTTAGAAAACCGATTGGACCTGTCATGTCAGATCATCACAGTGGGGCATTCGTGAAAGTAGGATCACAGTAGGCAATTTATTGTGCATCTTCACCTGAATGACTGAGTCTGGTGATCCTGGCTCAGGTGCAAGTGTCTGCACTGCTAGATCACACTGATGTTCACTCCGTATAGTGGAGGTGGGCAAGAGAGCACAACTTTTCAGGAGGGCATGTATGTGTATGGGCGTGTGTGTGCATGTATGGTCAGGCGCAGAGAATTGTTGTCCTAGTATCACATGATGTTGGCACAAACGATGAATCATTTGGGAAAGTATTGCGGGAGAACATGACTGTTTACTCCAGATACATGAGTCGTAATAGTCTGCCAGTAAAATATAGATACCGTGAACTTTTTGCTTCTATTTGTGTCTGTGTTGTGGCTTCTTTTCCAAATTCTAACAGGCTTGGAGAGGACACATTAGGACACTGACTTGTTCCAAATCTCCTCATTAGGGTTAATCCCATTTCAGTGAATAGTTGCAGGGCATGTGATGTAGCTGTGAGCACTGTGTCCTCCGCTTGATACCAGGGGAGAAAGTGGTGAAAGTGCCATGCAGAACAAAAGGCCAATATATCCATATTGTTGCATTGAGGGAAGATTAATTCAAGTAGTTCAGTAAGCATTAGATTAAAGATGACTTTTTGAGCTATATTTTCTACATAGATTTAGAATACTGATGGATAATTCATCTCATGAGCATAGTTCATAGTGCCTCAAGAACTAGTTATATCTCAATGCCTTTCAGAATTAATATCATCACAAAATCACCAGGTTTGAAGGATTCTCTAAAATCATGAGTCTGAGGAAAGACACAGAACACTAGATATAAACTTCAGCTCTGCCGTTGAGCTGAAATTGATCCATCAGCCATTTAATCATGACATGAAAATCCAAACAGCAGTGAGTCAGGGCCTGGAAAGTGGTTCCACAGACTAATGTTAAAAAACTAACAAAATTAACACTAATGTTGCAAAACATTTTTTTCTGAAATTGAAATTGTTCTGGGTTTAATACAGCCCATACTACATCTTATTAGCATTTTCTCTTTGTTTTTTGTGTCTTTTATTGTCATTATATGAGAATGTCAATGATAAAGACTGGGAGGCATGACTAATGTCTTACCGGGACACGTTTAAAGGGTAGCATTTTCTTTCTAAACTCCATATTTCATTAAACTCTGTCCTGAGTGATCCACTGTAAGTAACACTCACAGGCACAGTTTCCCTCTGAGCAGGTATTTTTTAACTGTGCTTCCAGAGCTTTCCTGCTGGGGATCCCATTTCCAGTATGTTGTGAGACTTGTGGCCACTCCCAGTTGGCAGCTCAGGTTCTGCAGCTGAATTTTCACATGACTCTTGACTCCATTCCCAAGAACCATGATTTAGTCCAGCAGCGGCTGCTTCAGATCGTGAGTGGGTGTTATCAGTCCATTTCTGAACTCTCATTTGTAGTGCAAAAGTTATCAAAGTTAAGAAAGAGCTTTCCTGTCTCTGCTCTTGTCATTTAAATGTCTTGCTTTTCATTCCAGTTGGTATATCAGTTTTCCCATTGTAGATACCTCTCCATAGATCTCAGAATCCCAAATCTTCTTCTGAAATGGATCAAATCAATCTTCTTCTGAAATGGATCTGAAATCTTCTTCTGAAATGCATCAATGGATCTTCTGAAATGGATCATTTTTTCCATCCAGTTTTGACTGTTTCTTATTTGCATTTGGCACCAGAAAAATTTCTGAGAAAATCTTTTATACTGATTCTGTCATCACTTCTCACCAGTTACCTACAATGACCTTGTTGGCATGGGCACGTTCTTCATTTTATAGTCATTTATTGTTATTATTTGCTTCTCTTTCCTGAAGCTTACCTATGCTGTCTGCTTTTTGGCCACTTAACCTCACTTAGACTCAACTCAGAATGATGTTCCATACTGCAAAAATTGGAGTACGTAGAGAAAAGACAGGACTGAAAATCTCAGGACCCGATTCTTGTGTCCTACTGTGAGAGACTCACTATGCAATTGTACTTTGGCAATCTTTACTTGCTGTATTCCAGCTCAAGAATTTTGCAGGAGAGCATGAATACAGGAAAACCATCTATATTTGATGCCTGCTAATCACTTCTCAGCCTCATTTAACATAATTTGCAGGCTGAAATGTTAAAATCCCAGCTGATGCTGTTGGAAAGGGACATCTCGGTACAGGCATCCAGAAAAATCCCATTGCAACAGGTGGCACTCAGGTTCCAGGTGGTAAATCGTCCCACTTCATACACCAGGGAGGATTATTTACCTCTTGACTTTCAGATTACCTGTACCTGTACAGATTAACTGTACTTTATATACAGGAGTGCCATTCTGAATATATTCCACCTGGAAAAAAATTGGGTTTTTTCTTACAGGTTCACAAGATGTTTTGCTTCTGAGGGGAATAGCTGTGAAATGAGAAGACTGTAAGGAGTGATGGTCAAGAGAGGGAGCAGAGGACAAAATTGACCTTGTCTTGTAGAAGAAATACCGAAGATGGTAGTACAGGCATTTTCATTATGATGATCACATCTAAGCCCATATCTTTTTTGATTTGTCTACTTCCCTATTCAGCTCTGGTTTTGAGAGGAATGGGCAGGACTTCATCCTTTCATATAATCATATAAAGTGTGGTTAACTTTTTAGGACAGTGAAACACTGGAGGAGTGTTAAATTTTCTTTCATAAATTTCTTGATAGTGAACAAGCTCAGACTGTAGAAAAAAATGTGTTAAATCTTCAAATATAGGGGCAGTCTATGTGGATTTGGAGTGGTCCTCCAAACATTTACAGCCTCAGGAGGAAAGGCTTGTGAATATTAAGTTTGTACTTTGGCCATGAATAAATGAACCAGTGAAGCCTCTTTGCTGTACATAGATATGGCTGTATATGTAAAAATACAGCTTGCCTGTATGTGGGAAGCTGTTAACTGTCAATATACACTCAGCAAAACACTGGAGCCTGGTATATAATTACATATAGTATTGAGCTGCATTAAAAAAAAAACATCTATGGCAGTGATTACTCCTTGTACTTGAAACCCAGTTGGGAGATGAAGGTTTCCATGGAATATAGTTTATTGGTATGGGAGAATATCCTATTTTGAGTCAAAATTACTAGTGATCCACAGCCTGTTTTGGCTTCCAAAGGGACTTGAAAAGCTGTTTTAAGCTTTCACTTTCCACTGGTGTATGAGAGCTGTTCACAAGTTTCTTAATGCTGATTTATCAATATGGGAATTCACTCCCCCTCCACGACTTGTCCAAAATAACCTCCACTTGTTCCCCAATGAACAGGCCAGAATGTTTCTTCTGGCAAAGGTGTTTCTAATGGGACATATGCAAAAAAATTAAGGGACGAGCAGTTCACTTGTTTTTGTTCTACTGTGAAGCTTGTTGGCTGTGTGTAAAGAAGGCTTTTATGTTTCTTAAGGTTTGTGTATTGTATACTTAATTGGTGGAAGCATACTTAAAGCCTTAATTAGACATCCTTTTACATAGGCTGTTGAAATAGAGACATTCTAGTTATTTACCTGATTCACAGTGAAGAATTGCAAACATTTCATACCTTCTGTTTTTCTATTACTGTCTAATTCAACAAGATTCATACCATATATTTAACTTGTCCCCTCTTCTTAAGTACCTAATCAACCTGAGGCATATGTATTTTCCAAAAATTATTCACCTACCCTATCCTTTCACATTTTAAAGTGGACTTATTATTTTATGCACTAAATTGGAAGAGTAATTTTTAGCACTTTACATGAAGATTTAATTGTGCAACTCTCATTAAAGCTAATGGAGATTGTGTTGTTAAATCATACTGTGTGGAACATTCCATATTCCCTTAAGTGTCCTTATGTTGCCAGACTGGGAAGAGGCTGCGCTGCCAGAGACGTGTGTACATCTATTTCAGTGAGGATCCATCTAACAGGCTTAATTTCATTTTCAGGTCTGAGCTGAAAGTCTTTGAATAACTGGTCTCATATGTGTAATCAAACTAAACCAGGCCTTTTGAGTTCAGGAGAAGAATTAGTAAATGAAATGGCCAGATTTAGTTCAAATTAGCAATATATTGCCTATCTGTGAGATCTGGCCCAAGAGAAAACAACTTGCAGACATGGTCCCTTCCTTTGTGCTAATAGTCACTTCTGTAAAACCTAGCAAGTGAATTTTAAATGGTTGGAGCAGATGAACTATTTGGGTCTAACATTGTCCAAGGCTGACTTCATTCTTTCCTACCCTTTTCAATAGGTTTTTGGTATTTTTATTTACTTTACAGATTTCCGTACAAATTTGGCCCTTAAAATACTGTTTTATTCAACTAAGGGCTGAGATGAAAGTTAGTTTTGCTTTATGTCATCTTTGTAGGGAAAGATATTTTATGCTGATTTCAAATTAATCTGAATTAATGCTAGTCCCTTTCACTGTAGAAATAAAACTTTAAAAGGAACCTCCTTCGATCTGTATGTGGAAGTATTACTTTTCATTTCAGCGACACTAAATACTGATTTTCACCTATCTATTAAGATAAATCACCTGAAATTTATATCAATAGATAGAGATAGATAGATCAATCAATTGATCGATCAATCTTTTCAGCTGAGGCACTTTCACATGATTGATGTTGAGTATTTACTACAAGGTCTTAATTTAAAAATCTGTAATAGCCCTGGAACTAAATCAGGTCCCTAGAATAAGAAGTAAACACATAATAGCAAAAAAATAATCTTGATTGTGACTGTACAGTTTTAGCACAGAACTATACTGTGGAGGATACCATTTCCACTAAGATCGACAAGGGCGTACTACGGTACTTTTTTGATGTGCCCACTAGTAACGTCTCATGACCAATTCCTGCCTGAACTGCTAAGGAACTCTTTCAAGACTGAAAGGAAGGATGGGCAGAAGAAGTGGGAAAACATGCTCTACTTCATTAGCAGAAAACAGGAATGACAATTAGACCTCAAAGAAGTGCTCTCAAGGGAACTTTTTGACATATCCAGGACACAGGGCTCTCACTTGAGCATGAGCATTATCCCACATCCCACAGGTACTTTGCTGTGTGCATGTACAAATTAAAAATATAAGGAGTTTGTGGGTAAGCCCTTGTTATCCATCATTTTCCCTCTTTTTTGGCTGATGTCAACTGTATATCTCAAATGTAGGTAGCCCTGCTTGACCTAAATCTGCTCTCCCTCCCACCCCAGGTTACCAGTATCATACGACCTCCAAAGGACGGAAATTTGCCACCTCCCCTGCTGCGCTATAAAACATATCAAAGTGTACCATAAATAGAAATGTATCACAATGGTCAAAGGACAAACATGCTATCTTATTAAAGAAGGCAAAAGCATTCTGTATTGAGCTTAGAGAAATGAAAGCTAGGGATAGACACGATTACCATGTATTGATTAGGTAAGCTCAGGAGACTGCTTAAGATGCACATTTTCCCCAAGAGCAATGGAACTACTGAAATGTCATCTCCTGTAGGTTTGTTTTCTTTGATTTTCTTTTTGCAGTACCCACTAACATCACACTTGCTATACCTCAATTTTCCCTCCTATCTCACCTGGAGCTGAGGCTCCTACTGCAATCTTTCTACCTCTTCCTGCCTCTGCACACTTTCTTCTCCCTCCCATAGCCCAGCTTTCTCACAAGTACCTTGCAGCCCCCTCGTACATGCTTTACACACCTTATTGCTGACGTGGGCAAAAAGCAGTATGTTAGGATTAATGCAGACATGCTGACAGGCTTCTGTCAAACACAGTGAAAAAGGGCTGAGCTTCCTCTGCTCTGCTCTGGTGGCAGGAGGCTCTCACCTCTAGCAAGCTGTTGACTTTTTAACAGGACTAGTAGAAGTCTGCTGTCTGCAAGATAGCCCCCTGCCCCCCTATCATATTTTCTTGAAAGTCTTCAGCAATTCAAAACAGAAAGCCCAGTCGCACAAGTCTCCATCTCTCTGGAAAACATCCTAAGAAAAGAATATCATGTTAGAACAACATTTGGAAATAAACTGATCAAGAATACATTTTAGGTTGGAAGTGACAAGAAAGTTTTAATTTTTAGCTTTGCACAGTGTGGCAGAAGACAGGATGTGATACCCCAGGATGTTCCTTCCAATTTTATATTCTTCTGACATTTGCTCTGTGATTTAACATGTCCTTCTTAAACAGTGTCATCCAGCACCATTAAAATACAGGCTGAAGCAAAGGATTATTCTCTCACAATCTCATAATCATAAAATAGTAATTTCCAGGAGCAGATGAATTCAGAACTGAAAAACCCACAGATCCAGACCTTCACCTGGGGACAGGGTAGAAACACTGCACTTCTTACTAGTAAGCCAAAGAGCTAGCAAAGAGTCTTTTTTAAAGAACACTTTGAAGTGTTGTGTGAAGCTTTTATTTCCTCTGGATCCAGACTATTTTTTGGCTTGGTTGTACCTTTTAACTGGCATAGGTACCAACCACCATTAATTTCCAACTGCATTACAGCCTCATCTGAGTTGAGATACATATCTTTAGGCTTCTTTGATTACATTGACCTCATACACCTGTCCTGAGTTCAGAGAACAGATGAAACAGGAAATAGCCAGAAGGAATCAAAAAGATTGAAGAAAAAGTTATAAGAATACAGTGTGCTTGGATATCTTAATGACAGGCAACTGAAATGAATTTAAGTACTATCTAAGATTCCCTCTGCGAAAACTTTCTGTGCCAGAATTAATGGGTTTCTCTAGTTTTCCATGTTCCCTTATCTTGCATCCAGGATGACTCTTAAGATCCCTGACAGCTGTAGGACCTCCAACACTGCTTTTCTTTTTGAATTCAAAGAACAATCTCCCATGCACTTTTGTATATTTTTGTGCCCCTTAATAAAGAATTGAACAACTCTGGAATGGAAATCCCTTATGAAGCCTTCTACAAGCCATTTAATCAGCTTTTCTGTGGTTTATGATGTATGCAAAATCAATTAAAAGAGTCTCTGATTCATGACTCATTGTCGTCCTCTGTTGTAAATCAACCATTGCAAAGTTTATAGCTTGTTTCTCATCTCATTGAAATTTAAGGTCCAGCTAGTGGAATAGCAAAAATTTTGCTGAGGTTTGAGCCTTTCCTAGTCTTCAAGCTAGGTAGAATAGTGCATGTTTACTTTTGAAATTGAAATATCAATTGAAACCATCAGATTGCGGAAGCAACCTTAGCATAACTTAGTAGCTTGCATTTTTGCTTCTGCACTGATATAAATTAATGCCCCATCATTGTGCTTTTAAAGATACTGGAACAAAACGTGAACTGGTACTAAAGTACTCAAGTTAGTCTTTGACTGAGATGAAGAAATGAGATCACAAGTTACAGAGCTTAAAATGACCATATTGTAACTGAAAAGGGAGAGCTTCTAGTTCATAAAGTCCTAGTCAAATTAACTCAGGTACTAACAATAATACAGCCTGTGCTGAAGATTGTGATATCATGGCTTCACCCAAGCACTGTGGTACCCCATGAGTGGCTGATGTCCATGTTGCTATGGTTTTGCTGTTCCTCAGACTTTGTTTGCTTAGATCAAAACTATCTGAGATTAGTCTTTTTCCAACCATAGAATAAATTTACATACAGATTATGTGGCATTTTTATAAGATGTGGGTCTTGTTGAAGAGTTTCCAGTCAGCATGACTATATCTTGTCCATGTAAATACAAACCACTTTTGCATACTGTCTTGAATGCTTTTCCCTGTGCCTTTCTGTTTTATGTTGCTGTATATTTTTCCTCATGATGGACAGTTATACTTCAGTACCTCATGAACTGATTCATTTGTATCTCATGTCTGTTCATTATACTCATGTCTGAGATAGGAAATTCAGTGCTGGCAGTCTAAAACACAAAATTTAAGGTTCAAGTGCAGTGTTCATTTTTCCCCTTAGTTTGGTGAGATTTTTGAGAAACCGTAAGTTATCTTGGTTAAACATGTGTAAAAATCTCTCATGTACCCTAATTTCCATAGTCAAATATAAATAATAGTAAACAGGAACCCCCAGGAGTGAGCAAGTAAGCACATAGCATTCTTAGGTTTTCTTGAGCTTTCAAGATAAATGGGACAGGATTAGACTTACATTTATTCTCTTCTAAGCTTTTCTAACTTCAGAAAGGTGCCAACTGAGTTACTTAGTGCATGCTATCATTATGAATAATTTTCTGACAATGCAGGATAGTTAGTCTATTAAAGACAAATCAACTAGCACAAATATTTGCAAAGGAATTCTATTTGCAAAGAACCTTATGCTATGGAAAAAACCTGGGCTACCATGCCAAAGAATATCTCTGAAAATGTGGCATCAGAGGTATGTGATATATCCAGAGAGCAGGTCTTCTCCCCCTGTTCCTCCTGTTAGATTAAAGAAAATATCAGGTAGTATAGGTTAATGTTTAGTTTATGCTTTCTAAGTCCTCCAAATTAGATCTCTTGCTCTTGCCTCAACATTTCCAAACTCCAGACTGGAACTGACACTCATTTGGCAACGTATGGTTGGACTGATAGGAATAAAGATCCAGGAGAGAAGGGCAGCAGGTAAACTGGACAAGGATTTCACAGGGACATTGGGAATGTGAACCAGTAGGCACCAAAAATCAGATGTCATTATGTAATTAGAGAATGTGTCATGGTATAAGACAAATAAAGGACTGCATAGATATATTGGTATATCATATTGGTTGAGTACTGACTTCCAAAATTTTAATAACATACATTTAAACCGGATTTTAAAGAATTATTTATTCACATATACATGCACATACCCATATGTAATACGAAACATATAAAATACTTGTTAAAAGACCATTTTGGTTGAACTGTCAGGCATTGCAGACTCATGAAATGCCTGAACTATGGGTCTCCAGGCAACCCAATTTGCCCCCTTGTGTGACTACACTACAACAAGTTAAATCCTAATAGTTTCTAGGGCTGCTATGTATACCAACAGCAGATGAAATTCCTGTAAAGAGTTTTCCAGCCATAAGGCTTGAGACCTTTGCTAATGAAATTTCTACAGAGGAGAAGTTATGACAGTGCTAGTAACACTGGTATTATTTCTGAAATCAGTGTCAGTGAAAGTATTGTGGGTGCCATTGACAGTTTGACATGGCAAAACATTAAAAAGTGTCAATAATAAAATGTCTTACTAATCAGACTGCTACCTAAGGCATCTCTTCTTGTTCAAGTTTAGAGTATCCAATTTCACAGCTTTATAATAAGAATTTTGTTGCTAGTGTGATCTTTGAGTCATGACATTTATTTTAAAATCATTTTTCATCTTGCTGCCAATGTTTTGTTATGCAAATGCATGACTGTGGCAAAATATTTAGGGTAGTTTCTAGTTTTGTTTTCAAGAGCTGACAAAATGAGTTTTAGCTTGGACTCAGTGATTCCCCAGAAAAACTAACAAAGGAAAGTGCCATGCAGAGAGTGGGAACATAAAAAATCACAGTCATTTTCCTGTACTTTTTGCAAACTGAAGGGAAGAGATGCTGTGAAACCATAAAGTATAACTAATAGTTTTAAATAATTCAGAATTAGATGGCAACTCCACATTACAGAAAGGTGTAGGCTCGTGAAAAGCAACTTGAGAGGGGATCATATTTGGCTCCTTACATGTTAAAGGCAGGGACATTGCAAATTTTGTCTCTTCCCTATCCATACTCATGTTGTGTGCACAACTTCAGTCACTGCAGAAGAGGGTCATTTCAGCCTTGGTAGTAGCCGCAGAGCTCACTCTCTCTTGCTGTTCCCACAGCACATAAACCAGACATGTACATAAAAGTCATTAGTGTCCTGTGATTGGTGGGAGACAGGGAAGAAGAACGGCTCTTTCTGAGTTAGGAAGCTTTGTATCCGGATCCTGCTGTCCTGCAGAGGGTTTTTAGAAATTTTCCAGAGTCCTTGACTTACCTTCTGAGACACCTTCTGAAAACACTTATTTGTATCTGTCAGTAGCCTCTTGCGGCACACAGCACATACGTTTGGGCAGATACCAGCATCTTAAAATGTCACTAGATAATGTAACGACAAAAAATATCCACTCTCGCTGAAAGCCTTGGACTTTTTAGTTGCTTCCAGAGACAGCTCTGGTGATGTCCCAGTGAGGGAGTTAAGAATATTTTGGTCCCTTTATGGCTATAACTATTTTGAAACACTGGGGAAAAAGTTTTACTTTTCTGCTGTGCTGTGATTGCAGACAATCCATCTCCAGCTGTGATGCGTTATCACTGTCAACACCTACTCTGCAACGACAGCAGAGTCGTTGGAGATAGGAGAAAAGGAATCCCCATGCAGCTGCCTCTTCAGTGTCTGCAAATCTCTTCCTTCTCCATCTAAATAACACACAAAATTGCACCTTCCTTTTGCAGTTTTTCCCAGCATGTCTCCTGGTTGCAGAGTACTAGGAAGCCCCAAGGCTGTGCAGTGGAAGATCTGTCTTTTGAAGGGCACAGAGTTTTGGGGAACAAGTTCAAATGAAGTACTTACCCTATTTACCCAATTTGAGAGCACCTTGCAGATCTTTCCAGATTCAGTTAAAGGAAACTTGCAGTCAGATACTTCACCTCTGCACTGAGCTGCTCATCTTCAGTGTTGTAAAGCAGCCTTGTGCACCAGTACCCCCCAGAGAGGAACACAGCAAAGGACAAAATGCTGCTCCTTCATCTGCTGTTTATATCCCGTCACTGGGGAAAGGAATTTGAAAGTGTGCCAAGAGACATGGACTTTCTCCAGGTACTTTTACCTACTCTTCTATTTCCCTTTTTTGGGAAAAAGTCATCACAGACCCATCTTGGTCTCACAAATTGTGTCTTTACAAGTTCAGGGCCGTGACCCTTTCTGAGATCATAGCATTGCTTCCAAAAGCAAAACTGGTTAAAGTCTCTCAGACTTCAGGATGTTTATTTTTGCATTGTTGATTCAGTCTTCAGATTACAGTTGATTCAGTTGATTCAGATTACATAGGCAATAACCCTAGTTCATTACAAGCCTGGATTACTACTGGTACAAAGCTTTGCTTATTTGGACTCTACATGGCCTTCAAGCTCCTCAGAAAGGACTTTGTAGTGTTTGTTACTTCTCTGATGCAGTGAAGAGGTCTCTATCTCTTTCACTGCGTGAAGGACTTCACACAACTAGACTTCAAGCACCTCTTATACCATTTAGTGGATTTTGAACTTTTTGAGGCTAAGTATACAAACACAGCCCAGTGGCAGTTTGTTGGAGGCACTCTGGATTTGGCTTCTGTCATATATTACGTCCCCAGAACCTCTTAAAAATTCTTGAGAAACCTCTGCAAAAACCTGAAGAGATTTCATCCCACTCTATCTGTTCTATCTGGTCTAGTCGTGCTGGGCCAGTGGTGACCTGCATTTCTGTTATACGCTACAATCGAGTGCAATGCAGAGAGATACCCTGTGCCAGGGCTGGTGATAGACATCTTGCTCCTGGACATTTTTCCTGTTCGATATATGCAAGGGAAGTCTCTTTTTCCTTCTGAAAGTAAATGTCCATGTCTGTTGTCGTATGTGCTTCATACTCCTGTTTCACATGGATAGCCTCAGGCTCCCTGACTTCGCAAGGAGGCCAACTACAGCATTACTGTGCAGGAAACCTGACTCCTGTGAAGAAGGTACCAGTCATTCCTCCTGCACCTCAAAGGCCAGCATGTCAAAGCAATGGTAGCCAGCACCATCCCAGCACCTTACACTTGAAAAGCAAGGGGGTAGGAATACCTCTCCACTTTGCTGGGAAGCAGTTCCCCTTTAAGAGTGTTGTATCCAGTATCAGATTTAACTATTAGCAGTACCTAACTCTTTGAGGTTTCAAACATGATGTTAGATCACCAACTGAGCCATTTCAGGCAGAAGCGAAGAGATATTCTCATATCCCTGGGTAAAGACCACCAAGATCCTTTCCACCTCCTAAGCTGACAGGAAAAGCTATCCCTCTGTGATCTGTCTAGGCCATCTTCTCTCTGATACTGCAAAGGCAAAAACACCTCTGGTTGTGAGGAGTAAGGATGCATGTATATTGGTAGTGTGAACAGGCGTGTAAACGATACATCTCAAAAATTCCCATTTAGTGATTTATAAGGAATATCTTTTCATTTAAAAAAATACCATTGCATTTATTTCTGAAAGCTTTTTCTTGCATGTTTTGCATATGACAGGTACCCTTTTTTCTTAATGCTTCAAAATTAGGTCACTAATTTCTGCCAAAGAATTTTATATTTTGGAAATAAAGCTTTTATTGCAATGCTTACAAAAAGCTGTTCAGAGTGTATTCTAGGTGGTGATTTGTTTAATTTTCATGTAACTTCACATATTAATATGCAAAAAAAGATTTTTTAAATTGTCTTCTTTTTTTTAGTTTGTTGGTTTTGTACTGCATGCAGGACTTTGTGGATGTATATTTTTGGTACTGTGCCTACTATTCGTGTGTAGATCTTTCATACAGCAGAAGGAGAAGGGAAAAAATATATATTCTCAAAAGTAGAAAACTCAGCCAGTGAAATTAAAAATGTTAACAGAGAGTTATGGAAATATACAATACACTAATTTGACTCTGTCTAACTATGAGCATTTCATTGGATGAAGCAAAACAATATTATTTTCTTGCCTATATTCTTAACACTAACCTCTGAGCTGCCCCTGTTCTTGAAGTGTTAAATTTGCTAAATTTGTAAAAAAAGAAAGGCAGAAAACTTCTATCAGCACCAAATAACACACCTACAGGGATCTCTTCTCAGTGTAATGTATTTTTCCGTGTAGAATCCTTCTGAAAAATATCACTGTATATCAACAACTCTGGTTAGACTTTGCTTGTGCCAGTGAGACAGTTGTAAGTGCTCTTCTCTACTGCAACAAGCCGTAGAACCAAGTGTAACAGTAGTAATTTATTGTGCTCAACCGTAAAAAATCATCTTTCTCTTATGCTGGGGTTCCTTTCATTTTGAGACAATTTGAACAGAAGTGCAGGCAGATGGACACTGAATCCAATGGAAGTCTGACATGGTTATGCTGAGTGGCATGAACTTCATCATGTGCAATATGTACAAATCAGTCTGTACAGAACCAATGGTCATTTTTTCAGGGCTGCCAAATATACAGAAAGCATTATAATAATTTTTGCAGCTGTGACTGTACTTTGTAATATTTCCTCTTTAATTTCCTGCCATGCCGATAGCATGCTGCTGTGTCTTTGCCTTGCTCTCATGTATCTCAGGCACTTGGTTGTGTTTGGTTCCCACATAAGAGAACATGAAAAATAATGCACAAAATAGTTCTCAATCATTTAAATAGGCTTTGAGGAAGACTGACGGTCACCTTAGAAATACTCACAAAAGATTCTGAGAGGGATGAATCACCAAATTTCAGATCTTTTTCTCTGTTTCCGGTAGCACTGAACTTGAGCCATTTCTATCTATAATGCCAGGTAATAGTTGTCTTAAACTCTTCATTAAATTATTTCTTCATTAAATATTAAATATATTCAGGATTTGAATATCTGGTAGAGATGAATCCTGTCCTGGAGTGCTTCTGATTATTCACTTCCTTCTGCACTTTTTCTAACGTATTTCCTTGTACCTCATCAAATTTGTTGCATTTGTAGATAAGTGGGAACAATAACAGAATTTGAAGAACATTCTTTGATCCCTAAATGACCATGAAGACCTCATGCTCATGCCAGTCAAATGAAACTAATTTGCCTTTCTTACTTTTACTATGTCAGTTGTCACGAGGAACAATTATTAATGGATTGTGAGGTTCTTACATACTGCAATAATGAAAACTAGAAAGCACATGCTGTTTTGTTTCTTTGTACTGAAATAGCATTTCCACCTTCTGTTCTACTCTCATAAATCTATTTGGTATAAACTATACCTAAAAATTCAGCAATAAACTTTGTGTTGTCTCAACTGAGATGCTTTGTATGTGTTTTTGACATAGTTCAAAATCCAGCTTTTTGTCACAGAGAGGTTTGAAATCTTTAGCCTGGAGGTTTTTTAAACCAAGTTACTCCTCATTCCTAAAAGGTTTTTTGAGGTTTTTGGTTTGTTTTTTTTTTTCCAAAAACTAGATACATTTTAATTACTATACCTATCTTTTGTAAATATGACTAATCCTGAGTGCTCATTCCTAAATAACGCAGGTGCCCAGTGAAGATTTCAGTAGTTCTTGGATTTTCTCCTGGTCAGCACCAGCTGCCTGGATAACACTAGGAAGTCTCTGCCTTTCAACTGAGTGACAGACGAGAAGAAAGCTACCTGCCAAACTTTGCCTGCTATCACTATGTTTTAGTCTATGGCTGCAAACCTCATTTGTGACAGGTTGCCTGACATTTAGCATTCACTAGCAAGGTCCCATTTAGCTTTCAAAGTGCCTTGGACTCTCCAGTTCACTAATGTCTGTATGTCCTTTATACATGGTCCAGGACAGAGATTGCCCCCTTTTGTAGAATACAGCAATGTGATTTGCACTTTGTTGGTTGCGTAAAGAACCAGAAGCACTGTCTGGTATTCAGGAAGACAAAGGAAAGGCTGGTCATGACTGACTACAGATGCAATGTCCCAGTTATCCAAGATGTCCTTCGTTTTTATCTCCAGTTATCCTTGGTTTGCATCTGTTGTGACTGCAAAGACTCTCATTAGTCATATACATTCCCCTTTCCGAATCTTACTGAGCTCACATATCATGGCAATGGATAACGGAGGCTAATTTTATATTATCTTATGAAAGAAACCCTGTAATTAGTCTTACATTTCTTGCCTTTAATTTTTTACTGGATATCATTTTATTCTTTTGCTGTAAGAGTTGGTAAACATACTTTCCTCATCTATTTCCTCTTTTGGATTTATTATGTTCAATAACTGTAATTAATCTCCTCTGCAAGTCAAACAAACCTAATCCTATCAGTATCCCAGAGGAGGAGAGCTTTCTGTATCTCTAATTATTTCTTGTCACCTAGCTGCACACCATAGTTTATTTGCATTTGGTAAATAACTTGGTTGAAATATCATGTTCATCTCTGTGCAGTCCATCTCAAGTGGTGGCATAGCACTGTTTTCTGTATTATTCTTGTGCCCTACTACATCCTCATTTGCTGTATTTGCTACTCTGTTTTTCTTCCTAAGAAGTAAAAGTTTAGTTTGAAAACCAAACCAATAACCAATTATCAGCAACGCAGACTGGTTATTCCAAGTTTTCTAACCCAGCATTTTTTAGTCTTTGTTTCTGAAGACTCATTTTCATCTGCTATCCACTTTAGTCACCTGCCTGTGAAAGGACCATCTGAAGTTATTCAACTTTCTCTAACACTTAGCTTACACAGAATATCTGAAGTGAAGATAATACCTAGACAGGAATTTTAGTACCTCACTGCTGAGTCTGTCATTATACACATCCTATCTTGCAAAGCTCCAGTCACTGCTCATTTACCAGGTTTCTGCACCAGGCTTTGCATGCTCCCGTGGACCCAAACCCCACAGCAGCTCTCGTTGTGATCTCTTGGTGCTGTTCTTGGATGAATCTCAGACTTCCTAGTTCAGTTTCACAACTGCTTCCACAACCCATTCTGGATTCTCAGCTACTGAGGAAAAGTTCCTTAAAAATTTGTAGAAAGTACTAAGGAAAATGGAGTTTTACCTCCATCACAATTTGGAGAAGTCAAGCCTAGAAGCCATCTTGAAAGTTCTCCATTAACCAGCACAAATCCTGTGTCTTAATACAGGGGCAAGTTAGTCTCAGATTGGCAGGGTAACACAATAAATCCATCTGTCCTTAAATTCTAGTAGTGTGTTATTAACAGCCCTTGCAAGCAAATGAATCAAGCATTGCCAATTACAACATCCACTGGTGTATGTGTCCCGCAAGTTGAGTATTTTAAAGTAGGCAAATTGAAGTCTCTCTCCATCTTCTCTTCTACCAGCCCACCTCTCCTAAATAGGCTTATGGGCTTACATCTTTTCACTCTGACAAACCTGACGCAAAGGTCAAGACTATGCAAACAGCTATCAACTCTCCCTTCCTCACACAATACACTCACCCATCCTCTGATGTGGAAAACAAGATTTTTACTTGGTGTGGCTGTATAAATTAGCAGAGAGTTTGCTGTGGTCTGGTAGTCTGCAGCTAGGATAAAGTGGACAGCATTTCTGCGATTCATGTACTGTGTTACAGGAATTGCGTCCACTGTTTGCCTTCCCACATCACACACAAATCATCAGAAGTTAATCTTCCTAACTGAAGTCATTACTGTAACTCATTTGGACAGGCTTTCCACTTTGTGTGGTTTGAGTTTGGGACATTGTGTATTTTATAAATCAAGTGGTATTTTTTTCTGTGTCCATATCAAGCTTTGTGTATACTGGAAATTTATTTAAAAACACTGCATTCAATTTCTTCCTTTGTACTGCAAGCAAAACAGCAGAAGTGTAGGGAAAACTTCCTCACTCCACTGGATAACAATCTATGCCTCATGGATCACAGCTGTAAAAACACATACTGATGTACTGATTTGGGCCAGCATTTGCAATAATTAAACAGCTGCCTTAACTGGTGCATGGTTATGTCTCACAGTTGGTGTACTACCTAGACTTACTTTTATAATGCTTTATTTCCCTCTGTCACATACAGTGTTTTAAATTGATATTTATATTTCTGGCTATTGTTCACTTTAATGAAGAAAATAGGAGAAGATGGTAATAAAAGCATATTTTCCCATTAAATAAGCAGAGGGGTTTTGCCAGGGTAAAATGTGAGTAAAATACCACTGCTTCACTTCTCTTCTCGGTTGTATATCAGTATTGAAAGCAAATTCTGTACAAAGCGTTACAACATGCACTCTTCCAACATCTTCATTTGATTTTTCGTGATACTATGACTGCCCAGGACCTTTCAGGGAACATTTAACTGGGTATTCAGAATTACAGCTTTCTGTTAGCTCCTAAGGAAGACATTGACATATAATTACCTGATAATTACTTATGTGCAGACTACATACAAGGCTGAAAGTATATTTGGGATAGCGTTTTAAACCCCTCTCAAAGACAATGTAATTGCACACCAGTTTCTTCACAGACAGATATTTGTCACTCTTCCACTGCTGGGTATGAAGTTTACAAAACATTTAAATTTCTGTGTTACTGGACACATGTGTGCATGACCTTTTCTGCGTCACTGCTCTACCTTGAGTGGATATCCTCAGAGCTTGGGAAGAATTGCAATGCTCAGTCATAGCTTAAGAAGTGCCTCATGGCTCCTTTGTACCAAACAATATCTGAATAACCATCAACAGGCTCCATTGTGGCCCAGGTCTGTAGGGGTACACATGCTGCAACATTCAGGAGTGACCGTTTTCAAGGACTTTATAAGGGCCCTCAGCTCTGTTAGTAGAGGATCATTCAACTCTTGCTCTCTCTTTAAGAGACTCCCACCTATAGCCAGAGGTTAACATCAAATATTCCTCCAGAGCCTTTGTAGCCTCTGGGGTTCACAAATGCTCTCCATCCCTTTCCTCTCTTCTTTCAATGAGCTGCACAACCATGAACTGTCTATAAGCATCAGTGGAGGTAGCCCAAGTGCCATGCCAATCCAACAATAAAGTGCCTCCAAATTTAAGTTGACCCTTGCTTCTCAGGTGTTGTGGTTTAACTTCAGTCGGCAGCTAAGCACCACACAGCCACTCGCTCACCCTCCCCTCTGCCCCCGGTGGGATGGGGGAGAGAATCAGAAGGGCAAAAGTAAGAAAACTCATGGGTTGAGATAAGAATAGTTTAATAATTGGAACAAAACAAATTTAATTAAAAGTAAAACAATGACAGATAGAGAGAAACAAAACCCAGAGGAAAAAAAAACAAGTGATGCAACCGCTCACCACCCACCGACTGACGCCCAGCCAGTCCCTGAGCAGCAGTCACTGCCCCACAGCCAACTCCTTCCAGTTTATATACTGAGCATGACAACATATGGTATGGAATAGCCCTTTGGCCAGTTTGACTGTGCCCCCTCCCAGCTTCTTGTGCACCTGGCAGAGCATGGGCAGCTGAAAAGTGTAAAGCTGTAAAGTCCTTGACTAGTGTAAGCATTGCTTAACAACAACTAAAACATCAGTGTGTTATCAGCATTATTCTCATCCTAAATCCGAAACACAGCACTATACCAGCTACTAGGAAGAAAATTAACTCTATCCCAGCCAAAACCAGGACAGTATCCACCCCTTATTCTATACCCCCTACACCATGCCCAGGTTCTACCCTTTCTAATACATGCCAATTACTCAACACCACTTTCCCTATCTTTTCATATATACACACAGATATCATTCCCTTGGTCTATGGGCCATCCCTCTAAAATGTCCGTTGAGTTCATTTAGTCCATGACTTTGGGTTCCATCTGGCATAAGAGTCCTTCTGGGCAGGAGAGATGGTGTGTGGTGCCAGACTGTTCCATGCTGCAGCCAGTTTGGGTTCCATCACTGCTGCACTTTGCTTGATTTCATCAAAGTTCATTTTTCATTAATCTGGGCGATTCTTACTGTAATACTGTTGATATGGCATATAGCAACCACAGAAGTGATGTCATACAGTATTATATAGCAATTAACATCATATCGTTTGGTTCATTGGCTATTCTCACCCAAAATCAAATCCCCTTGAGGTACACATCAGACTTCTCCATCCTTTTGCATTACCCACCAAGTGCACCCAGGTCCTTGAGCAAAAGCAATCCCATGAATGGGCTTGCCTTTGCCCGAGGCAGGAGTAACCCAGGCTGTCTTCCCCAGCATGTTTTTATGTGCACTACAGGGACTTTATCTCCTTCTTACAGTACGTAAAAGTTTTGAGTGGGCAGGGCCAGCTCAATTGGCAGATCCCCTAGTGTTGACTAAGCAGGTGGCCTTTGCTAAATGTGTATCCCAGTGTTTGAATGTCCCAGCACCCATTGCTCGCAGTGTAGTCTTTAACAGTCCATTGTATCGTTTGATTTTCCCAGAGGCTGGTGCATGATAGGGGATGTGATATACCCACTCAGTGCCATGCTCTTTGGCTCAGGTGTCTACGAGGTAGTTTTGGAAATGAGTTCCGTTGTCTGACTCAGTTCTTTCTGGGGTGCCATGTCGCCACAGGACTTGCTTTTCAAAGCCCAGGATAGTGTTCCGGGCGGTGGCATGGAGCACAGGATATGCTTCCAGCCATCCGGTGGTTGCTTCCACCATTGTAAGCACATGGCACTTGCCTTGGTGGGTTTGTGGGAGTGTGATATAATTGATCTGCCAGGCCTCCCCATATTGATATTTCAGCCATCGCCCTCCATACCACAGAGGCTTTAACCACTTGGCTTGTTTAATTGCAGCGCATGTTTCACATTCATGGATAACCTGCGCAATAGTGTCCATGGTCAAGTCCACTCCTCAATTGTGAGCCCATCTATATGTTGCATCTCTTCCTTGATGGCCTGAGGTGTCATAGGCCCACCAAGCTATAGATAATTCACCCTTATGTTGCCAGTCCAGATCCACCTGAGCCACTTCAATCTTAGCAGCCTGATTAACCTGCTGGTTGTTTTGAAGTTCTTCTGTGGCACAACTCTTGGGTACGTGAGCATCTACGTGACTTACTTTTACAGCCAGGTTCTCTACCCGGGCAGCAATGTTTTGCCCCAGTACTGCAGCCCAGATGGGTTTGCCTCTGCGCTGCCAGTTGTTCTGCTTCCTTTCCTGCAACCACCCCCACAGGGCATTTGCCACCATCCATGAGTCAGTATAGAGATAGAGCACTGGCCATTTTTCTTGTTCAGCAATGTCTAAAGCCAGCTGGATGGCCTTCACCTCTGCAAACTGACTTGTTCACCTTCTCCTTCAGCATTTTCTGCGACTTGTTGTATAGGACTCCATACAGCAGCTTTCCACCACCAATGTTTTCTTACAAGACAACAGGACCCATCAGTGAACAGCGCATATTGCTTCTCATTTTCTGGTAGTTTATTACATAATGGGGCCTCTTCAGCACGCGTCACCTCCTCTAGTGATATTCTGAAATCTTTGCCTGTTGGCCAGTCCATGATCAGTTCCAAGATTCCGGGGTGATTGGGGTTTCCCATCCGCGCCCTTTGTGTTATCAGTGCAACCCACTTACTCCATGTAGCATCAGTTGCATGATGTGTGGAGGGGACCCTCCCTTTGAACATCCAGCCCAGCACCAGCAGTCGAGGTGCCAAGAGGAGCTGTGCTTTAGTGCCAACCACTTCCGAAGCAGCTTGAACCCCTTCATATGCTGCCAATATCTCTTTTTCAGCTGGAGTATAGCAGGCCTCAGATCCTCTGTATCCCCGACTCCAAAACCCAAGGGGTCGACCTCGAGTCTCCCTTGGTGCTTTCTGCCAGAGGCTCCAGGTAGGGCCATTCGCCCCGGCTGCGGTGTAGAGCACATTTTTTACGTCTTGCCCTGCCCGGACTGGCCCAAGGGCTACTGCATGAACTATCTCCCGTTTAATTTGTTCAAAGGCTTGTCGTTGCTCAGGGACCCATTTGAAATCATTCTTCTTCCGGGTCACTTGATAGAGAGGGCTTACGATCAAACTGTAATTTGGGATATGCATTCTCCAAAAACCCACAACGCCTAAGAAAGCTTGTGTTTCTTTTTTGCTAGTTGGTGGAGACATGGCTGTTATTTTGTTGGTCACATCCATTGGGATCTGACAACGTCCATCTTGCCATTTTATTCCTAAAAACTTGATGTCCTGTGCAGGTCCCTTGACCTTACTTTCTTTTATGGCAAAACTGGCCTTCAGGAGGACTTGGACTATTTTCTTCCCTTTCTCAAAAACTGCTTCTGCTGTATTGCCCCACATGATGATGTCATCAATATATTGCAGATATTCTGGAGCTTCACCCTGTTCCAGTGCAGTCTGGATCAGCCCATGGCAAGTGGTAGGGCTGTGTTTCCACTCCTGGGGCAATCGATTGCACGTACACTGAACGCCCCTCCAAGTGAAAGCAAACTGTGGCCTGCACTCTGCTGCCAAAGGGATCGAGAAGAACGCATTAGCGGTATCAATTGTAGCATACCATTTGGCTGCTTTTGACTCCAGTTTGTATTCAAGCTCTAGAATGTCTGACATGGCACCACTCAGCATTCAGGCCATGACAGTCTACTGTTAGTCTCCACTCTCCATTAGGCTTTCACACTGGCCATATGGGACTGTTAAAAGGTGAATGAGTCTTGCTGATCACTCCTTGGCTCTCCAGTCGACGAATCAGCTTATGGATGGGAATCAGGGAGTCTCGGCTGGTATGATATTGTCTCCGGTGCACCGTTGTGGTAGCAACTGGCACTTGTTGCTCTTCAACACTCAGCAACCCCACAACACAAGGGTCCTCCGAGAGACCAGGCAAGGTAGACAGCTGTTTAATTTCCTCTGTCTCCAAGGCAGCTATACCAAAAGCCCACCGGTACCCTTTTGGGTCCTTGAAACACCCTCTCCTGAGGCAGTCTATGCCAAGGATGCACGGAGCCTCTGGGCCAGTCACAATGGGGTGCTTTTGCCACTCATTCCCAGTTAGGGTCACTTTGGCCTCCAATACAGTTAGCTGCTTCTGGGATCCCCCTGTCACCCCAGAAATACGGATGGGTTCTGCCCCTATATAGCTTGATGGCATTAGGGTACACTGTGCACCGGTGTCTACTGGAGCCTTATACTCCTGTGGGTCTGATGTGCCAGGCCATGGAATCCACACAGCCCAGTAAACCCGGTTGTCCCTTTCCTCCACCTGGCTGGAGGCAGGGCCCCTCCAGTCCTGGTCATAGTATTCATTACTCATTTCTTGTATATACGAGTCAGGTGCTCCTTCATTAAGATCAGGAGTAAGATCAGCCCTTTTACTCTGTCTGGGGAACTGTCCACTGGAAACCAGAGCAGCAATTTTCATGGAAGAACCCCCTTGTATGATTGTTTTTCCTTGCAACTCATGTACCAGTACCTCTAGGATTGAGGTAGGTTTTCCATCCCACTTCCTCATATCCTCTCCATGGTCACAGAGGTAAAACCACAGGGTTCTCCGTGGTGTGTACCCTCTATATCCTCTCTCCTGAGCAGAAGAACGCTAACTCCTAACCGCTGAGATACTAGTCTGTAGAGGTGGAGAGTAAGACCTATCCTCTTTGAGTTGCTGGACCTCCTGGGACAGTTTCTCTACAGCCAAGAGAAGGGAGGAGGAGAGACATTCTTTGTATTGCTGGAGTTGGCTAGCCGCTTCATCCACTGTTGGACCCTTTCCATCTTTCCAGGTCAGTATTGCCAATGAGTTGCCATATGATGCTGGTGCGCTCCATACTATCTTCCACCACATGGGTCGTGCGTAAGGACTTCATCTGGATCATTGGATAACTGCCCATTGTCCAGGTCACCATAAATCACCTCCAGCATGGTTAATTTCCTCAGGTACTGGATACCTCTTTCCATGGTGGTCCACTTGCCTGGGTCATATATAACATATTCCTTGAAAGGGTATCTTTCCTTCATAGCTGACAGGAGTCACCTCCAGAGACGGAGGGCTTGTGCTCCTTTTCCCATCACTTTGTCAATGCCCCCTTCCCTAGAAAGGGATCCCAGCTGCTTGGCTTCCCTACCCTCTAATTCCAGGCTACCAGCCCCACTATCCCAGCATCGGAGCAGCCAGGTGACAACGTGCTCACCTGGACAACAGCTGAAATCTTTTTGCATATCTCGCAGCTCACTCAGGGATAGGGATCAGGTGGTTTCCATCTCATTTACAAGTTCTTCCTCTTCCTCCTAGTGATGGGCCTGCTTTTTCATTCTCCCTTTCTAAATGAGCTGAGTTTTTCTTCCAAGATTTCTTCTTGTGTAGGAGTGACTGGTACCGGCACGGGCTGGTTCCCTGGTTCAGCCACAGTGCCTGTCGCAGTGGTTGGAGGAGCTGCAGTGCCTGTCACAGGGGGGACTGGAGCAGCCGCAATGCCTTGTCGTTTTGTCATCAGATCCAGAGACCTTCCCTTCTCCTTGGGTGTACTAAATAGTGTTCAGCAGAGCTCAATAGGCATGGGCCAGGCCCCAGCACGTTGCAGTGGTTTGTGTCTCCCTAGAATTGCCAAAGTGACAGCACAATTTTTCCATATATTCTACAAAATTTTCAGGATTCTGCACTTTTTCAGGGGTGAAGTTCCAAAATAGTCGAGGTGCCCACCATCCTAGCCATTTGCCTGTGCTATCCCACACACTGTGCCACTCATAACTATCCAGCCTCGAGGCAGATGTCTGGGTGATATTCTTAAATTGCTTATTAACCTTAGACAAAACCAAAACAATATTCCCAAGCAGTACCAACAGAAGTATCTTAACTACCCAAGGATGTTCAAGATACTGAAAAGCTATTGTAAGGAAGGAGGAAACATCATAGAAGAAGGTAGCGAAGGTGCCATTCTGTATTTCCCCCATAAAAAAACCTCTCAGAGGAAGAAGTATAATTGATAATTGTCTCCACGAGGTGGTACCCGAAGTACAGTGACGGCTTCAGCACAAAACCCAAATACCAGATTAAGCTCAAGGACACTGTTTTAATAACAAATCTCCCAAGCAAAACATCACTAATCATAGCAGAGCACAGCAAACTGCAAAAACGAACCCAAATCTTTAACATGTACAGCAAAATCATCTGCATGGTGCAGACCAGATAAACCAATACCGAGAAGAGATGAATCAATATTGTGACCCACAACTATTAACAGATCTAAATTCCTTAGTATGTTCTGGTTAATCTTTTATTATCTTAAACCCTTTGTGCCCCACGTTGGGAGCCAAAAAGGACTGTTGTGGTTTAGCTTCAGTCAGCAACCAAGCACCACACAGCTGCTCGGTCACCCTCCCAGCCCAGTGGGATGGGTGAGAGAATCAAAAGGGCAAAAGTAAGAAAACTCATGGGTTGAGATAAGAACAGTTGGAAATAATAATAATAATAATAATAATAATAATAATAATAATAATAATAATAATAATTTAATGAAAAGGAAAACAGTGAGAGAGAGATAAACAAAACCCAGGGAAAAAAACAAGTGATGCAACTGCTCACCACCCGCTGACCGATGCCCAGCCAGTCCCTGAGCAGCGATCGCTGCCCCACAGCCAACTCCTTCCAGTTTATATAGTGAGCATGACAACATATGGTATGGAATAGCCCTTTGGCCAGTTTGACTGTGCCCCCTCCCAGCTTCTTGTGCACCTGGCAGAGCATGGGAAGCTGAAAAGTCCTTGACCTGTGTAAACATTACTGAGCAACAGCTAAAGCATCGGTGTGCTATCAACATTATTCTCATACTAAATCCAAAACATAGCACTATACCAGCTACTAGGAAGAAAATTAACTCTATCCCAGCTGAAACCAGGACATTAGGACAAACCAAAATTCACACTAAAAGAAGGTATTTCAGGTGCCGTTTCACAGACCACCTCCTCACAATGTCCAGTAGCCTGTTTCCTCCCAGGTAGGCTGGGGAGGAGCTGTCTTGGCCCTACCCTCTTCATAGACTGTTTCGTGGACATGGTTTGCCAGGCAACCGCCAGATACAGGAAAAATTTAAATGTATGATCTGGTGCTTAGAACTTTGCTTGCTTAATCCAACCTTGGACTTCAGCAGTGCTGTCAGGGAGGCATCAGCACCCTGAACCCTAAGTCAGCCCCCTCCTGTGGCTACTGCCAGCTCTTTGCTGATCTCTCCACCTGGCACTGCCAAAGGCTCTTGCAGCTCCCCACCCTTCTGCCTTCTCAGGGTGCCCGCCTCTTAAAAAACACCAGGCAAATCTAGATCCAGAGACTAGTCTGTGAAAATAGGAGTGTTTTTTTCCAGATGAAAACAAAACCTGATTTTATATTGGAAAAGGGCAGGTGAATGTTTTTCTCTTTCTTTATAACTGTATCTGGAACAGTTTACTTATTTGGAGCAAACTCAGCAGTAAACATTTTGCTGCAGTGTGTTTTTTTCCTGCAGCTGAGCCCTCTCAAACAACCCTGCATAACTTAAACTTACAGACATTTCTATTAAAGTTTTTCCTGCTCAGCCTCTGCTCTTATGCTGAGAATAATTTTAAATTGTTAGTCCTTATTAGCGGCTTTTTGTACAACTTCAGATTCTGCTGCTGTGAATGTCTAGTAATTTCAAGAGTCTTCCAGGTATTTCAAAGCCTTTCTAAATTTTCTGCTTTGCTTTTTGCATGTACATACAGAGAAAGCATTCAAACAAATCCATGATGCCACTCTCAGCCTTCTCCCCAGTACACAGCATGCGGGTTACGACTGTAACTTTATCTGCTTGCACCCAGGAAAGCTGGCATTTATGTTTGCAAATGCCAGACCTGGCAATCGAGGATTTGGCCTTTCCAGTCTGCTTGCTGATTACGCAGGACAAAGCGGACTTCCTAATCTCCCTTGCTCCACGAATGCAGCAAGGTTATAGCAGTGCTCTGTCTTGGGGCTCTCCCACTCTGCTTCTTCCCTGTGCCCTTACTGGCATGGCAGCTTTTTGACTGTCCGTGCATAAATAGTGTACATCACCATGAAACTTCCATTAAAAACATTACATTAGTTTGCACGAGCTTTCACTTTCCTATGCATTCACCAGATTTTGCAATCAGAAGTAGTTATTAGTTCAATCTTACCCCAGCTAGTAGTTTTTGTGAATGCTTTGTGGTCATTTGTATTGAATTTTAAAGTTGGGGCGGGGTGTGGTGGAATATTAGGGGAAGCAAATGTTTGATTTCTGTCATATAACCAGCATATTTCTGTCCATCAATCAAAAGTTAATTTATTTTCTTCCTTTCTCGTATATAACTTTGGTTGTTTCTTTTCTCTACCGTTGTTTTTCTTAAGTCTTACAACATCTGCCAGTTAAATGAGTATGTCTTCCAGTAGGTAGGAAGAAGATGCAGTTCCTGTTGTGCACAGATTATATTAAGCATCCAATACTGTGGAATTACACACTCCGTTTAAAAATAGTTGAAAGGAGGAGGAAAGAGTGGAAGAACAAATTATTAGCAGCCTGTTTGTCTGTCACACTGCTGATAAAATCTAGAGAGATAATAGGAAAAAGTTGGGAAAGCTGTGGGATTTTACACTGTAGGAGGGCCTCCTTGTGATTACTGCTCATGGCATAGAGCTTTTGCCTTTCCTGTCAAAGACCAGTTTGGTAACAAGTTACATGCACCTTGTTCAATTTGGAAGAACAACTATTATAAAATATTCAGCAGGTGTGCACTTCAAAAGCTTATGCTAGCTATATTCCCTATGTTATGTATAGATCTCCTGGAAATATGTAGTACCTTTAAAGCACAAATTGGCTTCCAAAAAGTACTCATCCATTTTCCTCTGTGTATTATTCAGGGACAAGAATTTGCCCTCCGGCGACTGCAGCTGACAGCTGTGGATGAAAGCCATTGTGTCAAATGCTGTCTTCTCTGTTTTTAAGCCCTCCCTCATCATGTCCAGGCCAATGTGAATCAGGCTCCAGAACTTCTTTCGTTACTTGTCTTTAGAATCTAAAGTTGTAGCCACTTCTTTGAAGGCTGGGGGCAAGTCAGAAGGTCTGCACTGCAACTTCATTTACTAAAGAGGGGAAATCAGAGTAGCACTGTCAAAATATAAGGTATCAAAGCATATCCAGCTACAGGTCCAGATTCTGCAAAAGTTAATCTGCACAGTTGCAAATGCAAATAAAATTCAGGGGTTTGGGTCAGTTGTTATTAGTAAATTAAAATGTCAGTATTCCTTATAGTGGAAGTGGAAAACAGCCTTCACTCTGGGGTCTGCCCAAAACGATCCTGACTGAACATCCTCACCTTCAGATGGGCAATTGTTGATCTCAAAAACCTGAAATTTGCTGATGAACACTGAATACAGTTCTTGGATTAGACCTATGCACAACAATAGGGCTTACAAAGTCACTTTTATCTCAAGAAGGAAATTAACCTTTTTCTGAGAACAACAGGCTTGTTTTCTCTTCATGTGTCTTGGGTTCAGTAGTGTATCTCAGTTTAAATGATATGTTTGGCTGGAATAATTAAAAAGAAGTTTTAGAACGCCACACGAATGTGATGTGATGAGGCAAGCCAGTGTGCCTCTGGGACAGGCCATCACAGCTGTCCAATCTGTGACAGCTTGCTTGTGGTTTGGATGGTCCATTAAATTACATGGGCTGATTCTCCTCTATCCATGAAGTATTGCAAGATGAGCTTTTAAGGAAACCAAGTAGCTATGCAATTTGTATATCTAAAGCTGCAGGCATGCAGTCATTTAACACAGATGCCTCTTCACACCTTCATCGACCTCAACAGAGCTGGCACATTGCTGTAGGCACAGGCTAGAGACCTGGAGCTGAAAAAGTTTAACTGGTCTGGCTCAACACCTCATCTCTACTTCTTACCATTGGCTGTTGCTGAGAGAGAGTGTAGGAAACAAAGGACCAACCCATGTCCCGGCAACTGGAGAAGCAGAAGCTCCTGTCATTTAAGCGGTCTCCTCTGATTCTTCCCTTTCCTTCCCCATGGCAATGTCCGTGGCTAGTGTTCCAGCTTCCTTTCCTTTCCCAGAAAGGAGTCACAAGAAGATGAGTGGGGGCTGATGTGCGGGAGGTTGTGTGGCTCCTCTCAGAGACTAGAAGTGGGTGAACAGCTGAAGAAGGGAGGGTTTGTGGCTACAAGTGTTATACTCAAAGGTACCAGAGAAGGGGACACCAGAAGGGCTGGTTCATTGGAAGAGGAAAAAAAAAAAACAAGAGAGGTGCCATTCACCACCTCCATGAACTCCGCGGGTGCCTCCCCACCCCAGAAATCCTCTGATCCTTTGGTGAGCTCCACCCTGAACCCTTGTGCTTGTTTTGGCTGGGGTAGAGTTAATTTTCTTCAGAGTAGCTAGTATGGGTCTATGTTTTGGATGTTTTTGTTATTGCCAAGCAGTGCTTACACAGAGTCAAGGCCTTTTCTGCTCCTCACCCCACCCCACCAGTGAGGAGGCTGGGGGTGCACAAGAACGTGGGAGGGACACGGCTGGGACAGCTGACCCCAACTGACCAAAGGGATATTCCATACCATGTGATGTCATGCTCAGTATATAAAGCTGGCGAAAAAGAAGGAAGTGGGGGACGTTTGGAGTTATGGCATTTATCTTCCCAAGTAACCATTACGTGTGATGGAGTCCTGCTTTCCTGGAGATGGCTGAACACCTGCCTGCCCATGGGAAGGAGTGAATGAATTCCTTGCTTTGCTTTGCTTGCGTGTGCGGCTTTTGCTTTCCCTATTAAACTGTCTTTATCTCAACCCACAAGTTTTCTCAATTTTACCCTTCTGATTCTCTCCCCCATCCCACTGGGTGGGGAGTGAGCGAGTGGCTGCGTGGTGCTTAGTTGCTAGCTGGGGTTAAACCATGACAATCCTGAAAATCTCCTTTATCTCTGCCAGCCCTCCTCACTCATCTTTACCTTCTGAGACTCCTGCAGATTCTTCCCAGTCCTGCTTCCAAACTCTTTTTCTACTCAAATCCCTTCTGCTGTCACTGCAAAACTGAATTTTGCCTTTGAGCCAACCCTGCTAACTGTGTCTTCTTCACTTGTACTAAGTCTACTTATATAGGTCCCCAGGTGCTTGCAAGATTATGGTACGTGAATTTATTTAAACACTTTTTTGACAATAATTTCCTCATGAGAAACAGACTGACAATCCACAAGTACAAAAAAATAGTTTCCTGAGTACACCATTTAGAAAAAGTTTACCAGTTCTACTTCAACTCTTTCAACATACTGCTGGCTCTGTTTCTCAAACCACCTTTTCATTTATACTTATTATATTGTTTCTATACATTGGTGTTATGTTTTGCTTAAGTATTTTATATGCTGAACGCCCCAAATGCTATAAAAACCCACACTTCAAAGCTGGAAGAATTCCTCTGTAGCATGCACAATTCTTAACTTTGCCAAGCTGGAGTCAAGTTTGAGCTGACGAGTTTGGAAATATCCCCAAGTAATATTTCTCTCATCACATTTTCCAAGTAAATTTATCTTTTATTGTTGTTGTTGTTGCTGCTGCTCAGCTTTATTTATAAATCTTTGAAAATAGGAATTTATAATGAACACGCAGTCAGTTTCTTAAATTACAGCACTAAGGCACTAACACGTAAGCACCACTATAATCAAGCTAATTAAAAGGCCATGTTAAGGATGGGAATCTGCATTTGAAAAGGAACATAATTTTCCTGATGGTAGTTTTACTATCCTCTTATATTTGCATGCACCCTGTAGAGTCTCACCATCATTTGAAGCTGAGCTACTTAAAGAAAAAGCAGGTTTTTACTCCTTAATCTCTTTAAACCAAAGTAATATTTCTAGTTTTGGCCAACTGGTCCTGTGTTTTTTCAAAGTTTGTTCTTTGAAGAACTGAAACACTTTCATTTATCCAGAACAGCAGATGCACAGCACACTTGGGGACAAATGAGATGAGTGAGTTGTGTACTGAATTTTTAATGATGTTTCCCTGGTAGAGACTTCAGAAAGCACTTTTGAAGATTACAAACTAACTCAGTAATGAGCAGTTTTCTTCATTTCAAAACTATGTGGAAAGATCACTACGAGCTTCCATATTCAGAAGCTACTGCAGGACATCCTGGTCTTAGCTTTTTTTTTCATTGCCAGAAAGGTAAAAAAGTGGGGTGGCGGAGACACTAACAAAAGACAATTTAAATTGCACACAAATCTCCTTTCCATCCCTGATAAAAATCCTTCTTGTGACTAAGTTTTGTCTCATAAAATCCGTATTTTGGTGACAACTAAAATGCTTTTTGAAGCTGAAAAGACTTTAATTAGGATATGAAATATTTCAAGGAGCTCTGAAGTATGTGATGTAGACACAAATTCAGACAGAAGGGCATTGAGGTTGCTCAGAGCTTAGCTGCGGAGGAGCATGGAACTCATAACTTAAGTTACATACTTTGACAGACTTTCTTTTTGCAATATATCCTTACAGTTCCAGCACTAAATAAACACTGAAAACTCAGGAAATAATTTCATCATCTTCTGAAAGATTGCTGTGAGCTTGTAAACATGGTATATAATACCTGTCAACCATCACAAAGTTTCTCTTAACTGTCCACAATTTCCTAGGATCATTAATGATTTAAGGCCTCAGAGAGTGCAGTGCACTGTGAAGAACTGTTTAGTCAGATGTAGTTCACTTTATAATGTTTTTTTGACCACAGTCTAGTTTTTTGCTGGTTGTCTTTGAATGGAAATCTGAACCACAGTTTTTCTGGGTTTACTTAGAAGTTGACTACTATCTTTTACATTAAGCACATGCAGATTTGCAATAATTTCCAGCCATTGTAATTTCACTGCTCAGTGAATGGCTTCCATGAGTAACCCAGCACATCCTGTCATGTCCCTGCATTTCTTTTATGTGTTAAGTAGCCTTTGGCTGATTTCAGGTAGAATCAGGTTTAGGGAACATTTTGTTACCGACAGTTAGCCAGCAAAGTTTACAATAATATTCCAGTCACTCTGTTGGATTAAAACTGTTGTTTCTAGACTGGGAAATTTTCTCAACTGGGAAGAAATAAATCATCAGGAAAGTACTGTGCTGGTTCCCTGACATGGGGCACAAGAAAATTTCCGCTGATGTTTTGCAGACAGTAATTTCATATCCATCTGCATTATGCTAGTGCAACTTAAAGATACCATAGAGCAAGCATACCATCTTGTAAAGGAAAACAGGTATCTGTTGCTTGACATCAAGCAGAGTCCATAGGTAGCCAGAATATGTTGTGTAAGTGGTAATCTGTTTGACTGTTTCCATTTGGTGTTGTAGGGACGTAAAAAAAGTTGTCAAGAAATACTGAGCAGCATTAAACTAATTTCCAATCAATAGATTAAGGTCTAGATTCTCATATTTATATAAGTATCTAATTCCGATTTATTTCAATCATATGAATGAGTATATTTGCTGTAGAGAAGTTGTGTGTCACTGAGTAGCCATTGCCATTAATGATCTTAAAAGGAACATTATCATGTTCATGGGAGTAGAATGGGCTGAATATCTCACCTGTCATACAATATACCCATGAAGAGATTAGTGCCTATTACACTACTTACATCGTCAATAAATATTCTATATAGATGTAATATGTACAAATAAAAAAAACCCAAACCGTATTTTAGAAGAATCAGAACTGTTCTAAAAAACCATGCAGATTTCAATGAAAGAAGTATTTTTGCAGAAAATGTTTTGGCTAAAAATTGGACTGGCTATAGCTATCGATTATTCAAGTAATGTAAGTCCAGTAATTTCTATTGACAGTACATTAGTGTTGCTGGCATTAATGGATAGGAGGAGAAGGGAGGTTCGTGTAAGTCCTGATAAATGTACTGCAACCAGAGCTTCAAAGCTGCTTCCAGAAATGTGTGCTGCTCTTTCTCTCCTTACTCAACAGCATCTTTGAAGCAAATCCTAAGACTGGATAAGTAGACATTGGAAGGACCAAAGTCTACCTGCTTTACTCATGTAAAGAATCACATTAAGCGGTCACAGACCAATGCACGTAATTTTCAGCTGTTCTGTGTGAACAATGATAGCAGTAAAAAAAACCATGCTTGCAAATAAAACCATATAAAATCCTCATTATATAAATCCTTTAAAAGTACTGCAGAATTCCTCACAGTATTTGACAAGGTTTCTGTCAACCAGTTATCATCCTGTCTTGAATCTTTCTTTTGCAGAGAAAGACTAAGAAGATTATAGTAGGGCAATTCTGGTTTCTTGCTGGAATCTTTGTTTCTCTGTCCATTTCAATCAAGTTGTAAATATGAGAATGATACAGATGTTGGATTGGCTTCATGCACCAACACATTTTTTACCAACACAGCATAGCCAAGTGCCCACACAGATTCCCTTACCTTTGTCAGCAGCTTTTCAAACAATTGGTCGTGGTCCTTCCTGATTAACCTTCCTTCACAATGAGTGAATGAGACACAGGGAGAGCCAGTGAAAGGATTTTAGTCAAGCTGTTTCCAGTGTGTATCCTTTGCAAACGGGCAAGTAGCTTTCTCCATCAAGGGCTGAGGGCTAGTTGAGCTCGAGGTGTCTGAAACATAACCCTCTTGTGATGAAGGAGATGTCAGTGTGGCAGGGTCAGTTAGTTAACAATGTTCCAGCTGTTTGTTGCTTGCCCTTGCTGTTCTTGCATGCCACTGAGTACTGTTGATCCTGGGTTTTGCCAGTGCTCAATGCATCATTGCATCCATCCCCTACTTTGCTGCTCCCACGGCTCATCAGTTTTACCTTCCATCTGTTCAGTCCTGGGCTACAAGGTCTAAAAAATTGCTGTGAAGTCCAGGCAGGGAGCTCAGTAAACATCTCCATCCCTTGGGCACATACGAAAGCTCATCCATGCAGGAGTGAGAGCCTCCTCCTGGGCCAGCTGGAGTGGACCTTTCATCATAAATGTTCTCCACCTTTTATTGCTGTGTCTGCAGGCTTCTGGGTTTGCTTGCTTTAGCACACAAGTTGTTTTCATGCCTCATGTCCACCATTCCTCCTCTTGCTGCAGAATGACAGACTATCTGCAAAGAAAATCTCAAAGGGCTCTTTTCTGTAGCTTATCCAAAGAAAAGTGTTGGGTACTTTGGCATGCAATGCAAGACCAGCAATCTGGAAGCCTGATGTTGAAAAAGAGACAGTTATTTCAAATGCGTCTGGCCACCACTCTCTTACAGTAAAAGCATCTGAGTGTGATGATTATTCCATAAAAATACAGTCATGCTATCAAAATGAGTAGAATTAATCCATACTTCTGTCTTTGTAATACAGATAGATTAAAAAATTGGCTTACATATTTCCTGAAACCCTTTTTGAGAGCATTGATCAGTCAGAACATGGAGGACTTTATCAAGGAATCTCATCTTTTGTCTTCAGTGATTTGAAGGTGACATTTGTGCTAGGTAGGTTTTTAAACAGATTTTAAACAGATTTAAACAGTTTTATATTTACCCAAGATGCCCACACTGGTCTGTTTTTGTCATTGCTATCCTGAAGTTAACACGGAGAAAATATTTTTGGTCTTCTTAAGGTCCTTGTTTTGGAGTGGAGAAAAAGAGAAGGCTGCACATGAAGGCAGTGATTGCTAAAGGGAACATATTTTTAGGTACCAAAATCCAGTCATGTATTTCTTTGGAACGTTGTTGTGGTAGGACATGTTCAGCATGAGAAAACTAAGGCCAAATGCTGCCAAGTTTGTGTGTGCGTGCAGTCTGCATGCCTTTTAATGCCAAGTCTTCTTGTACCCAATGCTGCCTTTCCTCGTAAGGCAAAATCTGGTGGCTTCCAGCTGAATGACTAACTCTGTTGCAGCTTTCTTGGCAAGAAGCAAAGGGCTCTAAAATACATTCCTCTGTATGTTCTCATGGCACTCTTGCTGCTTAGCCCCATGAAAGTTCAAGGGAATGAACTATGCAAAATCCTTCGTAGGTTATTCATTATTCCCCAGCTCATTTTTTACAGTACTATGACTTAGAAACAATCTTTAAATAGAAGCTTCTATAATATTATTAATGAAAAAATGTTGACTCGCAGACATGGCTGAAGAGGGAAAACACTTGCAAGGGTTGTTGAGTGCTGGGTCTGTATGGTCGTCGATCTACAGAAGTCAGTGCGATTTGCAGTGCCCTGTCCTGAAAAGAAGCCTCACAGGGCTAATAGAAAGGATACTCCTCTCACCAAATTTAAGCAGTCTTTGACATTTCTGAAATTGGTACTGCCCTTTTGCAGGTTTTTCCACTTTCCCTAACTTCTATGCCTTTGAAAATCTTGTATTTCTTTTATGCAAAATGTATCGACACCTTTCAGATGAAAAAAGAAATGCACTGTACATCACAGAGAATTCCTGCCTTCAGTAGCAAGTTCACCTTGAAATTTAGAAATTAAATAAAAAACTGAGATGTGGAGGAGCAATTCAGGGAGGTGACAAAAAATTCAAGAATCATTTTTCAGAAGAAGACAATATGAATATTTTGTTTTCATTTCAGCTGAGTATCCAGAATTTATCTCAAAAATAAGACACATCACATTGTGTTGTGACAGATTCTATCCTCAGTAATGTATGCAGCCAACATTTTTGTTATTCTTTAACCTCTATAAAAAGTCACCGTGGAGTGACATGATGATCTCCTTACCCTATACAGGAGGTCTATTGGGGAAATTCCAGTAGGAGTGGGACTTTTCTAGACACCAGAAATCACCTCTAAACAAAAGCATAAACATAAGCAATGGAAAAAAGAAGGGGAATACAAAACAGGCAGAGGACCCCAGTCAGTGTCCCCCTCCTCCCCTTCCTTCCTTCCTCATCCCCATCACACAACCCTGCATAAAATGTGTAGGGAAGCTAGCTGGTGAGTCCAAGAAATGTTAAGTTTGGCAGTGACATCCAGAACATCAGACGCAAAGGTGAAATGGAAGACAGAAAGGGTTGCAAAATACATCCCTTTTATTTTCTTGGAAAGCAAGAAGTTTGCAGCTAACATATTTTTCAGATTTAACTTTGTTTTCCAGTTGCATATTCTGATCAGGTATGTCTTAAAATGGAAATTAATTAGTCAGTGTTCAGAAAATATCTAAACAGAACCAGTGAAGTACACCTGCATACTGATGAGACAGTATCTTAAGTCTTTGTAGCTGGAGACAGGATTTAGAAAAGCAATGTCAAGAATTTCCAGATGAGAGTCTGTCAGGCAGTTGGCCTGGGAAGAGAAGAGTCCAGAGGGAACATTGTAATCTTGCATTTGACTGAGCAAGCACCTGATTCAAAAGCCAGTAGGGAACATCACCAGCATAGCTTTGTGAAAGACAGAACAGAAGTCTGACAATGGTGATTATGTTCTGTACCTCTAGGTAAGGAACGTATGGAAAAATCACAATCAGGAAAAGAAGCTCCCAAACGATATTGATCAGATCGAAACAGGAATGTATGAAAACCTGTGACAATAGTGGGGAAAATATCAAATTGTATTCATCTTAGGGGATTTATCAGACTTTGTCAAAGGCATCATAGCTTGCTCTATGCTTGCTATTGGTTAAAGAGGGTGAACTCTGCTTCCTCATTAATGTCACAATGTGAGTTCCCTACAGAGGCCACCAAAAATACATCAAAACAACTCTGGTCTAAGTGCAAAGGAAATATGCAGCACAAATATTTCACATAGCAGGCAATGTATTGGTTTCTGGTCAGAACACATGTTCAGTCATCTTTCAAGAGCATTAAAGAAATATTGATGTTGTTTTTAATTTTTTAAACCAAATACTCTAGGGACTTAGTGCTGAAAACTTGAAATGTAAGCAAGTAGCGTTAGTGCTGCATGATAATTTGGACCAGCTGAAGAACAGACAACAGCTAGAAATTTAAATTATATTCACAAAATCAGGCCAAAACAGTCTTAGAAAACTGAATCTCGATGAAGCCCTTGGGTTTCCGTGAGCATTACTCTTAAAATCCATGCATAACTTGTGAGGAATAATATTTGTTCTGTAAAACCCTTTCAGTAGTGCTGCCTAATTCCAGAACTGACATAGTGCTCTAACCAACATAAGCATAGCTCAAAAACCTAAGTCAAAGCTCTTTTCTTTTTTGGTGTACACACAGATCGTACATTCACTTAGCAGTGGAGTGTGCAGTGCTAAGTTTTGGGGTGAGAATTACTGTGGCTAAGGGGCAGATCTGCTCCTGTACAGGCTCCTGTTATCTTGTAGCTTTTAAAACACCATCCTATCTTCTAAGTTTTGTTCATATGAGCATAATGTGAACAAAAATAAAAATAAGCATAACACACGCTACTGGAAACACAACATGTTTGAAAAGAGGTGCCTCACCTAGGAAATCACACCCACACATCCGTCACTTTATATAGAGCCTTTCCCAACAGCTGATCACTGTGGCCAATAATTCACAACTTTAGCCCATTCCTGGAGCTCTTTATCGCCATTAGGCAGAATCACGTGATGCAATTTGAAGCCTTGGAGCTTGATTGCAAATCAGTGTTGGATGTTAAGATTTTTTATTATTTTATTTTCTTTTTGCTTTTCACAGCACTACAGGAGACAAAGAGAATGATTTACATTACCAGCTTAAACATTTATGAAAAATAGATAAAAGTAACAGAAGACTGACTAGATAGACACAAATAAGACTAATAGCACTGTATACCTAATCCCAGACTCCATGCTGCCACAATAACTAGTTCATTAAAAGTATTTCTGTATCCCTGGTGTACTTTTCATGACAACAGGGGTTCTTATTCAAGTGAGTGAGCACAGAGGGGAGCATATGCAGAACTTATTTTTTGTTCTGATTACTTTGGTTATAAAAAAAGATTTTTTCAAATTAATGCCTACTGAAGAGATGGAAATAGAGCTAATGCAAGCCTGGTAGAAGTGCTCACAAACTGGGACTCATGCTCTGTACTCAGGCAAAATTCCAACTGGTTCATTACTTTAAAAATCTTTGCTTGTGTTCCACTTGTGGCCTGAATGTATTGGGTTTCACTGAAAAACACGGACACAGTCTGTTTGCTGAGTTTTTTATTTACTTCTACATCTAATTGATGTTAAATAGAAGAGTAAACACCAAGGCATAGCTAATGCCCAACTATGGATGACACAGAATAAGTCTTCATATCCAGTGAAAAATACAGAGCCATGGAAGCAAAGAACTCAGCCTTTTTGCTACTTCACATCCTAGTTCCTTCTATGATCTTAATACTTTGCTTTGGTTATTTTACTTTGGACCCCATTTTGTGTAGCAGAGAGATGATAAACTTACCTAAGCTTATAAAGGACTTTGAGAACTATAATGAAAAACACTATAGAAACACTATGTGTTCTTTTGGTTTCGTTTGATAAGTTTTGGTGACTCACTATCTATTCAAAAGCTCAGTGTATCTGTAATGCAATGATTGGCAGAGCATCACAGGGTATATTTGCAATAGGGAAAAGTCACCATCTTACAAATAGCGTCTTATCTTCTTTCCACTGAAGTCAGTGGGAGTTTCACCAGTAATTTCAGAGGAAGTACATCCATTCCTATAATGTCCTTAAAAATTTACACCCAGAGGAGAAGACAAGTAGGATCTAAAAACTGAAGTGCTCTTAGAACAGCATTCAGTGTTATGGCAGCATCAGTGCTGGAGACTTGCTTTATTCTTTTGCTGCTAAAAAATATAATCCCTTAGGCATTACATCACAGTCACACTCATTTATATGTGCACTAACACGGCCTTATCACATATTTGTAACAGGACTCCTCATGGAAATGTGTGGCATAGATGCAGTTTGAAAGAGCTATTATTTTCCAATATCTGAGCTATATTGTATAACTAGTTCTCAGAGTGCCATTCACTTCGCTTGCATAAACCTAGACTCATACTTTTTCCAGGGGGAAAAGACTGCGTCTGGTCCTAGGTAGGTAAACTATCCCCTTGTATCTCAGGGTCAGAGAGTATTTCTGCAGGTTCGCTCCCCATTTCTTTGCCCTGATGATGTATGCAGGTTATCTCTGTTGGAGAGTAGAGGTGGAGCAGCTGAAAGTGGATTTAAAGGATGCAGCAAAAGGCTGCAGAGGACATCCTTTCTCGATGTGGATGACCATGACAAATGCTTCTAGCAGAAATCACCTGATACATCTTCACTGCAAAGCAAAAATAGTGCTGAGAGTCTGAGTGAGCTTTCACTTCTGGTTCACCATCACCTACAGTAACAACAGCAGTAACTTTCCCTTGTGAGCAGGAGAGGAAGAGGTGTCGGGATCAAAGGTGTGCTTGAGACACGTGGACATTTCAAGATGCTGACACAAGTACCAAGGTGCTTTTTAAAAAGAAATAGAAATCATAAAATTATGTTCTCCCACTCCTCCACCTTATAAACAAAAGGAAGAACAAGGGTCCAGGAATGAAGGAAAGTCTCTGCCCTTCCATCTTTATGAAGGCAAAGTCCAAATCACTTGTCTTAAATCCATCAATGTTTTAATGCCTTCAAGATCTCTCTTATTTACGTGTGATCTAAGTGCCTGGCTAGTAGTAAATATACTTCCTCTTTTAAAAAGGCTGTAGGAAATAGAAAGCATTTATTAAGTCATATCCACAATCAAGACAATCAGAAACGAGGAAAGGAAACTTAAGTCCACCTGCAATCATAAGGAACTGGATGCTACACAGGGAAGTCTGTATCGGGCATAAAGCGCCTCAAAGCTTGGCAGAGTTCAGAACAGGAATTAAGTCTGGCTTTGTAATTGAATAAACACAGCGTTTGGATTCACTAACCTCCTTATTAAAATGATGAAACACATCAGAGGTGCCACTTGCCTCATAGGTCCCTTCACTGTGATTTGATCTGAACTATTTAAATGTAGTTAATTCATTTTTCGCATGCAGAGCACTTGGTTTGCAGTCACTGAGAGAGAGTGTGCAGCAATGACACTTTATCTTCCCTGGGAGCACAGCCAGTCCAAGCACCAGGGAGATGATTATCTGAGACAAACAGAAATGTCCAGCCAGCCCAAAAAGAGTGAACCTGCATTTGCTTGAGTGATCCCATGTAGATATTTCCAGGTCTTGGCCATGCTCCCTTGTTCCAAGGGCTCCTGAGGTGCCTAATAACTTTGTGCATGCCTGTGGTGCCACTCCTGAGCTCATACATCCTCCTCAAAGCATGGCTCAAATTAACTTGGGCTGGCTTTGCAAATGCAACTCATGTTTAACACAGAAAACCCTGTGCCTGAAGAAATAAACCCTGCTGGATATTAACAAGCTTTATGGGCATCTGTGTCATGGTAGTTGCTATAAGAAGGAACAGATCCTAAGAGATCCTGTAATTTTCTGATTTTTCTATTTTCCAAAGCATCCTGGCCCCACATTTCCTGGGGAGCAGAGGTCTGAACTGAACTAATTAATTCTTCAATGAGAAATATGCAAGTTTATCTTGAAAAGCTCAATGTTTAAAGGGCACAGAGTAGAATATAGCCACCAAGCTGCCCACGGGTGGGTGACTGTCATCCCCTGGCCCAATACCAAGGGAACTGAAGGAGCAGCCTAAAAGCAACAGGATTACAAGTAAGCTTCAACTTTTTCTTTTTTCAATATCTTTGTGTACAGGATAACAAAAGAATGCCAATTGCAGCATTCAAAAAGAGAAGATAGTCTACATTTTCCATTGTAGGTCATAATTTTGTGATCTCCAGTTTGAATTCTCAAACTGAAATACTCTTATTTACATTTGGATGGTATTTTACCTGTCGTGTATCCAGTTGAAAGCATGAATTTTAAATGAGCAAACTTTTTCCCCCTCTGAGTTAAAGAATGAAACTGAGAAAGTGGGTCAGTGTATTCTGTCCATCTCAATGGTGGTCCAGTAGGCAGGAATAGATACAATAACAAATTCCATCTTCCTGAAGCAGACATAGCCATATACTTCTATGCAAAAACCTTGCATGTCAGAAGTTCACAATAATGGCAGTCTTAGCTGGAGAAAAATAATGCCAACTGACAATGCTTTGGAAGCAGGGAGAGGAAAACCAAATAGTGTCAGCTCCTGTAAACTAATGTTTTCAGTAGCAAAAGATGCTTTTGCCATTTTTTTTTGTCAGAAGAAATATTGGGGGGAAAAGACTTATTTAAACCAAACAACTTCAGGTTTTATTTTTTTCTTTCAGCTTACATACATACAACAAGAGATTTCTTTTCTTCCTTTTATGGTTCTGGGATCACAATTTTTATGTGAAAAGTCTGAGTACTTTAAGGCACAGCATCACCATGGAGCAGCATTGTGTAGGGTGTGGGAAAACATGCTTCATGTGAGGAGGGAGGGAGAGATGGAAAGTTGGGCCCCTCTGGCCTCAGGTGAAGCCTTCAGCTTCTGCCTGGCCAACTCTGCCTTGCTGCAGCACTGCTGCAGGACACTGGCTGCATTTCCTCACATCTCCAGAGGTTGCAGTGCATGTGTATGTATGTTAGCACTGGGGAGGACTGGCCCCAACATGTTTGCTTTAGCTCTTTTCTGAATAAAAATGCTAGACCTTTAAGTGATATTAAGTCCTATCACCTCGAAAACAACATTCTTAGTCTGCAAACTGGATTCCTTCATCTTTCTGTCCCTGGGTAATACATGTGTGGATGCACCTATTTTAAGGACATCATTTTCCTTGTCTGGCAATGGAAATAATACAGTCAGTGCAGCTGGTCACCACTAACACACTGAGCACTACCGAAGTTTGCTTTCACCCATCTTTTCTGTTGCATCTAATAACGAGAGTGACAGACCCAGAGAAAGCATTTTTTGAACCACTTCTTGCATTACCAGCTTTATATCTTGAGGAAAGAAATAAATGATGTTTTGGCTTGAAGATGCTGGTTTGGAGCTGCTCTAATCAGTGTTCTGGCCAGAGGTCCCTGAGTGAAAGCATTTGCAGTAAGCAGATACAATTAGGTCTGCTGTACTAACATAACTGCAAAATAGGGGTCCAACACCTAGCATACCCTCTGTCTTTCTAGAGAAGAAAGGTACAGAAAGCCTAGAGCATGCATTTAAAGAAGCTAAGTTGTGCAGCTTGCTGATAGCCACAGTAAAAAGTCAGTGAAGAACTTATTCACACAGGAAGACTGAAGAAAAACTCAAGCTCTAGGCAACTGAGTAGATGTTACAGTTACATCAGAAAAGAGCTATCTGTTGAAAATATCATCCGACCAATGGTGCCATATATCATTGTTTTTATACAAATATAAGCAAGATGGATTGAATTTAACAAGGTGCGTACAGCCACTATGCCAACAATTCATCAGATTCATTCAATTTTAATTTTTTTGGTTTTTCTAATGTCTCATTAGAAATAACTTGGGTTATGAAAGAAATTGCAATGTAGTTTTGAAACGTTTCTCCACCTACTTTAAGTTTTGGCATCAAATCACTATTTAAGCTGACTCAGACCCAAAAAAAGGCCAGTATTCATATCTACAAAAAATATTCTAGATCTCCAATATGTGTAATGTTATGTGGAAGGAAACAATGCGACCAGGTTTGCATAAGTAAAGTTGATACCCTCACACTGGTATAACATATACACTATGACCACAAGTTTCTCATCCGGCACATAGTGACATTCACAAAAATACCTACTTTGTGTGTGACTCAAATAGAAATGGATTACCAGATAAAATGAAATCAGAACTTTCTAAAACTTGGGCCAACTACAGAATTCAATTAATTGTTCTCAAATTATGAAACAAGTGGGGTTTTGGCATTTTATGCAGTATCTGACAACTGTCCAGGGACAAATAAATACCAACTGCATTTGAATGGCTGGTGCAGCAGAGATGGATATAGGGTTGAGTGACTTATCTTAACTCAAGCCTCTTGATCTTTCTGCATCACTATAGAAAACAAAGTGTAATGACTGTTCTCTTGCTGACAGTTTTAACTCTAGTAATTTTAAAAGAATCAAGGACAACTTAAAACAAAAAAATCCCCAACAGTTGAAGCACCTATCAAAAAACTCAGCAAAATACAGTCTCTCAGCTGGGCAGCCATCTGCTCCTGGAGATGACTAGACTGCAGGTTCTCTCAGTTTTAGTCTGAAAGTGGCCTAAGCACCCTCAATTATGTCTTCTGGACATATGCAGAACAGCTCCAACTCAGCAACTATACACCTTTCACCTGTGTAAACCTTCTTGGTATCCACAAACTAGGTGGAGACTCTCCTAAGGCTCATGAGATGCAGCCTGTTAAATCGAGTTGCAGCACTTCTACACACAACAACAGCAGAGAGCACAGAAGACTTGGGATGTTTGTTTTAGGGCCCTCTGGGGTCAATACAAACAAAAGGAGGGGTTTTATAAACTGAAACTTTCCACCTCAATAAAGTTAAGGATACAAAAAGCTTTCATGTCTTCAAAAAAATATACAATTGCCATCCTATACCATGTAATTCTTGTCTATATACATACTATGAACCGGTTGTTTTTACAAACATAGAAATGAAAGCAGTGAATTTCACTCTGTGAGAGAGACTGGGTATAAGCTGAACAGCCTTGGAGACACCAAGTATCTGGAATATGTGATAAATGAAAACCATCTTTCTGGCTCTGCAGGACAGCTTGAAACCCTAGTGTTACAGAATGGTCTTTTATCATAAACCAGAGTAACCCTGAAATCAGACACTTTACTCTTTTCCCAGACAGGAGAGTTCGCTGCCTTATGGTGTTTCATTAACACTTTCCTCTCAGTGACAAGAAGCAGGTTAGGAGTCTCTGGCTCCCTCTCTATTTTAGGTTATGCTTGCAATTGTTTTACCATTAACACCGTGTGAAGTTTATCTTGAATGGCACTAAATCTTGCATGATACAAAGGGAAACAAAACATGAGAGTAAGTTTGCAGACGATACCAAGTTGGGCAGGAGTGTTGATCTCTTCAGGGTAGGAAGGTTCTACAGAGGGACCTGGACAGGCTGGATGGATGGGCCGAGGCCAACTGTATGAGAGTCAACAAGGCTGAGGGCCGGGTCCTGCACCTGGGCCACAACAACCCCATGCAACGCTACAGGCTTGGGGAAGAGTGGCTGGAAAGCTGCCCAGCAGAGAAGGACCTGGGGGTGTTGGTCAACAGCTGGCTGAATATGAGCCAGCAGAATGTCCAGGTGGCCAAGAAGGCCAATAGCATGGTGGCTTGTATCAGAAATAGTGTGGCCAGCAGGACTAGGGAAGTGATTGTCCCCCTGTCCTTAGCACTGGTGAGGCCGCATCTCGAATACTGTGTTCAGTTTTGGGCCCCTCACTACAAGAGAGACATTGAGGTGCTGAAGTGCATCCAAGGTGTAAACCAGCAACGAAGCTGGTGAAGGGTCTAGAGAACAAGTCCTGTGAGCAGCATCTGAGGGAATTGGGGTTGTTTAGCCTGCAGAAAAGGAGGCAGAGGGGAGACTTTATTGCTCTCTACAACTACCTGAAAGGAGGTTGTAGTGAGGTGGGGGTCGGTCTCTTTTCCCAGGTAGCAACTGATAGGATGAGAGGAAACGGCCTCAAGTTGTGCCAGGGGAGGTTTAGATTGCATATTACAAAAAATTTCTTCATGGAAATGGTTGTCAAGCATTGGAACAGGCTGCCCAGGGAAGTGGTTGAGTCACCATCCCTGGAGGTATTTAAAAGATGTTTGGATGAGGTGCTTAGGGACATGGTGTAGTGGTGGACTTGGCAGAGTCAGGTTAACAGTTGGACTTGATGATCTTCAAGGTCTTTTCCAACCTAAGTGATTCTATGATTTTTAACTTCTACAGTTTTTCAACTTCTACAGTTTTTCTCTCGCACACAGTTTAAGACCCCACATTTCATCCATGAGATGCTGAAAGCATCCTGTGTTTTGTCAGTCTGTTTATTCTATTTTTATACATCTGTTCTGTAATCCCTCTTATTTAGTGTGTGCACCTCTGTATGGGTACTAAAGCATGTCCATAAGTAATGATTCTTGGTAAATTACAAGGCGGCACTTAACTGGAAAGCATTGCAGGAAACTTATCTTTCAACATAATATGGCTTTTTTCTGGTATATTTTCAGTCCTATTAAATCACAGGAAGAAAAAGGGATTTGCATTAATTTATAAAAGCAGTTTAAAATGCAGTAAAGAATGGTGATCATAAAACCTTTTTTTTAATAACCTATCAGCAGTATTTTTGCATAGAGTAGTGCACTGTGCAGGATTTATAAATCAATAAACACTGGGGAAATTGTCACAGTCTTTACTGTTTTCTCATGAGGAGAGATAACTAATATGTATTACGTTTTGAATGACACTTAAGAGCCAGAAGGAAATGCACAGGCAGTGGAAGCAGGGACAGATATCCTGGTAAAGAGTATAGCAACGTTGCCCGGTTGTATAGGGATGGGGTCAGGAAGGCCAAGGTGCAGCTGGAGCTGAACTTAGCAAGGCATGCAAAGAATAATAAGGGCTCCTATAGGCATGTCAGCCAGAAAAGGAAGGTTAAAGAAAGTGTACCCCACCCCGATGAACATGACTAGCAAACTGGTAATAATAGATGAGGAGAAGGCTGAGGTACACAACTTTTTTGCCTCAGTCTGCACTGGTAATGTCTCTTTCCACACCTCTCGAGTGGATGGACTTCAAGACAAGGACTGGGGGAAGCGAAGTCCTCCCACTGTAAGAGAAGATCAGGTTCATTACCACCTCAGGAACCTGAACATACATAAGTCTATGGGACCTGAGGAGATGCTACCCAGAGTCCTGAGGGAATTGGCTGATGTAGTTGCCAAGCCACTCTCCATGATATTTGAAAAGTCATGGCAGTCAGGTGAAATCCCTGGAGACTGGAAAAAGGGAAACAGTGCACCCATTTTTAGGAAGGGCAGAAAGGAGGACCCTGGGAACTAGCGACCTGTCAGCCTCGCCTCTGTGCCTGGGAAGACCATGGAACAGATCCTCCTAGAAGCTATGCTAAGGCACATGGAGGACAGGGAGGTGATTCAAGACAGCCAGCATGGCTTTACCAAGGGCAAGTCCTGCCTGACCAACCTAGTGGCCTTCTCTGATGGAGTGACTACACTAGTGGACAAGGGAAGAGCTACGGATGTCATCTATCTGGACTTCTGTAAGGCTTTTGACATGGTCCCCCACAACATCCTTCTCTGTAAATTGCAGAGGTATGGATTTGATGGATGGACTATTCGGTGGATAAGGAATTGGCTGGATGGTCGCATCTAGAGGGTCAACATCTCAGAGTCCAGGTGGAGATCAGTGATGAGTGGTGTCCCTCAGGGTTCTGTACTGGGACCAGTACTGTTTAATATCTTCATCAATGATATAGACAGTGGGATCGAGTCACCCTTAGCAAATTTGCAGCTGACACCAAGCTGAGTGGTGTGGCTGACACACCTAAGGGATGGGATGCCATCCAGAGGGACCTGGACAAGCTTGAGAATTGGGCCCATGTGAACCTCAGGAGGTTCAACAAGGCCAAGTGTAAGGTTCTGCACCTGGGTTGGGGCAACCCCCAGTATCAATACAGGCTGGGGAATGAAGGGATTGAGAGCAGCCCTGTGGAGAAGGACTTGGGGGTACTGGTGGATGAAAAGCTGGACATGAGCCAACAATGTGCTCTCACAGCCCAGAAAGCCAACCATGTCCTGGGCTGCATCAAAAGAAGCATGGCCAGCAGGTTGAGGGAGGTGATTCTGCCCCTCTACTCCGCTCTGGTGAGACCCCACCTGGAGTCCTGCGTCCAGCTCTGGAGTCCTCAGCACAGGAAAGACATGGACCTGTTGGAGTGGGTCCAGAGGGGCCACAAAAATGATCAGAGGGATGGAACACCTCTCCTATAAGGAAAGGTTCAGAGAGTGGGTGTTGTTCAGCCTGCAGAAGAGAAGGCTCTGGGGAGACCCTATTGCAACCTTTCAATACTTAAAGAGGACTTGTAAGGAAGACTGGGACAAACTTTTTAATAGGGCCTGTAGCAATAGGACAAGGGGTAATGGTTTTAAACTAAAAGAGGGTAGATTCAGACTAGTTATAAGGAAGACATTTTTTACAATGAGGGTGGTGAAACACTGGAACAGGTTTCCCAGAGAAGTGGTAGATGCCCCATCCCTGGAAACATTCAAGGTCAGGTTGGACGGGGCTCTGAGCAACCTGATGTAGTTGCAGATGTCCTTGCTCATTGCAGAGGGGTTGGACAAGATGACCTTTAAAGGTCCCTTCCAACCCAAACCATTCTATGATTCTACGATTCTATGATTCTATTCACCCATGTGGATAAACATCACAGAAGATGTGACAGAGCATGTGGCTGACAGTGTCTAATTGCATTTACCTTCATAAACAAAAAGATTAGCATATGCTGGATACTCCAGAGAATATTACCAATCAGCCTTCAGAATCAGAATCCTGAGGATGATGAGTCATCCATCTGGATGATGAGTCATCCAAAATTTTACTTTTGGAACCTAAAATTTAGGTTCCAAAAGTAAAAAAACAAAATCCCTACAAAAATGACCCTTAAGATTATAGCATCTTATTTCCATACCTTTAAAACCATTAAGGCATTTGGGCTTTATTAATACACATATATATTTATTGTCTAAAAAAAAAGGGTTAAAATGTACATAGATGGTCCAGGAACAGCCTTGACTCTGGCCCCTTTATTCTTTATGTCTTTTATAAACATACATTCAAAGAATGAAGGTGGGGGATGGGGAATTAATTTCATAGGTGAATACTGCCAGGTTACATGTTTTGTATTATGGAAGACAGTTTTAAATTACATGACAATATGCCATTACCATGTCTTATTCACCCTTCATCTACCATGCAAGTAAATTAATAAATAAAGCTAATGGTTTACATAGCCTTTTCTTACTCTGGACCAAATTGTTATCCCTATTAAAGTCGTGTAAATCTGGATGAATTACACTGAAGTCAACTGAATTGTTTCAGAATTATACTAACATAATTAGAAGAAAATTGTCCCTGCACAAGGAAATTGTTTGATGAGTTTTCTAGCAAGCTGAAATGTAGAGTAAAGTAAACAAGGCTCATGTAAAGCGCATTGGACATGGTCCCGCAGATGAGATGTCAATGCTAAGAGACCAGGGAAGCAAAATTAATTTATGGACTGGATCTTCCAGCACAGTACACCTCTTGTCAACACAACACCATTCTTGCCTGAAAGGTAACCCTAGCAACATCAAAGGGCAGAAATGGGGATCTTGGTGGCAGGATGTCAAACAAGCACTGCCCCATGGCAGCCCAGCAGGTAAAAGGGATTGCCAAAACAAGAGGGAATGTCTCTGACCCAGTTCCCTATAACCTACATATGGTCAGCCACTTGGGGCTTGTATCTACCTTAGGGCTGCCTTAACTCAGCATAGAGAGAGCTGCTGTAAGTAGAACTGCAGCAGGACTAGGCAAATAAAATTGAGTTATTTGCATTGTATGAAATTGTCCCCTGCACCTTTAAAATATGCATCCCTCCTAGGATCTGCTATATTTTTCTTTTTTCACTATTTCCAGAAAGTACATATTGGAAACAACTGCTTTCATTTTTTTCCACTATATTCCTAGAAATGTGCCCACCTGTGTTTAATGCAGCCTGAAGAAATGGGGGGTGGGTCCTGTGGACATAATAGCAGGAAACACTGCATTTAAAGTCTTTATTGTTAGTCATACACAGGAGGTGGCAAAATAAAGAATGTAGTTCTGACATGAAAATTTACTTTATCTGAACAATGTTGTAGGATACTAGTTTCAATGTTAAGGGCAGCTTTCAGATTTAATGTGCTAAGCATTCAGACATTTTTTTTCTTTTGCTGCCAGTCCTTTATGTCAATGGTCATATAACCTTTCCATCCTCCTTGTGCTAGTGTCATTCACTCTTTTCAAACTCTTCTGCCTTTAATACCAACACAAATAAACTGGATTGGAGCATAATAAATGGATCTACCAGGGACTAAATATTGAGAAGGTGACATTTTCAGAAGGAAACCACATTTTGGAGAGTGCACATCTCTTTTAATTAGGTAGCTTCTCCCTTCTGAGTTGTTAGCTTTTCTGTAGCATATACACATACAAATCACAGCAGGCCCTCCCAGCTCTCTGATGTCTCTGGAGACATGCTAGGGGAATCCAGAACTGCTGGTGACTCACCACTAAATTGGAACTACCAGGTAAGGGGACATTTTTTGGAGGACTGTAGCTAGGCCATCCATCACTTTCTGTGATTCACTTGTTCCCTGAAACAGCAGGTAGCCAGGCCTAAACATGGTAGAAACTGCTTTAAGGTATTAGCTAACAAAAGAACCTCAAACTTGAGTCATTTCTTACATAACCCTACTGAAGCCCCAGCAAAAGTATCTAGTCCAACATTTTCTCTGTGTGCTCATGATGTCTGTGCCATGAATTTATATTTGCTGTAACGCTGTGTGTCTGACTTCTCTTCTGCCTGCTGATGAACATCTTCTAGGAGTTTTTCAATATTCCAGAAGCTAAGCAGCATAAAATAACCACACCATTCACAGAGGCTAGTCTGGCTCGCGTATTTTTCTTCCCTTGCATGTGCTTCTCCCATACTGTGAGATGAAGGGTAGATGGGGAAGCTCTGTGTACAGAGCTGCTATAGCCTGGGGCTACTTAACAGTTCAAGGTCAGTTCCCAGGCCAAAGCTAGATCACAAGACTAGGTCTGTGATGATGCTCAAACCAATAGGTAATCCTAATTCTTAGTGTCAGGAAAAAGCAAAGCAGCAAGCACAGGGAAATGTTGGGACCCAGCTGCATGCTCAACCCATGTCTCAGGATGGCAGACTGGGACTCCCAGGGAGATATTTCTTCTCTGTGACCCACTCTCAGAGGTCTCCTTCCCTCAGGTCTCTACAGTAGCAGTCTGCTTTCGGGCTCCAGGACCACAGAGACTTTGCTATGCTATGCTAGAGTTAGGCAGTTGTTTCTCCCTGTTCCCTTCCTGCTTTGTACCATCACAAAAAGAATATACCACACTTCCAGTAGACACAAGTAATAATAAAAAAAATAGAAGATCACTCCTGCATCAATTTTTAATATTATTAATCATTCAGAATAAATATCATCATAGATGTCTGTTTCTGGAGGAAGAGCATGGCTGATTAAAGACTTTAAATAGCTTCCTCATTGTTTGAGAAATCAATGCAGGGGGAAATTCTGACAGGTACAGTTTGTACTCAATAAACCTATCAATCTTGATTGGCAAATTAGACAGTGTTTTAATCTTCCTAATATCCATTCCAAGATTTTTGTGGCACTCCATTTTTTGGTTAATGCAATCAGGAACCTTTAAAGAGTTAGTTAGCAGAAGCATTCACAGTGTTCAACTAGTAATTGAAGACTGGAGAAAGAGGTGAAGAGAGACCAGGCTATCTGAAGAATGATTAACAAGTCTGTGGCAGTATGTCCACACATTATACTTGTGGATAAACAAGGAATTATGCCTTGCAATAATGCAGTGTTTGACATTTATAAAAGATTCTGAATGAGACCATGGAAGCATCTTTTTTTCCTCTCAATTCACTGGAGGCAACTCCCTTCAGTAGCTACCACAGAAAATGAAGTGGTTAATACAGACTTTTTATTTTAATTAACTTGCACAGGAATTTTTCCAAAGTGCAAAGGCTGGGTCTGCATGAGCACTGAACGCACAAATCCACCCATTACTGTGTGTGCAGTCAGTCACAGTATGATAAAATGCAGCGATTCCACATGCAGCCAGCATTTTCATTCTCATTTGTGAATGCGAATGCACTGCTGTGACATTGCCTTATGGATGTGCTTTTTTGATACCCAGGGATTAGATTTGTGAACAGTCATTAGATACCTCTCTTTTTCTTTAATAAATGCAAACTTTACATTTATCAGATAAGATATTTTCTTCTGACTTGTAAGGGGCTTCTGTAAATTCAGTGCTCTCTAGTTATGAATTTATGAAATCATTTCAACACCTGGCCTTTGACTAATGCAACTGATCCTGCTTGTTCTGCCCATGTAGATCAGTCCCTTGGTAGAAACGACACTGCCACCCTTAGTATTGTTTGTGGTTGCAGGAAGTCCAGCTCAGAATAGTCAAATTTCCAAATTAAGTGATTTCTGAAATCACTTAATTTGCCTAGGAGGTGTCAGGGACAGCACAGCATATCAGTGCTCCAATCCCAGCATCCACCAGCACTGCCAAAGAGCTTCCTAAGGTTACTGAGGAGGGTCTGCAGACACATCCCCGTACTTCTCTCCAGGAACAGATATGAACTCCCACTATGTCCCAGCTACCTGCCTTCTCCAGAGACTTGTACACAAATCCCTGCCTTGCCATGCTTTTATTTGTGCCTTTGGTGTACATATGCACCTCCTAAGCAGCTCCACCAAAAGCTATCCCTCCAACTGTGGCAACATCAGCATGTGATTCACAGTGCAGGGATGATGCCCTGAAACCTCTGTTGGCTCTGTCTGGGCTCTTCCTGTGCTATAAACAACAAGGACTGCTGATTTCCCAGCTTTCAGCCACACACCTTCTACTGGCCTGCTTTCCCTGAGCAAGTTATATCTCCTTTGACCGGAAGTGTACTGCAAAATAGAAGAATAAAAACAGAAATAGCAAGAACTGCCTCCAATCTCAGGCAGCCAAAGGGCACTAAGAGAATCATTGTAGAGATGCAAAGTAGTTAAACCTACTGCAAGAACTTCAGGAAATTCAAGAAGAGCTTGAGACAGGCTTAATGAGATTTTGGAAGCTTTGCTCAAAATAAGAAATGTTAACCGAGGCTTGTAACTTTATGAACGTTAAGAGATTTTTTTTTTTCCATGAAGTCCTCTGATTTTCAGACACCTGAGGAATCATCTGAACCCAATTTCTAAATGTTCATTCTCTTCAGCCTTTAGACAATATCCTTCAGTGTAAGCTCATTAGGGCTAAAATGATTACTGTTTATCTTTTTTCTCTAAACAACAGTCCCTTTTGGGAATGCTGCACCTGTGAAGTCAGGAACACAGTAAGGGTATAAGATGGATGAGCCAAGCCAGCTATTATCCTTCTTACAAGTTCCTCTCCCTGTAACAGACGTAAGTAACCTGGGTTTGTTTCTCCCATCAACAGAACAATGCTAAAAATCATGGCAAACCTCAGTCATCATCTAGGGAGATGTTCTTAGCTGTCCATTTTCCAGTGTGAAGTCTTAAGCCATAACCACATACATATTTAGATACCAAAAGATCTGGGGCATGCACTAGGATTTTTGAAACTACAAATGTAAATAATGACAGATTTTGTTCTGGATTCCTAGCTCATCAATTCTGATGATACCTAAAACCTGAGGCATATATCTACATCTTTAGACACATAGATACTTGTAAAAAATGTACATGGCTTTCCACATCAAGTACCAGGCTGACAGCATCATATGATGGATCATACAGTCCATTTGATTTTAAAAATGGTTATAATGAGTGTTGCGTATGTATATGTACCTGGTGCATTTTTAAATGTTTCTCTGAGTCTAACCTTATGTATCCAAATCACAGCTCAGTGACTCATAGTAAGGGAAAGGTTAACATTTTCTACTTTCAACTTCTGCCTTCTTATAAATAATCTTAAAACTTTGAAAAATATTTGATCCCCAAACTACACATACACCTCCTCAAACAGCTCAATAATTATTTGGGTTTTTCATTGGACCCCAATGAATTGAATCTGAATTGACTTATCAGTGCCTGCTGACAACTCTGTAGTTGTATTCATCATATATGACCAATACTGTAATGAGGTCGCTGTTCTGCACTTTCTCCTCTTACTTTTTCGTCTCTTCCTAAGCATTGATCAGAATATTTTTACAGTACACTTGATACCTATCATTTTAAAGGAGACCAAACATATTCACTTGGTGAATGCAAATGGAAGTTACTGCAGCTACTTGCAAAGCCCTTGAAATGATCTGCCTGTTTTGGACTACTTTCTGTGGCAGTGGTCATGGAAGTAGCAAAGCTAGAAAAAAGATTTTAAGATGTCTCAATGAAAATATTCTAGGGAGAAGCAAACATTTGATAAATCTTTATGGTTTACTGAAAAGTTACTCCCCCTACCCTCTCCTGGTTGAGAACTGGAGTAGGTACATCTAAGGTGAAGGGGTAGAAAACTCAATTTTCTGGCAGGAAAGGGGACTCCCAAGGCTGCAGGGCTCTCTTACTGCTAGGGCTCAAAGCAGCAGGAGCCTGTGGATGTCAAGGAACTGACTTGCAACTGACAGTTCTGTCAAGGAATTAATATATTATAAGACTTTTAAAGTTAAATCTCAACTTTCTTAAGCAGAAAGAAACAGAGGAATTTGAAAGAGGATCAAGCAATGATTAGGCAGCATATGCAGCTGAAGAGACTTAATGCAGGGAGGCATGAGGGGTGTGAGGCTCCTGACCCCTGCCTGGGGACCCCCCCCTTACACTCTGAGCCCCGATCGCTACCCCTGCAGGGAAAGCTGAGGAAGGGACTCGAGATGTTCAAAAGACTTCTCTGATTCAAAGGTCTCCACAGGCTCTGGCTGAACCTCAATCCTCCCTGGCCTCAAGAATATTAATAGCCCAGTTTTTGCAGTGGAGGCAGGTTGGTTTTCCTCCACTGATGGAGGCGATCAGCAGGGGCTATTGCAGACATGCTTCAACATTTTCACTGAGCAGGAATTTGAACACTGGAGAAGCGTATGTGCTGCTAGTGGCTGTAGAGCAGCTCACGTTGGTGAAAGACTGTACTTATTATCTATCATTAACATTCATTCCCTAAGTATATAACTAATATACTCATAACCTAATTCCATAACATTACACTGTAATTATTTCTAATACTGCAGCTATGTAACACACGTCTCTGAAGATCTTAATGACTGAGCACTGAGGATGAGATACCTTATGACTAATTTTTGAGCATCCTGTGCTCCAGCCCATTACTATAAAGTCAAAACTCTCTATTAGAGGACAACACAAGTCTAGGAAAGAAACACGGACCTCTGTGGCTGACAGGACTGAAAATGCAACACCCAGATCAGTGATTTTTCTATTTATAATTCCAGCGTTGAGCTAGGCATTTTACAATAGCTAAAATACCTAAATGCAGATTTTTAAATAATAGATAAGGATTTCTATTTTAGCAGACTATAAAAATATTTGAGGACAGTTGTGCCAAAATCAGTTTCCCTGAAAGGAGAATAAAGATGCACACACACCAGAATGAGACAGGAAGGATGGTCCATCAGCTAAATGAGAGGATTGTTCCTCAGTTCTTCCTCTTTCACATTTAGTGAGTGACTCAAGGATGATGTTTTCTCCACATTCACCCTTTTCAGAATGCTCTAGCTAGCTTTCCTATGATATGCACAAGTCCTAGGCAAAGCAATCTAGCAAGTGTACCAACCTGCCTTCATACACATCATAACTGCTCTGAACATCATATTTAAGATAGGGACTACCTGACAGCACATCTTCTTTCTCAGCATCATTGCGGGTTTGGTCAGTCATCCCTGCGTTCTGTTACAATAAGTCTTCCCTCCTCTGTACTGTCTGGGGTGGGGGAGGTCCTCAAGTGCTGTTGTGATTGAGGCAAGCAGTCCTGAACTCAATGGCTCACCTACATATTAGCTCATTGGGCTGAAAACTTGTATAATTCATTTATAATGAAAACAAGGCTGGAAGCTGAACCACAGAACAGTGGTGGCTATTCTGACAAAGTAACTACTTCTAGCTCAAAAATTATTTTGAAAAAATGGGCGCGCAACTTACTCATAAAGAATTTTTAATAATTGTAGTGCAGTAGCATTAGCAAGGAACCTACAAAACTGAAAGAATATTCATTTCATTTACAGTCCTGGATGTCATTATATTCAACTTTGATGCCTGAAGCACAACCAATTACACAGGTTTTTCAGATAGAGCCTCTTCATTTTATATGCTTTTGTCAATCCAAATCCATTTAGCTCACTGCCTCCAGAGCCCTTGAAAACATGGAGGCTCTTTCAGCCAGTTTCTGTGGCAAGGGCTGAAAAACTCTAGTCAGGTTTCCTAAGTAGCAAATCCCCAGGAGCGTTTTCACACCAGTTTTAATAGCTTAGTCCATGACTGCTTGCTCAGTTCTCCCAGCTAAAAGATTCTGCAGTTGCTTCCTTACCAAATTAAGTGTAAAACATGAGATGTGTCACTTGGTCTGCAGGAGGGGTTCCAACTTTCTTATGTCCAAGATAAAGAGAAGTTTGTTTGTTTATTTTGTTGGTCTTCAATGGTGTGAAAGCCTGACTGATTGTCTATCTATTCTCTGCCTCAGTTCACACAGCAGCTCTGCCTGAGGCAGGTAAAAAGAGGCCAACTCTGCAGTCACAGCATCTGCATGGAAGAGATTTGGTCATTAACTTTCCTCCTTAGTAGCTAGCTACCGGAAGGAACATAAATTAGCAGAAAGCTTTTTGAGTCTGACATGCTTTTAGTGGCTGGATTTTTCTGTTGTCAGCAGAAGAGCGCTGTGGTGATGTCTGCCAGCAGCACTGTAAGCTGGAGCACAGCCAGTGTTTCTGCCATAAACCTCAGAGGTATATTTGCCCTTATGTAATAGCACTTATCACAAAGGATCCCAAAGTGCTTTGAAACTGCACAAGATATATTCAGGGAGTGATTCATCACCAGGTCTTCTCCAGGGCACAGCTGTCCCTACACATGCTGTCAACCTCTGGGGTCTCAAATAGCAGCATCTTCCACTCAGCTTTTTAAAGCACGGGTGGGTGGTGTCTGTGCTCAACTAACTCTTGTCTGTGGGGTTTGTCCTATTTAAAATAGAAATAGGAAATAACAGTAATACTGAGCATCACCTTGGCTCAGTTTCTTGCAAGTGCTTATTTACAACACAGACATATATGCTTGCCACTGTTTTAAGACCAACCTGGTACAATCCCCCAAGCTGTTGAAATCTGATGAAACTGTCACCACAAGTTCTTCAGGACCTGACTGGAGTCCCCATGTTCTGCAGAAGTCTGAGCTACCAAAATTCTCCTAGATCTGAGGCAGCTCGCATTACTGCTGCTTCCTGAGCATTTCTATGACAATTTGTGGTTGCACAGCACATGTACATATCTGAATATTACCTTAAGACCTTGAAATAACTTGTATGAACACGGCCTCCCTCTCTCCCTTCTGCTGCAAACAGTTAAACTATATCAAGTAATTTGCAAATTTTTTCTCATTCCTGATTGGAATGGTTAATAACAGCTATCTTCATTTTGGGATCCTTCAGAGTCAGGGATAGAAGAGAGAGCATCCAATTGCAAGGTTGGGAGAAGCTTCATTAAAACTTGCATCCATAAATGCGGAGAACAGCGAAACAAGATTATAAACTTGTTGAATAACATGAAGATTGGCTCTTTTACTCAGAACAGGAAGTGACTGCTGTAGACATTACCAAACTAATGAGCAACCTGATGCACTTTAAAATAAAATCCAGTAAATGTGAATCATGAAAAAAAAAAAAAAAACAAATATAAAAATAACAAGCCAGCAGGACATGCCTGCCTAGGACTGAGGGAGAGCTACACAGGCACAAATAGCAAGACAAAGAGAGTTCCAGTCTCGACACATAACCTAATCACATCCTAGAAAGAAGGCAGCAATACCCAAAAGATAAAAACCAGTAAGAATCATAGTTTAGAATTAGTTTAAATATATCAGAAATATTGCATTAACTGAAGTAATTACAGCCAGATCAAAAGCCTATTGGCATTCCATTGGGATTCTGCTGGGATTGATGATCTCAGGGTCTCAGAGTCTTAAAATTACATAATCACCATTCCACAGCAATACTCTAAACAAGAAGAGAAAGCTTTACTCTTCCACTGCATAATAGCAACAAACAAGTGAATGCTCCTCATAAAAAAAAATCAATCCAATATGCCATTTAAAGGGAAGTTCTGTCCTCTGAGCTCCGGCATTGGTGTTTGATGGACGGTCATTTGTTGTTGGCTAGAATGAGGGCAATGCCATTACCAGGCATCCAGGTTTAAATTTATGACAACTGAAAACTAGTGTTAAGTGAGCAAACGCATTTACAATACCATCCTGGTTTCGGCTGGGATAGAGTTAATTTTCTTCCTAGTAGCTGGTATAGTGCTGTGTTTTGGATGTTAGTAGGAGAATAATATTGATAACAACCTGATGTTTTAGTTGTTGCTCAGTAATGTTTACACTGGTCAAGGACTTTTCAGCTTCCCATGCTCTGCCAGGTGCACAAGAAGCTGGGAGGGGGCACAGCCAGGACAGGTGACCCCAGCTGGCCAAAGGGCTGTTCCATACCATAGGTTGTCATGCTCAGTATAGAAACTGGGGGGAGTTGGCTGGGGGGCAGCGATTGCTGCCTGGGGACTGGCTGGGCATCAGTCAGCAGGTGGTGAGCGTTTGCATCACTTGGAGGTTTTTTTTGTTTTCCCTGGGTTTTGTTCCTCTCTCTCTCATCATTTTCCTTTTCATGACAATTTTAATTTTCTTTATTATTATTAATAATAATATTACTATATTTTTATTATTATATTTCGATTATTAAACTGTTCTTATCTCAGTCCATGATTTTTCTTATTTGTGCTTTTCTGAATCTCTCCCCCATCCCCCGGGAGGGGGGAGGGTGAGCAAGCAGCTGCATGGTGCTTAGCTGCCAGCTGGGGTTAAACCACAACAAATACACAATTTCAAATCATATCACCTGAGAACAGAACCAGCTTAGAAAGCTGGTATTAAAGCCAGTACAAGAATTAGCACAGAACAGAAATTCTTGGCGGTTTCTCCTGCCAGTAGCTTAAGAAAAAACTGTACCAGTCCAAGGTGATTTGAGATGTGTAATTTCTTTGTCATTCAGAATTGCAGGAGGACAATCACAACCCTAAAAAATGCTCTAGCAAATTATCTCAGAAAAAAAAATTAAAATGTTTGAAGCTTTATATTTCCATAAAATTTATGACATGAGATGCTTAAATTTCAGAACAAAGCCAATTCAAAACTAGAACACTGATTCTTTTTGAGGCTTGCTTCCCTAAGAAGTGATATTTATGCACCTGTGCTGCCTATTTGCTCTTCTGTGTAGAAGACAGAAGTGCAGGTTTCTGGTGTTTTGTATAAAAAGTATTTAAAAGGTATTGTAAGAGAAAATAAAAATTAATCTTTCCTCAAGTGATTTTTGCAAAATGAAAAATGCACAAACCCTGACACTTTCCCCAAAAACTCAACCTGGTGAACCAGTGCTTTCTGATAAAACTTTTTTGATTTATAAATAAAATTAGTTCCATGTGTCATATGCAATCTCAGCACAGTTTGTTGCTAGTAGATATGTTGTAGGAACAATTTGTTTCACATAAATATTCGTAACCTACACTAAATAAGATTTGACTCCACTACCCTAACCCAAGAAACAAAAGATATCTGAAAAATACGTCATAAACAAATCAAATATGGAATATCTTGACCAGTAAAACAACTTGCAAAATATATATGATATCTAAGGTCTCAAAGGCAAAAGCACAGCACACAGAGATTAGGAAGTGATGCTGCATGATGGAAATTGTAGATTTTAAATAAAATATTCCTTTGGCTCAAATTTTTGTAAAGGCCGTACATTATCATTATCATTCACATACATAGTGAATGACAACCCTCTGCCTCAAAAAGCGATGTCTAAGCAAACAGAATGGAAAGGGAAGGTGGAAGAAAAAGGAATAACAGTGGGATGAACTGAATAAGACCATGTAGGACAGATGTCCCCTGAATAAAACTAAGAGGCAAGGCTATTTCCTTGCCTGTCATTTTGAGTTTGCTGAGGCCTTGAGATTGATAAGAAATGTGTGATCAGCAGCGTAAGGGTCAGATTTCCAAAACACATGTAATGGCCGGTATTGAGAGCACCATCAATCAGAAAAGCACATTTCTGTGGGTGCGCTTGGCAAGAACCAGAGTGGCAGGTCTTGTCTTTGACCGCTTTGCCCAGAAGGTAGCAGAGGGTGTGTGACTTCGGTCCAGAGCCGCTTCCCCAATGCAGCTCCTCTCCGCTGCGTCATCAGTTACACCATAAGCTCTCACTACTGGTTTCATATTCTGATAGCATGAAGGAAACACTAAAAAAAAAGAGAGAGAAAGAGAACCATTTTGAAACTACACAAATTTTCAAACAAGCCCAAGGCCAGGCGCAGTATTTGATAGTACTCTTACCTAGCTACCCCCTTTTACTTACTCATGTTTCAGTTTATGATGTCACCTTAAGGAATATGCATTAAAATAAGCAAGACATGAAACAATCCATGTATTGATGACATCTCTACAAAGTCTTAAGGAGTTCCTTAGATCAGCAGAACTGTAATAACCTGATCAACTGTAATGACCTGAGAACTTCACAATTATCCCAACTATCCTTTGCCAGTCCCTCCATACAAGTACTTTTAAAAGGGTTGATTTAACTCAACTGTATGTTCCTACATTATTCCAGAAACCTGCTTGAGTCCATGATTTTGGAATCCATGACTACGGTGGTGCAAATAAGCTAAATAAAACAATGAAGAATTGTTGGAGTCAAGTTTTTCTCAACACAGAGGTGAGATGGTCAACAGGGAGATTTGCAAGAGAAAGTGTTGCTTTTTCATTCTTGTCTTTGACTCAGCATCAGCTGTAGCTTCTAGTGCAGCAGCTGGCCTGGCTATGAGCAATTCAGAGAAGAAATGTGCTTCCTTCCAGATGCAAAAAGCATACATTTTCCAGCTAGGATATATGTAAATGTGTGTATTTTTCTGCTGTTACTCAGAGAGAGTTCTGCACTAGCTGAGCATCATTTCAAGTAAGCCTACATCATTTTATTATAGCAGTCAGTTTGCTTCATACCATAAACAAAAACCGCCTATTTAAGAACACACACAGCCAATGTGGTCACTTGTTACTGGAAGCAGAGCATTCACGGGATCTCTGGTGTAGGATGTAACAAAAAGCCACTTTGTCTTTGACCTTCTGATTGATATCCAAGAAGGTATTTCACAACTGTAAGTGGTGTGATAGCTAAGTAATCATACCATCGGAGCTGAACTTGTTAGCAAGAGAAAATCCTTGTGTACAAAAGGCCCCATATGGCTAAGTATGTATTTTTCAAAGAGAAAATAATGAAGCTGTCTCTTTCATTACACATTAATGGCTTCTTTATTCTCTGCAGGAAAATAATCAGCCAGTGAAGAGAATATAGAATGAGACTCGTGTGTCAGTTAGTTGCAGATTTATTTTCAGGGCTTAATATTTGTCTGGGGATTTTCATGTTAGCAAATCTGCCTCTTAAACAACATTTTGTTAAGGATTTAGCACTTCGAACTATAACAGGAAGTGTAATATTAGAATAAATGTATGACCAGCTGAAAGCAATTCTGAATATCCAGATATCACAGAATGGGTCCAGATTTGGAACCCACCCCCACTGAGGCCGAAGTGGCAGCCTGTACCTGCAATTATAGATATGCTAAAGAAATAGTTTGGATTTTAATGGCCTTTCAAAAGCAAAGCATTTGATTTTGAGTCTTTTAGGAGTCTTTTCTTACTAAGCTAACAACACATTTATATTGTTTACAGTCTACCTATAGAAAGCCATTTCATTGATTTTTTCTAACTCTGGTAAAACTGTTTGCACACCTGAAAATAAATGCTGTAAATTACAATATTTTTTTTCTTATTTGGCAGTACGATTACCTAGCAAAAAACAGTGCTTTATTTCTGTCTAAAAGGATAATTCCAAAACTGGCAGGATTTCAGAGGATCTGTAGGTCTAACTTTATGAGCCTTATTTTTAACCTAGATACTGTATCCTTCAAATAAACTTAAGGACAAAAACCAGATTTTAGCAGATAGCTTGAGATGTGAATCAAAATCAGTATCTAATGTTTGCCCTAACTAGCAAAAGAATTTCAAAGAAGCTGATATTTACTCACAGTAAAAATATTTCCAATGGAGTGAAGACACTACCTTTGTTTCTTGCAGCAGGAAGCAATTTAGTATTACACATGGATGTTAATATTCCATTAGCTTTATTCATTTATTAGGATCTGCCAAAGGTTTCTCACAATACAGCTGCCATCTAAACATCAGCTGAAATACTCTCTTCTGTAACTGGATACATCAACACACTAGAAACAATAGCTATATTGTTATTATTAATTTTAAAATATTCTATTTTTATTAAAAGCAACACTATTATTCTGGGTTTGTCTTATTTCAGATAGCAGGTTTATGTAGTTCTGGTGATTTTAGCCACTCAAATTGAAGTATTCTTCCACTGATCAAAAAATTTTTGAAGAGTAATATTTTGGCCCAGACTGAGTAGAGTTCCAGAGGAGTAACAAAATGCACATCTCTAATGATCAAAAGTAAATCTATTTCAACAGTCAGTGTATTGATATAGATTAAATAATTTTTTCTAAAACCTTCAATATTGATAACAATACATTTTTGGATAGAATTTGAGTACGTTATAAAATTAGTATCTATTATTTAATCATAGAAATTTCTTCTGTAAGAAGAATCATTCAGTGCTTCCAACAGACAATACTAGCAGATTTTCCTGTTCATTACCATTCTCAGAATCTACCTCTTAGGACACAATTGTATTAATAGTAGTAATCATATGTTCTCTAGGCTGATCTTTGTATATCATTTTACCATTTCATAAAGTACCTACATCTAAGTGATATTGCTACCTTCATTTTAGAGATGGAAAAGAGAGAAAGAGGCATATTAAGGTCAAAACATTTCACTAATTTAAAGTATACTATTTGTGGATACCTGAGACCTTATTTTATGAGTTTTCCATTGTGCAGCACACTACATACAGAAAGAACGGCCCTCCATCATGTCATTTGCAGTTATGTTTAGGTCTCATCAGATGTGCTGCAGATGGGAACCCATGAGGTGAATTGAGAATGCTGACAGCTACCAAAGATCAGGCTTTGGTCAGCTAGAGTAGAAGTAAATAAGGAGTCGGTGGCAGAGGTAGGGAAGCTGCCATTTCTTCCAAATAGCATCCCGCTGTATCAGACAGGCTTCCCTTTCCTGCAAGTTGCTGTCTCATTCAGCAGGTGCCTTCCCAACCCTGCCTTATGTGAGGGAGGGTACTCCCTTCCTCCCCTGCTCTCTTGTGTGGTCATTGCTTGGCTGCAAAGCAAGCCGTTTGCTCGTGCTCACTGCAACAGAAGGACTAATAAGGAAAAACCATGAGCATGAAATAAAAGTTAAATAAAGTAACATTTACAAAGTGCTGACCTGAGCCACACTTGCAGTCTTAACAGTGAAGTTCTGCAACCTTTGGCCAAATTGCTCTGCACTTTTAATAATAACATAAGCACAGATTAAAGGGGATACTTTCCTACTTGTTTTTCTTTATAAAATATAGAAAATAACAGAAAGCTCATATTGAGCTTTCCTATTTGAGCATATCATATAATTTCCCAAGAGTCACTTGGCTTTGGACCTCTGTGTCCGCCACACCTCCCGCTGCCTCTGGACCTACTGAGTGACTGGTCGCAACAGGCGACTGTAGCACCCCAATCCCGATGAGTGTCAGCGAGGGATGAAAGATGTACTTTCCCCATGGGCTCCCTCCCCCAGCCTCCCTTTCCTCACTCCCCAGCTGCTGGTCCCAGCCATGCCTTTTCCCCATCCACCCCCCTTTCCAGGCACCCAGTGCCAGCAGCCCCTGACATTCACTGTCGCTTTCCACCCCCACCTCCTGCTCCCTGCCCACCTGGGGATCTCCTCTCTTTCACAGCCTCTGTACAGCACCGGAGTTGCACAGGCAAGCATCTATAATGTACTATAGTACAGAGAAGCACCATTCTTCTGATTCTGGCCTGAAGCAGATGAAGTTATTTTTGGCCCTTGGCTGGAGCATGTCCAGTTGCTTTTTAGGGGTAGCATTAGTATTGTAGTTCTATAATAATTAATTTGCTTCTAGTTTATAGAGGGTACATTTCTAATAGTTGGTTTCTAAATGGAAACATTATTAAGCTAGTCCTAGCCTATAAATAAATTGTATTTATTTTCTTTATATAGACCTTTAGACTGTTCTGTGGTCTCTGACGACCAAGATAAATTTATGTTTATTACATACTTTAGAACATTCAGAATTTAAGTGATGCCCACTAGAGGTGTAAAGTCATCCAGGTTTCTCTCCTTTCTGGCCTGAATGTTGACATGTAAGAGTCAAACACTTGCTGCAAAGAAGATGCTTTGGTATAAATCTGTTATGCATCTCATTTATTAACTTCAAATTCTAATGGATAACAAACATGAAACAGGAAGAACACTGATAAATCAAGCTTGCCTAAAGACTAAATGCATATTCATGGAAATGCCTTGCTCTACAATCATCTATCAGTGGTATTTGGAAAGGACACTTTCATTTCAGGTCTCCAAGAGCTCCACAAATAGTAATTACTCATAATGAAAGAAAAAGTACTTCTAAAAATACTGTATGGCAGAAGTGGAGTAGAAGAAAAACACAAAGCTTAAACAGAATTACTTTCTACTAATATTTGCAGTATACCACACTGTGGCACTTCATAACACTTCTATTACCACTGGTTTCCTTTTCCTTACAAGGCTCGTGAACTTTCTAGGTAAGCACTACACAGTGAGTATGCTCAAGTTTTAAAAGCTTTACAAAGCCAAAGGAGCATTTAATAGAAACAGCAGGACAGAACAGCATGCATTTATTGGGGCAGTAGATGTCAAAGGACCATCACCACAATAAAGCTGGAACACTACTTAAAAGCACCCATCAAGAGGCAACTCGAAGTGCTGAGGGATGTTTAATCTTCACTGGCAGTCACCCGTGAAGCACTAACAGCCACCTTCATGCTGGCCATCAAAATATTAGTTAAAATACCCCAGGGACTTCTAAGTACCCTGGCAAGAGCAAAACTTAGAGTTGTTGCAACAGTTCCACTGTGTTTTGTGAAACCGAAGAGATGTATCTCTGTCATCTTGCCTGTCAGAGCACCTGAGCAGGAGTATACTTGCAGGTTGTAAAAGAAAACTTGTCCATGGCTTGTCACAGTGCAGAGAGCTCTGTAGTTTTCATCCCAGAGTGAGCAGAGCTCAAAACACAGCAGGAGGTCCAGGTTCAGAGAGTGCCAACCACACTGAGTTTTGAAACTCCTGCTGCTAAAATAATTCAGGAGCTGCACTGATAGCATTTCTGGAGCCGGGTGGATGGTGGCTTTCCCTAACCAAAACAAAGTTCCCAATGTACAAAGAAAAAAAGAGAAAACGTGCAGTACTTCAATTAAAAAAAAATAAAAATCGGGCAGATCGCCAGCCGTGTATTACTGCTGTTGCTGTCCAATGTCCTGAACGTAAAACCGAATGTCCTGAACGTAAAACCGAGGGTCAGGAACACCGGAGTATAGACAGTGCCTACTGCACTGTCTTGGGTTTGTACTGCAGCCAGATTAACAATCTCATCTCTACAGGCAGAAACAGTTTATGGCATTGTACATTTCCTACAGCTCCATCAGCCCTTGAAAATCAGGCACTGTGTTACTGCAACCTTTCATCACGGCAGCAATCAAAGGCTACAGCTTGTGTTGGCATTTCTGGGGATCTGAACCTCCCTAGCGTGAGCACAGCTTTCAAACCTCCCACACCTACAGAGGTGACTTGTCTGCTTTGTCCTTCTTTCAAATTCTCCCCAGGCCATGCCAGTCTTTTTGCATGGTTTGCAGCAGTTTGAGGATCAGTCCCGAATCTGTACCAGTCATCGTTGTGATGGACAACTTTGTTCTGTCTCCTGCCTCTGCTCTTTGAAGAGCCTTGTGCCCCGGGAAACACCCACAGGAACTGTGATTCTGGGGAATTTTTTCCGTCAGCTCCTTTGAGGATGAAAAGAAGCCTATAAGGGGAGGCTTACTTTACCTTTCCTGTATTATTCATCTGCAGAAAGATTTGCCACAATCAGTTTATGTCTAATTACTTCTTTGTCATTCTGATTAGTCACTGCATATGATAACAGTAGCTGAAGGAACTATCTGAGGCATAACAAAGCCTACCAGATTTAGTTATCTTTCATATCAGACATCTGGTATTGGGCTGCTATATCAATTACAATCTACAGCAATGCCCTGTAGCTTTCTGCACCATTGAGATGGACATTTTATAGTGCCAATCAAGCACAGTCCCAGCTCTGCCCTTGAGTCCAACTCAGAGACATGCTGACAACATCTTTGCTTTGAACACTGGCCCTTACCTTTTATAGACTCTGCAGACTTTCCCTGTATGTCCAGTATGACCTTTTGCAAACACCAGTATACCTGTGGTGGTTCAGAGCCCAATTTTTCCTTTAGTTTACTGCTAATTGGATTTGTTACTTTTTGAAGGAACATCTTCTTTATAAAAGCTGTGTTAATGCCATCCAAGACAGATGTCACTATATTTCTATCCTTGCTTATTGGGGGTAAAGGGTGATATCTGCAGTTTAGTAACATGCATAGCTTAGTCCATATCTTCTGCACTATTTCATGTCAAGGTTGAATCATGAGTAATCATGCCCCAAGTTTGGGATTATTAGCAAACTATTGTTTCCTTAGAAAACGGGATAGTTCCCCAAAGTCGTGTAAACAATGTGGGGGGTTTTGTTGTTGTTTTGATCATGTTATTGCCTTCACATCAATGATTATCATACTAAAATTTATCTTCATACCAATAGGTCAAATGTCCCAACACAATATTGTTCTGGGAAAAAATTCTTGATACATTGCACAGCTTGGCTTTGCAATATGTATTTCTGGAGCTCTTAGAGAGATACTGTTTCTTTCTTAGTTAAGTGCCTCATAAGAGAAAAAAGGAGGAATACAACAACAATTGTATGACCAACAAAAAAAAAAAAATCAGTCTGAAATAATACGTTGAAAAAACTGAATATTGAGGCCAACAAAGAAAAAAGAATTAAAATAAAGGTGAATATAAGATGAAAGGTGTTGAAAGGTAAATTATCATGTATAAAAATAAACTGTGCCTCATTGGCCAATATTTTAAGAAAATTTGGGCAGATTTTATTCCCTAGGTCTCTGGGTAGCTGACAGCACATGATTTTAAGACTAATGGATTAGGAAATTATCACCCCACTGCCACACTTTCTGACATGAGTTTCTTTGCTGACTAATCCATTAATGCATTCCGTGTAGGCAATCTGCTTATCTTAATATTCTTTCCGTAGTTGTCTTTTATGTATACCTGGAACTCTTTTCTATATAAATTCAATATAAATTCCATAAAACATTTGCATTTTTAGCTTTAAAAGTTATAAGCTTTCTCAGTTTTCCTTTGAAATTAAAAAAGACTTACCTAGTGACCAATTTTTGTTTGTCTTTCCATCTAATTTAAGATTAAATAAACTCTGTCATTGTGCACAGCACTTTTTTCCTACTCTTTATGTGGGAAGTAAAAACATGGTAACTTTTACCTCTCTAGTAATATTTACAAGTAATATATCCGTGTCAAAAATCTAGTCCCACAGGGCAAGAGGGGAAAAAGCTCTATCAGTTGTTGGGTCTTCCAAAGTATCCAAAGAGGCAGTACCAGCCCTTCAGCTATTCATCAGCCCTTTCCAAACATTTAGATCTGTCCTTGCTGTCCCTGTTTTCTAGAGATAGTATATGATTGATGTATAATGTTACCCTTCTTTACCTCATTTCTCTCTCTCCTGAACACTGCGGATCTCTCAGCCTCTGTATTCTGGCCATGACCATGTTTCTTATTTACCAGAAGCACTATTTGGTCCATTTTGGTACTCACTTTCTTTATATTATTGAACACTTAGGTCTGTACTGAAATAGGTGTAACATAATGACCAGCCATTCCCAAGTCAGTGCACATGTCCTTTCAACCCTATGATTAGTAGATTGACTCAGGAAACAACACACACACTGATCCTCTCCTGCCATACCTTCCAGCAGAAGCCATAGGAACTTCCTGGCCCAAAGGTTATATCAAGATCACTGTCTACAACAGCCTCCAGCAATCTAGACCTGCCCCACTCCCCATCACTTGGTCTGAGACCAGGGATCTTACCCTTAAGCCAATGCCTGTAATAGTATCAACACCTCTTGTAGTGCTGCATTCTGCATGGAGCCACCCTCTCAGCACAGAAATATTTCTTAATGTCCAGTCTGAACTGGTGCAGCTTTGAACCATTCCCACACATCCTGTTACTGGATCCCAGGGAGAAGAGCTCAGCACCTCCCTCTCCACTTCCCCTCCTCAGGAAGCTGCAGAGAGCAAGGAGGTCACCCCTCAGCCTCCTTTTCTCCAAACTAGACAAGGCCAGAGTCCTCAGCCGCTCCTCATAGGACATGCCTTCCAGCCCTGTCACCAGCTTTGTTGCCCTCTGCTGGACGCATTCCAGGACCTTCACATCCTTCTTAAATGGTGGGGCCCAGAACTGCACACAGTGCTCAAGGTGAGGCCGCACCAACGCTGAATGCAGCGGGATAATCACCTCTCTTGACCAGCTGGTTATGCTGTGTTTGATGCACCCCAGGATGCGGTTCGCCCTCTTGGCTGCCAGGGCACACTGCTGACTCCTGTTGAGCCTGCTGTTGACCAGCACCCCCAGGTCCCTTTCTGCAGGGCTGCTCTCCAGCCACTCCTCTCCCACTTTATACTTGTGCCCGACATTACTCCATCCTGGGTGCAGCATCCAGCATTTTGACTTGTTAAATTTCATCCCATTAATCATTGCCCAGTCCTCCGATCTATCTAGATACCTCTGCAAGGCCTCTTGTCCCTTGACAGAGTCAACAGCACCTCCCAGTTTGGTATCGTCAGCAAACTTGCTAATGGTGCATTCAACCCCTGCATCCAGATCATGGATAAATATATTGAACAGAACTGTCCCTAGAATTGAACCCTGAGGAACACTACTGGTGACCTGTCGCCGGCCAGATGTAGCCCCATTCACTACAACTCCTTGAGCTCTGCCTTTCAGCCAGTTTTTCACCCAGTGCACTATAAACCCACTTATCCCACAGTTGGACAACTTGTCCAGAAGGATGTTGTGAGGGACATTATCAAAAGCTTTACTAAAATCTAGAAAAACTACATCCACCGCCTTTCCTTCATCCACTAGGCGGGTGACCTTATCATAGCAGGATATCAAATTAGTTAAACAGGACTTTCCCTTTGTGAACCCGTGTTGATTGTGCCTGATGATTGCATTATTCTTTAAATGTCTTTCAATAGTACCCAGTATAACCTTCTCCACAATTTTTCCAGGAGTTGAGGTTAGACTAAGAGGTCTGTAGTTCCCTGGATCTTCACTCATGCCCTTTTTGTAGATTGGAATAACATTGGGTAGCTTCCAGTCAGTGGGGACCTCCCCAGACTTCCAAGACCTTTGGTAGATGATCGAGAGGGATCCTGCCATAACATCTGCTAGCTACTCCAGTACTCTGGGATGAATCTCATCAGGCCCCATGGATCTGTGAACACGCAACTGATACACCTGGTCCCTTACAATTCCAGTGTCCACAAATGGAAAGTCACTGTTCCTACACTTGTGGTCCCCCAGTGCAGGGGACCGGGCAGCCCAAGGTCTATCACTATTATTAAAGACTGAGGCAAAAAAAGCATTGAATACCTCTGCTTTTTCTCCATCCCTATTTGTCAAATGACCATCTTCAACAAGTATGGGTCCAATGTTTTCTTTAGACCTCCTCCTGCCATTAACGTGCTTAAAAAAACCCTTCTTGTTATCTGACACAACACTAGCCAGTTTCAATTCTAACTGAGCTTTGGCCTTTCATGTCTTTTCCCTGCATATATGAACCATAGCTCTGTTATCTTCCTGCGAAGCCTGAGCTCGCTTTCAGGGATCATACAATTTATTTTTCCTCTTGAGCTCCACAAGGAGTTTCCTGTTCAGCCAAGCTGGTCTTCTGCCCCGCTTGCTTGACTTACGACACAGTGCAATTGCCTGCTCCTGTGCTTCTAAAAGGTACTTCTTAAAGACTGACCAGCACTCGTGGACTCCTAAGCCCTCAAAAGCAGATTCCCAGGGTACTCTGCTAAATAGCTCCCTAGCAAGTCTAGGAGGGCATCTTTCCTAGTTGGTTCACTGAGTACCTGTGACAAGAAGTTATCTCCTAAAAACGTCAAGAATTTCCAAGACCTGCTTGTCACAGCAGTATGATATTCCCAGCCGATGTCTGGGAATTTGAAATCTCCCATAAGGACAAGAGCTACTGATCCAGAAATTTCTCTCAATTTGCCTATAGAATAACTCACCAGTGCTTACATCCTGGCTGGGCGATTGGTAGTAGACACCCACTACAACATCTCCATTGTTTTCCATCCCCCTAATCCTCACCCAGAGGCTCTCAACCACATCATCAGTAACTGTAAGGGCTGTACTATCAAACCTCCCTTACATATAACACCTCCACCGCGCCTGCCCTGCCTATCCCTCCTGAACAGCCTGTAGCCCTCCAATCCAACACTCCAGTCGTGGGACTCATTCCACCAAGTCTCACTAATACTGATGACATCATAGCCGTGGGAACTAACCAATGCTTCCAGTTCATCCTCGTTTTTTCTCATACTGCGTGCATTGGTGTACAAGAATTTCAGATACACTCCTGAGCCCTTTGTGCTCCCAGGAGCAGTGTAAATGTTCCCAATAGCATTGCCACCCTCAGGCGATGCCATACCAACCCTTGGCTTACCTACTGCAATCCTGTTGGTAATCCCTTCCCCTGCTAATTCTTGTTTAAAGCTCTCTTGATCAGTCCCACCAGCTTACCCCAAAGACACATTTTTGCCATCAGGACAGGTGGATCCCATCAGGCCCCAGCATCCCTTGATGAAAACCTGAACTAGGTACCATGGAATCTCAGACTACTGACCATGTGTTAATATCTCTCATGCAGGCTCTTACGCCCAGTAACCATCATGTAGCTCACTCTTAGTTCACCAGGGATTAGGCTAGCTCAAATTGCCTTGTATTTACAAAGGCATAATGGCTTGCATACAGGGGAGCTTGGGTCTCACCCTACTGCTGCACCATGTGCTCGTTCAGCAGAAAAAATGCAAGGTAATCCGAGATCGTTTTCACTGATACAAAAGTGTTGAACTCCCTGCATTTACTGTCAGGAGGAACAAGGTGATAAACTGTTCTGACCAAAGGACTTTAAATCTCTAAAAGCTGCAGAAATGTTAGTTTTCTATTCAAGAAATACAATCAGTTACACAAGTGGAGACTCGTCCCCCAAGAGTTTTCCTCTTTCCATGAATATCTCCCAGTATTTTAATATTCTATCCACACCTAATAGTACCAGTTCTTGAGGATATGCTAATCCTTAGAAACAGGATATCTCAGCTACCTGAAAGGAAAATCATGTGTCTCTCATATGTCAGGAACCTTCAATAGCAGTTTGAGAGTGACCGCAAACATAGTTTATGTGACTATTTTAAAATCCTGTACCTTTATGTCATTCATGGTCATTTTTAGCAGATTTTTCATGTTGCCTTTTTCCTCAACAGTTATTGTTTTATAACACAGTGAGTAAGTCCTTTACAGTCCCCAAATGAGAATATAACATATTGTTTATTCTTTCTACAGTGCCACCTGACTGCAATGCTACAGAGCAAGTGCTCCACCTGCTAGCTGGAAATACCATCCAATTTAACAATGCTTGCAAACAGTACACAGGAAAAAAACATCGGCATTGTTGCTGGCTAGAATATCTCTGTGGGACAGTAGAAAGTCAGACACATAGAACTTTACATGAACTGCACTGTCCTGTGGGGCTGGAAACTCCACAGGAACTGCCACATGCCTATTGGAACTGTTAATTTAGTTAGACCTTTTTCTGTCAAAGGATACTGTAATAGGCTTCTTCCCTTTCCTGCTATGCAGCCAGTGAGCAGAATGCTTTCAGTAATGGGATGCCCCTTTGAAAGGCCAAATGAACCTTGGGGTGCCAAGAATGACATCCACTGAATGCCACTGGAAAGAGAGAATAAAAACTTGAAAATGCATCAAGTCAGTGTTCAGACTTCTCTGCATAAGACAGGTAAATGTAAAAAGAGGTGAAGTGTCTGCACAGAATGTTGCATGGCAGGTGGAAGGAAATGGAACAGAGAGAAAAAGAGAAACTTGTAGAATCAGGAGGAAAGAAAAGCAAATTAATATAATTAACAATCTAGTTTGTCAAAAAGAAAAAGAAAGGAAAATACAGAGTGCTGACTGATCTAGATTTCAGCCTCTCTTTATACCCCTGAATACTTTTGTCTCCTCAGATGCTGTTTAGATGAGCAGTAGATGCATTTTGTACTAGCATCTGTAATGCTGAGTTGTTTATATCCTAGAATGCAGTCTGTGGATTTGCACCAGCTATTTGCTATAAAATAAAGAACATAATCCCAGACTTTCCAGATTTCAGTGCCTAACTTAGGAATCAAGATCTAGAATACACAGGCCATCTGGTTTGAAAATTCAGGTGCCCAGTATTTCCAGGTTAACAATACTCAATTAATATCTCTCATAATGAATTATATCCATCCCAAGCCAGAAAGACAAGTTGCCACAAAAGATTGCTAATAGGGCCTGAAACCTTTTATACCTAGATTTTAATTTTTTTTTTTAATCCAGACCAGCTGTGTCATCTCAGGCTAGCTGCTGAATACTAGACATCTGCCTGCTGTCAACAGTAATTGGCACCTTTAGTACCAATCTTAATATGAAGTCCAAAAAGTAGGTGGCTATAGATCCTGACACATACTTGCACCTCTGCACTAAAAAGCAGATTAGGAAATCTTGGCAGGAAAAAGACTATTTGCTTGGCCCATGAAGGATCCGTGTTAAAGAGGATTTCAGCTACCTGACTTCACAGTGTGGTCCTTTCACATACATTAACTTCATCTGAAAAAAACGGGAAGGAAAAGTTACCTTTCTCAGGTCTGTCCTCATTTAGGAGCCTCCAGTAGATCTAACATTTCCATGCAACAAATGTAATCAAATTTTCATCAAAGGAAGTGAAGTTCACCAAAATATTATCTGTATCTTCATAAACTGTCTCCTAACTCCCATGTGCATCGCAGTTGTTAGCAATTTGATTCAATATGTATTCATACCATAACAAAAATTCTTTTGCTTTCATTTCTTGGTACATTGATTAGGAAAGACTTTTAAAAGGCATGAGTAAAGACAAAAAATCTGAACTTTTAAAAATGGATTTGTTTCAGCTTTTCCAATATGCTAAATTGACCGAGAAGTGGCTTAAGCATAATCTCTCACTAGTTCGAAGGCTTTGTGGCATGTATTTTAAATGCTGTATTTTGAGGTAACGTTTTTATGTATTTATTTTTAATATGCTGTTTTCCAGCTTAAGTCAAAAAGTTATGAGTCTCAACAGTTCTCAGAGCATTTACTGTGCTAAGAAAGTTGACTTACCACTTTGCATAACTACTATATTGACATATTGCATGTCACCCAACTAAACTCAAACGCACATTTCCATTTTGATGTCTCATGGGCACATTTTAACTCTGCATTTAACATATTTACTTTCTTGTGCCTTGCTATGTCCTGCCTCTTTTTTATATTTATTTTTTGACTATTCAATATAGCAAAACTTAAATATTGTTTTAACGTTCCTCAGAACAGTCTTACATGCAATCCATTAGCTTAGCTGTGGCTTAAGGCTTAGCTGTGTTGTGTTCCCTCCTTGAAATTCCAAATACACTGACAAAACTTGTGAAGAATTCTTCTAGCTTGCAACAAAATTGTATAGTTGGTTTCCAGATGCCAGATGCTGTTGGAAATATGACTCCCTTGAAATAATACATAACACTAAGGCAAGCCATAACACTAAGGCAAGGAAAAGTAACATGTGATATCTAGGAAAAGCTTCATTTTCTTTAAAATAATTCTTTCTGTCTTTAGAATATGAGCTCAGGGTTTGACTTGTGGTGCAAATGAAACCAAAGGCCTTAGATGGACTTAAACTCGCCAAATGTAGGTATTTATATTTGAGCGACTTCTCTAGATCATAGTCACATGATTTATCTTACTGCAGATGTTACTTTAAAATATAATAAATCATATCCAGAAATGCCCATTTTTCTCCTACAGGTGATGGCAGAATACAGATTAGTAGTTTATGTAGATATCTGTATTGTATAGGTTCAGATTAATTACACCCTTAATGTCCAAAGGAAAGAGGGGTCCTAGCATGCACAGTGCCATGAATCAGAGGGGACCACGGTGCCTCTGGAGCGATAATGGAGGTTACAGAATTTGCCACAGTCACACGTGGCTTTAAATTACATGCCCTGAGTGGAGAGATGCTTTGTGTGGGTTTGCAGACTCTGAAAGAATAATCCATCTGTATTTTAGGGAAAAAAAGTCAAACAGGAACAGGAAGAGACGTGCCAATATGGTGGTCAGGGCACTGGTAGGTGCTGCTGCCAGCAGGTGCTTAGAGGCACCAGCTTTTGTAACATGCAAGAGTAAATCACAGAATTACTGAATTGTATAGGTTGGAAAAGATCTTTGACATCATCAAGTCCAACCATACATGATGATGACGCATAGATGATGCATAGTAACTGTTTTTTCTCTATTATGTTCTAAAGGAAACAAAAAAATTACCATGTTCAAGAAACATTTCAAGGAACATTATTTAACAACTGAAGAAACTGTAAATGTATGTATCCATTTCAAACACTCTCCACCAAGTAATTTCATTACCAACAGTGACAGAATTCTTCTGAACTCCACTGTGACTTCTCAAACTGTTATTTTTCTAAGTATGCAAAATGCTATTCATCCTCCTCTCACCAAAATCCCTCAAGCAACTGATTAAACTTTTGAACAAACATGCAGCAAAAATCTGTTTTATGAAGACTCAAATGGCTTAAGAGCTGTCCTGATGTGTGTAAAATAGCATATTCCCCTTTTTTTTTCTCCTGTGTGTGAAAATGTAAACAACACATTCTTTAGATCAAAGACTTTTTGTTCCTTCCCCTTTGAAAAAAAGTCCCATGCAGAGCAAGATTTTAACCTAGCACACAAGTAAAATAGCATGATTATTACATGAAAAAGAAGCAAATGAACAAGTAAGTAGAACAGCAAAATTTCTTTGGCCTCCAAAAAGTTAATGACTTGTACCAAGCATGGAAAAAACATTACAAAGGAGCTGGGGCTTTTTTATTTAACCCTGAAGAACATCCATTAAAAACATCAGTTTGACAGAAACTAGCATCTCAGTACTCTCAGAAAAACCCTCACATGAGCCACACAATGCAAGTTCCACGCTGGCCTTGACCAAGATCCATTTCCTTTGGAGCCAATTCCACAAATGCTTGGTGGCAGGAGAGCAGCTGGCACTGTAACAGGGATGCTCCAGTTTACAGGGACGCAATCGTACATCTGTCAGAAACCCAAGCAGATCCTTTGCTTGGTGTTACCCAGCTCCTGTTTGGTGGGGGAGGAGGGGCACGGCGGCAGCAGCCAGCCGTCCTCCTCCACCAACCACCACTGCGCCCATCCCACTCGCCCAGCTGCCTCGCTGGGATGATGTGATTGCTGCCTGTTAAAGCATCCTTGGGGTAAACACAAAAGAAGGTAAAGGAGAGAAAGTTGGTATAAGAATATTTGTTGGGTGTGAACACATCTAGTCTGAAATTTAGAGGAATGTTTCTAATCATCAGAGAAATAAGGTGTAAGAATATCCTAATAATGGGAATACTCTAGGTGAGAAACCTGGATGGTTTCATGATATGCCTACAAAAAGTTACTTAAAGGATCATATAAAGTCATGTCTGTTGTAGCAAGGGCTGGAATCTACAGTCCAGCAAATCTCACCCATGTGATACCTCTTTCCTGTAATATAGCCCTGTGCCCCTGTCACCGAAATCGGGAATCAAACTCCTTAACACCAATGTAGTATTAAGAAGCAGGCATTCTTTATTACAGTGCCGGATACACGGGGGATCGTTCCACCTAGCGTGCATACCGCAGGTTACATCAGCTGAAACTTATAGTGTCCAGTTACATACATATGCATCAAATTTCCCGGAATGATCATGCATATTCATTCTATTTCCTGGAACTAATTATCATATTTGCGTGGTCATTGCGCATGCATCCTTGAGCTCCGAGGGGCTTCTGTGGGGGTCTCTGGTGGTCCTCGGTGGCCGTACAGGTGTGTCCTTTAGTTGACCCCTTCTTCTGGACGTGCGCAATCCCACCTTGCTTATGTAACTTGCTTCCCTTCTTCATGGTGCATGGTCCCTAACAATGATTTGGCACCCTTAAACACAAACCAGTTATTCTAACCACCCTCGACTCGTTGTCAAGATGGGCTGAGGCTGTACTGGGAACATAGCAGCATGTCCGTACTACTCCTTGTCCAATTGTCTTTGGGCATAGTAGCATATCCATAGCCATAGGTGTACAAACACAATATTAAAGCATTGTCTAACCTGCTCCTATCTCTATGTTGCTTAGTTACAAAAGAACAAACTAATCATTTTGGTTACATCTGGTTACATTTCCCCGCTTTGGAAGTTTTGAAATAATAATCTTTTCAATACTTCCACTCTTAATCTTTCATAACTCAACATAAGCAGGTGGCTTCTCTCCCAGCATTGGTGTACGATGCTTCATCGCTGATTTCTGTGTCAACATTTTCTTTAAACATTGATAAACCAAACAAATCACCAAAACAACTGTAATCAAAATGATTAGTGTCTGTAACAACTCAGTTATCCATCTTTTAAGAGGAAATCCAAAATGTCCCAAAATTCGGCCTAACCAATTCGTTTGCATTTCACTCCTTAAACCTTGAGTCTGCTGTGCCACCCTCTTCATATCATCTATTTGTTCATTCAAAGCAGCTGTAACATTTGGGATGTGCACACAGCAATCCTGATTTCTGTAAATCCACAATCATCACTTCAATTCCCCCATGTGTTTCTCTCTTTTTTTCCTCTACTATTTTATCATTATTTGTGGGGTAACTATGACTTGTCTGGTGGATGTTACCCACCTCATTTTCTACTACTCTCAACTGTTCTGCCAATAATCTATCCAATTTACCATAATTTGGTTTTGGGGTTGGAAGCTTTACCTGTTTTACTGGTACCAGCGCAAGGATGCTTTGCTCCACTGCCTCTCTAGCAGTTTTATCAGCCAATCGGTTGCCCACATTTACCACGGTTTGTCCAAATTGATGTGCTTTACAATGCATTACCACTACTTCCTTGGGCTGCTGGATGTCCTGGAGGAGTTGAAGAATTTCTTCCTGAGCTGACAACAGCTCCTTCCAGATAGCTCCATGTTTGTGAATCTGCTTTCTGTGCCGATGTATTCACAGGGAGAGCTTCAGCTTTCATCACTTGGGTGGTGATGACCACTGCATACCCCACCATCTGTTTTCCACCTCGGACAAAGCTGCTTCTATCCATAAACAGCTCCAAATCAGGATTAGGCAATGGTTCGTCTTTCAGGTCCTGTCTGCTAGAATATACCTGTTCAATAGTTTGCAAACAATCATGGTGTAAAGACTCACCCATTTCCGAGCTCAAAAACATTGCTGGGTTCGCTGCTGTTGTAGTTTTAAGTTCCACATCATCCTGTTCCAAGAGAGTGACCTGGTATTTAAGCATGCAGCTTGGGGACTGCCATTGCCCCCCTTTTTGCTCCAAGACAGAAATTACCATATGCGGGACATAAACCGTAATTTTCTGCCCCATGGTTAATTTCCTTGCTTATTGGATTAAGAGTACAGTTGCTGCCACAGCTTGCAAACATCCAGGCCATCTCTTGCTGACATTATCCAATTGCTTAGAAAAATACCCAATGGCCCGTTTCCAAGTTCCTAATTTTTGAGTCAACACACCCAAAGCAAGATGTTATCTCTCATGTACAAACAATTCAAAAGGCTTTGCTAAATCTGAGAGTCCTAACACAGGTGCAGACATCAAAGCCACCTTCAGATTTTTAAAAGCTGTCCAACACTCAGGTGTCCACAACAGGTAATTCTCCTGGGATCCTTTCAAAGCTGCATAATTGAGGATCCACAATCGATACCACCCGACCATACCCAAAAATGTCTGCAATTCCCGTATCGTTCTGGGTTCTGGAACTTGACAAATTGCTTCCTTTCTGCCTGCTCCCAATCTTCTTTGTCCTTGTGAAATTTCAAAGCCTAAATATGTCACAGTCTCTTTCCCAATCTGGGCCTTGCTTTTTGATACTCGGTATCCTGCTTGTCCCAAAAATTCAACAAGCTGATGGTCACCTGTAAACAGTCCTCTCGAGTCTCTGCTGCTATCAAAATGTCATCTACATACTGCAATATTATTCTTTTTTCCACACTTCCAATTCCTTTGCCAACTGATTACCAAATATTGTAGGACTGTTTTTGAACCCCTGAGGTAGCACTGTCCAGGTGAGCTGTGTCTTGCATCCAGTGGTGGGGCTTTCCATTCAAAGGCAAATCTGCCTGGATATCTTTGTCTAGAGGCATGCAGAAGAAAGCATCCTTGAGATCAAGTACAGTAAACCACTTATGTTTTTCTTTTAAGGATGTCGGCAAGGTGCATGGGTTAGCTACTACTGGGTGAATGTCTTAATCTGATTCATGGTTCTTAAATCTTGAGCTAACCTGTATTCCTTGCCATTCTGCTTTTTCACTAGCAATATCAGGGTATTATATTCTGATTCACATTCTATCAATAATGCATAATTCAAAAATTTTGTTATTAATTCTTCTAACTCCTTTCTAGCTTCCCACTTGATAGGATACTGTTTTGTCTTACCGGTTTAGTTCCAGATTTTAGAACAACCTTTACTGGTTCCGCCAATTTAGACCGACCTGGAATTCCACTAGCCCATACCAAGGATGTTACTGCATCCTCTACTTCTGCAGGAATTTCTTCCTTCGGTCTTGGTGTGTTCTGTAACATAAAAATTCTCGCTTCCACAGCTTTTGATTCAGGTATTAACAGGTGAGTCTCCCCATTTTTAAAAATTATTTTGTGCATTCAATTTACTCAATATATCTCTTCCTAACAAAGATGATGGACATTCTGGCATATACAAAAATTGATGGGTTACCCATTGCTTTCCCAATTTGAATTTCAAAGGTTGTAAAAACGGCCGATTTTCTTCCACCCTGCTCCCCCAACAACACTTATAGTTTTATGACTAAACCCCCCTTTGCATATATTTAATACCGAATATGTTACCCCTGTATCAACTAAAAATTCTACTTCATCATTCCTCAGCTTTAATGTAACCAGGTGTTCAGCTGGGGTTGACTCCCCTGGTCTCCTTCAGTCCTCATCATTCAGAGTCATCAACTTAACTGCCTGTAGCAAAAGATCCAATTCTCTCACTTTGGGCCATTCTCTTTTCCAATGTTACAGGCAGAGCAACATAATCTTAAACTCTTATTCCTTCCCTGTTTTTTCCAAAGTCAATACCATAAAATTTTACTGGATAATCCCACACTGTTTTTGCCACTCCAAATGATTTCTCAAAGCAAAAATAAATACCTCATAAGCTATTTCATCTCATTTACCTTCCCTTTTGCAAAATAACATTAATTGCAAGATGGTATTATATTGCAATATACTATTCTTTGGCCATTTCTCCCCACCTTCCAAAGTATATATTGGCCACCAATGACTGCAATATTCAATTAATTGTTTCCAAGTCAAGGGATCACCCCCCAGATCTTTCCAGTGTTTTAAAATACATCCCAAAGGTGTTCTTTGTGGGATGGGTTTCTTACTCAGAAATGTACTCATCTCCCAAAAGACTAGTGGTTGTGATTGTGCACTATTAATCACAAGCACTAGTCAGAGGGACCCCAACCCTTGTTGGAGCTCCCTCTGGGATTCCAGCCCCCTGCCAGAAATCCCAACCTTGGAGACTTCAGCCCCCCGTCAAAGACTCCCCCTTGGGCCCTGCTCCACAGGCTTTCGCCTAGCAGAGACTTACCACCCGAGCTAACTCTTAGCCCAACCCTGCGTAGCTTTCGCCACGCCTTACAAGCAGGCTTTGGTGGGACTCTAATCCACGTCCTACCTTTGGTGGGACTCTAACCCCACGTACTGCCCAGAGTGAGACTCTAACCCACGTTCTACCTAAAGTTCTGTTACGCGTTAGAAGAATGCCTTATTACCTTGTTCCAGGGGATCTTGCTCAGAATTCTTCGGTCCAGGGATCAGAGGTTCTCCCCGAGAATCCCTCGGTGCTGGCTGGAGATCCTGCGATCCCTCGGATCCGTCGAAATTCAGAAGCAGGGTTCCATCTGGGTTGCCAAAACTGTCACCGAAATCGGGAATCAGACTCCTTAACACCAATGTAGTATTAAGAAGCAGGCATTCTTTATTATGGTGCCGGATACACGGGGGATCGTTCCACCTAGCGTGCATACCGCAGGTTACATCAGCTGAAACTTATAGTGTCCAGTTACGTACATATGCATCAAATTTCCCGGAATGATCATGCATATTCATTCTATTTCCTGGAACTAATTATCATATTTGCGTGGTCATTGCGCATGCATCCTTGAGCTCCGAGGGGCTTCTGTGGGGGTCTCTGGTGGTCCTCGGTGGCCGTACAGGTGTGTCCTTTAGTTGACCCCTTCTTCTGGACGTGCGCAATCCCACCTTGCTTATGTAACTTGCTTCCCTTCTTCATGGTGCATGGTCCCTAACAATGATTTGGCACCCTTAAACACAAACCAGTTATTCTAACCACCCTCGACTCGTTGTCAAGATGGGCTGAGGCTGTACTGGGAACATAGCAGCATGTCCGTACTACTCCTTGTCCAATTGCCTTTGGGCATAGTAGCATATCCATAGCCATAGGTGTACAAACACAATATTAAAGCATTGTCTAACCTGCTCCTATCTCTATGTTGCTTAGTTACAAAAGAACAAACTAATCATTTTGGTTACATCTGGTTACACCCCTAGCCTTTTATCTTTCAAGGCCGCTAAGTTTTACAATTAAAGTTAATTACTTTAATATTTGATTATTCAAAGACTATTTTGTAAGTTGTGATTAGATATAAATGTAGAGAAACAAATTAGCCATAGATTAATTACATGATTGGTGCAAATTACAGGGCTGAGAATGGGATCCAGATTGGGAAAAAGGTCAGAACTCCCCAAGGGTTTTGGATCCAAAACTGAATTCATGACTCAGCTCTTCTCATTAAGTCACATGGCAAATCAAAGGCCACAAACCTTTGGATTACTGTTTTTTCAGCTCTACAGACATTCAAAATTAAATTATTCTGCAGTGTTTTAATGCTCCATGCCACAGTGGTTGCATTTAAACATCTTGAAAGGATGGTGTTCACAGAGAAGAAACATTATCCCTGGTCCTCATCACGGGTACAACAAAATCTTCTTATCTCTGGCTGGAAGTCAGTATCTCTTTCTTACTTCACTGGTAAGCAAGTGCCACCTGAGTAAGACCATGGCTGCAAACAGCTACTAGCGCTAGTATGTTCTGATTTACAGGCATACAGAGACCACAGTCTAGTCCAGAGTTCTCTAAATCAATGATCAGGAACTTGCTCTTCCTCATAGCAGCACTGTTTTTGCTGCAGGCACATCTCCTGATGGCCCTCTAAAGAACTGTATCTTAAGTACACAGATAAGCTCCTTCTAGCCTTACTTGAGTTGCTCAGACTCCTAATTCATTTAATTGACATGATTTGCATGACACAAAGAAATCGTAATCTCTGCAATCCCTTTTGATCACTCAAATGTGCCTAAGAAATGCCAAGGATTAGATTCCTTCTCAGTCTTCCTGATTATAAGCGTTAATGCTAACACAGAAACTCTATTCCCACAGCGCTGTAGCAGAAATAAAATGTTTTTAAATGAACTTATCATTAGCTCCCACCAGATACTTACTCATAAAACAGGCCCTGATTCAAGAACATCTTTGAAGCTGACTCTTCAAAAGATGCAGCACATGAAGATCCAGAGCATTTCCTAGTCCAAGTAGAACTACAAAATTTGAATCACAAATTACTTCCTGTGCTGGTTTTGGCTGGGATAGAGTTAATTTTCTTCATAGAAGCTAATATGGGGTTATGTCTTCTGCTGTCTTGTCTTGTGCTGAAAACAGTGTTGATAGCACAGGGATGTTTTTGTTATTGCTGAGCAGTGCTTACACAGAGTCAAGGCCTTTTCTGCTCCTCACCCCACCCCACCAGTGAGGAGGCTGGGGGTGCACAAGAAGTTGGGAGGGGACACAGCTGGGACAGCTGACTCCAGCTGACCAAAGGGCTATTCCATACCATATGGCATCATGCTCAGCATATAAAGCTGGGGGAAGAAGGAGGGAGGGGGGGACATTCAGAGTGATGGCGTTTGTCTTCCCAAGTAACCATTACGTGTGATGGAGCCCTGCTTTCCTGGAGATGGCTGAACACCTGCCTGCCCATGGGAAGGAGTGAATTAATTCCTTGTTTTGCTTTGCTTGCGTGCGCAGCTTTTGCTTTCCCTATTAAACTGTCTTTATCTCAACCCATGAGTTTTCTCACTTTTCCCCTTCTGATTCTCTCCCTCATCCCACTGGGGGGGAGTGAGCGAGCGGCTGCATGGTGCTTAGTTGCCAGCTGGGGTGGCACTTCCTTATAAGGGCTGTGACACTGTTTCTGTTGAAGTACATTTTACTGTTGGAACTTGCCCACGATTTGATGGAAGGCATCTATATAAACCCTCAAAACTATTGTGTGGAAGGCCTTGGAGGGAAGGCTAGAGGGAAGGTCAAAAGAATGGAGAATAAGTTTCTGGAAGTGATTACATGGGCTGATGCCTGTGACAAAGAGAGGCTTGTCCAGAGGGGCAAGCTCATAGAAAGCCTCTTTTTACAGAACTTCTCACTCACACTGTGCCTAGGACCCAGCTGCGCAGTGAGAATCAGGCTAGAACATCTTCATGAAAAAGATCATCAAAAACATTATAACAGACATCACTAGTCTGAAGTCTAGAGACTTTTTCCCGACCTCAGTCAGTTCACACATGGTGGCAGACATCAGTCCAGACATTATCAGAAGACAAGCAAGAGGCCTTGAAGCAACATACATTTTCTGTGTTCCCTGCCATCTATGCTGTATACCTCTGTATAGTGTTTAGTTCATAGCTATTGCCTTTGGAGGTACTGGTGACCAGTCATCTCCTCACACTGCTTTTGTAACGACTCAAAGTCATGTTCAACAGTCATTTATAGTTGTTTGCCACATTCTTGCAGATTGGCTCACACTGGGCTCAGAGCATTAGTACTTTGATTCAGATAACTCAAATAAAAAGCTAATAAGTTTCTGTTTCATGCTAAAATAGCATAGTCTAAACCCAAAGGAACAAACAATTCAGGAAAATAACTAGAGATGCACCATACCAGTGGTAACTCGTAACTCACACCAGCATGGAGAGCAGGCAGCCCCTAGGGCAAATCTCTGTGCAAAAGTGGAATGGTGGCAGGAGAAGAAAGCTGATCTCACCACAGAAAGTCACACAGACATTCAAAGCTACTTTTTTCCACCAATGTCAATACTCAATTGAGGAATAAATTAGGCTATAGCTTTTTTTCAGAAAACTGAAAAAGCAATGATTGTCTTTGACTTAATGGTACACTGAAGCCATATCAATGAAGTGTGATGTAGTTTATAAATTTGAGCGAATGCACACTATAGTATCCCAGGGGGACTGGGCTGAATGTTTTTTCTTTCCATGTATTTTATGGTCTCTGCCATCTTCATAGAGAATTTTGTTTTTTCAGCTATTGCTAATGAAAAGCCAGAATTCTGTTTTTCATGAAGTTCCTTTTGACTACAGGAAGTTTTCTGCTGCAATGTCATTTTTCATCTCATGTTGGATTTGGAAGGTAATATCTTGAAATCTCCACTGGAAACCCCAGGTGACATAATTCCCACACTCCAGCCCATGCACCCGTCGCGCACCCACCAACACAATGTGTTTGGCTCACCGGTGACTCTGCCCAGGAGGAAGAGCATCTTTCACAGAAGCAGCAGCACTTCCAGGTGGCTGAAGGATTGCTGTGCTGAGGAAAGTGTGGGGATGTTTGTGAGAGAAGCCGCAAGGAAAGGAAGATCAATTAAAATGTGAAACCAGAAGATAGAAGAGGAAGGGAAAGAAGGAAAGATTGATCCCTCCACTTTGTCACCTGACCTGTAGTGTGACAACACTGGTGACATTGGATCTTTTCTGCCATCATAGCGTGGGATAACATCTTTCCTTCATGGTGCAACTTTGGGTGGGCCAGGTGACTGAGCATCAGGGAGTTAGGTCCCTTGAGGCCCTAGCCACACCTGCCTGGAGACTGTACCTTAATGTGGATGATCTTCAGACCAAAAGCATGGTAGCAAAGGACACTCCATTGGAAAAGGGCTGGACCATTAGAGTGATAGTTGAAGGATTCTTCAATTAATTACAAAGCTACATGGGCAGCTAAGTACCACAGCTTTTTAAGTAATGAAGCATTTCCCTGTACTTAGCTACTGTGGGCATACCAAACATTTACCAGCTGATACGAGATCAAAGCTGCAGCAAGCAGCTGATCCCTATGTAGCATCTCTACAGCTTCAGTTTTGACATTTGCAGTTTTTAGATAGCAACCAGCCAAGTGTGAATGGCTCCTGCCTCAAAGATTACAGCCAGTCACGCAGATCACCAGCAAGCATGTTTTAAGCAATGACTACTTCCTTGTTTGATCCATTTATTCTCAGTGAGACAGAAATCAGAAAAGATGGTGTTTGCATGGCGCAGATTCAGCCTATCTGTCACAGCAGCTTGGCAGAGTGGTGGCTTGCTCATGTCAAGCCTTCCCTCAGGCTGAGAGGCTGGTTTGGCAGCAACAGTCAGACAAAGCCACACTCAGTGGGGAGCTGATTAATAACCTACTTTGCTGAAAATGGCAGCTCTGCTGCAAAACCTCACGTCCACATATAATCCCACCCTACAGAAAGAAACTTAATTTAGGAGAGCCAGTCTCTTCCACTCATCCGTGCCTTTAGCCCCCTAGGGCTCAGCTGCTCTCTGAGACTTGCTGGCAAAGTAGAGAGGCACAAATAGTCTGCGCTTTTGAAAAGTATCCAGGGGTAAAGAGGGACTGAATACATTTGGGTTCATCAAGTCTCTTGTTTGCCTGCAAACTACCCGTAGAAACTAACCAGATAAACTACTTCCAAAGGAAAGCAACCAGTTTCATTTCCCTGTTCTGTACCTAGAGAATCCAGCCTCACCTTGTTCCCTGCTACGTGCAATGCACCTGCGTGCCTGTAGAAATAGCTGCTCCCCTACAGACACATCTACACATCTGTGGACACACCAGCATGCTTGTAGATATTAATTCCAAGTGTTTGAGTTTAATAAATGACATGACTTTATCTCCTAAACACAATCCTCACTGAGGATGTAGCTCCCAGCATAGCACAAAGGAGGGAACAAGTGCTGCTGGTGAGGGAGAATGCAGAACTCAGAAAATCAGTGCAGAACTACACCCTGCAAGTGGCTGACTGTGTCACCCCAGTCGTGCTGTCAGCTTAGTCTTGATACACAGCCCATCAGATTCAGCAAGTTTAAAGGTTTCTCTCTGTGTGAGAACAGTGGATGAGTAATTTTACAAAGCACAGAATAACAGAGAATTTGCAAAATTTCCCAAGTAAAACCAGAAAGCTTACCCTCAACAGCTTTTTTTATACACACTGCTAACTTGAAAGTTCTTCCAAAGTATTGTCTTTCATTTAGAAACTCTCCCCTTGCTTTCCGTTGTGGCAACAGGAGCTCTGTTCCTGTGTTGCACAGACAGGAGAGACCTGCATTACCAAATACAGTAAACAAAAGCTTTTCAGCTTATACCTTTTTAATTCTGCTTTTAACAGTGCTCTGATTTTTGGGTCATTTGCTGCGTTAAAGCTACACTAGGGCAGTCGTTAAGGACAACCCAGTCTCAAAACTTCATGCCACTTTACTGCACTAAATTAGTAATACACTTGCTAGAAGTCACCATGAGTCAGATGAGTCACTTTAAATACAATGCTTTATAATAAAGCCTAATTTACTGGTACTTACAGTTCTGGTTTGCTGATGTTTTCTCAGGTACAATGGAATAACTGGTGTTTCCAAAATTAAAAGTTTAACAAAAAAAAAGTTTGAATCACAGCTGGTCTTTCTACATACCGTATATTCAACATTGACTTTTTAAACTAAGTTCCCAGAAAGACTCAGTTTGAGTCTTGAAAATGTTATATTACTTTCTTGGAATTAAAAAGAAAACATCTGTACCTGTGGTTTAATCTTAAGTACTAGCATCCAGCTCTGAATACTGGTCAGTCAAACTAAGATAGCATTCCTGTGCCATCAAGGTCTTGTGGAGAGCAAGCTGATGTGCGCATTACACCACCAACCTCCAAGTTCACCACTCAACAAAGGATGGTTTGGGCTAAGTTTCACACAACCCAGTCATAGCTTGTTGGGGTAGCTATTTGTTAATTCCCAAAGGAAGTCATAACATAGCCTTCCAGCAACATCAAGTACACAAGCCATGGCATGCCCTGGAAAGCCATTTCATTGAGTCCCTTTTATATGAACTGAGATAATCCAGCTCGTTTCAATGAAAAAGTCTTTAAGTTCACACTGCAAGCATTAAGAAATAGGAGGTACACTTCCACTGACATGTACTGCCACAAGCCTCCCAATAAGTATATAGCAACTTTTATCTAACATAGCTTGTTAATAGAGCATGAGAGAGAAATATATTATTATTGCTTCTGCTTCTGCACTGCTTGGAAGTGCCTTGGCAGCTCCAAGGCTCATGAGGTTCACTGCCCACATCATGATTGTTCCTCTAACACTTCAAGAGGGACTACAGACTTGTACATTTTTCCTTTCTTTCATTTCTATCTGAAGCAGGAGTAACAGCTGAGACTCTATAAGTATTTTCAGCTTTAGTATTGGGGTAACGTTTACCAATCATCTAAGCAGGGTAGAATACCAGCATGTTTAGTCAAGCACAGATCTCCTAGGAACTTAAAAATGGCTACGCTTATACCCACAATGTTCACATCCAGAGAAAAAAAAAATGAGTGTTCAGCAATATACTGCCAATTTTTAGGATGGATTACCTTAAGAATGGCCTCTTCTGTGAGTGATGCACATCATATCACTGCAGAAATTGTTATCCTCTTCCCCACATACATCAGCTCCACTCACATCTGTCCCAGGCAGCCAGAGAGTAACACAGAAGTGAAACTTACCTGCTTATTTAGGGGGTTGTTTACTAAAATAAGGAATCCACTCAAATTTTTGCTTTATTACCAGAAGCATGGGAAAAAAATCTCGACATCAAAACAAAAAATAGAAGACAGAAAGAGAAGTGGGATTTTTATTAAGAGCAACAATGGAAAATGTTGTTACAGGCTGAAAACTGATGAAGCTCTAAAAAGTTCAGACAAATCTGTGTAGTTTACAGGACAAAAAATAAAGTTGATAAAAATTTTCTAGTTAATTCCTCATTGTGTATCAACTAAGATACAATGCTATCAAAGCTGGGAAAAAAAGGAAAAAATGAAGTATATAGAAAGATAATAAAAAAAGCAATGCCACATAGCTTGACAGGTTTCAATCTGGTTTTCTAAATAAATTCAGTTTGTGTAATCATACCTCCTGCATGGCTTTAGCTGACCCTCTCTTTGCTCTTTTCTGCAGTGATTGACCATTTTCAAGTTAATTTGAAAGAGTGAGAGAGAGATTTCCAAAATTATTGACTTCACATTAATTCTGTGAAAAACAGTACCTGGATGGAAAAGAAAAACCCAGATCTGTGGTTCAGGGTGGAAAAGGGAGAAAAACAAGCAGTGGCACACACTTGTCAGTAGCTGATGACCACTCAACAAATAAGTATTATCTGGCTCATCAGCACACCTATCCCCACACTACCTGCAGCAAGCACTGGCTTTCCCTGGGGGAGAGATCACAGCTGTGATGGGAGCCAGGCACTGGAAGAGAAAGTGCAAGTAAAATGAGGCATACCTTTAAGAAACTAGGCTCTGTTATTTTCTTCCTTATAAAAAGAAAATCAGAGACAAAAATTCTTTTTCGTTGTGGAAAACAGCAGCTTTTCACTTAAAAAAATTATTGACATGGTCATTTTTACAGCAAATTCTACCAGAGACAACAGCTAATGAATGGTTATTGTTCTTAGGATAACACAAAAAAGAGAAGCAACAGTATTCATCTCAAAGAAGAATATTACTTCTAACTGTGCATGTCTACAGTTCAAGGTCTGATTATATCAATTATATTAGTGTGCATTAAACAGCAATCAAATGAAATGTCAACATCTGCTTAGAGGCAGAGGTTGTCATTAAAGTTTTTTTACAAATACCTTGGAAGTAATTAATAGTTTTGTTGCATTCACAGTGTCTTTCTAGGTGGTACCAGCAACACAAGTGTACCTGGAAGAATGGCAGAAAATGTAATCGCATTCACAGTGCAATCTTGCCATTTCTTGTTTTGTTGTTTTAGCATATGTACTCAATTTTCACAGGTTTGTTCTGTTTGGCTTTTAATTGGTCTTTTAGCCCTCAGTGTTAAAATGTAGGAAAGAACTATTTTGGCCAAAGAAAGAAGTTTAGGATTGCATTAAACATCTTAGTAGTAGCAGGAGCCTATTACTCTAGTGACTAATGTTTAACTTTTTTCTCTAGATCGCAGTGCAATTCACAGTTGAAGATAAGTTTTCCATAGAAAGAACACTGTTTGCTGTATAACTGTATTTTTTGCCAAAGACTTTACACCTCCACTTTTTAAAATACCTATGTCACAATATTTGCTCTAAAAAAAGACACATCTATGATGCATATTGCAGATATGCTTTCATACAGTAAGCGATAAGATCTGAAGCTCACTGGCCTTATCACACTTTCCACTTCCACAGGAACTGTACAGATTTGCTGCTTCATTCTCCCAGATGGATGGTTTTTTTCTTTCTGGTTTAACTAATTTCACTTCATGAAAGCAGTGTTTTGATTAACTGTGCAAAATCTAACTAGGTCAGAATGTACTGAATCTCAGAAAATAGTATTTTGTTTGACCTAATGACTCTGTTCTTGTGTGTTGGAAAAATAAGACTGTAAACATCTGCAACATTTTTGTTTATGGCTTTTAAAAGTCAGATGAGCACTTGAGTTTCCTAAGACTGCCCGACTGACACAAAACCACTACCCCTCACACCTCTCATAGAAGTGAACTCTTTGACTTCTAGAATGACAAATGGTATTTGAACATGAAACAAGTAGGATAAAATATCTTAACTTGTTCTATTTTAATTGTACCTTTTCTTTCTTTGCCCTAGGTGATGCCGTCCTTAGCTCCACAAGAAGAAAACCCAAGCAGACAGCCTTTACTAGCTCCCTGGTAATTCTGATCCTTGGATTCACAATTTTCATTTTAGACTTGATTATAGCTGAGACATCTAGCTGAAGTGTATGATAAAATGAAAATGCAGTAGGCAATCTGTCTTCTGTGAGTTTTTTGCCTTAGAAATATGCTCTTCTTTTTAATGGACTCTGCCTAAGCAAATTCTGTAACTAAACAGTACTACATGAATCTAGAACTTCACACTGCAATATTCTTGTTAAAATTTGCTTTCAGAAAATATTGACACATTTAAGCTTAAAAAAGTATACATTTTCCCAGTATTTCCACAGCAATGCTCGAGTATGCCAGTATTCTCAGAAGCAGAACACAGAAGATTCATGGTCATAGATGGATCAAAAAAACCAGTCTTGAATATACATAGAAAGTGCTTCCTAGTATTTGTTCAGCTTTAAAATTCTATTACTTAAATGAAATACTGCCAGGAAATTTCCCATTTATTAGTAATATTCCAAGACATTACCTGTGAACATACAGTTGTACATTTCTACATTAAAGTAGTCCTTCATATGAAAACTGTAACCACTAGCCATAAAAGTCAGTTTGATTTGAATTTTAAGCTGGACCCTTTTTTTCATATGCAACATAACCTGTAAGGAAAACAGCATAATTTCGCTCTGTGGAACTCCGAGAAGTAAAGAAGAGTCCGTATTGGTTTATTCCTTTCTATTTTTAGCTAAGCACAGCTCAAAACACCTGGACTATCAAACCATCTTCTTGCTAAAACCAGTGGCTAAAGCAGACTATTTGAACGCCGTTTCTAAATACCTGCACAGGTGTCCAACTTTAGAGAACTTTCTAAACTGGCCGACAAATATGTCCCAAGAACCCATGACTAAAAATTAATTTTGAAATAAAAATAAATTGCAAATATAATCCAACTCCTTAACAGTGACTGTAACGAATCATTGGAACACAAGGGAAGTCGTTCATTAGCCATCAGCTTTAAATTGGATGTCCTTCTGAAAGATATGCTATAACTTAGCCACAAATTATTGAAGCTGATAGTTCTCAATTACATAGCACAGCAAATAATAACCTTCTCTGCAGGAATTACTGAGTAAAATTTGATGACTTACATTATGCAAGCATTCAGAAAAGATTGATCATAGTACTTTCAAAATTTGCATTTTAGGACTGTATTTTCTGACTATATCATCAGATCAGGGTTTGGCCCATAGGGAGCTGAACTGCTGAATCAGAAGTTACTACCATTTTTACATTGTGTTGTTATTATAGTCACACTTTCATGCTTAATTAGATTGCTTGGAGTATACTTTTCATTCTGAAAAGGTTACATGCCCAACTTTTACATGTTTAGCCTTCTTTTACAAAGGATATCCTTAAAGCCTAGCATTAATCTGATAGTACTGTAATAATACACTGCCTTTAAGCAGGGAAAAACACTAACCACAGTATTGTAGATGGCATTCAACTATATAGCTTATAAAGCAACTTGTGTTATTTGCTTTAAATGCCTTTTTTTGTTTATGTCAAATGATATACACTTACTTTCATGCTTGCATAAGGCTAGTGATTCTTGAGAACTCTGCCACTTTAATCCTTGTCTATCTTCCCTTAACATTTATTCATAAATGATGATTTTATTTTCTACAGTCTTTTAGGATTTTCTATGAAATATTCCCACTGACTGTAACCAATGTTCTGTCTGATCCCGGCTCGGTATGTCTTCAAACTTGTTTGGCTATACAAAATTTTGTTTCCACCTACTGGCACAAGTTCTTAAGAAGCATAAATCTCTGCCGGTTTATTTGTAATTTTCAGAATAATTTATTACGTCCTCACATTTAGACCAACTATCTGTCTTTGATGTATTACTACCTTCTAGCCTAGTGTCCTAAGAAAATCAGGCTTATGCAATCACTCTGTCTGTTTGCCAGTCCTCCCCAACAGCTTTTTAATCTGGTGGGCAATTCAATTCAAATTCAACAGAGAGAGGTAGAGTCTCCATGACATTATGTTCTCTGGAGTTTTGTGAAGACTGGTGATCTGGATGAAGGAAAGGGACCCTTTGAGGTACTGAAGAAGCAATGAAGTTGGGGATGCAGAGAGAACAAAGGAGAGCTGCGACAGAGAATTTGGAGATGATGTGGAGAGAGCTGCCATTGTTGCAAGGGGAAAATCAGGGGGCAAAAAGCAAAAATCTGGGAAAACTGATAGTTCATTTCATTGCTAAACTTTATGATTTCCAATAATTTCATTTACATATTACCACAATACTACTAATGAGAGAAGTCCCTAAATCATCCCTAGGGAACCTCTATTTCACCATTTAAAATAATTCTCTTCTATTCAGTTCTAGCTGATACATTTAAATACAAAGGTTAATTTTTCACAAGTGGAAAAGTGGTGATATTAACTCTGGTTCTGCCACTTGGTAACCATTATTCCCCTCTTAGGTCTACACTCAGGAGTCTCAGTCCTTTCCCAACATAAAGAAGTGACCGGAAAAGTGATGGTCATGTCTCCTTTCAACAGCCTTCCTCAGCATCTGCCAGTTATTCTTCAAGCTGATGTGGATGTGCTGTATGTTGCAGATCTGAGAGCCGTGTATTTACACCTTGCTTTCAGAGGAGAAGTATCTCAGAAATAAAATTTATAAGAAAAGTGCAGAAGCTTTAACACTGAGCAATGGTGAATGTATTTACTAATGACACAGAGTACTAAGAGGTCATACGAGGAGGAAGCAGTGTGTGTCCATAGAGCTCATTAAATGATACACACCAAAAAATAGTTTTTAGACCCAGAAAATATGAAAAGCTATAAGCTGAAGATCAAACAAAGCTTCTCACATTGTTTTCTGCCAGAATGCTGCTATAACATATTACATAATAATTATTTTGTAGGTAAATAGGTCTGTGAGGAACAAAAGGCTTCATGGACAGACTTACCTTCCATGAAGACTGAGCAGTGGCTATGACCCAAACCCACCTGTAGTGTTGCAAGCTCTCTTGGAGTCCTCAGTAGACAACAGACACACAAGTGAATAACGCTGCAGCCTTCAGCTCAGACAGCGCTGTGCTCAGAGTAGATGTTTTGTGCTCCCAAGGCTGAGGCCAATGACTTCTTGTATTGTCAATGCTGGCTGCCTCAGCCACTTGGCAGATCTGCTCAATAAGTCTAGAAAAAAGGTATTACCAGCTCAGCCAGTATGTTGATTTCTGATTTATAGCATTACTTTCTGAGCAGTTTGAGGAGAAAAACTAAAGCTGAAGAGCTTAATTTATATGCATGGCAAATACACAGTAGCATTTCAGGTGCATCTCCCTCTTTGTGGGTTGTTCTTTTTGTTGATGTTTGGTGCTGATTTTTTGTTTGTTCAGGGGTTTTTGTTGGTTTTTTTGGTAGGCAGTAATGGAAGCCAAAGTCTTACTGACCTAATCTTTTTAGCCTTTCCTTCTTATCCTGCCTGGCTCCTTTACCAAGACAGCTGTAAATATTTCCTTTTTGCCCTGGTAGTTGCTCCTGGTGGTAGTGCATTTCTGACTGAAGTGCTGGGATAGCATCAGTGCAACACTTCAGAACAAGAAAACAGGCAGATTGTGAAGAAGACTCACAGTGTTTTAGAAACCTTTAGATTAGTGATACAATGGGAAAGGTTTATCATAGCACGTTCAGGTGTGCATCAGTGCAGAAGAACATGACAACCTACTGGATGATTTCTCTATTTTACCAGGTCTCAGAAACTATGCTATGCAGAAAGCAATAAATACAACAGTATACTGCGCAAATAAAGAGATCTTGCCCTTGCAGTGATGTGTGCTGAGGCCTAGTCCCTCTGCTTAGAAAAACTGATGCTCTTAAACATACAGCCTGGGGGGGGGGGGGGGGGGGGGAACCAAACACAAGTCTGCATGTCGGGAAGGCAGAAGACTGAATTTTGCTCTCATCATACTGTGAAAGTAGCTTACTGTTTCAGGACACTGAAGCTGGAGATGGGACTTGATTTAATGCCCGAGATCCAAGAAATTTCCTGAAGGCAAGAAAGAGTTGTTGTTTGCAAGAAAGGATATGCATCACGACAAGCAGCTTCCCTCCCGGTCATGGTGGGGGCTGGCATACTGCAGACGGTCCACCGCTGCTGTCAGGGACAGGGGGACCCTCCAGAGCCTTAGCATCAGCTGGAGCTGGGAGGAGCCGGGCTAGAGAGGGGAGCGAGTGAGACTGATGGAACCAGGCTGCCCTCTAAGCAGTCCTATGCCTTACAAAAGAGGGACAGTTAGCAATTTTATGAGGTCACCCAAAGACTCATACTGACGTCTTCAAACTTGGGTACCTGAAGTCATGGTTTCTAAGCACAGAGAGACAGTGTGCACCTCCAGCAGAGAAGTGAGCTGCTTGTCACTTCAGAAAATAGACTCACTCTGCCTACATCAAGGAGGCACTTTTAGGTGCTTAATGTCTAGCTTGAGGGGATCTCAAGCTGTCATGCACCTAAATGCCACAAAAAGGAATAGATTTTTACCTCTCTGGGCACCTTTGGAAGCTCCAGCATCACATGTGTAAATGAGAATAGCTCTTCTAGTTGTACCGGTAGCAGAGGAGTCTGAATTTCTTCTCAGTTCCAGTAGGAATTGTTTAAAACCATATTTGAGAGAAATGCACTTCAGTTACTTAGTCCAGCAAAATATCAGCTCAGTGTCTGGGGCTAGCTTTCCCGCTGTCTGAATTAGACGAAGGCAGAACAGGGAAATTATCCAGCCTAGCCTAACATAGCATTTAATCCTGAAAGGTCCTGAGCACCTCAGCTGTCAGTTGAGCAAACCTTGGAAACAGAATCTGGTTTATTTCACTTGCAAGAGTGATTTCTGTGATTCTCTGCTGCATTCAGAGTAAGCATCTGCTTTTAAACTGCAGGCCATTACATTATTATGAATGAAAGAACCTTAATTGCACTAAGGTTCCAATTGCATAATTCCAAAAGCACAGTTACAGCAGAAGCATTGAGGTTTGCTTTGAGTAAGCTGCAGCACTCCCTTCAGCAAAGGAAACACTTTAATTTTTAACATAAAGGTTGTTCTTCTATTTATATTATAAACCAAAGGCACTTACTATAATACAGAGAAGCAGGTTCGTTACACAAACCACTCTGACATGAATCAACTCCCAGCCTTTGCAAATTATGCTTATTTTATCAAGTAAAATTGTATCATCTTACACCACAGTAGAATCTGACACACACACACATACACATTACAAATTTACAACAGAAACCAGGGCTCCTCTCAGCAGTGGGTATAAATGAATCTTTAAGGCCACAGCAGGCATTTTCCTGGTACTGTGAGGGAAAAGCGGGTGCTAACTACATCAAAAGTTAGCATACCTGCAACCAAAGCACCAGTCAGGGAGAAAAAGCACAAACATATTTTCACTTTGAGCTTGTGAAAAATGGCTTTACCTGCCCTGAAGGGAACGGGATAATGCTGCTTACACCAGCTGAGCAGCTCTGTCTCTATCACCAGGCTTCAAGCAGGAGAAGCTGAATGGTCATTTCCCTCTGCTCTCCCCTATGCTTACTTGGCTCCCTGCTGGTTTGCGCATTTAAAGAGAGGTCCTTTCTCCTGTTTGTTTTGCTGGAAGGCACAGTTGGCTTTTTTCTTGTCCTCAGGCTGCGAAGCAGCACTCAAAAGCTGACTAGCCAACTTTTTCCCTGCACGGCAAATCAATGTTATAGACTGCCTGCTAATAATTGAAAATCCAAGTGGTACAAATAACAGATGCTATGTTTGTGGCTCTGCAAGAGGCTAAGACAGGCTTCACCTTGCCCATCTAATCCTCACCTTCCCCATAGAGTTAAACTAGCTGTGCCTGAGCTGGGGCATATCAACCCTACCCTCTGCTCAGGGTGCCTTTTTCCAAGTCACCCCTCCCTCTGACCAGAGCGCAGAGCAGAAATCACTTAGTTCCTGCCCAGAGGCACGTACGTGAGGCTGAAATACTGTACAAGCCTGAGTAACACTGGCAGGTCTGAACTCTTTGGCCAGAAGTTAATCTAAATCAGTCTCTGGGAGTGCTCATGAGTAATTTCAGTGACAACCTCCTCCCAAAGGCATTTGTTAGTTATATGTACTTTTTGCTGGCCTCCAGCACAAGCTAACTGTTAGAAGTAATTCCCCTTCGCCTCTCTATCCCTACCTCTAACCAGAACTGAAGGTATTTTTTATTTATTTTTAGGCATTCATCAAATGCCTGTTTCTTCCTATTTCCCTCCTGAAATCTATCCAAAAGTTTAGGGCTCACCCACAAGCAGCATGGATTGCACCCATTCAAATGATGCCCTTGCTCTACAAAGGATTCAGCTGTCTTTGGAGAAACAGCTGGTCATCTTGCAGCTCCTCAGACGTATTGCCAAAGCTGTTTTTCTCAAATACAGACATACACAGAGCCTCACCCCATTTTTCTCCCTTTGGTGGCAGGAACAGCAGTGAGCATCCATGTGGGACTCTGGCAAGGACCCAGACCATGCTGTTATCACCTGGCAGTTCAACATCCACCTGTTTTGTCAGTGCTTACATGTGGCCAAGCACAAATATTTTCAAGTTTGGCATCTTTTTTATTATTCTATTCCTAACTACCCTGTGGCTCAGTTTCTGCCTGCTTACACCCTTTACACTCTCTTCAAGACATTGAGGTGACTTAGCTTTGGTGTCAAGCAGATTTTGGCAGCTTTGGTGTCTGTAGATCTGTGAGCAGATCTTTACCTTTTATGACTCAGGGTAACCTTACCACAACTGACAGTGTTATCGTGGATTTGCAGGAAAACAGCATCTAGTCTTCTTTCTCCAAAGAGGCCACGGTTCTGCTTCTTTAAATGTTAATTGCTGCTCCATTATTTATGGTTAAAAATAACAGAACAATAAAGTTTACCTATCTTAATTAAGCCTGTTATCTTATAAACTATCATCACGTTATAAGCTGAATCACAGCTTCCCACTCTTGCAACCGTTATTCAGACTGAGTAGCCCCATGACTATTTCAGTCTCAAGACAACAACAAATATGGGCAGACACCCCACTGCAACCATAAGTGAGAGTATTTTGGGTAACAAAAGGCTTGTGGACTGTCAAATGAAAGCTGGAAAATAGCCTCAAAAATCAGCCTAGATTCTGGGAGACAGAAGTTACTTTGCCTAAAGCTATAATAAAGTTTTGCATAATATATTGGTTAATCTCTTTAGAGAGTTTAAAAAAAAAAAAAAACACTAAAAAACTATCCAGAATATGAAGCATCACCTGTTATTTCTGGTGAGTTACCTTGGAGTGCAGTGCCTCAGGATGATCTGATAGCTGAGCATACAAGTCACAGCACATGGGTTGGCTTCAGCTGGTTTAGAAACTAAGAATCATGACATTGAAGAAGCCATTTGTGTTCTTTGTTTGTGACTAATGTGACCCAATCTATCCCATAATGATAGGTTGGTCTCCGCATCACACAGAAACAAGATTTTAAAATGCATTTAAATCCTCATTATTCTGAGTTCACAGTATGATTCAGTGAATGAATTAGGAACCCTGGGGATAGATGCATAAGAGGGAATAATCTTTCCTAGACTGTGCAGTGTCTTAAACTAGCAGTGAAAGGAAATGATTGACTGTGGGTAAGATCAACTAAGGAGTTGTGAAGGCATAAGACTGATCTGAAAATTTCTGTGAAAAAGATCTGCTTTCTTTAAGCACATACTGCAAAAGAAAAAGAATTTTTCTGCAAAAGGAATTGTTAGAGGTCATAGAGCTTTCAAGGCTAAAAAGGTAGTTACCCATTAAAAGCCAATAGTGGCTTCCCCTCATACAGGGAAAAAGTTTCAGCCAGTTCTATTTAAGGATAGCCCTGGCACAAAGAGGAATATGCTCCACACCACGTATATCTACAGAATGACGTGATTGCTGATGTTTGTCCTTCTCTGTGGTTTTGTTCGTAAGTAGTGCAGAGTCATGGCCCTGATTCTCCTCCCCTTCGTTCCTCATCCCCTGATGGGGAGACTGAGGTTCTTCTGTCTGGATTTTGTTGTCTGCGTAGAGAGGGGGAGACACATTTCATCCCTTTGGGTTTTTATAGACAGGAAATAATCAGAGCGGTAATAATGTAGTAGGGAGCATACTAGTCTGGTTCACTAGATGGCAATCAGGAGTAGTTTTGCTTTGAGCTAAGCAAAATGTTTTGGCATTTGCTATGGTTTCAGACTATTATGCCATAATGTAAACCCAGTCAGACCCACAGAAGCTCAGGGTTTGAGTTCTCTAGCCTTCCATTTAAGAGTTTGCATAACTTCTGCGTAACAGAATTAAACAGCATTTTTGCACAAACAAGAGAACTGAGAAAATGTTTTAAGGAAAAAAAAAGTTAGTTGTGTTAGTTTTAGTGTTAGTTCTAAACTAAAGTGTTAGTTTTAAACTAAAACTTGATTTAGTTTAAAAATAGGGCTTTTCCTGAGAGGTGACAGCTGGAGCTGGTGCAACTCTGTGAGCCTCTCCCAGGTGGTATAGTACTTCACCAGAGTGGCTGACTCTATTGATTTGACTGAAACATATGGGTATAAAGCCACAGATCAAACTGTGTGTTTGATGACCACTGCAGAAGACCTTCAGAATTTGGGGCTGTAACACTTTGGGCAGATACTGATGATCTTATAACCTATATGTAAATCAGAAGAGGCTGTCTAGGCAACATTGCTCTAATGAAAAATCACAACCTCAACAGGGTTCAAGGCTCTGAAACATCTCTGCTTTCTCCTTCATGTCTTTTCAATGTTAATTGGCTCAAAGTTATTTTGGTAAGTATGTGTTGGTTAATACAAAAATTATTCTACAAGAAAATCCTAAATGCTTTCCAAAATTTAAAGGCAGCTTGCACTACATCAAACCCGGAATATTGAAGTACTAATCAAAGTTATCCACCCTTTTCTGAGTTCCAAAAGCAGACCAGAGTTACTAAGAATGTATTTTCTATTGTGATTTACTAACACATCTCTTCCTTCCCTCTCTTGTGTCAGCTTTCCACTGAAATACACAATTAATTATATTGAACTAATCCTGATCTGAAGCCATATAAATGAAAGAGCCAGGCCCTTAAGTCTTTAGCCTGTAATATTAATTTACCATGAGAAAAACTGATAAGTCAAAACTGAGCTGTGATTTTAAAATATAGCATCATAAGCATAAATTCACCCAGAATGCTGTTTCCAGGCCAAATCAGGAGCAGCTTCATAAGTAATCACAGCCCTGACAAAACATTATTCATTCTGTGTATGGCATACCGGTTCTATGAAACACCCAGATTCTGGTTTCCCTTGCCCTCTGCCATGTGTTATTATCTGAATAGACTTTTCCATGATACAAAGTCCTCCAAGATACAACTGAACTCAGAAATCACCATATCCAAAGTAAAGTAACAGAGGACCAGTCTCTAAATATGCATCATATAGAGTATAAAAATATTATGTTCTTCTATAGAATGATGAATTTAGCAACGCAGCACTTTAATCAGATTCACAACCAAAGCCTGTGCCTCCAGCACAGCACAGCCTGTGCTTCCAGCTTCAATTGTGTCTTTTTGTAGACAATTTTTCAGGAAGTCAACTGTGGTTTTCTTGACTGAGGACTGCAGATGCTGTCCCAGAAATTCTTAGGAGTCCAAGAGTTTTCACTAGACATAAAAGAGGGGAAGAATGTCTGATCGAAGACCCATTACAGTTTGGATTCTGCTTTCATGTGTTCTGAAAAAAAACCTTCTGATCTCATCTTGAGAGATGCTATGGAGCCACAGATGTCAATGCACTTCCCAGATTCATAAGCAAAGTATCACAGTTACTTCCAATTCAATCCAATAACTGAAGACAATGGAAGCAGAAATGAGTCTTTATCTCCTTGGTCATTTGGACTGGGTGGGGGAGTGGTCACAGCATCTAACTCAAATTTTCCCATGCAGTGTGAAATTTGGTTTGTTTCACTTCACACAAAGATAGGTTACATCATTTGTGCAAACAAGGAGAAATAGTTTTGATCCCAGACAGCATATAAACTGTGTCACAAAAGAATTTGGGTCAGGACTCAAGGAACTAGCAGCCCACATGAACAATCCACTTAGAAAATTAGTCCCTTTCCAGAGTCACAGTGCTTCTCCTACATGTTACAGAGCCAGGACATGTTCTGTATCATGCTCAGCAAGCTTTCTTAGACATTTATTGAGGCTTGGACATTGATTTCTAAGGACAGGAGGCATCAGATATCTCTTCCAATATTAGTTTCCAAGTTATTTAAGGCAACATTATAAAGAAACTATTTCCTTTGATGGAAACACATCAATCTCATTGAAACTGATGGAAATTACATGCCTGCAATGATGACAGAATAAATAGAGCCCCTGTTTCAAGTGCCATATGCATAGCTAAAAAGTGTCTTTATTCCTTCTAAGTCTAAAGGAAGCACTTGACTTTGAAGAACTGTAATTCTAATCAAAACAAACATATTAAGCTAACTTTTAAAATCCAAACCACAGAAATCTTTTCAACTAGAACAATATTACAGGCATGAATTCCCAATATTTCCAACAGGAGCTCACCCAAAAAAAAAAAAAAGTAAGTATGCAAAAGCCCTGACAGCTTCATTAGTTGAAATTACTTACCACAAGGAGCACCTGTTACATCAGAGAATTCATATAAGCTTCTCCAAAGTAGCATGCTATATATTCAAAACACATTACTGTTCAGCTCTTTAGTGATCTTTTTTCAGGTTCAGCTGCAACAGGAGCAGGCAGCCGTGTTCGTACACCTGAGGGGGCTATGCAACACGTCTTGCTCAGATAGCCCTGCTGTTGTTTTGTTTGCTGTTATTTTTCCACACCCTTTCAATAAAGCAGCTCACAATGAGTTCCTCATCCCAAAACCCTTGTGGGAGCACTGGTGTGAATACCTGAAAACTGCATGGCCATTATCTGACAGTATGGCTTTAAGCTCTAAAAATCGCCTTTTTGATTCAAACAGAGCTGTGTTGCAAAAACCAAAGGGCAGATTCTGCTGTCAGTTGTACAGTGTTTATCTGTAAACTTCACTGTCATTTAATGGTATGAGCAATTTGAATCATATCACTTAAGTCCTGATGTGTGGGATTTTCACTGGAGGAAGAGGCAGCTCAGGCAAAGTAGGAGATGTTATTGATGTAAAGGAGCAGTATTAGATAAAATCATGCATCATGGCTTCAAAACCATTGCGTTAGTTTTCTTAAGAGCCTTGGCACTGATTTCTGTAGAAAATGGTACTGAAGCAAAGTTCTATGTACAAAAATACACCATATCAGGTTTCTTCAGTACAAAGAAGTGAGGCTTGGAAGTCTCATTTTTATTAAAGCTACAAACAAAACAACACAGAGGTTAACCAACCGCCTGCTCATTAGATTTTAAAAATTAATGTGGTGCTGTCTTGAGGGACTGAAAAGTGAAAGATTGTGGGGACCAAAGTTTTGCCTTTCAATAACTGGGCATGTCAACCCAAGTGAGCAGCAGTGGAGCTCTCTATTGATAGCAATAGTGGGTTTCTGGACAAGCCCTATTTCTTGAATCAAACTTTCTGGTATTCTAACAGGGATAAATAATAAAAACTGTTGCTCCATATGCTTTCTTGACTGACCTCTTCAGTGAAGTCTCTATTTCTGCAATACATATTTTTGGGAGTTTTAAGAAAGTTTCACAGAGTGCCAAACCCTGAGCTAAACCTTAGGGGCTGACTAAATGCTAGTTATTTAGAAGAAGCAGTAGAAAACTGTATGTTAAGCAGTTATGAGCATTTAGTATAAGCATGAAGTTAAATGTTTCAAACAATATCTTTGGAGGATTAATTCTTGTCCCTGATGAATCAGTGGCAGGTTTGCCACTGATGCATTGGAGTCACAGATTCTTGTTGAATAACATGCTAAACAAAAGCCATATCTGCTGGTGTGTTCTTCCTACACATCCTTGCATACATACCTCACTACTTAATCAAAATATAACCATGATTTCTAACTGCAAAAGGTTTTTCATAAACTTTTTCAGCACTACGGTAATTCAGACAGCATCACCTCACCAATTTCTAGCACAAGCTACATGGCTCTAGCTCAGGCCAGCCTTGTGCATCTGGGTGCCACATCATATGTAGACAGTTTGGGCTTTGATCTTGAAGGAATGTAATTTACACAAATTTCTAAATATTTTGTTTGTTTGTTTATGGACATTAATGTAAAATTAACTGAAGACAATGGTATTATTCTCTTTGCAAATACTACTCTTACAAGCAAGACATGTCTAAGTAGGCAAATACAGTCTGCCAATAAATGACACAAATTAGAAGTTAAATAAACAGCTGTAATTTCTATGTTAACCTGACATTTTAGTTTTAGTTAGTCTTTCTTCTCTATTTTTAGCAGTCTTTTTTTCTCCTGGCCTTAACACTATAAAAGCTTGAGACTATTTTATTCTTACAATTTTACCCTTTGGCCACCCCATAAAATTTTATTTTAATCCTTTAATCCTCTAACTTTCTTAATTAAGTTCTGAGTATTTAAAAGAGTTATAAACATTTTCAGGGGAGATTATTCACTTTAATTACTGTTTTGTGATGAATATTTAATGTATATGATCATTGTAGAGTCAGAAACAAAAATTATAATCCCACATAAAATGCTGCATAAAATTGGGAAGTGCGGGAAGTGTCCTACAAAAGCAGAGATGGAAATTAAGAGTTGTAAGGAAGTCAGTAAGTTACTTTCTACTTCAAAAATAATAGGTTACCACTTCTAAATTACTGACAAGTTTGTCACATACCTATAAAGCACCCGGTCTCTGTGTTAATTTTGACACATCAAGAAATGTAATGGAATAACTTCAGGCTTGCTGCAAAGCCAACTTTTCTACTGTACTCAGGTATAACTGGTATCAACAGAAGAGCTCTAATGACTTCCTTTTCCACAAGTACACTGTCTTCATTGACCTTGAGTTATCATCTGCCTGCAGCAATGGCAGCTGAGCTCCTCTGGGATTCTATTTTTCTTTAGCACCCAATATTCTGTCCTCTCCTGGTTTCCCTCCCGCCTCCCCAGTTGCTCCTGTGACATGTTATTCAGAGGCTCCTCTTCATCTCTTTTCAGCTTTCTGTGGGAGTTCTGTCCCTGCCACCCTTCTCTCCCCTGCACTCATCTCAGAAACACTCATCTCAAGCACAGACAGCTCACAGAGCTACCTCTCTGCTCCATTCCCTGCACCCATTCCCTTCAGCACAGACTGAAATCCTGGTCTGCCTCTCTGACACTTTTCACGGCTACCTGGCTGCCAGTTCAAACAGCATGAGGCTAAAGGACAGCCTTTAATATCTTTTCAATCCACCCTGATGCTTCAGGGCAATGCTGCAGTCCTGCTTGTCCATAAACCATCTTCCTTCACTCAGATCTCCCTCCATGTCTCTCTTGTTTCCCAGATATCCATAAGCCTTGCATTTTATTTCTGCACATGCCTTTTCTCTCCACCCATACCGATATAACTGGTGCAAGTGGAGAGCTGATACTAATTGCCTTTCTAGTACTGCAGCAACCTTTTCTCTGACCTTGACAGATGCACCTTTGCCTTGCTCATGTCTACTCTGAACGCTGTTGTGATGGTCAGTTGCCTTGACTGTGCCTTTCTTCTCCTTGCATCTCTCCATTATTCCTTCTTTTTTGTCACATGAATTGTGTTTCTGCTTTGCATTCAAGTCCCTTTTTGGCTAGTTAGTCCCTTAGCCATCTCCTGTTTGATGTCACAAGGCCAGCTCTCTCCTCATTTCTACCCAAGCGCCAAAAATGTCAGCCACTACCTGCCACTTGCTATGTTTTCAGGAGCCCTTTGTACTTTCTCCAACACTGCTGCACATACTTAGGAGAAGCTTCTATAAATAGATGCTAAAATTAACTCATTAATCTCCTTCAGCCCCACCTTTTCCATTATTTCCATACAAAAACCCTGTAATGATTAGGCTACTTATCATACTGTTTCATTGCTTCCTTGTACACCCACAACTATCTGGTCTCCATCTGTTACTTTGTTTGCTATTTCAACTGCAAGCTTTTGGGGTGCAACAGAATCAGAATTACCTTCTTTGTATAACAGCAAAACAAGTTCTTGGTCCAGAATGGTTGCTCAAAACAATCGCCAAAATACAATAAACAGAAGTGGCACATATCAAATGCTGTGAAGTTAAATGTGTGGTCTAGGTGAGAAGAAGTGCCTGTTCTGAAGAAACTAGAGCTGTCCATGAGGCCAGACCTGATACTCTCTGTAACCCAGTCTGGTGGTCACACGCAAATGCTGTAAAGTCACTGGGGCTTTATAGTGCTGTCAGTCTGCCCATAGTCCAGCTGGAGAAATGGGTGCCATAAAACAAATTCACTGCTCTCATTGCTTTACAAGCAATTGTGCAGTGCAAATCAAAATGAAACTGCTAACTCAGAAACCATAACAGTGAAGATTGTGAAGCAGTCTAAGCTCTGATCAGAAGATGTGCTGAACCATGGCAGGGTAAGATTATGAAAGCAGCTCGTCTTTCTTTTAATTTTGCCTTGCCCAGAAACACCTGCCTTCAGGAAGCACTGAGCACTTACTGCTGAAAATCAGGCCCTGGTAAAGATTTGCCCTTTGCCAGACAGGGTCTTGGCTCACCATAAAGGATGTGCATATTCCTCACTTTGCTATTCTGTCAAACTCCTTCTGCCTCTGGGGATGAGGCCTCAGGATGCAGAGCCCAGTAACCCCTGCACTACACAGCCTCATGCCCAAAGCTATGTGCATCTAGCAAAATTGAGCTACAATTGCAGCACGTACTACTTTGCTGTGCCAGCTTCATCTCACTGGCATAGGTAAAACCCGCAGTGAAGGCAAAGAGAAAAAGGCTTTGTCCCATGTAAGTAATGTAGATCAGACACATATCCAGGATTCCCAGACAGTACATGTGCTATCTGTGCAAATCTGCCAGAGACTGGCTAGGACCTTCATTTTGGTGGGGAGCTACACCAAGAAGAGAGGAGGATCAGGCCAAGCAGGATATCGCTGTATGCATGGGACAGATGGCTGTCTGGAGGCCACTGGAAGGCAGTGATTCTCCCAAAAGGGTGTTCAAATGATGGCAAAGTGCATTCCTTCCAATAAGCCCAAGTTTCACCTGTGGGGTGAGTTATGATGTGCAGGTATTTCAAAGGCTCAGTTTTTGTTTAATTCACTTACATGCTTAGTTGTTGATGCTTGTGGGTTTACGTGTGATAGATAAATCTGCCACCTATCTAAACGCTCTAAAGATAGTGAAAGATAGTGATAGAAACAATCACTTCTCATAGCCAGAGGCACAAATGTGTTGTTTGCAGAGGTCAAGAGAAGTGCATCCCTCCTACCTGCTGCACTAGATGTGAGCAGTCAAGGTCTCTTGCATATTGAAAGGCAAGGTGGGATCAGGGAGCTTGGCTGCTCAGAAATGGCACAGGTGGTACCCTTGCTTCAGGAAGGTGAACAAGGGATTGCTCAAAATCAGTGATCCCAACCATAATGCTGGTATTGAAGTTCTGATGCATTCCAAAAATGTTAAAGTAGCGAAGTTACCTGGGAATGTCCACACACATTTGGAATTGTGTCTGCAGAGTGAAAGAAAAAAATCCCAAAGAATATATTTAAATCAAATGGGCTGTAAAGGATCTGATATTGTGAAGGTTGATATCCCAATTTGATAAAGATAAAAATATTGCTTTTTTTTTTAAGTAAAATGTTTTAATAAGAGCAAAGAAAAATAGTCAATTGTCAGATTTTTCTTTTTCTAAGGTAATAGAAGTGAAAAATTAACTGAGAAGATTCACTGCAAAAGTACTGAATAAGACTACTTCATGTCACAAATCCATTGGTCTCCTCTATAGGGAAATCACCAGTTCATTTACCCCAGGCATGCTCTATTCCAGCACTTTCCACAATAAAACTTCATTCTAGAGAGCTTTATAAACTTAAATCTAAAGCTCAGGAATAATATTTTTGTGTCTGACTTGCATTTCTTTTGCCTATTTAGCAATTCTTCATAACACATAGTCAAGAGCAATTATCTAAATATAGATTCAATTTCACATGTTTTGTATATAGCAAGTAAACGTGGGGGCTTCTATGTACAGCATTGACCTATTTCTATTAGCATGTTCTGATTACACTTCACAGGTCCGTAAAGCCATTTTCTCCCCCATTATACAACAGTGTTTGAGAAGATAAATCTTGGCAAAGCTTCTCATTCGTAAGTTGACCAGTAGGCAAACTGCAGGATTTCATTTTTTTTCTCCTTACGCCTGTCCACTTATGGGATCTAGTTTTTTCACAACGATGCTGGGGTTTTTGTGCTTAGGTGGCCAAAGTATGCTGAGCTGTTTCATGACACCCAGTAAATGTGTGAACCACTTTCATGTGTAAAGTAGTACCTGAAGAATTCCTGTTAGGAATACAGTCAGGAAGTGTACGTGCATCTAGAAATAGTTAATAGCATATCAACATCTGCTAGGCTATTGAACTTAACCGTGTACTCACAGAAGTTAGGAGGAACTTTTGCTTAGCCTTTCTGGGAGCAGCCTCTTGGTCTGAGTTACTCTTTTACATATTTGCAGTTGCAATGACGCCTTCTCATCAGCTTTGCTCAAAATAAAGACACCTACCCCCTAATCCAAAGCCAATGAACTCAGTCTCTTAAAGTTGTTTCTGGTAACTCAGTCTGTGACATGTTCTGAGTAGGGTTGGCAGAATGGGCCCATATATTACATCGTCACTGTCATGCTAATACAGGGATGGATGTTCAAGCTCAAATGACCCACACCACCCCCACCTGCTGCTCCCCCCCACGACTCAAATTTGGAGGGAGCCATGTGCTTGCCAAAAAGGGAGCTCTGCACTTTTGGGGTGGGAAAGGTTAAAACCTCAGCCTCCATGTCTACAAGGATCCCAGGCAGGCTCATGCCTACCATCAACTCAACATGTCACCCAGCACCTTCCTGTCCCCCACTTCCTACCCTACACCCCTCCAACATGCCCAAGTCACAACAGCCTGAAAATCCTGTCAGAGAAGGAGAGAAGTGGTGCAGATCTAACGAGTCTGGACTAGGCCCTGCTGAGAAAGTAGTGGGGTTGTAATTGAAGTGAGCCATAAGTGGAGAGCTCAATTAAAAATGGCTTAAATTCCGTGGCACAGTTAAGCTCTGATCAGGTTTAGACATAGCTGCTTTGCTATACTCAAATTATTGTCAAGGGCAAAAAGGAAACACCAAGCCAAAAATTTATTGTTCATGTAATTTAAATCTTACCAGCTCAATAACTGACTCAAAGAATTACTAGTCTAGTTCTAATTATTACAGAAAAAGAAAAAAGAAGCCTGGACTTGCCACTCCCCTGCTGCGCTTCCTTGGTTATCATCCCATCACTTCACCCCACACACAGAGGCTGTTTCCTCTGTGTCCCCGCTTCCAAGGCATTTGCTATCACACCATACCTGTACTCCTCTGTATACTATCCACATGCTACGGACATAAATATTTCATCCTACACAGAATACTACTTGTTACTAGCTATATAAAAATTATGGTTATATCACATGATTATAAGCAAAAATAAAAAATTGGGCAATAGCCACCTGACCTTTAAAAAAAAATTGAAGTTACAGCTAAACAAGCTCAAGCAAATCTCCAGGCAGCCCAAGTTCAGACAAAGCCTGACAAGTTCTGTGACCTTGCAGGGTTAGCTTGAAGCCTGCTGCCTTTTTACTAGTGATGGCAATACCATGTTTACCAGGCTACAAGGCTACAACTAGGTTAGATGCAATCCTGGTGTGCAGTCATATGTCCAGATGTGTACATGTATAATGTTCCTCAGCCAGACAGAGCGGAATCAGCTTAAATTCTAGTGTTACTACCTTTTTTGTACAGTTGTGTCCTGTGTCATACCAGTGATGAAATGCCAGTCTCTTCCTAATCTGGTTTTGGTTGTTCCATGCTGAGCAGAGTGAGCATTGTTGTTCCAACCGAACCAGAGCTCAGCAGTTTTGTAAGAAATCATAAATGAACTCCCTAATGGAAATTACAAGTGTTCATGCCCCCAGATTAGAACTGCCATTTTCTTTTGTGGTCTTCTATCATTTCTGCCCTACCTCATTTATGACAATTTTGTACTCAGCACTGTTGTTTTCTACCTTAAAATCAATTCCAACTCACCTGAGAATTGCTTTGCCTTTTTTTTTTTTCCCCTAAGGGTGTCCTCTCCCTCCCCCTCAGATCAAAGTAAGACATAGTTTCAGATTTGGGTGCTTTGATCTATTATCTACTGCCCCAGTCTACTACGTCTTGTTTCTTCACATTTCTCAAAGGCTTGCTTGCCTTGGAATTGTTTTTAATAAATCTAGCCCACAAACACATGTTCTAAAGTATAAAGAAGCAGGTAGACCAGACCTTTTGCATGAGAGTTTGGGGTTTTTTCTTCCAAAACTTTGGGGGGAAAATAAAGCTTTTTTCAAAAGACATGCCAAGACATGCACCCTCCCCAGACCCAGCTGTTTTGAAATGAGGTACATTTTAAAAATACCTATTTCTAACAAAACTTCATTGCCCTTACCTATTGAATCTCTATTAATGTAGTCCAAACATTACTAAAATTAACTGATTTACTTTGGAGATATTCTCTGCAGAAGAGGTTTCGAATTATAAACTTTCTTGCCTGTAAAGTGGCTAGAAAAGACAGTCATTGGCTAGAGTCCTCTCTTAATGCTACCTTATTAAAAGCTTTGTTAGGAACCAATTGAGAAAACAAGTTGGTCTCCATGTGCCAGGTATGGCTGTTATCCATCAGGAGGCTTACGTGCTTCTCCTTTTAAACAACTTCCTTTGCATTCTGTATCTGAATGCATATGTGCATCCTATCACCATTTGGCTGCGGTTTTCCTCAGCTCACAGAGCTTGTTTCTAGCTGGGTACAGCAGCTGAAGAAGTGGAAAATAGCTGGGAGATTCTCACTGCCACAACCAAACACCTCACTCATTCTGGCATCAGCTAGGAGGTCTCAGTTTGATCCCAGTGAGTAGATACAAGCTGGAACAAGTCCTCTGTGAAAAACATTGGCTTCAAGGAACATGCTTTTATTGCATGGCTTATCTAGGTGCAGCAGTACCCAGAGAACTCCCATACTCATGAGAAACAAGGATTTCTTTAGCTTTACCTCCACAGTGGTGTGAAGCAGAGCCCTTCTAATCCCAGTTGAATGGTGCAAGAATGTCTCCATTCTTTGGCACACAGAGGAACTAAGGGAACTACGACAGAAGGGCAATATCTAGGTTCCCTATCCAAGAAAGTGGGCTACCTAGCACTTGAAGCTAAGCAGCTAAGATTAAAATCTTAAACAAGCCAGCTCAACCAGGTGTAGAGTAGCACCATATTCCAATGTATTTGTGTGATGGAACAGAGGATTCATTAGAGACACCACCCAAATAAGAGTGTGAGATAACCTTACAGTGACAACAAGCCACTGCAAAAGTATATACTTTGGTCTTGCTGGGGGATCTGACAGATTCTGTGACTGAGGCAGACTGAAGCTGCCATGGATTACTAAAGCACGATCCCAGATATCATTTAGGGTATATCAGTTTATAGCTTTCCCCAATTCCTTTTCAATGCATGGTTTTATTCTGTATTTATATAAAACCTCAAGCTTCATTATCTGCCTCTTCACATACTTTAAAAAGAGCTTTCCATTTCCTGAACAAGTTTTTCAGCAGTGGCTGTGGGACTTTTATTATTTTTATTTTTTTTCATCAATTTTTGCAGCTTTATTTATGAGGTCCTGCTGCTGTGCTGCCTCAGACATTAACAGATTACTACTATTATAGTCAGTGAAATAGAATATTACTCTTAGAATACATACCATCCTCCTGGGAGCCTCACTTCAAAATAAGTCTTTTACTCTGAATAGATTTCCCTTATGAAGCCAGACATGCATAGCATTACTTTGAGCCTATCAAGTCATTTTCTGGAAACTGAGATACTCTGTCTTAATAAATAATGAGCTGGTTCAACAATGCTCCTCATTTTGAAAAGACCAGGGGCTACTGATTTTTCTTACATACTGCATTATGAAAACAAAATCTGTTTTAAAAATCATGCTTACCTAACAATTTAGGATGTAGTGTCATCATTTGTATTGTGGGTTTTTCTTTCATTTCCTCTTTTTATTCATACCATCTAATCTTCCTCTCAGCTGGCTATATCATGTAGACAGGTTCTCAACACAGTGTATTTCAAGGCAGTAAATACACCACCCAACTGACTGAGAACAGAAAGAGCAGTTAGTATTTTATAAAACTCCCAATGGAGAAAAAGATGCATATCACAGTTATTGGAAGAAACTGGTAATGTACCAGATGCAGAGGACCATTTGTTGGAAAAAAATCATGAATAATTTTGAATAACAAATAATTTCATGATCTGTTCGTGAACTAGCTGGGAACATTACATTTGTCTGCTGGATAAATTATTCATTGTTAAGTATTTCCTCAGCAGCATCTGTGACTATAAAGTCCTTCTCAGAGCATTGTACTGTCATTTCACTAAGGACTTAAAGTTATTATTTAAAGCCCGTCTGTGTGTGAACATCCTAGAGTAGAGGCTGCAGTAAATGTTATAGTAAATATAAACTAATCACTCCAAAAATGAGTAAGATAAGAGAGATAATCATACCAAAAATGTGATAAAATAGTCTCTTTTGGTGCCTAGGTGCAGGAAATCATCAGTGACTGAAACTGGAGAAGGATAGGAACAAGCTAAGATGGGAGGGCCCACCTTTCTCTTCTGCTGACACATGCAAACTCCTGCCTGCCCTTCCCCTTCATTGGTTCTCCCACAAGACATGCAAATCCTGCTGTTCATGCTCTCTCCACCCTCTATTCCCCCCTCTTTTCTTCAGTCCACATCAGGACTCCTGAGCTCTTTTGTCTGCTTCTCCTCTGCGAGACCCTCTTCAGGCTGGATGCCTTCATTCTAGGCACTACTGGGCCAAAGTTGCCACCATTTCAGAAACATGCTCACTTGAGCTGGGTGCTGCTGCTGTTTCTCCCTTCGACCCTTGCCTTTCACTCTCCCAAGGTGCAAGAACAGAGCCCCAGATGTCACCTGGGGGAGAGACGGGCCATGTGCTCACTGCTCAGTCAGTCAACACCCTCCTCTGCCCAACAGCACACAGGCCAGCCAGAGGGAAACTTCTCGGAGCAACATCCCACACTGGGCTGGAGAGGAACAACGTTATTCCTTTTCTGGCTTGCTGGAAACACCTGTCCTAGTTCACAGCATTTTGTTTGCCTTAGCACATCAGCCACTTCTGCCTCCCACTCCAAGGCTGCTAACGTGGTTGCTGGTATTTGAAGGTTACTCTGAAACCATTCTTTGTAATGAGTGTGTATATTTGCATGCACACAAACAAAAAAATATAACATTTGCATTCAAAAGGGTCAGGCTCACAGAAAAGAAGTGTGACACTATTGTGAGTCAACTCCACAGAAGTTGACATTGTTCATTTTTGGCATTGATCATTTTTCTTCTATCAGAAGGCATCAAATGCGGACTAAGGTCTGCATAATGCACACAATACATCCAGAGTAAAAAAATCCAGTAAAAGTACTTTTAGAGAGGGGATTGGAAAGCAAAGAGGTCTTATATGTTTCCTGTGCCTGTAGTTCCAAAATATCTGCTGTATTACTAACATTATTCCCCAATACATCTGCTGGAATGTATTTCAGAAAAGTAATGCTTTCTCCCCCCACCACCCCCAAGTGACTGGAGGTAGGACGTCTGAGAAAAGCAAAGATTTGTAGATGCTTTAAGACCCACTGTTGCCCTGCTGTTTCCAAATGTGGCACAAGTGCCGGAGCTGCTCTTACAAAAGCTGTGCAGAGCACAGTGAGGTCCAAATCCAGCCAGCCAGTGTAGTCTCGGCTCCTCAAATGCATCCAGACCCTCTGGGTTGAGACCCATTTCAGCTGAGCTCTGAACCCATCTGGGATTTAGTTAGCTGCAGCCCAATCCATAAGTACATCACATACATTAAGACACAGTTTTGTTTGCAGCTCTGAGTACAACTGAAGTCCCGTTTGAAGGGACTCAGGATACCTGAGACAAAGCTGAGATATGTAGCTGGCGGTAAGGATTTATTTTCTTCACTGTTCAATTTGTCTTATTAATTCATGGATTGACACACCAGCTCTCATCATCATCATCTCTCTTCAAGATGTGCAATGGCAGAAAGCAGATCTTCCTCATTGCTCAGCAGATTCAATTCAGAGCAGAGTTTAAAAACCCCCCACAAATTCCTGATCTCACAGTTAATCTGGAGAAAATGTGGCTCAACAAGCCACTGGCTCTGTGATCACACCTGACAAAAATCTGTAACAGTTTTAACTTCCCTGTATATATTAATCTGAAATTCTTACATAATCCCTAAAATTTCTGCCATTTAAAATCTGATCTTTCTTTACTCCCTGGAATCCATTCTATTTTTCCCAACAAATATTTTATTAAGCAAAAGCTTTGGAGAGTGCTCCCATAAAAATTTATTTTTGTTGAGGCTAACCTGAGGGATAGAAATAATCTTTTGTGTATGCGCCCATTAGTATAAGAAAAATGTGTTCTCTGCCTGCAATATTGTCTGTGCAACAATCATAGCAAACTTTGTATGCATACAAGGTAGTACTTTAACTAAAACCTAGGCCAAGATTAAATTAAAAAGTATTTCACTACATAGAAGAAAAAAAATTGCCCTGTCCTTCATCTGAGGCCCTGCACCCAATACTAAAATTTAAGAACAGTCACAGAACTGAAAAATCCTAAGCAAGTCTGTGAAGGCCCTAGAAATATTTATTTCATCCTGGCTGTCAGATTTTTTTGCTCTAATCAGACTCAGTTTTCCTATAGGGAAGAATAAGATGCAAAGAGGTCAGAAAGAAACATTTTTGTGAGGAAATGTATACCTGAGCATAATATTTCATTGGATTATTCTTAGCAAGGACTGAAGAGGTCTATTTGCAGAGATGAAGGTACTCCAGTTAATATAATATTGATGTTTACCAGTTCCTAGATTCGTAGACAACTTATGAGCAAGATACTTGTGATATCCCATTTATCTGGACACAATTCATTAAAAGGTCAAGCATAATAAATCAGACCTGCAGCACATGGAGTATCTGGCCAAAGTTTGTGTATTAGAACTCATGTCACTTTCTGAAAACTTTTTGTATTAACTAGTTCATCAATAGTTATTTAGTATACTTAATAGAAATATATAAGAGATACCAGTTTATGATATACACACTGATAATGCACATGCTTCAATTAGAAGAAAACTATCCTTTCCTAGCCTCATCATTGTAAATACATAAAATAAGGCTTTTTTTTTTCCTCCTGAAATGTCAGCATGAGACATCGTTTAAAAGGAGGCAGGTTGTTTCATCTGGAACTGTCTATGCTATCCTTTGAGTGTAAAAAAATTTCTGAGACAGAAAAGGAGCCTTTTCGCATTCTCATATTTCTTTAGGAAGGTTTGAGAACTGCAAACAGTCCTTAACATTTTTCTTTGCCTCAGCTCAGCTGCACTGCTGTCTCATAGGCCCTGATCTAGTCAGTTCCTGCTGAAATTACAGCACTCACAACATATCCCAACTAAAACTTAACCAAGTAGGAATTTCAGAAGCAGAGCAATATTTTTTCTGATGCTGAAATATGAAAGCTTGGCCAGTTTTTTTCTGGAGATATGTGTTTGCAGAAACGAGAGATATTTTTTCAGAGGAAATTCCATAGCTCATCACTCAGCAAGGACAGTCCAAAACAAAGCTTCAGACAGCAGAATTTTATTAGAGGCAGCCTTAAACCTGACACTGATGGGAATTGCCAGGGATTACTTCTCCATGTTTTGAACATAAAACTTCTGAAACAAATACACACTCTCATGACCCAAGCAAAATATGTGTCTGACCTTAATAACTTCTGCAGTCCACATTCCTTGTGGTCAAGTCTGTAGTCACATCAAACTGTGATTTTTTAAAGTTATTAGATGGACAGCTATCCCAAACCAACATGAAGATACTCTCCACTTCATTATACACATAATGTTAAACTGTTTAATCTGCTGCCTTTCCGCAGTACTTTACAAAGTAGATAAAATTTAATTTGGCACTCAGAAAAGCTACTTCTCAAAAAGAAGACCATATTTGATGTATCCTCACACTATTTCCCTTATTCTTGCTAATGAGAAGGGAATCCTTTTCAATATTAAATATTTATAAAATACATGCACCACCAGAGAAGTAGTTTTATGTTCCCAGCTGTTACAGCATAAAGTAGAATAAAGAACAGGTCCTGAGCACACTGAATTAAATGGGATCCAGCCACTACTCCACTAGTGCAGAATTGGTGTCTAAAGAGACAGCTTTTTTGTGTGTCACCTTAACCAAAAAGACATGCCCATGCAGAGGAGAATCACAGGGGCAAAAACAATTCCAGGTTTGGGAACACCCTTCACAAAGTGCACAGCAAGCTGGTAGCCAGCTCCCCATTCTGACTCAGCACTGTCAGGGTCTTTCTCTTATGGTGGAAGAAATTTTGTAGCATACAAAAAATAATGCTCTGGTTCATCAGAAAGAGAACCTTGACACTGTGTGCTCCGACCTGAGAAAGCTTTGCCAATGATTTACAAAGCATTTCCAACATCTATTGATTTGTGGACACCTTAAAGTTTTCCCATCAACTGGAGGCCACCACTTAGCAAGGGCCAGGGGCTCACAAAGGCAATGCCAATAGACTCTTTCCTTAATTGCTTTGCCCTGACTCAGCACTGCTCCAGGGATGATTCCTCTGATGGGCCCTGTGGGCCACAGGATGAAAAAACACTGAATTTTCAAGAGAAATAGGAGAAGAGCCAAAAGCAGTAGCTATCAGCAGCTGATTCCAGACGAGTTTTATTTCATTCATCTTGTCCTCACTGTGGCTCAGCAGCCACTCCTGCAGGTGCAGGAGTCAGGACAATGCCAGCAGGTATTTGTTATCTATGCTGTACATCCTCTGGGCTGCAATCAGCCCACCCGAGGTGAGCAGGAGAGGTCGGAGGCAGCATTTTGGCCACCAAGGCTTATTAGTACAGACTGAGGCAACCAGCTATTGATATTGATGTTATTTGTTACCGTTAAGCATTTGTAAAGTTCATGCCTGGTAAGTAACAGTTTTCAGTACTAACACTTGTTAATACCTGACATCTCTTCCCAAAAGCCTGTTTGGGACCACTGAAAACAAAGGAATTAGTCCTGTTGTATTAACAAACTTTTCAGTCGAGTCTTGAAAGAGTGGTTTCTGCTGCAATCAAACAAGACAAATGCAAAAAAAACCTACCCAAACACCTAAACTAACATTTGAAAAGCAGTCCCAATGACTAATAAATTACTGTTGAATTCCTATGGGATTCTTTTCCACCCTCTTAGAAATCTCAGCACCGCTCATATCAATACGATGATTATCAAAAAAACCAAATAATCAGAAGTAAATAATAATGTTCTTCAGGCATTAGCACTTACGGTGTGAATTTTCCTTTCCTGTTTAGGCACTCAAAATATTTCAGAGTATTTATCCTCACAATATACTTCCAAAGACCAAAAGCAATGAGAAACTGAAGGTAGGAAGATGGAGCGATGAAGCTCATGGCCAAAGAAGGAAACAAAACTGTCTTGCAAACTTTAGGCTTGTATTCCCATCGTTCTTACCCTTGGTCTGTACCGGTTGAATTTTACAACGTGCAGACATGACTGAATAATGCAAGAAGCTATTCACTAAGCTCTTCAAATAAAATGTGTGCTTTCACCTCACTCTGCTGTTTGCTGGGGGGCGGGGCTGGAAGGGTTTCTTTGGACCATACTTAAAACTATTTGCTAATATGTCATTTTCTCTGCCCAATCCACAGAAAATGTGCAGGCTGTTAGAAGCAAGGAGACAAAAGCAGCCTTTTTTCAAGCAACTAAAGAAAGTTCTGCACAGCACAAGGCTACATGGGGCCCCACATAGCAATCTGGCAGATGCAAGGATCATTGCTGCGGGCAACCCCTTACCCCATGGCACATTCAGGGAGCAGGACCAGGACTTCATTCATATGCAGTAGGACCTTAACCCAGCCAGGCCCAAGAGGGGGGCTGCCATCAGAAAGACCATGCTGATAATCTGTTCCTGAGCAGTGGACGGCCTCTGACGTACCCCTTAGTACATTACTAACAGCATACTCAGATGCAGTTCAGGAGAGCATGGACAACTTGACTATGGGGGACAGGCAGCTCAGAAGAGATGAGAGAGTACTGGCAAGAAGGGAAGGGAACAAGCTTTATGTTTCTGCTTATGGAAGAGAAAATGCAAGAGAATAACAGAAGAGTACAGTGCATTTAGTGACCCTTCCTTGTTGCACACACCTATGTTAAAGACTCATTCTCTGGTCCAGTTGCCACTGTGCCAGCAGCAACAGGAAACATCACAAACATCGTGCAAACAATTAACAGTTTGCACCTCTTCTCTCACTACACATGCTCTTAGCTCCCTGGCACAAGGCCTGTTGTCCTGCAGCGTGAGCACACCGTGCTTAAAAAGGTGGCACCGTCAATATCTACAGCCGTACAAATACAGTATTGAGTAATTGTGTGAAAGTCATAGAAACATCACACAAGAAAAATCTTAGCCTAAAAGTAGTATGCTTGAAACTTTCTCCAGTTGCACTGTGTTTACAAACAATTTAAGATCACTCTAAAAATATTCCAGTAAATCATTCACTGTAGATAATTATGAATAGTCTAATCATCTCTAACAAAATTACACTGGTTTGTTTTGAAAAGTTGCACTTCCCAGAAAATTATATATTGATTCTTTAGAATCCTAATGAAAATTAATATAATCTCCCAGTACTTGCATTTGACTTTTTTCAGTCCCTTGTGATTTTTTCAGCATATAAAAATATGCTTTTCTTTAGTTCTGCTACTAAGCTTTATCTTTTTGTTTATTTTCTGTCCTAATACCTAGAACTGTATTACCAGATATCAAGATTTAACCTCCCCTTTTTTAAAAAACACACCATTATAAAGTCAGACAGTGTTGGAATATTAAAAATAGGTACCAAAAGTTGCTGTTAGTTTTATAGGCAACATCAGACTCTGATAAAGTACAATAACGAACTTATTAAGCAGTACTCCAATCTGTTATGGCATTTTTAGAGCCAGACAAAAATTCTCCCTAGTTGTTCTTCTGACTATTCCTAATAGCAACACTTTAATCAACTGTTTGATTAAAGGATAATACAAAAAAAACATGCAGTATGTTATTAAAATAAGCAAAACACAGCTTACAAAAAGCACAATATGTAGCACATGCAATAGATGTAGTATTTTTTCCATCTTCAACCTGTACTTTTTAATAAAGAGAAATTGTTGTAATGCCTCTCCACTTTCAGAAAGGTGTTTGTCCTCTTAAGTGTGTCGAAAATTACCTTGTCCTTCTGAGTTAACGAGTGGAGGGAATCCAATAACCAATATATATTGACTTATGAATCCTTCCAATGGAGTTACAGTCTTTTATCAAAGAGCATGAATAGACATTTCAGCACTGATAAAATAAACATTTGGTGACAAAGCTTTGTAGCTAGCAATATGGGTTGCGTTTCCTGGTAGCTCCTTAAACATCCTCTTTAAAGCAGCAGCCAATTCGAATGATGAACTATGCAGATTGACATCTGCCCTCAGATTTGCCTCTCATATAACACTTTTCACTCTTCTTTTCCCTTTGTACAATATGAATAGAAAAGCTGTGGCTGCCTTTGAGTGGGAGATGAAGCAAATCAATCACTTGTCACTCAGCAGAAGCAAAGTAGTCACAACTGAGTGAAGAGTTGTTGATTGCTCCCCACCCTTTTGCAAGGCAGCAGCTATTTGGAGTATACAAAGGCGAGAAGGCAGAGGGAGGACTTCTCTCAGGCAGTTGGTGCTTTACAGGCACCACAGGCAATGAGACAATAGCAGAAATTAGGGACTACTGATTAGAGGCCACAACTGGTCACTGCTAACCACAGCATGGGGCAAAACTAGCCTCAGGCTGTCTTGAGACATTATCTTTTCTGCAGGGGAGTGCAGTTTTCTCTACAGTAAAACTCTTATTGATAGAAAAAGCTTAACGTTAGGCATCATGGAGGTTGGTATGCAGTGCTGTCCTTTGCAACAGACAGCAAGGAACAGATATTGTTATTAACTCTTGGAATAATAATTAGTTTCATTTGAACACTGAAAAGACTGACTGGATAAATAATGCTCCGACAGACAAAAAATTCCCAACAAACCAGAACATTTGTAAAATGTGCTATACAACCATCTGCAGAAGCAGTAAAATCACTACACATGCTGTGTCAATTGGTAAGCAAGAAATATTGACAGATTTCACAAATGTTATTCGGCTAATTATGGTAATGATACCAACATTGTATCACATAATTACTGAGGAGAAACCCATGGGAACTCAAGCCTGATTTTTCTGATGAGGGAGACTATCAGGTCCCATGCACTGGGCTCACCACCACCAGTATTTCAGATTACTTTGTTCTAGTTCCCATCCCAGCTGGCAGGCTGTGGTCAGCTGGATGTGGATTAGTTTGCACTGTGACGTCTGAATCACAGGAAAATAAAAATTTGTGACTGTGAGCTGTACCTTGAAGTCCTGAGATTCGTCCTGAATGAGAGCTAGAGCCGTGGACGTGCACACAGGTCTCCCAAGGATGTCACCAAGGGATAGCTCTTACTCTCCTGCAACAAAGATTATTTTCAGGGTTCAGTTTTCTCTCTTTCCCCAGAGTTTTTCTGAACTTTGGATCAGAATGAGATTATGTCAGTTCCTGGCTGCATACTTAATCAATAGGTTCAGAAGGAAACGGGTGTTTTCTACTCTCTCTCTCTGATCACTAGGATGGCTGACCTACCACAGTATCAACAGCCCAGAGACATCTGCTAAGGAAGTCCTTTCAGGACTGCTTTCTCAATATGCCTGTCCTATAAAACACTTTGCACAACTGGACATCAGGAAATATTCTTCAAACTCTCCATAAAGCTAAAGGGACAGGTAAGTGGGACCTGTATTTCTCTTCCCTCTGGCCCTCTTGGGTCTTCTTCAGGTTATTACAGCCCAATCCCACCTGGCTTGCAAAGATTTTGGGTCAAGCCAGCACAGGGTATAAGGGAAATTGGATTCTAGGGGTCCACATTCTCTCTGGTGTAATACAGAAGACAAGAATGTTGCAGTGTTGCTCCTGGTTAAGCAAATCTTATCATACACAGATTTTTATCTTCAGGAAGGCAAGCTGCCCATGGAAAACCTCCCAAAACATTTATATAAATCCTTTACAGCCCACGCCTACTAAATTTAAAAAAAGAAATCACTGAAAGCAAGAAAGAAAGAGGCTATGAGCAATTCTATCTCTGTTGAACCTGAAATGAAAGCCAATAATAACCCAAATGACTTCAGGAGCTTTCAAGACCATTTCTCTGTTTTTTTCAGCTAAATTAAAATGAACTCACGTGCTCAACTGTGCCTAAGCAAAAATAGTTACCATGGTTACAGGGGAGTTTTTCTAAATGTAGTACAGTATATGAAATAATCAGCCAAAATGACTATGTATAAACTGAAGGCAGGTGGGCAAGCCATTTAAAAATACTAAGCAAACAGAAAAACCCCTCAGTAAAAATATTTCCTCAAGATTTAGGCCATTGCCTTTATTACATTGTGAATAAGAACATGGTAATGGGGAGACGGAGAGGGTGAAAGCAAATACTTGAAAAATCATCCATTTAGCATTTGTAATACTAGCTACAAAGGGGCTAACTACAAGATAATATACTAGTACAGGTAAGCAAATTAATATATGCTCTAAGACATAACTCAGTGGAACTACTCTTTATAGAGAGTGCTGTTTGAGACATATAAGGACCATTATCAGTCAAAGAAGGTATATTGATTCACAGACAGAGAAAAGAAAACACAAACCAGACAGACTATATTTTACAGGCAAGACCCTGTGTACAGTAGAGGCTCGACACTTTGGCTTACAGATGACCCTTTCCTTCTCCACAAGGGAGAACAACATCTGCATCCCTAACAAAAGAATGACCATTGTTCACAGAAATAAAACTTGGTTAACAAGGCTGACTTACTTAAGAGGATCCTTCCCTCCCCTCTCACCTTTTGTCTTTTTCTTTCTTTACATCTTAGATCAAATTTTGGGTTTTGTGAAAGATTTCTATATGTAATGGCAGCATTTGCCTGAAAAGGACCTAAAAATTGATGGAGAACAAGCATCTTGAGAAACAAGCCTCCTACTATCTTGTTCAGCACTATGACATTATAGATGAATAAGAGTAAAAAGGGTTAATAGCTTGCCTTGGAAAAAGAAGGTAGAAAGCAGCCTCACTCTGCCTACACTGGGGAGAACTGTGGAGCCTGGCAGGAGCCCCTCCATCTGTGGCCATCATCAGAAGAAGGCAGGCTAGTAGGTAGAAGAATCTCTCTCTTCCCCTGAGCCTCCGAATAAATAGACATACCTTCTCACAGGTAACAGGTGTAATGACAGAAGCAGCTGATGAAAAGGAAGGGTTGGGGGAGCCTTGAGAAGAACAGAGGATTTCCATGAGACCACCTGACTGTCATGCATGAGTAGGAGAATCTACGCCTTGGCAACTTCACTGAGGAACAGCTGTCTGGTGCATGTTATTCCTCGCTCATATGAGTTGGAGCAAGAGCACAGTGGGGGAGCGGGGCCTTCTGTGTCAAGAGGTTGCGTTTGAGAGGGCTCTCAGCCGGCAGAGAAGGCTCACAGTACCTAAGGGGCAGTGCTGGGACAAATTTATGCTGTCCTTGCTTAGAAGAGCACTCAGCGGGAGTTGACTTCTGCCTTCTGGTTTTTCTGCCTGGTACTCCCCAACTAGAGCTCTTCTCCTCCTTGGTGCATAACATGAAGTGTACCTCTGTGAGCTGGCTCAACACCTGCTATGCTGCAGAAGAAAATTGGAGACCTCTAATTTGTAAGGTAATTCAAGGAATCCATAAGTTTAGAATTCCAGAGGACCTCACTCAGTACTTGCTGTCATGATCTGAAATACTATAGGCTCTTCTAGCAGCAGTGGTAGTGCCTGTTCATTCCCTGGGTCACATCCTGCCGGTAGTATGAAGTCCCTCACTTTGGAAACCCTTGCTTTAAGGGCATAGTCTAACAAGTTACTCTGAAAAAACCAAAATTTGACTGACTGACCAGGAAACCCACTGTAAGTAGTTAAAAAAACAAGGATACTGCATGAGAGTGCACCATGTCTGTAAATTAAATAGGCACAATTAACTTTGAGTTATAATATATTGTAACAGAATAATAAATATTCCCTAGTGTTACATAATTGCTTTTATCAAATATATTGATGTTATCTCAGCTATGCTTCTGTTAAGTCCTCTTTGTAGATGAAGCAGAGAGGATACAAATTAGTGAAATTTTGCTACTTTAGAACTGGAACCGGCCAAAGCTGTAGGAAAGACAATCACTGAAGGAAACTCTCCAGCCAAAGCTCTGGACCAATAACTGAAACCAGGATTAGGCAAAATACAGTTAGAAAACCTAGACATAGGGACTTTCAGAACTTCAACTTTCCTATCATACTACACAAATCTATTGAGATTGGATTTTATAATCCAGGGATCAGAGAATTCTTTTAATATCTTCAAAACATCTGATTAAAAAGTGGGAGAAAAACCTGAATACTACGGGATAGTAGAACTAAAGCAGCTCTGGTTACTAGATGAACACTTAAAATAAAACTTATCATACAAAAATGTAAGTTAAAGAAGACAGTGCCTAGTTTTTCCAAAGGCATTAGAAATAGTAGAACTGTAGAGCTGTTAATTATTTTCAGTACAAATTATAAGGAAGGAGATAGTACTAGTACTGTTACTTATTTCCTGATTCTTTTGAAAGCAACATTGGATAATAATTGTCTACCAGCTGTTGACATATCTGGTCTTTGAGCTCTGGAAAGGGTTAATGGACTGAGGACAGACGACAGCTGATTTACAGTGTTAATTCCCTTTTCAGGGTAAAAGAGACATATTTTTCCTTTGCAGGTAAGAAGTTCAAGCTTTTTGCCCTATTAAAAAACAAACAAACAAACAAACAAACAGAGGCAGGGAGATCTAGATGAAGATTTTGAAGGGTAATTTACCAAAGAGATGCTAAAGGAAGTTTTCTTCTAAATGAAATTATCGTAACAAATTTGGAAACCACTTTTGTACTTAATGCAGTGGGACTCCATATGAAAGGCTGTATTTTGTACTTGAGGGTCATGTTATAAGACCAGGGTCTTTATGCAAGTGGTAATTAGAGTGACAATATTTTCATTAGAGTTGAGGCTCACATTTTTTTCTTACCATCTTTTTACCTTTACCAAAGGTATCAATTGTTACCATTATTGATCATAGCTGTTTTCCCTCTCTGTGTTGGTTCCTGCGCAGTTTGAAATATCTTATGCACTTCTGGTAACACAACATGTTCCCACTGGGAAATCCTTACCTTAAAAAAATTAAGGCCACAGTCTAACCAGTTGGTCTGAATGCATTGAGGCTACCCATGATGTTATTCCTACACAAAGCTATCATTTGCAGATCACAGCTAAAATTCCTTAAATTAATTTACAGTTCAAAGCTGCAGTGTCCTCATGTGGTCTTGCTAGCTTTTAGTAATAACCTAAGATCTCGTTTCTAACAAGAAATCTTACATTTTGCTCCTTGGGTAGTTTTTTGTAACTCTCTGTCCTCACAAATGTGTGATTTAGGCAAATACTTAAAGAATTTGTCTTCTAAAGTTGCCCAGCATTGGCTTATTTACAGTGGTGTATGAATTCCTCAAACAGCAAAAATGCAGTGTACTCTAAAATGTAAACTGGCTTAGGCTGGTCAGCAAATTAGGTAAAAAAGCTGATGTAGTCCAAACAATAACATGAACTTCTATAGCCCATGGATGGTGATAACATCCTGTTCATTTTGCAAGGAGAACTCTGGGACTGTAAAGCAAAAGACCCCAGTAGCCTGTCTGGAAATGAGCCTAAGTGGCAAACAAAATGATGAGTATAACTTTCTGCTACCACAGTCCAGAACTCACCTTCAGTATCTGGAAGAAAGGAGTGCAGGAGGGAGCAAGCTTTCTCAACCCCACTATATTCTAGGATGCTGAAATCTATTCCACCCTCCAGGGCCTTCACCCTCATGATCTTGACCAAACCAAGCCAGAAAGTAAGCTCCACATAATATTGCTATCACCCCTGGAACCAACATAAATAATATTTCAAATGTGGGACTTTTATTCCTGATTTTTTTTCCTTTCCCACTTTTTATTGCTTCTCTCCTATTGATTAATAAGAGACTTGCTCCAGCAGCACCGTGTGCTCTGCAGCGCCACTGTGAGTTGCAGACCAGAAAGACAAAAAGCAATCCTTTAAGCAGCCTGGTATTGAAAAGGGTTTGACAAATCTTTTGAGTAGCTCGGTTTGCATGTTGTGCTAGTCTTTCTCCAGCAGCGTTACTGCCTTAGCTACTCTTGCTATCAAGGTTTAAGATATTACCACCCCCAACTCCTCATCCTGCGCCTTTACCAGAGGTTACTTCCCACGCAGCAGGGATAGTTGAGGAAACATATATATGTATCTTAGCCTGCTTTCTTAGCTTAAACTGATGAAAAAAGTGGGTCAGAACTGGAACACAGGACTGTGATTTGGGGAGGGGGTAAGATGCAAGTGCACGTTTCCTTCTGCCTCAGACAGAGGGACGGGGAGACAACCAAGGAGAAAAACACCTTTGATTGCCACAGTAAACGGTAGAGTTAATCTGAGAAAATCTGCTCGTAAAGACACCATTTCTGTTTACTTTGTGGGTGATTTTCTTGTTCTGTTTTCAAGGATGCAGTTCACCTCAGTCAACCTTCTCTTTTTTACCCAAAAGCCTAGTTATTTTTATTTTAATACTGTATAAAAACCTGTCAAATGGTTTGTTTTTCCATATTAAAATTGTTTACAGATAAAGGAAAATAAAATAAGGGCATTGTTAAATAGAAAGGCCTGCTGAAAATTTTGCATTGGAATGCAGATTTTTTTTCTCTTTGTTTTTTCCTCTTTTTACTGGAAGGTTAAAAAAACTTTAATAGTGGTTGTTTGCTGTGAAACCACAGAAATTTAGCTCTCAGCATTTAATTACACAAGCCTTGCTGAACTCTTTAACAGAGTACAATAACACATACCATGCTACAAGTTTCATACCTGTGTCCAATATTGAACATGTTTCGAAACGTTACAATTTCACAGCAAATATCTATTAGCTTTGCAGTTAGCAATATTAACTCTGATCATCCCATTCCCGCAGAAAATGAGTCACAGTGACTTAAAAACAGAAATCCAAGTAATCTAGAATGCAATAAATGAATAAGAGAGAGCCATTGGAGCTTGTAGCATAGCTTTTAGTAGCCAGGAAAAGATGCTTTCTTGTCAGACAAATTATTCCCAGAAAAGTATTTCCTTGTTTCTTATTAGGAGGCAAATGGAAGTTTTCCATGATAGAAAGGGCTCTCTCTTCTCCTAAATATTTTTTTCATTGCAATGGCTATTCAAAAGGTGCTTGTTTGGTCCTTTAAGGGATCATGTTTAAAGGCACACTCCTTCAGGAGTGTGTGTGCAGTGTTATGCAACTTGTTACCTCACTTATCCAGAAAAAAAAAAAATCCAAAATGTACTGCTTGTGTGATTATTGGCCTACAGAGAGCACAGTCAGGCATCCCAGAGCAGTATCCTGCCAGCCTGGCCTGCCTAAACTCTTGAAATTATTTTCAAGAGGATCTTGCCATTTTAGGACAATAACTAACTTTTAACTAGCCCATAGAAACAGATAATTAGCACATCCTGCAACACAATGTTTTAACACAAAATTAAGGCAAGGGGTGGAGCAAGGATTTCTATACAGATTACACAAGTCTGAAAGTACAGGTAGTGGTATCACCGTGCTGAATCTTCCTCCCACGAATAATCATGTTTGCTCATTCCAAAAGAAGACATTATAACTTCTCTATTACATTTAAGCAGCATTGATGGGTGGAAAGCTGATGACTGCAGTGTTGATTGGCATTCTTCTTGCATAAATTTCAATAGATTCCCTTGCATCATAGTCTATACGTAAATTTACTGTCTTGGCCGTAGGTTGGTAGCCCAGAAATAGAAAAGAAAGCAAGTGAAAATTGGTTCATTTCAAAATTCTATGTAAGATTATGACAATACAAATGTGGGTCATGCAGTCATAAAATCACTGATGGGCTGAACATCACAGTAATTAGGAGCCCATCAAAAGATACGACGTTTGAACATAAAGGACCATGACTTTTCCTGAGGAAATATAAGTAGAAATATTTTTAATTGTCTTTGAGGCCTGAAAAATATGCCCTGAAAGCTTTAACACCAAGAGTTAATTTACAATGAGGGACTAAAATGTGGCTTTGTCATGCCTCCTCCTCCTGGCCAATTTTCCCTCCTTTCCAAAACATTTTCACTGACCTTTCCCTCTCCTGAGCCCATGGGACACAGTTATGAGAATCTGGGGCTCTATGGTATCATTTTGGAGTGGCTTTTTTCAGCCAAGAGGAAGGAGCTGGATGCACACAGGGACCATTTGCGTGGAATATAGCAAACGTGAATTTGAGCAAAATACCTCCAAGCCCTCATCTGTCATCTCCTCATTTCTCAACAGGAGGGTGCTATGGGACATGGCAATGGGTGAGGCTCTACAAGGGATTTAACAGCAGTGCTTTCTAGCCTGTTCATATAATTTTAAATATGTATGCTTGGCTTCTTCTCGTCTCCAAGATAACAGCCTGCAAAAGAAAGTACTCACTTGAGGTAAAATGTTTATTTATTGAGGCACATAATAGTTTCAGTATACATAAGCTTTAAATAATGTGTAGCTTCATTGGAAGTGTTCTGTAGAAGTAGAATATCACTATTCTTTTTTATTAAAGGGTTTGACTTGATGCTTCTTTTACAGAAAAAATAGATAATGAACACAAATGAAATCATCTGCTGGATGTGATAATACTTTATATAACTTCCTCTGACTTGTTTTTGGTTCTGTTATCAATGCATATTGAACTCCCCTTTGGATGTGATTGTGGTCTTACATCAGTTTCATGCCTTTTTCAGGCTCAGGGATATTACTATTCTGCTGGAATAAGCAAGACAGTAATCAGATTTTCCATCTTTTTGTGCAGTACAATTGTCATAAAGGATTAGTTTTCTTTGTAGCTCATCATTTTCTTCCTTGGTCAATATGCAGTGTGATTGGTGCCTTTACACTCTGTTCTACTTGGTTGATCTCTGCTGATTATTTTACATTTACATGACAAAAGCATCATTTTCTATTAAAACGTGTAATAAAATTAGGCAAAATGAACAGAAGACTGCATTGTAACACTTGCCAACATAGCTACAGTTGATGTTTTTGGAAGTTACATGGTGGATTTTTAAGACCCTTCTAAGTGAAATAATAAATGTTAAAGCTACTTCTGCAATAAAGTAGAAAATATTTCAAATGCCAGTAAGCAGAACAAAATTTTAATAATCTGCTATCCTACCAGGAAAATGACAGGAATTGTGGAGGCTGACCAGGTAAATCACGCACAGCTAACAAATAGGTTAAACTGATCAGAGAGACATTATAGAAGTATGTAGCATATGGATTTAAATTTCTCTGGCTGCTATGGAAAACATGACATACTTTATACCTATAAACATTTCTAATATAGAGCTGGATTGAGAGATCTGATCTGTAGGTAGGAGATCTTCTTGACTTGCAACTGCACTAAGATACATAATTTACAGGAGGGATTTAAGAGACTTTTTCAGATTTAAAAATGGAATAGCTACTTCACACAAAAAGTATTTGTGAAGTGGATACATGTCCCTGTTTCTTGGTAGTACTGTGGGACAGTCAGATATTAAGATGAATTATTAAACAAATTGAAGAGCCCAATTCAAAGTCATGCATGTTGACATTGTTCATCTAGATCTATGAATGCTATTGCCTTCCCCATTTTCATTTTTAGTAATCTGAATTTAGGCTGAAACTTTGTTCTATCTTACTGCATTTACAATAGACCAAGGCATTTAAGAAGGAACAAAAGCTGCATGTGAGAGAGCAGGATCCACAGTACCACCTCTTCTGCACCCAGTCCTGAACTCTCTCCTTGGGCCCAGGCCATGGAGGAAAGAGGACCTGAGCCCACAGCCATTCTGTCAAAGCCTGTCCTCCTGGCATGAGGAATCCCTGTCCCAAAAGACAAGACAGATGAAAAGCTCTGAAACATTTCCATCTCCGGAGATTCCCACAGAACAAAACAAGCTGGGTCTTTCGCACAGCGGTGGCATTGAGCTTTCTCAGAGCTTTTTGTTTTTCTCAGAAAATGTTCCAAAAATGGTCACAAAGTTGACTTATTTCCCTAATGTATTGCATTGAACTTCTGTGCTAATCTGTTTTTTCTATCTTGCAGGGATTTTTCTGGAAGAAGTGTGCTGAGGGCATTTGTTTCACTGTGGGTTTTTTCCCTGGATTTCAGAGACAGAGCTTTCAAATACCATCCAATACTACAGTTAAAAGCTGATTCATTTGCTTTAGGCTATCATGATGTGTCCCCAGGACCTGCCTGAAAAATGCACAAAGTCTGGTCACTTCTTTCCTAGAAACTTATTCTTTGACAATCTGCTCTTCTACACTGGTGCTTCTACACTGGTGCTGCTTTTCCTTTAGCACTCATTCAGTGAAAATGTTTTTAAAAACCCTTATCTTGTCACAGTATGGCTACTTAAGTTTTAGATTACTTTATATGCTCCTATTTATTCTTTTAACTGCCCTTCTGGTTCCAGATTGTTTATAAGCAAAACCACATTGCTTTTCCTTCTCCATCCACCTTGGTGAGAGATGTAAACTCTTGGAGTATTCTCTCTTCTAAAATACAGAAGCTTTAGAGTCACTTTCTCCCATATATTAAAAATAAAGTAAACCAATCCCTCTGAGCAGTTTTTAGCATGCATGCATTATTTACTGCAAAGTAAGCTTGCAAAAACTATTGAATTAATTGGCACTCTGTATCTTTCTGTGCACTTTTCCTATTTCTCTTTATTTTTTGAAAATATTTTTAAACAAATCCTTTGGGAGTATTTTGCCTTCAGCTGTCTGAAAGCCAAGACTGTACATTTATTTCTGCTGGCACTTTCTACATTGTCCTACTCAGATAGTGCCCTGAACATCACATAAATCTTATTTTGATAAGGGATTTGAGATTTTTAGAAAACGTTCTTGGTCCAGGGAGGGCTTTAAATAAAACAATTAGAGAAACAGAGAGAAAAAGTTGCTAAACAGAGGAGTGTTTACTCCAGGTTTATAAAAGTCTTTTTCTTCCCTCCTTTCCCTAAGGGATGGCTCACAGATAAAACAAGTGAATCAAATAGCAACCAGCTTGCAGGCTTGCTTTTCATCCTCATGCAGATGGGCAAGTCTGCAGGCATTTTGAAGCAAACCTGGAGGGCCGTATGCCAGGGCTCCCATCTCTAGTAACCACTCACTCCACTTGCATACATCTTTGCATCCCTGACAGAAGTGCTAGGGTATTTCTGCAGCAAGTGTCTGTCAGCTCTTGTAACTGTCTACAGGTTACCAATTTCAGCCCTGAAGACACCATAATGTTGTCTCTGTGACTTTTTCTTTTAACAAAGCATATTCTTCTGGATTTAAAGCCATCAAGGCACTCTTTTCACCTGCTTCAACTTTCTCCTAAATGCCGAGCAGCCCGTGAGAGGTGAGGCCACAAACTGTTTCTTTAACACTTCAGAGAAGAAAGCTCACCCATCAGAAAGGCTGGTCACAGGGGATAGTGCAAGCATGTTTTCCCAACACAGCACCTGTCACCTTTGCATGGCAATGATGCAGAGCAGCCCGTGTAATGGCCCAGGACACAGGCTACCAGCTGACAGGAGCCTGCCTTGCACTGTCTCATTTCTAGTTTTAAAAATCTTTCATTTTAGACTGCAATATTCATGATTTATGCTCTGATTCTGTTCCCACTGAAGTTCAGGATAAATTTATAATTGATTTAATACAAGTCGAATGAGGTCCTGAATCCTATCAATTGTAAATTCTGTTAGGCAGACAAATAGTTTTATGGTGTATGAATTATCCATCCAAATACACACTGGTTCCTCAAAACAGTTTTAATCAAGCCATGTTCAGTTACAAAGTTAATATAATAAGGTTCACCTCACCTGAAGTCTGAATTCACCCTATACCCTAATCATCAGCAGTGGAAGAAAACATGGAGGATAGAAGATTGACTTTGGCTAGATGCATTAACCTCCTTGAAAATTTAATTTGAACTGTTTAGTGCTTATGTGCATAACCTCCCTCTGCTCCTTCTGTGCTATACTGCTTTCTCATTTTTCAAAGCTTTGTCAAAATTGCCTTCACATGAGTAGCTGGAGGGAAAACTTGTAATGACTCTCATCTTAGAATAATCCTACCCTTTAAAGCAAATCACAACAGTTACATCACTCTTCTGAGTCTTGAGTTAATGAAATGGAAGAATATACTCAAGAATTCTCCAGCAATAGTGGCTGTGGCATAGCTGCAGCCCACCAGTTAGACACCCCCATAGGGTTCAGGCTCCTAACCATTTACCAACACAACATCACACCCTAGTCCTTGAATAAAGGGTTATTCAGCAGGTACCTGGGTAGGAGTACTCAGACCTTCTATTTTGTAAAACAGGGAGCACCTATGGTTAGACTCCCCAGACAAGGGAGATGTTGCGCACACGGCTTTTGCTTTCCCTATTAAACTGTCTTTATCTCAACCCATGAGTTTTCTCACTTTTACCCTTTCGACTCTCTCCCCCATCTCACTGTGGGGGGGGAGTGAGTGAGCGGCTGTGTGGGGCTTAGTTGCTGACTGAAGTTAAACCACAACTGTCCTTTTTGGCACCCAACATAGGGCTCGAAGGGTGTGAGATAACAAGAGATTTGATTGGAATGTGCTACATCAAATTTATAACTGTTATTGCTGTTTAGCTACTAATTGGCAGGCTCCTGTGCTTGCCATGGGGCTTGCTTGCCTTACTGTATATTAGAATCTAGTGCTCGTTAGTGGCTGCTTTTTGCTTTCGCTGCTTGCTGTCCTGCTGTCCTGCTTGTCATCTTACTCTGCCGTGCCTGGGAACATTTTGATAACAGCAATAGCCATGTGCCTGGGCTGGCAGATGGCCAGGGCATCACAGCTGTTTCTGTGCTGCTGTACTGGACATGCTGGAACTCCAGTGTGAACTCAAGTTGAAGGGACAGTGACCTGTGGATGAGTCCATGCGGCAGCAGGACACCCCAAAACACCTGTAGCCATGGATAAGCCCATACCAGAGCACGTACATCTTGAAGCATCTGTGGCCGTGGTTATGTCTGTGCCACAGCACGTGTACCTCTAAAGAGATTGTGGCCATGCTGGAGGAGGTACAGCTCGAAGCATCTGTGGCTGTGGATAAGTCCATGTGGAAGCATCAGTGGCTGTGCATGAGGTCATGATGGAGCACCTTAAAGGGTGTGGCCATGGATAAGTCCATGACAGAGCAGGTACTCCCCTGAAGGAACTGCAGCCATGGGTAAGGCCATATTGAAGCAGGTATATCTCTGAAGGCATTGTGGTCAATAGAGAAGGCCATGCTGGAACAGGTGCACCTCAAAGTGACTGTGGCTGTGGATAAGTCTATGCTGCAGCTGGTATACCCCTGGAGAGTCTGTAGCTCATAGATAAGGCTCCACTTGGAGCAGGTACAACCCTAAGGGACTGCAGTCTATGGATAAATCCAAGCTGGTGCAGGGACAAGGAGAGGAGTTAATTGCAATGTTAAACCCAGTGATCTGGCCCAAAGGGACCAGGGGTGGAGGTTGTAATGGATACACCTTTGAATTGTTGTAACCCAGGATTTGAGTTACCTGGTGTAGGAATTATTATAGCCAGAACTACCTGAACCAATGGAGGAGAAGCCTTACAAGAAGCAGTGCAGGCGCAGCAGTGACCCAAACTGAGCTGGCTTTGGTGCCCAGTAACTTCACGCAACACACCACCTCTCCTGTCCTGAGTGACCACCATAACAGATGGAGCCCAAAGTCATGGACTAAAGGAATCCAGTGGACATTTTGTGGACATTTGTGGACATTTTACAGACATTTTACAGGGGTGGTCCATAGACTAGGGGAATGATATCTGTGTATTATATCAAAGGATGGGAAGCAGGGTGGTGGGTAATGAGAATGTATTGGATAGTGTGGGACCTGAGCATGACGTAAATGGTATGGAATAAGGGGTGGAGAATGTGCTGGTTTTGGCTGGGATAGAGTTAGTTTTCTTCATAGTAGTTAGTATGGGTCTGTGTTTTGGATTTGTGCTGGAAACAGTGTTGATCATTCAGGGATGTTTTCGTTACTGCTGAGCAGTGCTTACGTGGAGTCAAGGCCTTTTCTGCTCCTCACCCCACCCCACCAGCGAGGAGGCTGGGGGTGCACAAGAAGTTGGGAAGGGACACAGCTGGGACAGCTGACCCCAGCTGACCAAAGGGATATTCCATACCATATGACGTCATGCTCAGCATATAAAGGTGGGGGAAGAAGAAGGAAGTGGGGGACGTTCAGAGTGATGGCATTCATCTTCCCAAGTAACCATTACGTGTGATGGAGCCCTGCTTTCCTGGAGATGGCTGAACACCTGCCTGCCCATGGGAAGGAGTGAATTAATTCCTTGTTTTGCTTTGCTTGCGCACGTGGCTTTTGCTTTCCCTGTTAAACTGTCTTTATCTTAACCCACGAGCTTTCTCATTTTTACCCTTCCGATTCTCTCCCCCATCCCACCAGGGGGGAGTGAGCAAGTGGCTGTGTGGGGCTTAGTTGCCAGCTGGGGTTAAACCACAGCGCCCTTGTAAGCTCCCTCTGCCGTCCTGCTGCTGGGGAAGCAGTGAGCAGTGCTTTCAAGGTGGCAGAAGCTCAGTGAGGTGTGGTGAGCCTGGTCTAAGTTTATAAGGAACAGAGAGGCTCCTGGACAGCCTCGTCTATGTGGCCCTGGGCTGCGCTCAGTGCTCTCCCCTCCTTCCAAGGCAGCAGGCAGAGGTGACCCCACTATATTTCAAATAGCACTAGGCATGCTTCAAGATGCATTCCCTACAGAAGTCTAATAGCACCCATGTTCCTTCATATTTAACATGATAGCTCATTGGTGATGTTTGAAATTTATAGAACTGACTTTCACATCATTACCTTCATGCAACTCAGTGATAGCTCCACTGAAATCAGTGATGTTCCCTTTCTATAGAACCAAAATAATGAAAGTTAGCATCAGTTTCCTCAAGTATCCCTGCAGCAAAAGATCCCATCCTAATAAAGAAGAAGCCATATTTCATCCTTAAGGAAGATAGACCGAGCCTTTTTAAATTTATCACGTGAATTTTCCCAGCAAGAACTTCACAAGTGTTTCAGGATGAAAGGTTTCCTACAAATACAAAAATGGCCACATTCGCCAAGGGAACAACCTGGAACCAAGTTAGGGGACGTGTCCCAGGACTGTGATTTAGCCTACTGCTTGTCAATGCTACTGTGCTGCTAAAAGTTCCTCCATCGATAAACAGTTAGGAAAAAACAAATAAATTGTTGTTTCTAGCTTCTGTCAAGCAATTAACTTCCATCCAGAAAAGGCACTGATACATTTAGATGCTAGCATGCTACATTATATATGTTGCATATATGACTTCTCAAGTCATATGCAACTTTGCATTCAGGTTTTCCCTTGCAACCTCAGTGTTTCTACAACATACAAGCAAAAATCCAGAGCAATTTGGTAACAGTGCAGAGGGTGTACTTTTTAATTATTGTTTTACTTGTTTTGTTGTTCTCACTAGAACTCTAAAATAAAACTAACCATTCACTCTCTATTATAGTTTAATTAACATGGACAGTAGAGTATCCACACAGTTAAACTAGATTAATGTCTTCATCACCTCACCATAGTCAGGCCCTAAGAAAAGAGAGGACCTCTCGATACAATATTCCAGACATGCATATTCCAGAGGACCGCCTTCGGGCTAGGTACCAGAACCAAAGCAGATTTCCTGCTCCAAGTGTCTGCAGCTGCTGCATATACTGCAACTTGCTCTAAGGAAGACTTCTTTAACAATTGAGGGGTGGGGAAAAGGAGGGAGATCTTCTTTAATTTACATTCTAGTATCTTCAGATATTTTGGTTTTTTTACAATACCATTTCATTTATTTTACAATACCATGTAAAATAAATACATTCACACAGACACTAACAGCAAAAGAAGTTCCCATCTCAAGCAGCTTGTGAACTGTGTAGCTTAGGCTGAGTGTTGGAGGAAAGGAATACAGCAGATAAGCAGGGGAAAAAAGAGCAGCAGCTCACCACCATCTCTTTTTTTTTTTGCCATTCTTTCTTTTTGATCCCCAAACAGGCCTCTAAACATACACGAGTGTGTGACCACAAAGCTGACTCTGACTTTTTAGCACTTCTTGCTTGGCTGTTGTTCGAGTGGAGGAAGGGGAACGGAAGGCTGCTGCTTGCTTTCTCAACTTTTCTCCTCTGCTATTAGCACTATTTCCTTCATTGGAAATTGCCTGGAGGGCACACTCAGACAGCTAGTAGCTCACCAGCAGAGGGACATAAAGATAATCTATTTGCAAATAGAAGGGAGAAAGATGCATATTAGAAGTGAGATGAAAAAACATGTCCAGCAAAGTGTTTTTGAGAAATACTGAGTAGGAAATGAGTGAGAACAACTAGAAAATACAAGGTCATTATAGACCTCAGCTGAGAGCATAGATCTACTAATGAAAAGTAGAGATTATATAATATTAGGAGCCATTATAAATGCAGGGCGATTGAAATATCATGCAGAAATTACTACATGACCTCAAGGTCAGGAGTAATAGAGGCTGATTAAATGAATTCATACATGGTGCAAAATAATGTAAATATAAGAAATGCCTAGAACTTCTCCTATAAGCTTACAGAAGATCATTTGGAAATGACAAAGGCATGTTAGCTGATGCCAGACTCTCTATTATACCATCAGTGTAATGCAGCCACGAAAAAAAGCAAATGCTCTCCTGGAATACAACAGGAAATATATTCCCTGAGAGAATTATTACTGGCATTGTAGCAGACATTCGCTGCAGCCTTCTTGAATTCTGTCTACAGTATTGTCATGAACGTGAAGATTAACTCAGGCTAGGAGAGGTATCATGAAAGGCCACTGGCATGCAGATACAACTAAATGAGGCTGGACCACTTGATCTGCTAGTCTGAAGGCTGAGAAAAAAAAGGTGACTGATGTCTATAGGTACATTGAATGGATAAACACAAGTGAAAGAGAAGAGCTATTTAAGAGGGAAGATGAAACTGGCATTAAGAAGTGGGTAAGACTGCCATGGGTAAGTGCAATTTCACCACAGAAGGGAGGTTGCAAAACTGCACAGAGGGCTGTGTGTAAGCAAGCTCCTTGGCACCAGCAGAAAAGTCATGGCAGTCAGGTGAAGTCCCCCATGACTGGAAAAAGGGAAACATTGCACCCATTTTTAAGAAGGGTAGAAAGGAGGACCCTGGGAACTAGTGACCTGCCAGCCTCACCTCTGTGCCTGGGAAGATCATGGAACAAATCCTCCTAGAAGCTATGCTAAGGCACATGGAGGACAGGGAGGTGATTCAAGACAGCCAGCATGGCTTCACCAAGGGCAAGTCTTGCCTGACCAACCTAGTGGCCTTCTATGGTAGCGTGACTACATCAGTGGACAAGGGAAGAGCTATGGATGCCATCTATCTGGACTTCTGTAAGGCCTTTGACATGGTCCCCCACAACATCCTTCTCTCTAAACTGGAGAGATATGGATTTCATGGGTGGACTGTTCAGTGGATGAGGAATTGGCTGAATGGTTGCATCGAGAGGGTAGGGGTCAATGGCTCAATGTCCAGATGGAGATCAGTGATGAGTGGTGTCCCTGAGGGGCCTGTACTGTGACCAGTACTCTTTACTGTCTTCATCAGTGCCACAGACAGTGGGATCAAGTGCACCCTCAGCAAGTTTGCAGATGACACCAAGCTGAGTGGTGCGGTTGACACACCTGAGGGATGGGACGGCATCCAGAGGGACCTGGACAAGCTGGAGAAGTGGGCCCATGTGAACCTCAGGAGGTTCAACAAGGCCAAGTGTAAGGTCCTGCACCTGGGTCGGGTATCAATATCCAGTATCCAAAACCCAGTATCAATACAGGCTGGGGGATGAAGGGATTGAGAGCAGCCCTGTGGAGAAGGCTTTCAGGGTACTGGTGGATGAAAAGCTGGACATGATCCAGCAACGTGCGCTCGCAGCCCAAAAAGCCAACCATATCCTGGGCTGCAACAAAAGAAGCGTGGCCAGCAGGTCAAGGGAGGTGATTCTGCCCCTCTACTCCACGCTGATGAGACCCCACCTTGAGTACTGTGTCCAGCTCTGGAGTCCTCAGCACAGGAAAGACATGGACCTGTTGGCCACAAAAATGATCAGAAGGCTGGAACACCTCTCCTATGAGGACAGGCTGAAAGAGTTGGGGTTGTTCAGCCTGGAGAAGAGAAGGCTCCAGGGAGACCTTATTGTGGCCTTTCAATACTTAAAGGGGGCTTATAAGAAAGATGGAGACAAACTTCTTAGTAGGGCCTGTTGCGATAGGACCAGGGTAACGATTTTAAACTAAAAGAGAGTCGATTAGACTAGGTATAAGGAAGAAATTTTTTATGATGAGGGTGGTGAAACACTGGAACAGGTTTCCCAGAGAAGTGGTAGATGCCCCATTCCTGGAAACATTCAAGGTCAGGTTGGACGGGGCTCTGAGCAACCTGATGTAGTTGCAGATGTCCCTGCTCATTGCAGAGGGATTCAACCAGATGACCTTCAAAGGTCCCTTCCAACCCAAACCATTCTATGGTTCTACAATTCTATGAAAAAGTACAACATGAAATGTGAGAGAGAGACAGCTGGGAAGGTGCAGGGAAGATGACTGACTGACTTCCGTTGAAGAGACGTAGTAAATTCCTTTTAAAACAGTAGTATAGCAGAATATCATAGAAACATTAAGGAAGGACTTCTGAAGTTCACCGAGGCCAGTTGTTACTCACACATTTGTGTTGCCACAAACACTAGATCAGGCCAGTCATTGCTGACTAAGCAAATTCCCTTGGTGACAGGTTTCTGCATTTCTCAGGAAAACAAGAAAACCTTGGCTCCAAGGAAATGAATTAATAATTTTGCCTCTCAAAGCATCATTTGTAATAGTGGAATAATTCTCCAGTACCAAAGTATGAGATTGGTACAATCAAAACAAATTTCCAGTGATTATCTTCCTTTTCCATAGCATGTCACTCTTCGTCAGCTTTATTACTCTCTGGTAGGCACCAGTGCTAGTCTCAGGCTTTTACAGGACTGAAGACCAGATGTTGCTACATAACTGGTGTGCAATCTATGGCCTAGACACAGGCAGTACCTTTCCAAGAGTTAAGAGAGGCAATTTAACATCATCTTTACCCTGATTTTGTGCCCAGGTCCCCCTTCCAAAAAGAGAAGCTTTATAAAAGAAGCTTTATAAATGCTTCAAACAATATCAAAATAAAAGGGGAAGGGAGGGGCGTGGATCTTGCTTCAATAAAATCAATAATGTACTATGGTAAGGGCATTTTCTCCCCACAAAAGAAACAGAAAAGAGTTACCAGATTACTGCAGAATACTTGCCCCTTCCTGTTGACTTGCTTCAGCATTGTTCTGAGTTATCTTACAAACAGGCAGCTGGCTGGTGAAAAAAATGTCTCGTGAAAAAGAATGGGAGAATATATGAAAGCTATAATACCTCACCAGTGGTGATTATTCTTGTTTCACGAATCCTTTGAAATCAAGCTCTCAGGTTTTATAAATCGGATTTTCCCAGTTTGCCTCTCATTCCTGCAATGCAACTGTCAGTGATGAGTTGAGCCAGGATAAAAAATATTAAGAAAACTAACATTTGCTCAAAATTTTCCAAACCTAGCTGCTTAAAATAACAGTCTGTTACTACACACCCAAGCAGAAGTGCTCTTCAGTGGTACACCTAGGTATATTGGTTTTCTGAGACAATCGGACTTGCTGGACTCAGTCTCAGGAAACTGGTGAATTGCAGGCAAACTCAGAGCATGTGGATTTCATTTATTTATTAACAGTTTTTCCCGTTATTTGTTACCAGGATGAATGGTTTATAAGGACATTCAGAAACAGTTGCCCAAGTTTGTCTGATCAGCTGCTGGTCTCATGCACCCGCAAAGGATCATCCCTGTGGAGGGGGCTGCAGCCAAACTGTTTGCCTTCACCCAGACAAGGTGGGGCTGCCCTTCAAAGCCAGTCCAGGAGCTGGTCCATAGGGCTGCAGCAGACAACCTAGTCAGAGTGGGAAATTACAGAATCACAGAATCATATAGGTTGGAAAAGACCTTTAAGATCATCGAGTCCAACCATTAACCTAACACTACCAAGACCACCACTACACCATGTCCCTAAGCACCTCATCCAAATGTCTTTTAAATACTTCCAGGCGACACCACCACTTCCCTGGGCAGCCTGTTCCAATGCTTGATAACCCTTTCAGTGAAGTAAAACTTCCTAATATCCAGTCTAAACCTCCCCTGGCACAACTTGAGGCCATTTCCTCTCGTCCTATCACTTGTTACCTGGGAGAAGAGACCGACCCCCACCTCGCTACCTCCTTTCAGGTAGTTGTAGAGAGCAATAAGGTCTCCCCTCAGCCTCCTTTTCTCCAGGCTAAACAACCCCAGTTCCCTCAGCCACTCCTCATCAGACTTGTTCTCTAGACCCTTCACCAGCTCCGTTGCCCTTCTCTGGACACACTCCAGCACCTCAATGTCTCTCCTGTAGTGAGGGGCCCAAAAGTGAACACAGTATTCAAGGTGCAGCCTCACCAGTGCCAAGTACAGGGGCATGATCACTTCCCTAGTCCTGCTGGCCACACTATTTTTGATACAAGCCAGGATGCCATTGGCCTTCTTGGCCACTTGGGCACACTGCTGACTCATATTCAGCCGGCTGGCAACGACACCCCCAGGTCCTTCTCTGCTGGGCAGCTTTCCAGCCACTCTTCTCCAAGCCTGTAGCCTTGCATGGGGTTGTTGTGACCCAAGTGCAGGACCTTGCACTCAGCCTTGTTGAACCTCATACAATTGGCCTAGGCCCATCCATCCAGCCTGTCCAGGTCCCTCTGCAGAGCCTTCCTCCCCTCAATCAAATCAACACTCCCAAACAACTTGGTGTCGTCTGCAAACTTACTGAGGGTGCACTCAATCCCCTCATCCAGATCATTGATAAAGATATTAAACAGAACTGGCCCCAACACAGAGCCCTGGGGAACACCACTTGTGACCGGCCGCCAACTGGAGTTATCTCCATTCACCACCACTCTTTGGGCCCGGCCATCCAGCCAGTTCTTTACCCAGAGAAGAGTACACCTGTCCAAGCCATGAGCAGCCAGTTTCTCCAGGAGAATGCTGTGGGAAACCATGTCAAAGGCTTTACTGAAGTCTAGATAGACAACATCCACAGCCTTTCCCTCATCCACTAGGCAGGTCACCTTGTCGTAGAAGGAGATCAGGTTGGTCAAGCAGGACCTGCCTTTCCTCAACCCATGCTGGCTGGGCTTGATCCCTTGGTTATCCTCTACATGCCATGTGATGGCACTCAGGATGACCTGCTCCATCAGCTTCCCCGGTACTGAGATCAGGCAGACAGGCCTGTAGTTCCCCAGGTCCTCTTTCCAGCCCTTCTTGTAGATGGGTGTCACATTTGCTAATATCCAGTCAACTGGGACCTCCCCAGTTAGCCAGGACTGCTGGTAAATGATGGAAAGGGGCTTGGTGAGCACATCTGCCAGTTCCTTCAGTACTCTCGGGTGGATCTCATCAGGCCCCATAGACTTGTGAGTGTCTAAGTGGTGCAGCAGGTCACTAACCATTTCCCCCTGGATTATGGGGCTCCATTCTGGTCCCCATCCCTATCTTCCGACTCAGGGGCCTGGGTACCCAGAGAACAATTGGCCCTACTATTAAAGACTGAGGCAAAGAAGGCATTAAGTACCTCATCCTTTTCCTCATCCTTTGTCACTGAGTTCCCTCTGCCGTCTACTAGGGGCTGGAGATTCTCCTTAGCTCTCCTTTTGCTGCTAATGTATTTGAAGGAGTATTTTTTGTTGTCTTTTACGGCAGTAGCCAGATTGAGCTCTAGCTCAGCTTTGGCCCTTCTAATTTTCTCCCTGCACAACCTCGCTACACCTTTGTAGTCCTCCTGAGTTGCCTGCCCCTTCTTCCAGAGGTCGTAGACTCTCCTCTTTTTCCTGAGTTCTAGATGAAGTTCTCTATTCAGCCAGGCCGGTCTTCTTCCCCGCCGGCTCGTCTTTCAGCACCTGGGGACAGCCTGCTCTTGTGCCTTTAGGACTTCCTCCTTAAAGAACATCCAGCCTTCCTGGACTCCTTTGCCCATTAGGGCTGCCTCCCAGGGCACTCTCTCAACAGGTCTCCTAAACAGGCCAAAGTCTGCCCTCCGGAAGTCTAAGGTGGCAGTTTTGCTGACCCCCCTCGCCACTTCTCCAAGTATCAAAAACTCTATCATTTCGTGATCACTCTGCCCAAGACGGCCTCCAACCATCACATGGCTCACAAGTCCTTCTGTGTTCGTGAACAAGAGGTCCAGCGGGGCACCTTCCCTAGTTGGCTCACTCACCAGCTGTGTCAGGAAGTTATCTGCCACACACTCCAGGAACCTCCTAGACTCTTTCCTCTCTGCTGTATTGTATTTCCAGCAGACATCCGGTAGGTTGAAGTCCCCCACAAGAACAAGGGCTAGCGATCGTGAGGCTTCTCCCAGCTGCTTATAGAATAGTTTGTCAGTCTCCTCATCCTGGTTGGGTGGTCTGTAACAGACTCCCACCACAATATCTGCCTTGTTGGCCTTCCCCCTGATTCTTACCCATAAACACTCAACCCTATCGTCACCATCATCAAGCTCTACACTATCCAGACACTCCCTAACGTATAGGGCTACCCCACCACCTCTCCTGCCTCGCCTATCCCTCCTGAAGAGTTTGTAGCCATCCATTGCAGCACTCCAGTTGTGTGAGTCATCCCACCATGTTTCCGTGATGGCAACCATATCATAGTTTTCCTGATGTACAATGGCTTCCAACTCCTCCTGCTTGTTGCCCATGCTGCGTGCATTGGTATAGAGGTACTTCAGCTGGTCTGTCATCCATGTCGCCTTTATAGAGGAACACCCCTTATGTGCTTTGAGGTGTTTCACTGGCGTTTCCCTCTTGGCTCCTATTGCTTCAGTATCCCCTAGCTCAACTCTGTTCAACTTCAGCTGTGCCCCAGCGTATCCCGCACATCTCAGAGACACAGGCCGAGTGCCCTTGCTGGCACCCGCTCCCTCTAACCGTGGCACATCGTCCCTCAGCTTCTCATGGGCAAGCCTGATATTACCCCCCCACACTTCGAGTCTAGTTTAAAGCTCTGTCAATGAGCCCTGCAAGTTCCTGAGCAAAGATTCTCTTTCTCCTTTGAGAAAGATGAATCCCATCAGACGCCAGCAAACCTGGTGCTGTGTAGGCCATCCCGTTATCAAAAAAGCCAAATCCATGGCAATGACACCAGCCACGGAGCCATGTGTACCTGGGTACCCTGTACTGGGTACCTCTGCTCCTTCTGTGGAGTGTCACTGCCCACAACTGGAAGGAGAGAGGAGAAAATAACCTGTGCTCCAGAGTCCCTTACTAGCCATCCCAAGGCCCTGAAGTCTCTTTTGATTGCCCTAAGACTTCGATTTGCAGCTTCATCGCCCCCGACATGGAAGAGCAGTAGGGGGTAATAGTCCAAGGGCCGTACCAGGCTAGGGAGTGTCCTAGTGATATCCTTCACCCAGGCCCCATGGAGGCAGCAGACTTCCCTAAGAGGAGGGTCCATCCGGCATATCGGACCCTTGGTTCCCCTCAGAAGGGAGTCGCCCACAACTATAACCCGTCTTCTCTTCCTTGTGGAGGTGGTGTTGATACGAGAGGTACGGTCTTCTGACCTGGACGACACCTCTGGTGTAGATGGACTGTCATCGCCATCCTCCATTGCCTGGTCTCCCACCTCCAGGGCCTCATACCTGTTGTACAGAGGCACCTGGGGAGGCAAGGTGGGCAGGGAGGGCATTTGCCTGCCTCCACGAGCGTGGACTTGCCTCCATTCACTCTTCTCCTTTGAGCTGCTGCCTTCAGCCCGGTGGAGGGGGATACAGGATCCCCTTGATCATGGGTTCTTACTGGTGGCTGCTGCTGCTCCTGTTCCTGTCTCGGGGGGGCAGAGCATGGCACCACCAGCTGATCTCTTTCTCAGCCTCCCTGATGCTCCTTAACCTTTCTGCCTCCTCCTGTAGCTCTGCCACCATGCAGAGCAAATCATCCACCTGGTCGCACCTCACACAGCTGTCCGCACAGCTGCCATGCGTGAACAGTGAGAGGCCCGGCACTCCCTGCAGCCTGAGACCTGGACAGCTGCACGCTTTTGTGGGAGCTCCGTCTGGGTAGCCACATCCACTCTGGTGAGCACAGAGGGCATCACTTTCTGACGAGTGAAGACCATAGCTGAGTTTCTTCTGAAAGGATGGGGACTACCAAATGAACTCACCTCTTGAGCTGGTAGGGTGACTTCGCCTTCCCCACACGCCCTGCCTGCGTGAACTGATGTGCCAACTGACGCACCACGCCCTGTTTGCCCGTCCTGGTCGCTGCACTCCTGGTCGCTCGCGCTCCTTGGGGGCTGCTCTATTGGGGAACTTCACTCACAAGGGAACAGAAGAAGCCAAGAAACACTGAGAAGAAGCTGTGTAAATTCAGCAGCCCAGCGCCCTGCTGCACTGAGATGGAGGCTGCAATGGGAACGGGGCTTACAGACCAAGCCCAAATAGGGGTCTTCTACACAGCAAACTATTCCGACTCAAACCAAAAGTTTCTCAAAACTGAGCTTTGTTTCAACATTTTATAACAGAAAGTTGAAACTGTTGACAGCACTGAAATTTTCCAGGCTGGAGGCTGACAGAAGAAAAAAATATGGTTTGAAACTGAAATTTCTGTCACAAAAGCATGTGGACAAAGTTCCAAACGTTCACTGTATTTCTTGAAGGCAATTAATTTGTTCTCAAACCTCCTTCAGTTACTGAAATACCAAACACTCAAACACTGTCATGTGAGGGTGCCAAGAAATTGCAGGGAATGTCATTTTAGCCTGAAATTACATAAAACACTTACAAAGTTAAAGAAAGCAGTTTTATTCCTATAAGTCTTTGTATAATTTCCATCTAGAGCCCTTCCTTGCTCTGTTTTGGTTTTCAAAATTTAAAGAGGCAATTCCCATGCTGTCTACCACCTGCTGTGGTGCAATCTCTTAATTTGCATGAATAAATCCTGACACAGTCTGGAGCCCACGACTGTCTTAAGCAGCAGACAAGCTCACTCTGTTTATGAGAAGCTTTTTAGTTCAAACAGCTCAGCTGATTGTAATAGTGCCTGCTGATTGCAACTATGAGAGTACCACCATGGGAAAGAGGTAGCACCTGGGTACTGTGGCGACTATAGCTAACACACTAAGCCTTGCAGTGTTCCAGCATAGAAATGACAACAGGATGAAGCACTGCAAGGTGAAAAAAGTCACTACTGAAAGGAAGTATTCCACCTTCCATGTTCAGCAGAGACAACAGACCTGGCCTTGTCCACTGTTCAAGTCTCAAGGACATTGGCAGGTCTCCTGCAAACTACTGAATATTGCATATAACGACTGGTTATTAGTGCATTCAAATGGCTGGCTTACATTTCTAACTGGCTGTTTGAATAGCCAAAATAAAATCTGCCTATGCTATCGGACTAGCTGTTGTTGTGGTTTAGCCTCAGTCGGCAATTAAGCACCACCCAGCCGCTCACTCACCCTTTCCCCCCAGTGGGATGGGGGAGAGAATCGGAAGAGCAAAAGTTAGAAAACTCGTGGGTTGAGATAAGAACAGTTTAATAATTGGAACAAAATAAAATAATAATAATAATAACAATAATAATAATAATAAATTGTAATGAGAAGGAAAACAACAAGAGAGTGAGAGAGGAACAAAACCCAAGGGAAAAAAAAACAGTGATACAACCGCTCACCACCTGCCAACTGATGCCCAGCCAGTCCCCAAGCAGCGATCGCTACCCCCCAGCCAACTCCCCCAGTTTCTATACTGAGCATGACGTCGTATGGTATGGAACAGCCCTTTGGCCAGTTTGGATCAACTCTCCTGGCTGTGCCCCCTCCCAGCTTCTTGTGCACCTGGCAGAGCATGGGAAGCTGAAAAGTCCTTGACCAGTGTGAACACCACTTAGCAACAACTAAAACATCAGTCTGTGATCAAAATTATTCTCATACTAAATCCAAAACACAGCACTATACCAGCTACTAGGAAGAAAATTAACTCTATCCCAGCCAAAACCAGGACAGTTGCGTATGCAAACTCAGAACATATGCTACACTTACAACTTATACAAAGATTTGAAGCTGCATGGCAAGGAGCAGCAAGGGCTGCTGCTCCCTAACTGCAGGCAAGCCAGGAGCCAAGGGCAACCCCAGCGCAGGACATATGTTCACCCACGGGGCACAGTCCCACAGGGGCTGTGCACATCATGTAGAGCTGGATGCTAGTGACAGGGTCCATCAACGGTCCCAGACACAGTACGGAGCTCAGTCAGGAGCAAAAGGAGATGATACCACAGATAACACCACAGGCAAGGCTACAACATGGATCCAAAGTCCATCCTGCCAACAGGGCCAAAGGCAGGACTGGAGACAAGCTACAATATATGCCTGGGGTGAATCCAGAAAATGCACTAACCACAAGCATGTCCAAGACCCATGCAGGAGACAGAGCTAGAGACAGGGACGTCCCTAACGCAGCTCAGGCACAGACTGGGTTCCCTGGCCTGAGCTGAAATGAGGCTCCCAGGCCCCAAGGCTCCCAAGCATGGAGCTTGGGTGGAGGCTCAGGTGAGACTCCTCAGGGCCATTAGCACATATTGGAGCCCGCCTTGTCTTCTTGCCTATATGGATCTTCAAAACTTCAAATTGGGTTTTGTCCTGTAGATTTTTTTTAAGCAAATGTCTTGAGAACCCTGATATTGGACTAAAAAAGTACTCCAGGCTTCTCTAACCTTTGAAACTTACCCAGAGGTAGTAAATGGATAGATTTCTTATGAAATCTATGCAGATTACTGTGGGCCTGTCAGATCTCCTGCATTTGCTTTCATCTTGATTACTTGGTCCCCTGCCAGGACACCTGCATCTCTCAGACCTTTAATGCAGTGCAGTAGCTTCCATCTAGGATCTCGCAAGCCATCTCCAGTTCTCTTGCATCACTGACGACCTGCCAGGGACTATGCCTGGTGCACAGGGCCAGAGCAGGATAGGGGCTAACATGTGGTACTTCCACTGGGGAGGCAAGGAGCGTGGCACACAGCAGAGCCTTGGGTGCAGAGAAGCCCTCACGGGCAACACAGCCCCTGCCCACAGCCACATGCTGTCACTGCCCCTCCAAACAGTAAAACCAAGGGAATTTTTCAGGGCTTGAAGGTCAGCGGCCTGAGTGCTGTTTTTTGCACAGGTCCTCCATTCCTTTTGCAATGACTGTTCCAATTTTGGTAAGATACCAAGACACTTCTCGCAGCAAAATTCTCTAACCTTCTCAGTCACGGGCAGTGTTAAGCTCTGGCAGACATTGGTGCATCACCACAGTCTGTATTCTATCAGTGGCACCCAACAAGCTATTTGCAGCTCCCTAGTTTCTTCCAGCACATTGCACATTCCTTCAAATTAGAGCAGTGAGAGACAGAATTGCTGACAGGTTTGTTCACTGCTCTTACCAACAATTTGCAGCGATTATAAGCCTGTCAGAAAGATATTGTTGGAGATTTAAGGGATTGCTTTCTAGAGTCATTCTGAAATGACAGTTAATGTGCAGATAGCTTTCCATCATACTCTCCCACCCAAAAAAGCTTCTTATGTACAGTAAAAGTATGCTGTATTTACAGAAAAAAAAAAAATCAGTATATTATGAAATGTGTTTGTGGAGAAATATATACAGTTCATACAATTCTACTAATACATATATTCATTTTGGAGCTACACCTTTTCTTACCATTCCCCCCACATCGTGAGTGGTATAGAAAAGGATCACCCACCAGACTGGGAAAGCATCACACATGTATTAGAGTAACAGGCTCGTGGATCTAGCTTAGGCTGGCTATAGCAAAGAAAATGAAACATAAATCTCAGAAATTATTTGTAGTTTGTTGCACTGCATTCCTGTTATGCAGAAACGTGAGCATGACCCATGAATGATGGGCCAGAGTCTCCTTTGATAACAAGGTTCAACAGCAGGAAATACGTACAGACCAAATACTGGTTCAATCTAAGCAGTAACATAAGTAGTAACATAACTGACATTAGGTGGACTTAAATTTTAATGGTGACTTCCTCTATGGTAGTAGGTACCTAACAGCCTCTTTTATTTAGAAGTTAAAAGTAAAAAATAGAGCAAATCATACACTCAAGTTTTACCAAATGGAAAATTACTAGCTAAAAATGGCCTCTTTTTCTAGCATTGTCCATATACCAAAAAGCTCCACCTCAAAGTCAGGTTTCTGTAACAAGAAAAGTGAGAAGAACTCAAAATTATTTTTGCCCTTGTCAATCTATTTTTGACCACAATTCTGGCAGCTGCACAATACGTTTTAAATGAATGGGTATGAGGCATTAAATAGCAGCGGTATCATTTTTTCATAAGCTGACACTGTCTGGTTGAAAGAAATTCAACTGTACATGTGTGGCTGTCTTGATCCATTGTTCCACCACAGCAAAGGGCAGTCAGCTACTGAGAAGCAGCTGGATTAGTACAGGAATTAATTCCTTAATACCAAACTGGATAAGAGTCTTAAACAGCAAGGTTCCTCACATCCTTTATATGAAAACACAGTGCACACAATTCATTGTAAGAACGATAAATAAAGTCAACTTCTGGGAGTAGAACATATATTCACGGGGCTAAATGATGCTTTTGGAAAGAAAGAGCATGAGGGCAGGGGAGGGGCTGCTCAGAAGAAGACTGCAGGTTTGGGCTGAATGGATCTGAAGCGTGTCTTGAGGAGAGATTAGGTTTTATCCTTACCCCTGGCCTTCTGAGATATGTGTTTATTCACTTTCCTGCCTAGAGAGGAGCTGTGCTTTTAATCTTGTTTTGTTGCCTGTACAGGTAATTTTGTTTAACTGGTGTTGTGTTTTCTCCTCAATAGCTGTGCTGCTTTGGGAGGTAGTCTTAGTTTTATGCACATAATTCTCACCACCACCACCTTCTGCAGTTACCAAGTGCACCCAGCCTTTCTCTTTATCTGTCTTTCCACATTTTTCTTTCATCATATACTGGAGTAGTGATGTGGCAGCTATATCTTTTTTATCCCTTTTTTAGCTCTGTATTTTGTCCAAACAAAGAATTGATGAGAAGTGTGATTTTTTTTTTTGTCCTGGATTTTTTTGTGTGAGAAAGCCTTGGGTGTTTTCATATAAAGATAGTGCGAAGTGGGTAAGTATATATGTTTTCTGCTGAAGTTAGTGAAAACTTCAGAGGTGATGAGGTCAGCCTGGGCAAGCCTGCAGCTTGATCTCCCATGGGGCTACTGATAGTAAAAATGAGCATTTTAATTGCTTCTGATTTGCCTGTCCCTGCATGTATCCCTATCAGAATGATTCCTACTCAGAAGATAGCATTATCAGGTGTTAATTATTAGAAGAGCAGACCAGGGACAACCAGGCAGACTTGAAGGGCCAAATATTCATACTTATACACAAATAACTTTGAACTACAGATGTATATTTTCTATTCTTGACTTAATGTTCATGTTTGAGCTATGGTATGTTTTTTAACATGCACATCTTAGCAAGTAGTAAAATAGAAGCTTGCAAATTTTAAGAAAACAAAATTTTCATATAAAATCTTCATTGCAAGAGGATGTTGCTGAACTGTAAATTTTCTCCCTATCAGATATCTCAAGAGAATAGTTTGATCTGTCTGATTTCTAAAACACAAAAGAAGAGACAAGCATCCAGCACCCTTTCTGCATACTAGTGCCTTAAGCTCTAGAAAGACCGTATGCTGTTCAGTGTTGGTAAATATTTATCCAGTTTTCTTTCAAGGTATCTAAATGCATTCTTAATCCTAAACCCCACATCTATCAATAGCAAGGGAATCTAGGTCCACCTCTTCCAGCTTTTTTCTGTCTTTGAATAAAATTTGCACATTATGGTACACTACAGTGTGACATTGATTAGAACAGAGCAAGCTGATTAAACATATAGATCATCCCTCCAGCTCTAATCAGATACCTCCTCTTCAAAATGCATGGTTTTATGACTCAGCCTCAAGTCTAAGTGAACAACACACACAACACTGACTTTCTAAATTTCTTTGTGCTCCTGCAGCTAATGGAAGCTCAAGTATTATCTGCTATGCATGAAGATGTGAATAAATCGCCACAGCTCAATCTGTTCTCACTGAGTTTGAGTAATTATTTTCCTAATTAGTCACTATAAAGCACTGCCAAAGAAAACTGTATTACATGGTACTTATGGGCAACATAAGCACATATGATGCTTTGCTGTAGATGGAAAATAGAAGGCAAATACAATAAGCCTTTCCCTTTGATTTAAGGATAAAGCTTGTATAATACAGTCTCCCTAATAACAGGGCAGAGCAAGAAAGTACAGTGCTTAATGATAACGGGATTCTTTACAGAACAGATGGATTTTCACAAGTGTTTTTGATGGAACAGCGGGGTATTTTACATGGCAGGAAATCCCAACCATGAGAAATGCATGAGTGAAGCAGTTAAGAGTTCATGAGAGGTTTAATGCAAAGCTATGTGAAGTAAAAAGAAATAGTGCTGTGGGTTTACCAGATATTGGAATGGGCTCAAAAAGAGCAAATAAAGGAAAGTCAGGAGGAAGCAGGAGACATGGTGCCATCCAACCATGTCTATGGGGAGAGACAGATTCTTTGGCAATCCTCGGTGGAACAATGACACAACAAAGCTGTTACAATCAAAACTTTATTTCAATCTTCAATCAGGTTATTTTACAAAACTAGTATCCAAGGCCCTCTGCAGATCAGGTCAAACAACAAGAAGAGCAAAGTTAATAAAGCAATATTCAAGAAAGGACAGTAAAAATTAAACTGCTGTATTACCTCTTAGGAATTGAAAAGTAGCAAGAGAGAGCTTGAGCTCAGCTGCAGTCTCCAAAGGTGTAGACAAAGGTCCCCACAATTACTTCTTTGCGTAGTGCCAGTACACACTGCTGTGTGTCCTGAGCCCCTAATGCCACTTGTCTCTCCTGTCTTCAACATATTGTTTTTCATGTTGAAGGAAGAGCTGGTTAGCTCAGAAGAGCATTTACAAAATTCCAGGACGGGATGTCATAGGAGGACTCTGTGTACTTTCCAACAGGGTTTAAGACATCATAAAATCTGTTCAGTCATGTTTCTCTTCCAAAGGACACAAGCACTATTCTTGTGTTACAGCATAGGAGTGAACACAGCCATGAAACATGAAAAGAAAGTTAAGCACTTGCAGTCACACCTTAGGATCAAGAGTCTGGCAAGAGCGGGCTGTGTAACCAGAGCAGGACCAAAGTGGACAGAGTTCAGCATCAGCATGGACTTCCTTAGTGGCCTGTGTGGTTCTGCCCCTCCTGTTACTGCATTGCTCTCCCTTGGCTGCTGGCAGCCAGGCGGCAAGCCATATTAGTGGTGTGTCTAGTAACCTGCCCCATGCCACCCTCAGGCACTGCGAGCTTCAGCAAAGGCTTTCCTGAAACCCCAGCAGGTCTTGGTCCATGGCTCAAAGCCTAGTGCTGCCTGGGATGGGAGAGAGCTGAAATTCCCCATCAGTCTTCAAACTGGGATGGGAGCAAAGGCCAGGAGCAAACTCAATGCTTGCATTTTTACTGCTTATTTGCTTCAGCTGTATTTGCATTATACAAGAAGCCTATGCAGAGCTGCTTGGTATGCCTTGACAGTGGGAGACATGGTTGTGAAGGATCCTGCCATCAGTGGTGTCGGCGGACTTTGGGATAGCATTTGTACAAGAGATTGGAAAAATAATCAAATAAGTGGCACTGATTAGTTGATGATCTGCTGCTGAATCCCTATTTAAAATGCTGGTCCACTTTTCAAATACTTCCCTCATGTGCTGCATCCCATTTTGCTTAGTAAATGAGAAGTGTTTCAAGATACTACTCAAGTGCTTTTTCTCAGCAAGCTAAATGCATTTTGCTGGTGATTGAGAATGCCTGTTCCAGCCTCTGGCAGGAAATGACCAGGGCTGTCAGGTCAGACTGGGTAGAAAAGAATGAAAGTCTCCTCATATTCAATCAGCCCCCAATTACAGTTTATCAGCAACAGAGCAGATCAGAAATTAGTTTCTTTTCAACTGGAGCTCTCTGCATACAGCCATATGAGCCTTGGTGCTCCACGTCTAATAAATAACCCTTGGTATTTAGTTCCCTTGGAACAGTTTATCTCTCTGATCTATCTGCTTCTTCTTATGATCACAGGTTTCTTTAAATGAGAAAAAATGACAAAATATCCAGCCAATGAGAAATCTTTTGTTTGTTTTTTTAAAGTTTCAAGCAAAAATTGCAGCCTTATTCTTTTATCTTTATTCAAGGGTTTACCTAGCTTATTTCCCTTGACAGATCAGTTCAGTCTGTGATGAATCCATCATATTTTGAAAGCTAAACCTATCCAGACATGGCTGAATCTATGAAACTTGACACAGCAAATCTTTTCTCCTGAATACACTGTGAACTCAGATATTATGGTATGTCTGTCTACTTTGCTGAATATTTGTCTAATAATGTTTTGCTGCTATAAATAAGCTAAACTCCTTTTCCTCCTCCCTGAAAGTTTTCAAGCCTACAAGGTAAGAATAGGTTATGTATTAGAATAAATGTCCATCTTTCTTTTGAAATAAAACTGAAAAAAAGTAGTGAAATCTCTAATCTTCAGATGCAGAAAAGCTTTATTTTGTCTGTTAATGTCACATCAGCCAAAGCCTTCCTCAGTAATCAGAGACACACATATTTCGGCTGCTGATGGAAAATGCCGAGCACTAGCAAATGTTTTACTCTTTGCTTTATGCTATGGTCATGCAGAGGTACACATAACTGACAGGAACACACGCCAAAAAGAGTACAACAGTGTACAAGAAAGACTACAGAATTTGATTTAGAGACTTCGATAACAAGTTTTTTTTCTCTTGATGCATATCACATAGCTCTGGACTACCTACTTAAAATTAATGAAGTAGAGGCCCAAAAAAAGAATTCTGTTTACTCAGCTAACTGATATTACAGGCATGCTTCGTATGGGTATATACATGCATGTGGTCTTTATTCAAATGTGTGTTCAAAAAGAGGAAAATGCTTTTTGTTTTATATAAATCTATCCCATAGTCACATGTATATAATCCATTGAAATGTATACTTGCAGAATATCATTTACTGTGGATTATTCTGTAAACCTATATGGTCTAAAATATAGTATTATTTTAAGCTTTCCTTTCTGCACAATTTGCAAGTACCCAAGGAAAAAAAGAAAGCTTTCAGGAAAGGAATTAGTTCAGTGACTTTAAAGCTTCACTTCAGCATTTGTTCTTCTCTGTGTGCAAGAGAGAAACTGCTTCTAATGATTAATAATGCCAGCCTTCCCAACCTTGACCATTCAGTGATTCTGTGACCATAACAGCAGCAATTTTTCTAGAAACAGACAACATCTAGAATATAAATTTAAACAGTCCCAGCTGAAATGTTCACTGATAGGTAGTCTTGTGAGCACAACAATCAACTTGATGCTAACTACAAGGGCTATCAGTTCTCAAGCAGAAGCCAGAATCTCAGGAAGGCTGGTGGCACATACTTTTTTTAAGCTTAGCATCTGATGAGCCAGGAGAAAGCTTTGACATTCAGATCCTGCAGCAATGATAGTGGCATTTATTAGTCCTGAGAGCAGGTCTTCCTCTGGCATGAGCTGTCACAACTCCACTGAAATTAATGGAGCTGTGCCAAATTCCACCAGCCAAAGGATCTCTTTTGGGTTTTGATGTAGGGAAGATGAGGAGCTAAAAAGACAAATACTAGCAAGTCTCAGTTAAAGTACTGTGTCAAGTTTGTATTGTATACTCTTTCTGAAAGAATTATAGGTGTGGTTGCACAAATGGACTTTTTTTTTTCACTAGTAATATTTAATTCCTTTTTTGGGTGCAGAATTTGCTCACTGACCACTAATCAGCACTTCCCCTACTCCATGTATATTCGTCCCCATCCCTCAGGCTTAGGAAGGAAACAACTGCTGTGCTTTCCTCAACACAGGGATTTCCTAACCCTTCCTCTGTCACAAAGGGTGGAGGAGACTCCTTCCAGTGCTCTGAAGCTCACAGCCATGTAGGGCCATGATGGATGTGGTTCAGATGAACCATAGAAAGTGGAACCCAGGGAGTGTTCTGGGTTTTCTTCTCTGTGTAAAACCACTGTCAATGTCTCCTTCGACTGCCATGAGTCTTTATGCAGTTGCATCTAAAAGGGGACACCAGTCCCCATGCTGGATGGTAGAGAGCTGAGATAGCTGAAATTATAGCAATTTCCTCTCCTTTTTTTTTTTTTTTAATTATTGTGGCAAATAACAAATGAGGCTTCATTCCTCCTGCAATACTCTGCAATACTGAGTATTTTGAATTTTCTGTGTAAATGCTCATGCTAACTGCTGACCTCAGTTTTTAGGAAAAAGAAGAAGAGGTTTTTATTCCCCTGAACTGTAGAGTGAATACAGCTGGAGTTTTTCAAAGGTGCCATTAGCAGGGATTGGACACCTCAGTTTTTAAATCAAATTTTGGTCTGAAAGTCAGAGAAAGATGCAAAGCTCCATTATTCAAAGCTGTGCAGTTGTCCTTTGATCTATCATTGCTAATTTAATAATGGGCTTTGCTGGCTCTGGTCAATTATTTTCCATTGCTGTTTCTGTTCTAAATGGCTTCTTGCTTTTGGGTGTTTCATGCATTTTGGTACAGCCTTCTCTGAACTATAGGGCTGTAGAGAGCAAATTCAATGAGACCAGAGAGATGATTTGCTAACATAATCTTTGCAGCTGCAGTTAAATGAAAGCCGCCATAACAATGTGCTCCCTCTGCCCACAATGCTGCAGCAATACTTCATTGATCACTTTTCAAAGAAGCGAGAAAATGAAAACATGACTAATTTTGAGCTGGATGCTTGTCGCTTCTGACTGAGGAAAAAGCATCCACCAAAATACAGAAGAGGCTTTAAAACATTCCTCGGCATGGTGCTGGGGAGGAACACGCACTCCTTACTGCATGGGAAGTCGAAAAAGCAGCTCCCTGATGGTACCTGTCCACGCCCTGTTTCACAGCACGTTTGCACATGGCAGGGAAGCCATGCAGATCACGGATCCTTATGGCAAGTGTGCCCTTGACTTCTGGAAGGGCAGATTGCATTAGTCATGCTTTCTGACTCTTCACAGTTCATGAGAATTCTACTTAGGGAGGGTCCTACGGAGGTCCCACATCGGGCCAGGCTCAGACGCTTTTGTCCCAGTACATGCCGGCTCAGGTCACGGACAGGCTGCAGGATAACGTAGCAGTCTGAGGCTGGGTACCTCATGGGGGACTGCTTTCTTGTTGAGCAGCGACAGCATCAACAACTGCCCCAAATCCCTGCTGCACAGCTGGGCTATGTCCTTCCTTCCCCATGTTTCTCCTCCACCAGCCTTCAAATCCTTCCTCTTGCTTCTTCTACTGAAAAAAATTAGTATCTGAAGTGAGGGTGGGGAGAAGAGACAGACAAATGCCAGCCTGAAAAGCAGTAGGGAATCACTGTTAGTTAACCAAGCTGAAGGGCTGCCATATGAGCAGGTACTGGTTTAAAATACAAAAAATGCAGATGAACCAGGGATGCAAGTCCAGCTTCTGCTGGGTAAGTGTTGGTTTAGAAAATTAACCTCACAGTTAGAGTTAGTGATGTTTTTGTCAGCAGGTTCAGCCAGGGCTGGAAGAAGCCCAGAACAGCTCTGAGGCTTGGGAATATTCTGTTTTTGAGGAACCTAAAAACATAACTGCTTCCTGCTGTGTTAATTAGAACAAGTATTAAGAATAGCAGATACCAGCTCTTCATAAAAGCAAGGTTGCCTTTTGGAAGTGCACTCTGCAGCAATTGCTCTGGTGGGGAAGGAGGGAGTCTCTCCTGAGCAGGCACATGGACCACAGCACCTTGGGCTCAGTGGGACACGTCCAGCAGGACCGGGGGGCTCCGCAAACCTTCCCCCGTGCCGTCTCCCAAGACACGGTAAGTGATTTACTCTTTTCCAAGAGATGGTGGCTCTATGTGTTAGCACGGGGCTGAGGAAGACACAGCACAGGCTGTAAAGGACTCTGGCAGTCACAGACAGCACACAGCTTGACAGTGAGGTGCGGCCCAAAAATCATATATTTAAAATAAAAAAAGTCTTCCTCTTGTGCGTAAACAAGCAAAACCTAAGCAAGACATTGCCACCTGCAAGACATGATGAGGCAGGAGCAGAAATACACAGACCTTGGGAGGGACAAAAGTTTGGCTGTTTGAGAAAAAATGCCACCCTAGGATGAACCTGTTTCAGCCTGTTGGGATGTGAAAGCCAGGTGCGTGGAACTCTTGCTTCTTCTACTTTTTGCCTTCTTACCCTTCCCTCAGTCTCATGTGGAGAACACCTTGTATAACTTTAATTTCTTATGTCTATACCCACTTTTTCCTTGAAGTCCCCTGTGAAGCTAGTGCTTCATTCCCCTGCCTGTATGACCTCTCTGATTCCTTATTTAGTCTGTGCCGCCATTTGGGTTTACAGCCTCCAAAGGTCTCAAGGTCTTTTGGTTTGGGTATCCCACAAGCAATACTGATGGATATGTCATTGTAACTAGAATAGCAGGATTTCCATTATTTCCTCATTTTGCCTTGAATATAGAAAGGATAACTTCTTTTTTTACAGACTTTTAATGTCAAGTTCCAGACAAACCACTGAGTACTTCCGTAAGACATTCCAGTAACAGTGCCTCACTGACTTTAAAAAAGTCACTTCCTGCACTCTATTCATAATTTAAATTAAAAATATTGATCGCCTACTATGAGACCTAAAGCACCTACTTCTTATTAAACCTAATTAAAAAACATTATCAAAGAAGACTTGAAGAATTCAATCTTATTGGACTGATGGAAATTTCTTGCCAACAGCCTACAGCCACAGCTTGTTAAAGTGCTAAATCCTGTGGGTTTGGGGGCATCAGCACCTAGTTCTACAAGTTTGAAGCAGATATTTTCTTGGTTTTAGTTGATTTTAAAGCTGGATCATTTAAAATTGATCAACAGCTGGATCATTTAAAATTGAGAGCTTATTAGGAGCTGAAGGAAGAAAATACAGCACATTTACCTCCTATGCTGCATTAATGAGATGACAGGGAAGTATGTTTTCCAACCTAAAATCCTGAAGGATGTGATGACTGGAGTTGTTTGGTTCACATATGTAATTTTCCTTGTAGAATAAGTTGATTAATTTTAAAAGCAAAATATTTTGGTTACTTAAGAAATATCAAACTGCATATGAATTATATACAGTTATCATATAATAAATGGATTATTTTCACAAAATGATTGTTTATAAATTAAATAATAAATTATTGAAATACATATTTGGAAGATGAAAAATTGTTATACCAATTTTAGGAATTGTACATGTTGATTTTCAGTCATGGTTTAAGTGAGTGATTCGAAATTAATTGAACTGAATCGAGTCACCTTGAATGTTCCACCCATTTGCTCTTAAATAGCTCATAACTGAGCCTAGATTTAGGAAACATATACACACATCAAAAGTTAATCAATTATGACAGACAGAACTTTCCAAATGTCCCTTCCTCTTCAACACCTTTTCTTCCAGAAAAGTCTCACTTAGTGGAATCATTTGTGAGTGGATCTGTTGATATTTTTTCCTTTTGAACTTATTTCCAACTAAAAAATGGCTATTATTTCCCCTTCATTTAACTTCAAGTCTTTTACTTCATGGATAACCCACCCAATAGTCAGAGAAGAGACACCAAAGCTCCACCTCAGCCCTGAATTTTCTAAGAGGTTCTTTATTTTTCGTCAGCGAAAAAAGTTTTGGCTATGCTAAATCTGCAATGTACAGTAGATTGCTAAGAACCTGATTTTAAAAGGGGAAAATGAGGTCATGCATCAACATTCTGCTTCATTTTTTTACTTATCTCAAAAGCTGCTGTACTATGTCCTTAATCCTCTGGGAATGGATGGTTGTTAACCATAAATTGTCCTTATATTTATAAGCTTTGCACTAAATACAAATTGCCTCCTTTTTTGGCATAATGTCTCCCTCCTTGAATTCAGTCTCTCAAAACAAAGCCAAAATTACCTAAGAATTCACATCTATTACCTGATTCATTATCTGTCTACTGCTAAGGTCTTTTCTAAATGGCTTCAATGGTATTAAAGAATCCATAGGTATTTAAGACAGATATAATTGGAGGTGTCAGTTATGGTCATTTAATAATACGCATGTCCGCCTTTTCATAGATAAACAAATGAAAGCTGGTAGCCTAAATTAAGATTTGCTTCTATCTATTCCCACTCCTGCAGGTACAATTATGCTTTATAGCTGGCTTGCCAAAACCTAGCACAGAACAGGCTGCCATAGCATTATAACAATTTAACCAGGAAGACCTTTCAATTAATGTATAATTTTTATAGGTTCACTAGAGGGGGGGGAAAGCTAACCTTAGTTTTCTTACAGAAAAAAGAATTAGGAGTCTGCTAGATAGCCATATCCAAAATATAGCTAAAATTTACTATGTTGTTCAGAAGTCCCTCTTTCTATTAAAACCTGTAACTGATGAAGTCCAGGCTGCTGGTGAAAGGCAGCAGGCAAGCATATGAGACCACCTTGCTTTTCTTTGTTAATCTGGCAGAATATTTTGGCTGTGCAAAGAATGCCCAGCTGGAGAGCAAATGCATGCCTGTTCTTGCCAAGGGGTACATCAAAGAGTACCTGTTAAATGCTTTGCAAAAGTTCACTTTAACTTGGTCTTTTGGCCTGCAGACAAACAACAGACTTGTTATGGATTTGGGCAAGAGAAAAAGGAGTAGCAAAGGGATAAGAGAATGAAGCTAATTCTTCAATAGAAAGTATTGAAGTAGACAAGCAGCAGTAGCTGTAAGTAAAAACATTTCAGACAGGACATTTTAAAATGAGGCATTTGTCTTTTTAAAATATCAGATGTGTAGATAGCAGCTCTCTGCTTTACTTCCATAAGATGTGTTTTCAGTAAACGCTCAGATAAATTATGGTACGAAGACTCAAGTGGAAAATTTGTTCAATTTGTGGGTCACAAAGCCTGGGAAAAAGTCCCTACTTCCCTCATTGAACCCCTGCAAGGCTTGCTGATTTTTTTTACTATATGAGGTACCTGAAAATACAAATGCCAGCAGGACTAAATAACAGGCATGGATGGAAATGGCCATTTATGGTGCTGCTTTGGTTCAAGCAGATTAATATGTGACTGACAGCAGTGCCCTGACCATTTCTAACCAGCTACAGGAAAGTCTAGCTCATCTGACAACATTGCTCACTTTTTTGTTTCTATTTAAAAGACAAAACAATATGAAAATAACCCATCCCAACCCAAGAGAAGAGAAACATCTACCTCTAAATCTGTTTTGCCATTTGCAACACTGTTTTAATGCTGTCTTCTCATGTTTGTTGAGTTACAGCAATGGATACCAACACAGCTGGCAAAAGCCAGGTAAAATCCCTGGCCCTGCCAGGCGACCTGCCTTGCCCAAAAAAAGCCCATCCTCGGACCCATGCAGCCACAGCAGGGATCGCTGGTTGCTGGGGGGCTGCCAGCAGGTGCCTGGGGTCATTGCACAAAGCTGGGGACAGCCAGCCCATGCACTGCTGTCATTGCACAAAGCTCTTCTAAAATGGAAATAGGCAAGAAGGAGGGGGAACAAAAGGCCAACTTTCTTGAGTAGTTCTTTTAACAATCACGGATCACCTTGGTCACCAATTTTATAGCACCTGCAGCCAGCGTATGAAGCTAATGTGTTTGTTCAAGTCACTGTATACCTGCAGCATGAGAATTACATGCTTTGCACTGGTTAATTTTTGTCACATTTTTTCCTGATGATAGCCTGTTCTATTTGTATTATGCAAAGTGAGTAAGCTTCCACACTGTACATAGCCTTCTTGCAACAAAATGAAAGTAGACCGGCATCATTAAATCAGCCTCATTGTCTTCATATCTACAATGATCTCATCTGACATCAGGGACTGTAACTATGCTGCTAGATTAGTTTCTCCTGCTATATTAGACACCACTGATTTTCCTATTTGTTCCATGCTTTCTTTCACAGAAGAGAAATTGTTTCATTTTGTCAGTTAATGCTTATGGCAGAAAGCAGTTGAATTTGTTCAGGAAAAACAAGTCAAAATACCTCTGTATTCTCTATTCAGAAATCTACAGAGAGAGTAGAGGCTATTACTTTTTTAATAATTAATTCTGATGGCCACACATTTCTGAAAGCCAAAGTAATATATTCACGAGACTACAAAAAAACAAGACTGAATGTCCCCTGTATTGTCCCTGTCTAGCAATTTATCAATCTGTGTGCAGTGAATCACTAGTGGGCCATAAATTATGAAATGCTACAACTGCAGAACATTATGAAAACACACAAACCTCCCTGCAAATGGGAAAGGAATAAAATTGGGGAAGATGAAAAGTAATAAACATTGAAAGTGTGCCAGCTTATATTTGGTTGAAAATTAACACCATGGTGTGAGCATTGGAAAAACGGTATGTGGATTATTTTCAAAATAATTAGACCATCTCAGATGATTTTTTACAAGTCTTAGGTGGTCCTTTGACCAATAAAGGCTGTGGAGCACCAGTAGTTATCACAGCCTTGATGGGAGCAGCCCAAACACAAAGGCAAAGGGTAACTCTGACCAGGTATGCTCAAGTGTTTGTTCCATTCAGATCTTGCTGCGCCTGCCACAGAGTCTCGATGTTGGGGTGAGAGGCATGCATTAAAGACAGACTATTAAAGATAGAGCTGCTGAATTTACTTGTTCTCTGTACTGGTCTGCCCTCATTGTGGCACAGTTTATTTTAGCTGGCTGAAATGGTCATTAACAGCCTTCAGCAATACCCACAGAAAGGGATGGAGTGGTTGGACAAACATACCATGTACGTGAAATATATTATGCAAAAAACACCAACATTTGCATAACCAAGAGTAAGAGGTTTTGTTCCCTTTTCTTATTTACTTTTATTTGTATATTGCTAATACGATCTTGTTAATAAGAATGTTCAGAGAAAGTTTGTACAATTTTATACCAGTACTAACAGTTGACTTTGCTCCCATTCTGAAAGCTCTTAAATTTTTTACAGTGCAACCCACAAGGCCTTGCAAACAGGAAAAGAGACTAAATTAAGATAAATTGTTGTTTACTCGTGTGCAAAGATCTGCATTTGGTTAAGGGAAATCATTAACAGGTTGTTCAACATCACATGAATTAAGGTATCAGGCATTTATAGATAATATACCTATAAACAATAATTAAACGTGACTAACTCCATTGTTTGTTCTTTTAGTTTTGCTCACACAGATAACTAACATTCATTTTAAGCGTGTTTTATACAGCAAAAAGATGACATACAAATGAGGAGTCATATGAAACATAGAGCTGGTTAATTTTGTAAAAACCTTTTTTACAAATAGTCATACTCTGAACTGTAGCTCTTACACCAGTCTTAACTAGCTGTTGTGAACATCTGTATCAGCGGAGCTTTTGTGTGACCATTTGGCAAAGGACAACTCCTCCCACAGCAGGAGGCACTGCACCTGAGGAAAGAGCATATCCATCCACAACAGCCCGTCTGCTGCTGCCACCCCTCCGCTGCTGCTAAACAGAGTCTTCTCTGATACTGAAGCAGAGCCTATACTAAGTGACATGGGCAGTCAGCTGCACCCACAGATGAAGAACAGGAGATGGGCAACGCCAGAGTTCATGAACACCCAAAACCAGAATGTGTTCACCAAATGCTTAGGAGAAAGTGCCCAGTGTGGCTTTCCAAACCCAGTGGCAATGCTACAGCACCAGGAAGAGATGGGTGTCAAAATGGCATGGAGTATGTTAATTAATAGCTTGTGAGCAGAAAAAAGAACTGAAAAATTCTCAATATTTAGTTCACAATGACCAGTTCAACTTTGCTTCCCAGTAATACACGTATCTCCACTTCAACCACTGTATGAAAACACATAACGAAAGCAAGTACAAGTGCTCAGTTTCCATACCATCCTGCTCTGGAAACTACCACTCCACCCCAAAGGTGCAAGTCGTAAAACATAGATGAAGAGACCTGCGCTCTGACCATCTTTCACTGAAGTGGCCCATTTTAACTGACCTCTCTTAGATTTTTACAGGAGGGCACTTTTGATACACCACTACCTCAGAGAGCCCGGATTTGACAAAGTGTTCCTGGAGGAAATACCATCTGGCCACTTACTGGCCCTCCTGTATAATGAATACTGTTTGCAAATGACTCCTGGTTACATGACACTGCAAATCCCATACAAAGGAACTTCACTCAACTGTAAAGCAGCCTTACCTAGGATTAAAACTGAGGGACATGCAGGTTTAAACTAATGGTAAACCTTTAAATTATGCAGCTGCAAGACACTAGAGTAAATCCAGATACAGCAATGTGAAGCAGCTCCTTGGACGTGGTGCCTTGACTTCCTGGGCAAACAAATGATAAAATACAACCTAGAGAGGTCTACATTCAGCTGCCATTCTAGGTGGAAAAATATTCCCCTTGGTTGTTTCTTTTTCAGACACCTCCCTTAGATTTAGCTTCTGACTTGTGCAATTTACAGTTACAGTAGTTTTGTACTAAAAACGTAAGACTTCAAAGCTGGGCAGTGTAGCACATTCATCAGAGTCTGCATCTGCTGGTGTACAGATAGCCACACAGTTCAGCCAACCTTATATTGAACCCATTTGAATTAATGTGGTCTGACTGTCTGTCTGCCAAGTCTTGCAGTCATAAGCCTTCATCCAAACTGTGATAAGTGGAAGAGACTAACTGGATCCCGCTCCAGATACAATCCATTTGTCTCTAAGGGATGTATTCCAACCTGCAGGATATCACACCCACAGAGAACTGAAGTGTGAGCATCTATAACAATTGCTGTAGATAGTAAGCTGAAATGCATACTGTATATGCATTTGCATATGCAAATGCAAATGCATATGTATATATATATATATGATTTTACAATGCTTCCTCTTCACCAACACAGTGATTGAGAGATAGCCCGGGTCTGTCGGTAGAAATAGCTGTGTAAAACTGAGGTTACCATGATAAGGCTGACAAGTAGAAAGAGAGGAACTTAAAGAGCCACAGGCTCCTGGTTCAGTGCAGGCAGATAGCCCAGCTCTCTGCCTTTATTTGGCACTTAACTAAACTATGTGATTCTCTCTTGCCTGAACATTGGGCACTGCATCTGAATAATTCCTTTCCTAACATTTAGCAACAGAGTAAGAACAGCCTTCCTCCTGGTATTTTAAACCTTCTGCCACTCATCATGGCCATAAATGTTAAGATGAAAGATTTTTCTCTGGTGAAAGGATTTGGTGTTTTTTTCCAGCGTGTCCTGCTCCATCTTGCCCCCTGAGACTTCTCACCAAAAATTCTTGTATGCAAATTTGGATATTTACAAGTGGACTGAGCCACAGGCATTTTGCCTTGGGCATCACTCTTGAGGCCTGTTTCATCCACGCCATGATTAACTTCCCAATTTTTATTAAGTTATATCTTTAACATATAAAACCAATAGTAGAAGGGCACTGTCAAAACATTTTTAAAAAATTAATTCCATCTGATTTTTTAAAATGCCAGCATGAATGATGTGTCTGATAACTGATGCTTATTTCATCTAATGCTAGTGTTGAGTGCAATAGGGGAGTTCCCTACACCTACATTCTTCCTTCTTCCAGAGACTGACTTTATCCCAGGCTTGTTTATCATTTGAATTTCATCCTGCTGCAATACATTTTTTATTAAACTTTTGCCTGGTTGGGGACAGGGATTAAGTGCTGATATTCTCCTGCATTCCTTCCTGCTGCTCTTGTGCACACTGAAAAAAAACCAAACAAATAAACAAACAAACAAAACAGAGGAATTGTGATTCCTGTCAATTTTCCTATTTTGATGGGGAATCAGAAGGAAAGGAAGAAGGCTGCATGGACTGTCCTGGCCATTGCTGGTATCAAAGGATTAAATATGACTTGCTTGCAGTGCCTTGTGATTCTGATCACAAGAATACCTTCAAGCTTCAGGAACAACAGCCCTTTTATCAGTCTTTTAGGGTTTTGAGTAAGTTCAAGCCAAAATCCATTTTCTACTGGAACTGCTGCAGGTCTCTTGCCCTTTTGACTGCTTTCTGATGAGCGTCTAATCAGCCCTACAGCACAGTCAAACACCCTTCACCAAGAGGGGCCCAAAGTGCTACCACACTTGTGATGAAATAATACCTCAATTAGAACTAGGTGATTCTTTTTTTTAAGTAATGCAAATATTTTTTTCAACAAAATTGACTGAATTAAATGCATATTTTTAAATTTCAAATCACAATTTCAATATAAAACAGAAATAGCTACTTTTAGATTTTTAATTCAGGCTTCCTCTGACATGATCCTTTTTTTGCTGTTATACCTGCTTCCTCAGGAAAAGAAGGATGAAGTTGCAAAGACGGAGAAACATTTTGTTTTGTCCCTTCCTCTTCCTTTTAAAGGCACACAGCAGGTGCACTCTATATTGATCTTTGTAGTCTTCAATGCCAGGGGTACTTCAGCTGTCATACCTATGTCTTAGCCTGAATAGGTCTTACATTCTGGGTTTATTTAAAATTTACCTTGCAGAAGAACAGTAGCCAGCTGTGCAGCTATCAGTGCCTTAAGCTCAAGAGCAGGACAGTCTGGGCCAGGATGTAGCAACCATGAGTATAATGATGAGCTGCACTCCGTGTGTGACACTCTGGGAGGAATCCAATGTGCTGGTTTTCAGATGCAAATTCTTTAAATTAAAGTGCTTTCTGTGGGGCTCTAATACAACAAAGACAAGGTTACATCCTTTGGAGAAGCTGGCATGTTTGTGCAAGCTTTCCTGGGGAATGACATCCGGAAGAAGACATAACCAGTCAAGTTTATAATAAGCAGCATGTGGTATGGATCCACTCTACAATCTTACTGACAAACTTTCATTACAGCAACTACTATCCCTATTCATAAGCAGTGATGCCAAAACCCAGTAGCCTTCCAGAATAATAATCATAATAACTGGCTTTAGAACTGTAGATTTACCGGGTTACTTTACGACACAAAATGGTAAAATTCTACAAGTACTTTTTACAAATCCAATGAAAAGAAAAAAAATGCACATCTTTATTCTGACTGTAAAGACTTCTACTGGAGATTATATATGTGAATTATTTTGCTCTCTATCGTAATCTACTCTGTATTACATTATTTCACATTACTATTACTGCTATTAATCTTCTGCTTACAATAAATCCTAAAATCCACCGAGGAAAGGAAAGGAAAAATTCAATTGCTCAATAAACAGGAAGCTTTCCATGCAAGGAGAGTGCTGACCATAACCACCCTTACTTGTTGAAACACAGTAGTAAAAGTTGACTGAATGATGAGTGAATTAACATCACTTTTTTTTTCTCTCTCTATTTATCAAAATCTGAAGGAAGTTCTTAGAATGAAACGTAATTGTTTCTCCTTCCGAGGCATATGTCACTATCCTTTGCCTTTTCTGTTTTGGTAAAACATAGCTACAGAAATTAAAATGTTTCCAAACTGGAGAGGTGAGTCATGATTGGGACTTTAGGTATTTGAGTGAAATAAAAAAAGGTCTATGTGACATATCAGAAGGCTATTGAAGTTCTCTGCTCGTTGCCATGCAGGTGCATTTCTGATTACACCATAATCCATTGCTAGTTTTCTCTCTTAGCAAGTTATTGCCTTTGTCTTCAGCAACCTAGCAATGTTTCCTAGGGCAGCGCTAGACTTATTTGGATGTCGCAAAGAGATAAAAAACTTGTAAAAACAAGTCCTACTCATTTTTTATTTACAAAATACTTCAATTCCAAATGTAATTTATCTATTTATTCTTTGCATGCTTTTCATAAATATTTTCCTTTATTGCAATTACTTGTTCGGGTATGTAAATCTCTTACTTTACAGTGGGAGTGATGCAGTTTTCTGTGGAAGGCATCACAACACCAATGCTTAGCAGTGGGTAAGTACTGCAGTATCCTACAGGTAGCTGGGAACTGCGCAAGAAATTGTGCTCTCAAAGCAGGTCCCTTACGCAGCTCCCCACGCCTAAGGTGATATCCCTGCAAAGGCAGGGGCTGAGCCCCTGCGCACTTCAGGGGTGGGCGGTGGAGAGGCACATCTAGAAGTGCTCATCTCTCCTGTAAACAGCACTGCTGCCTCAGAAACTCTTGTGCCTGGACAGTAATTTGATGGAGAGAAAACAGTTTAGACAAAACACCATTTTTTTACAAAATACATGACATTTTTAATGAGATACTGTAAAATTCTATAACATTGGTACATTATTTCAATTCTGAATATGGTTAGTGCCTTTTACATCGCTATTTTCACGTAATTTCATTATGTCAATATTAGCAATGTATTATAGGACATAAACTGTGTCTATGTCATAAGTCACTAAACACAGCTGCTACTTTGTATTGCTTGAAACATTTTTCTCCACTGAGTGGCTCATAAAGGAGATTATTAAATCTAGGTAAGACAAGCTGTTACCTGTCTTTCATTTTAATAACTTAAATATTGTTTTTATATTGTTACAGTGACCTTTTATAACAGACCACATTCTGTTGTGATGCTGTGAAAACTTGTAACATTCTCAAAAACATTCCACACACATTTACTTAAATTCCATAGGGAAGCATTTTTTTGCCTGTCTCTACTAAAAATGCCACAGCTATGTACGGGGGTTGGTGGAGGGACAGGGAGTGCTTGTTACCCTCTGTTTCCCTTGCTGAAGCCAGACTAGAATTTGTGCAAATCTGATTTTTTTAAAAGTTTCATGGAACTGCACAAAGAAATCAGGCTTCAAGGACAGATCTTACAGTAATTTCACTGTAGTAATTTTGAAAAACTAGAGAACTTTTACCCAGCAATTTTGAGCAATTGGCTGAATTGCCCACAGGAAAGGGGGGAAATAAATTCTGAGGGCTACTGAAAATGGCATTTTCAAGCAACTAGCGCAAGGATTTTCACAATACTGTCTGTAATTGAAGTACAGTGGGGAAAATTGCCTCTTTGACCTGTATGGTGTTTTGATTAAATGTGCGTGCACTGAACTGTGACAAATAAGGTAGCATATCACCTGGCTCAAGACATAATAAACTAAATTCATGCCTTCTGCAATTCTTCTGAAGACAGCAGTATTCTTCAAGGGGCAGACTTGATCCAATGAGTTTCCTGCCTTTTTTTTTTTTTTCTCTATCGGGATGTTTCTTCCTTGGCACATAAGATGGCTAAAACTGCGTATTATGCTTTGTGAGGAGAGCTTTGAACCTGGGAGTTCCCAATTTTACCTCCGAGTCTATTGCCATCTAACCACAAATGCACATCACAGGAATAAAGAGAAATGTGATATTAAAGAAAATAGCTGTGTATCTTAAATATAACTCCTATCAAAAAGGACAATCTCTGCATCTATTTTATAGTTAAGTGGGCTTTGCTGATTTGTTATAGGTAGTTTCCCCTCTTAAAGGGTAAGAAAAAGCCAGAGTCTATAAACATTGCACACTCTTGGACATCAAAAGTAGTGAACCAAGCCCAACCCAAAAGTGTGTTACTGTCCAGCCTACATTAGCTCTCCTGAAAGCATGAATGACATTCATGGATACAACCAGCAGTTTTCAGCTCTCCCTGGCCAGAACCGCAGGCACTCCAGGGAGCCCAGACAGTCAAGGCTGTTTTGAATAGAGATGACCCCTCGCAGATGTGTGCCACTAACTCAGTAGCATCAGTTCCAAGGCTTGAGCCAGAGCCTGGGAGAGAGCCCATGGATGAGCATTCAAAGGCAGGAGGAAAAGCCACCTGCCTGGCTTGAACAAAGCTGTCAGTAGCTCTTAACACTGGGTACAATAAAGACAAAGAGCAAAGTGTGCTGGAGGCAATTTTCAATGGGCAGTTTGACCAGATCAGACCCTCTTTGGCTCAGTACTGGCCTGGCATGAGGTTTACAATAATCTGCCCAGTGTGACGAGAGCAGTCGTCTCCATTTCAGGAGCAGAAATTCCTGACACTGCTCTTCAGTGTCAAGCCTCCTCTCTGAAAGCAGGCTGAGCTGATTCTCTGTCCTGATGCTCTCACTTTCTGACTGCTCCTTTCTTGCCTTCAAGAGACTGCAAGTGCCAAAAAACTCCTCCAGGGCAAACCCTGAAGACTATCACCAGCAGCTCTCCCCCAGGAGAGCCTGGACAGTCCCATGTGAATTGCCCATGCTATTCACCACATATGGAAGCTAGAGAAGGAGGCTGGAAGAGGATGGAAGCTGAAGGGCTGCCAATTTGAAGGCAACACCCAGCCTGGCATTTTAGCTGCACTAGACATGACTTTTCCACAATCTCTGCCTGAGATCAGCGCCTGGATGACAGGGAGCTAGCCAAACCTGAGTCCAGGCAACACCTCTGAGTGTGGTCCAGGTGCTGTATCTGATGGTTCAGGTGTCTGTCTTCAAAGCCAAGCCAGCTTCACTTCACCTGGCAGTATTCTTCCAAAGCCCACCTAGAAATAAACGTCTCCTGAGATCTTGACTTCAAAGACATAATGTTTACATGTCAAATTTAATAGCTTCCCAAATATTTCACAACTCACTTTGGTTCAAAAGACTTATGCTTGGACCACAGCAGTTCAAGTAGAGGACCATTGTATCTATTTTCTTTTGTTACTGGATAGTTTAAAATCATAACCAGCCACTTAGATACCAAACTGAAAAATGGCGTTTTCCTTCTGAGCCACTTGAACATAAGACTATAGCCAACTCCATCCTACCAAGCAGATTTCAGTTCAAAGATTAGATTGTGCATGACATTCCCTAGTGAGGGTATGTGTGAAATGGTATAGCGTATGCTGTATGATATTCACTCCAGTCTGTTCTGTACACAATCCCTTAGGCCTACGTCCGCCCACCAAACCAACGGCAGTGGGATTGCTAAGAAGTAGGAACAAGGTACAAGTTAAAATAGGCCACAGATAACCCTTCAGCTTACATCATCCTGTGTGTAAGTTACGTTTCAGCAGAGTGGGTGTAAATAGCTCTGAAATGTTAAAGTCGATTTGAAAGGATTATATTGACTCTGCCTAATAGCAAAAGATGCTTCAAGTGCTGTTTAGCACAAACAATAAAACAAGATGTTATTACAGCAGGAGCAGATACTGACCTCTGCTTGTGCTGGCCAGCATTTTCATTACGAGACTCTTGTGCCTTGTTCATTTGTCTGTCAGTTTGTTTGTTTGTTTGTAAGAATATTTTTTTTCCTTAAAAGTTCCTCACTATTTTCAGCAGGTCTGTGAAGCTTGCAGGAACCATCTGGATGGTCATGTGCCTTTTTCTCATTTTTTTGTAGTCCTATCGAATTTTGTTCAGGTTTAGTAATTTTTAAAATACTTTATAATCCATCTGTTCCAATCCCTCATCTACATTCTGCAGGACAATGCTGAGAGCCTGCCAAACTAACTTGGCACAGACATCTGCAAGGCTGGGATTTGTGGCCACGTGTAAGTATTTGTAAGGGTTGAGTCGCCAGTCCTCTGTGTGCCTGAGCATTTGCCTTTTCTCTTAATTGAGAGAGGTATGAAAACACCAACAAATATCCTGTCACTCACTGCCCAAGTCAAGAAGCCACCCCATTAAGTCAAATAGCGTAGACTACATTCTTGCTATGGAAAGGATCACGCACCAAAAGTTTTTTGCTTCCAGTCCAACAGAAAGAATTTCATGCTGCAGAGTTGCCCCTCTTTGTGGCTGGAAGTCACACTGGCTACCCAGAGAGAACTCAGAGAGAACAGAGAGACTACTCCTGAGAAGTAGTAGAAGGTAAGGTGAGACTCACAGCAACATATACCCAAGCCGGGTGACCTGGGCTGAGATCCAGAAACACAGAAGACACAGTATTTTTTGAAAGTATGAGAGCGGTGATCGTTTTTAGATTTCACAGAGCCATGCTAGGACTGTTCGCATGCTACATGATAGCCATATTGGATTTTCTCCAGCCACACCCAAAGAGGTAATAGTGACCTTTACTATTAAAATTGCTTCTCTGACCAGCTATGAAAGAGAAATTCACCCCCAGCATTCTTTTCTGTTTCTTCTCTCTGAGGGATTTATTTCTTGGTTATGTGTTTTAATGTAAGATTCACAGTGGTGCCCTGAGCAATGTTTGAAACTGCAGTTTCTAAAGACGAGATTTTTAACTATGGGAAGATTGAGGGACATTTATTTGGGGGATTTTGTTGTTTTTTCTACCAGACCTACAGTATGTTTCTGTTGGGATGGGAATGTCAGGGAAAAGTAGGGAGTCTTAAACATTTTATGGGGAAGATTTCTACTCAGATAGATGAAATTGCATGGTCACAAAATCCATTTTGCAGTTTGATCAAATATAGATTATGCCAGCATGTCTTTCCCTTTTTCCTACCCCTTCACCTCCCCAGCCTCAGCCGTAAGTACAGTGGGCCAGTGTAAGTGTGCTTGGATTGCTCTGCCAGTGCTTCTTGTCAGATGTGTGATTCAGACCCAAATTCAGCCTGGACTGGAGCCACAGAGCAGAGAAAATTCAAAGTTATGAAACTTTCTTCTAATTTTACAGCAGTTTAAAGAAGCATTTTTAAAGGAAGAAAAGGTTAAAGCCTTTATATCTATGCCCATCTTTGGTATTCACAATTGACTCAAGTTGTTAAAACTCAATTTTCTGCAGCTCTGTTTAAAACATAAAACCTTTTGCTTTCTATTTGGATTTTTCTTTATTCACTGTTTGAGCTTCCACAGGTCCTTTAAAACTGAAATGAAGCTCTTTAAACTGTGAGGAGGTTGCTCGTTAGTGGAGCAAATAAAATACTGCAATCAACCACAAATATTGATTTAATATAGAATTGATTTCTCCCTTAAAAAAAAACACTATATCCTCTGTGTGGTTGGGGTTTTTTTAAACTTAGTGGAAATCAAATTAGGAATTTGAAAACTGCAGCACAGAAACAAAAAGGCCCATCTTTTAAAGCAGGCCGTTTCCTCCACATTACAGAATTTAATACAAGGGAGGAAAAAGAGAAGAGACAACAGAAGGAGTGAGAAATGTAAAACTGTTCAGACAAATGCTGTCCCCACTGAGGTCAGGGGCGATATTTCCGTCGCGGCTTGTCCAGCGCCGCGGGCCGGGGAACGTCCCGGCATCCCGGCAGGGGAAGCGGCGAGAGCCGCCCGGGGCACCAGGGTGCCGGCCCGGCGCGGGCGCCTCCGGGGTCCGGCCCGTTTGGCCATGCCGCGGGCCGGGGAGCCGCCGGAGAGCTCTTTTCGCCGCCGAGGAGAGGCAGAGAGGCTGACGGTGGCGGGCACCCAGGCGCCGGTGCCCTGCGCCGCTCCCGCGGGCCCTCCGCCCGGAGGAGGGTGGCGGGGGTCCGGGGACCGCGGTGCAGGGACCCGGGGGTCCGCGGTCCCCGGCGTCCTGTCCGTGCAAGGAGCGGGCGCCCGCACGGGGAGACGGGCGGCGAGGCTGGAGGGGGACAGGCGCGCCTCGCCTCCCGGCGCCCGCCGGAGGGATTTGCGCTCCCGAGCTCCGCAGTTCCCCCCGCTCCCGCCCCGGCCGGCAGCGGCACAGGGCGGCTGGGGCATCTCGCAGCCTCGGGCGCGGGTTCGGGGAGCATGCCCGTGCTCCCGCCATCCTTCGCCCTGCAGCGGGGTGGGAGGCAGATTAAGGGGGCACAGGAGCTGCACCCTTCTTGCCGCCTTGCCTGATGCGGCTGCGGGTGGGCCCTGCCTCGAGGTTCCGGGACTCTCCGCGGCGTCGGGCGGTCCCCGTCCCGCAGTCAGGCGCCGGTCCCCGGGGCGCAGGGCGGGACCCTGCGTGGTCTGTCGTGCGGGGCCGCAGGGTGGCCACGCTCTCCCAGCTGGGATCGTTGCCGAGGAGTTTGTTGCAGGAAGGTTTGCAAACAAAAAACCCCAAAATTTTAAAGGGCAAAACGTGCAGAAACGCACTTGCAGAAGTCGGCGGGACTCGGGGGAGGAGGCGGCGAGAGGAGCAAGCCCCGCTCCACGGCAGCTCTCCCGCCGCACCGAGGCGCGTCCTCCCCCGCCGGCGCGGCCGCGCGCTCCCGTCCCCGCTCCCGCCCCCGCCCCGAGGCGCCCGGCGGCTCTGCCCAGCACGCACCCCCGGCGGGTAGGGCTCCCAAAGTCACAGGGTATCCGAGCACTCAGGGGAAGTTTCGGGTCCCTAATTGCTGCAGGCTGACTCTTCTGACAGGCCGGCACTTAAGGAATATCTAGGACACGGGTGGTTAGGAGTGATCAAAGAGCAGGTAAGATCAAAGATCACTTTAATTGCGAAAATGAGGTCAAATAAGATTTTCAGAAAATCAGCTATATATCTGAGGCTGTCAAAAGCACTATTGTCATTTAATGTAAGCGGTTGAAATTCAGAAATGACTGGACACTTACATTCACGTGACGCACAGATTTAACATTCCCTTTTTCCTACAAGTAACACAGATTACACAAAAATAAACAGGAAAAAATATATATATATTTGGTCAAGCATTCATTTCAGGCAGCCCGTCGCAGAGGTACGCGGCAGCCGGCCCAGTGCCCGTATCCGGCCCGGCGCCATCCCCCCCGGCCCGAGAGCGCCAGTACCCCGCAGCCGGCGGGAGAGCCAGGGGCTCGGCAGGAAAGGAGCGGGGTGGCAGGGCGGGCAGGGGGGCTGTGCGGCGGGCAAGGCTGTCCTGCCGCCCTGCTCCAACCCCGGGCCAGGCGGGGAAGGGGAAGCACCCCAGGTTTCCTGGGGCCAAGCATCTGGGATTGACGGGGGGACCCTCTGCGGGGGGAGGCTTGCGGAGCCGCCGCGGAGACCAGTCAGGCCGGGTTTGGCTCTCCCGGCCCTTGGCATCGTAGCGACACTGCCTGCTTCTCGCCGTGGCTCTCAGCTTGCGGGGAGGGTCGTGCTTACCCCCGCCGGGGCTGGCCCGGGGGAGGAGAGACCCTGCCCCGTCCCAGCCTGCGCCGAGATGCCGCTTTCGCCACCCGCGGCTGCCGCCGGCGGATGCTGTCAGCCCCTCCCCTACTGCCACGGAGCACATGGCAATGTTTTGGTTGATCGGTTTGGTTCGTTTTGTTGTTGTTTGTTTGTGTAGTTTGTTTTGTTTTATCCCCCGAACAAAATGTGCCTCCGAAGCTGGCTGCCTCCGAAGCATCCCCAACGTCTCCGGAGAAACTTTCAAGCGGCTTCAAAACAAGAAAAAAAAAAAAAAGAAAGAAAGAAACGCGACTTCGCAGGCTGCTTCAACTCCCTGTGCCGCCGAGTGCGCGGTGAACGCGAGGACAGTCGTGCAGCGCCAAGCCTTCCCTTGGTGGGAAACCCTCGGTCGAAGGCGTTTAAAAAAAAATCTCCATAAATGAGGCGTGCGGTTGGGGTTTAAGCCCCATCACCTCCCCACGCTGTAACGAAGGGAAGCCCGATGAACTGGAAGGTCCTAGCATAGCAGGAGAGCTGTTAGACACACGTAACGCAGACGGGGATGTTGCTGGAAGTACCTTGCAAGGTTACAAAACGCTCTCTCTTTTCCCCCAAGAAAATGTACTTCGTGGTTTCACAGCCTGGGAAGCGAAGAGCCCAAAGCCCCTTCCTCAGCTCGGGGAGTCGCCTTCAGCCTCCATACTCACACCGCCAGACCGAGGTCGGACTCTGAGCCCGCCGCCGTCTCCTCGTAAATCCAAGAAAAACCCCCGACAAGGAGGTTTTCTGCATAGGGTGGTTTATTTTTACCGATGCTACTCGGGCAGACCTGTGGTTTACAGCGACCACAAGCAACGACCTGCAAACCCTAAGTCTACCCAGAATGATGGAGGGGTGGGAGGGAGGCGGGAGCGCCGGCGCCCGGCAGCGGAGCCCCGGCGAGGCCAGGCGAGGCGAGGGCGGCCGCGGAGCCCTCCCGGTCCGGGCATCCCCCGCCGCCCCGGTGGAGCCCTGCCCTGCGCTGCACTGCCCTGCGCTGCCCTCCCCTGCCCTCCCCTGCCCTGCCCCGCGGGGCTTGTCCGACGGGCGGAGGAGCGAGGGGGTCGGGCGCGCTGCGGAGGGGGGTCCCGGAGCCCCCCGCCCTTATGCCGGCGCTGGAGAGGGGCTGGGCGGGGGGCACACTGCGGCGGGGGCCAGGCGGATGGAGCGAGTGGCAGGAGCCCCCGCTGCCCCGTCCCCGAGGGGCGGGCTTCACTGCCTGCAAAATTTGCACTTGATAATTTTCTTAAAAGCACTTTGGAAGTCTTTGTTGAAATAGGCATAGATGATGGGGTTGAGGAGGGAGTTGGAGTAGCCCAGCCAGTTGATGACTGCCCCCAGCCACTCGGGCATGTAGCACTTACTGTCACAAAAGGGCAGGACCAGCGCCACGATGAAGAACGGCAGCCAGCAGAGGATGAAGGTGCCCATAATGATGCCCAGGGTCTTGACAGTCTTCCTCTCCCGGGACAGAGCCATCCTCCGCTTGGCCTCCGTGTTCTTCTCGTTGCGCCTCTCGAAGGAGGGGGGCGGCGGGGAGCCGCACGCCTCGCTGGGCAGCGGCAAGTGAGTCTTGGAGGAGCTGTTGCAGCGCTGGACCTCGATGATCTCCAGGGCGGCCCCGTCCTCGCCCTGCCGCACCGCGCCGTTGACACAGGCACCGGGCTTGGGCTCCACAGTCCGCCGCCAGCCCTTGCCAGGCTCCCCGTTGCTTTTCTTCTGCAGGGCGGCCGGGGAGAGGGTGAGGCAGGTGTCGGCGATTTTCTTCTTCTCCGCTTTCTTGACGGTCTTGCGGATCCTGAAGCGGGCCGCCTTGAAGATGCGGCCGTAGAGCACCAGCATGAGGAGGAGTGGGATGTAGAAGGCGCCGAAGGTGGAGTAGATGGTGTACCCGTGGTCCTTGCTGATGGTGCAGGCGTCGGGGTCCGAGCGGTCCTCGGGCGTCCTCCAGCCCAGCATGGGCGGGATGGATATCAAGAAGCCGATGAGCCAGGTCAGGCTGATAAGCACGGCGGCCCGCCGGGGAGTCCGCTTGTTGACATAGTCGATGGGGTTCGTGATGGCCCAGTACCTGTCCAAGGCGATGGCGCACAGGTGCAGGATGGAAGAGGTGCAGCACAGCACGTCCAGCGAGATGAAGATGTCGCAGATGACTTGCCCCAGCGTCCACTTGTTCAGCACCTGGTAGAGGGCCGCCATGGGCAGCACCAGCACGGACACCATGAGGTCGGTGACGGCCAGCGAGCCGATGAGATAGTTGGCCACGGTTTGCAGGGAGCGCTCCAGGGCGATGGCCGCGATCACGCAGGCGTTGCCGCTCACGGCGCACAGGATGAGCGTGCCCAGGAGCAGGGAGGTGAACAGCTGGTAGCTCAGGGTCACCTCGGCGAGGCCGGGGCCGCCTGTCCCCTCGGGGGAGCGCTCTGGGGAGGTAGTGTTGTTGGCCACATCCATGCCGGGTGGGGGGGTCGCTTCAGGAGACGGGCATGGGAAGAGGCGCCGGTCTCTTGTGCGCTCCCCTGGCAGGAGGCATCGCCGCCCCGTGCGCTTTGGCCACGCCGGGCACCCCCCCCCCGCCACCCCTCCCTCCCCTATATAGCGCGGCGGGAGGCGGCCGAGGCTCGGAGGACGGCGGCTGGTGGAGCCGCCCCGCGCCCGCCCATCCCCGCCGCCTCTGCCCAGCGCGCAGCCCCGGGCGGCGGGGGCGGCCCTCCCGCCGCCGTTCGCCGAGCTGCTGCCCGTCGCTCCGCCGCTCTCCCGCGCCGCTCCTTCCTGCTCTGCCTCTCCGCTCTCCCCTCGCTTTCTCCCTCCCTCCTTCCCCTCCCCTTCCGTCCCCCCTCCCATCCCGCCCTTCCGCGGGGGGGGTCTCGCTGGGTCGCCATCGTTCCCAGGCCCCGCCGGCGAACCGGGCGGGTGGGCGCCGGTGTCCGTCACTCCCCGCCGCCCCCTCCCCGCTGGGGGGGGACACCACAGAGAAACCCACCACGAATCACCCCGGCCCCCCCCCCCCAAATCTCTTTCCCGGAGCTCCGCCCCGGGCAGCGGGGGCTCTGGGCTTCCCCTCGGGACCGGTGCCGGGGCTTCTGCGGGGTGTGCGAGGCGGGGGAAGGCTTTCTGTGGCCAGGCACTGCCGGCTGCGGCGGGGGGCACCGCACACCCCAGGGCTGCCTGCGACCGCGGGGTGCCGGGGCGGGTGGCGCCGGGGGTGCTTATCGCCACCTGCAGGCGGGCGGTGGCGGCCCGAGGGCGCGGCGGCCGGGGGGGCCTTAGCCGGGCACCTCCGGCCGCGGGGCCGGCGGGACTTTCTGCGGGGCTGCACCTTCGCCCCCCGCCCGTCCGCCGTTCCGGCCGCAGCGGGCATGGTGCTGCCGGGGTTGCCCGGGGAGCAGCACCAGCCATGCCGCCTTGGGAGCATGGAGAGAGGGATCACGGGCAGCAGTGCCGCATGGGTGTCTCGGGAGGGACTGCTGTACAGCCCAGTGCCGGGCAGGGCTCCTGCTCAGTCGCTTACGAGTACTGTAGCGGTGAAAGTCCCGTTCGTGATGATTCATGCCCTCGCCCCAGGGTCCTGCCTGCAGGGAGGGCGGTCGCTGCCGTCGGGGGCTACGCGCCAGTGCGCGGCTCCCCGCCGTCCAGTTGTCCCAGAAAAACGGCATTGCCCCCTGGCCCTCCCGAGACGGGAATTACAGTGCAACACACTGTTGAAATCACTGTTCTCTCAAGACAACAACACCAACGACAAAAAAAAAAAAAAAAAGAAAAAAAAATGCATTACAGTTCGTCCCGATAGGATGGGCAAAGGCTGAGTCTGAAAGTGAAATGAGGAAAATATCTCTGGAAACAATCTTGAATAAAATAGAGTGTCAGATTGACACATCACAAGCAAATCAGTTAATATCCAGTAAATAGAACAAACAATCACAAACCTGGGAAACATCTGTCATTTAAAGAAAAAGAAAGTGGTGTTATTGACAGGCTTAACTCTAGCTGTCCGTGAAAGGTAAAAGAAAGTCCTCTGACGTAACTCCTGTGGCAGGTTTTCTACTGTTTTGCGGCTCAGTATTTTTAACGATGCGAGATCTTTCACTTTGCTTTGTAATTGTGCCATGCAAGCTCAGAAAACGCAGAAAGCCAAATAAGTAATTGCTTAACAGGAAGATTTGCCAAATTCTAACTTCATCAAACTTGAGATGAGGATCACAGAGCCTGGCATGCATACGCTCAGGTTTCCTCATCTTCTCTCAGTCAGCACTTAAAAATAAGGCTGAGTTCACGACTTCACAACATTTGGACAGATTTCGGCCAGTTCCTCTTCACGAGGGCATCAGGTTACATTTCTCCCCCTCTAGGCTTGCGATCTCTACTATAAATGATCAAGGCTCAGGGATGCATTGGATAAGCGGAGCAGAGCTTGCACCCCCGCATGCCCGTTGTGTTAGCCGATCGTACTAACATTTACACGCTCTGTGCCCTATTGAATGAAGACTTACACTGTTGAGACAAAACGTAATCGATATTTACGTATGCTTTGCTCCTTCATTACCAAAACCTATTTTCTTTTTAATGTCTCCTCAAACGTACGGCACGGATGGCTTCTAAGCAGCTGCCTATTTAAAGACCATTTCCCTTCAGTGAAATCGAAGTTTGTGCTACTTGCTGTTTAGAGCCAGCCTGATGCAATGAAGAAAGTGCATGTCTGGGAGGCAGGAAAATCTCAAGGAGATTGTCCCAGCTTTCTTGCATGATGGTGGGCAAGTCATTAGCATAATTAGATTAGCCTGAAATTAGCGTTTCAAAGCTACGGGGAATGTGGGTTTTAGGAGTCCACGAAGGGCTCTTGGGAAACTGTTTCCAGAGGTGTTTTGCGCTGACATGGCCAAGGGAAGTCAATCCCAGACACTTTTTGCCGAGAAATTCCAGAGGGGAAAAGTCGCCAGGGTCCTTTTTCAATTGAAATCTTTTAAATCGGCTTTACTTCTTGAATTTATTTTTTGTTCCGAGACTGAAAGTCATTTCACTCTGAATTAAATTGAGAAGCAATTTAGGCAACTATGGAGGAAGGGGAGGGAGTAGGAGGTGGAAGATGTAGACGAAGGGAAAACTCACTCTTTTGATGTGATAGTGTCTTTAATCCTACTAAGCATTTAAACAGCAAAATGCCGGTTAAACTTTCAAGCAACTAAATGATGTGCTAATGTCTTTAGATAACCTAGGTGAAGCGCCTAGGGAAATTCTTTAAGGAAAAGCCATAGACTCATAAAATCCAAGCTGACTTGAGAGTAAATGAAACCTTAACACCGCACGGTCTTAAAAAGTCCAATTAAAATATTAATGTTACTCAGTTATGACACAGCTGCAGCAAACAAGAGGTTCCTCAGTAAGTACAGAAAGAAAAAGCATTAACAACTGTGGCGGAAGATGCTTTCCTGAGCAATTTCACTCTACACATTTCAAAAAAAGGGAGAGCTATGTATTCTTGATGCTCTCAGATTATGACTGTATTATCTATTTGCCAAGTAAAACTGAAATGCTACAATTTGATCACAGCATTTGGTTCATGTGGTTGCATATTACACTTTGGTTTGAAAAGGATTTGGGTCTTAGGGTTTTTTTACTATTCACCAGGATAAGATACAGCATTTGTGTTATTCAAGAAATTATATTCCAGTAATGGTTTCAAAATGAATGGGCTTTACTAGGGAGCTAAAGGAAATTAAAAATTTCAGTTCACTGAAACTGATCCAGTATGTGCAGTTTTCTGTGAGAGAAGTTCCAAACAGGTGGAAGGAAAGATATGCCAGGAGACAACCTACCAACTACAGCCTTCTTGAATTTTCTCATTAGGCACCTTGGAAACACAGCCAAGGAATTAGCACTACTCCACACTGTTCAAAACCTTCTGAAGAACAGCTATAACTTTAAAGTACAGAAAAGCCAACAAGAATTTCATGGCTGAAGTGACCGTGAAACCCATCCCTTTCACGCAAGCACACACATTTCACTGTGAGATCCGCTTCAGGATAATCTGCTCCCACCTTTCATAAAGCACAAAATGTTTCACAGTACTTTAACAAATTTAAGCTTTGTACTGTAAAAGACCAAAAACTATAAGAAGGGGACAGAAAAGTTTAAGGCCATTGCTACTGTTATAGCTGCATAGCTCTCAGTCAAACTGCTCTGGATTAAAATGAGTCCAAGTCTGGCAATCTGTTTAGTCCTGACTTTGTGGACAAGATGAATCAGCCAGGAACCTAAGTGACTTTCAGTACCAGTAGCAGAACTGTTCCCTGTATCCTATCTCTAGCTATGGCCAGTTTGTGAAGCGTTGCACATCCAACTCATATATGAAGAGGGGAAAAAATCTGTCTTGAATCCTACGATCAGTCTGCTCAGAACCAATACACTACAAATTCAGTGCAATAGCACAGTAAGGAAGCCTGCATTTCCAACTTCTGCATCACCTTTGTGCCATCTCAGTATTTTTTCCCTTTTGAGGCATGGAGGTGGGCTGGCTAGTTCTCCATGCAGTCCTGTCCAGCCAACTCAGAGCTGGCTAGCTGTGGCCCACTAGGAGCTGTGCAGTGCTGAGACATTCCAGTAGCTCTGCAAGAATCAGCTCAGGTCTAACAGAGGTAACAGCATCAGCACAGCACTAAGCTTCAGGGCTGAGTTACGTCCTGCAAGGTACTGAGATGTCTCTCAACATGCTCCTTAACATTCTCAGTTCTGCAAACACTGAACAGTGACACCCAAGGTCAGGCCTGGAAAGATCTGCTAGCTCTGGTGCCAGTCATGCCAAAGCAGCAGTGCTGCTTCATGGCTTTAACAGGTCTTGGGAGTGGTACAGCTGGGTTCACACACTGCTAATTCAGCTTCTGGTGGCTCAGCACTGAACCCAGTCAGATTCCTGTTCCCTCTTCATTGCACAGTTAGAACCAGATCAATAATCTGGGCCCAATAACCCAGAGGAATAACCTGGAAGATACAGGAATAACCACCATCTCAGAATGATGGAGTGTCTGTCTATTATGTTTCCCATGTTATTAACCATGTTTTTCGTTGTCTGAGATATCCCAGTTGCCACTATCATCCTAGACAATGGTGAGCTGACTGCAAGTTCCACTGTCCTATTCTCATTCCATTCAGCTGCCTTACCACAAGTCTCACGTTCATCATTTTTATTAAGGCCAGAAACGAATTATTTAGATACACAAGTATTTATTTGCTATTTCTGCCTTTCTCTGACAAGAGCTTACAGTAGTAACTAAAATTATAGCATAACTCAGCATAACCCTCAAAAAGGGATAATTCATTCCACCTCACAGTCCTAGAAGTAATAGAAGAGTAGATAAACATTTCATCCAAAATGAATGTGTTATGTATATTCAAGTGGTGTCACTGAAGTGAAACTGTTACTAGTGATGCCTGCTATCAAAATCATGGGTCAGCTTTTATGCAAGTCTAGAAGTTTAAGATGAATTTTGCAAGATGTTCACTTTAATATTATTCCTCTGTGAAGGAAGGAGACTTGGAAGCATATTTGTTCAAACATAAGTTTTCATAAATTTATAGAAACTTCTCAGAATTTTGACATTCTGGGAAAACTGGACTTTAGGCTAAATTTTCTGTGTTGCCCCTTCTGTATGCAGTGCAGCTGTGACAAAGAAAGAGCTGGAAGATTGTCTCTTAACCGTTTGTGCATTTTCTTGATACTTAAGCTGCTAGGCACGGATTTGATCCCAGAGAAACTCTGAGAAAATCTACTTAGTCGACTCTAATCATGCTGTGGAGAACAAAGCAATGTTCCAGCTATGCTGAGGTTTTTATCAGCACATCTCCTGTGTCAGAGACAAGGGAGAGCAATACACAGAGCTGGTGCATTAGGAGCTGGTCTCTGCGAAGAAAGATTTTGTAGGTGGTTAAGAATCACCTGTGTGGTGCAATGCAGTCCCAAGAATCCAGAACATGGCTAAATGGTTTCTTAAAAACTATAATCTGATATTAATAATTTAATTAAAAATACTAGCTCACAAGTAATTTTTTCTCAACTGAAATTTGTAAATAAATCATCTTAATAACATCCACTATACAATTCTAAAATTGCTGACTAGCACTGAGCAGCTTGGTTAAATCAGTCTTTTTTTTGTAGCTAATTAAGATTATTCTATCTATTTACTTAACATTCGCATTCATCTTAGAGCAAAATACACAACTGGCTTAAAGCATTTGCTGACAATACATACCAGATTCCAGTAGTATTATAGAACTTAAGCAATTTTTCCAGGTATTAAACAATATTTGAATGATTGTTTAAACAAGGACTGCCAATACATTCCAAACTTTGCAAGCATTTTTATTTTTTCACTTATTAATTCCTTTATTTATGGATACATTTTAGTGGACACATTCAAGATTTTTTTGTTTTGTTCTCCCCACCCTCACCCCAACCTCCCCCCAAAAAATATGGACTAGCTTCTAGATGAGAAGGAATTTTATACAAAGAGCATTAAAAGAATTTCAAATAAATTTTAGTTTAAGGATATTTATGCCCCAAAGGTTTTTATTGCAAGGGACATTTTTGCTGCTTTTATATACATATATTATTTCTCTTCAGAGGAGACAAAGTAAGAGACAAATTATTCTCAAATAACAGCAAGTTATGAAAAAACATCCAATTTCTCTAGCTAAACTTCTACAGGCCTCAGCTTTAAATATCAGGCCAATCCAAATGAGTTTATAAATATTTTCCAAAATAAAGTTAAGGTACTTGAATCTTACAATTGAATTGCAGGTGTAGCAACTGATGACTTCCTCTGCTCTTATTGTGTCAGAGCTTCAATACTACACTAGAGATTAAAAGTAAATTATGTAGCATCATTGTCTCCTTAATCAATAAAGATGGCAGCTAGAGTTTCAACATAATTGCTTATAAAGGATATAAACTCTCCTATTTGATGCACACTGACTGGAGCTCAACAGTATTGACTGCAGTTCAACAGTATATTAATCCAAGTGCATTTTTTTAAAGGATGTTATTATGATTTAATTTTAATTTCCTTACATTAAAATGAATATGATATTATTATTTTTAAAAATACAATTTGGAAAAAGCAGGGCTGATGTGTAGACATTAAATTTTAGGAAGGTCTTGTCTTTGCAGACTAACTTTGTCCTTTTAAATTAAAACCAATTTATTTTATCTACACAGAGACAAGTCACATCTAGCCATAGAGGCCCACACAGACTCTGCTTTTAGAATGACCTTGACAAAGGCCATGAGGATATTGTCTTTCCTGATCTATTAATCTCCTTTACCTAGGGCATTAGTTGGCACAGTACTAACCCATCGTGTCTCCCCAGGAACCTGGGACCTTGTTCGTGGAGGAAGATTGTCTTGTTTTCCTGTTGGAATGAAACGTGCTCTTGAGGAATTACTCAGCTGCAAACCCCTTCTCTTTTTCATGAGTTTTCCTAGTACAATCAGTGTACCATGCACAAATGCTAGTGCTTGAGGCGGCTGGAGTATATGGCCAAAGACACAGTGCAAGGCAGAAACAGCCCTTTTAGCAGCATCCCGTACTTGATGTCAGTTTATAAGGGTTGACTCATTGTTGCTGCTCGTTAACTTTTAAGCACCCTACTAACTAGCAGGATTCAGGTTAAGTTAATCACCCAGGATCCCTATGTAACAAATGGAGTTCAGAGATCCCAAAAAAACAGATCCACAAAAGTTGTCACATTGAGCATACAGCCTCTTAATCCTTCCAATAGCAAATGCTAAGAAGAGTGTTACTTATCCTGTTGTCACCAAAGTAGTTCAGCTATCTAATTCCATCAGCAGAGCGAGAAACCTCAGGAAGTTGCTGTCTTATTTTCAAATAGTTTAAAAAATACCGAGTTTTGGGGTATAAGGTGATGCGAGGCACCACTACAACCTCCTCTTATTTATGTTTGTATGGGATTAGGCCAGTTCAAAACAAACCTGCTGGACAGAGGTCACAGTCTGTGAATCCAGCTAGAGCCTAGATGTGAGCTTGGTGCTGCCAGGAAATAATCAGTTCTATGTATTCATCACAGCAACAATGTGGTCTCTCTTAAATTGACCAGGGAAGTCACCAGCGGAAAAACAGACCAGTGGAAATGTCCAGGATACAGATGAGTAGCTCAGGCCAGTGCCCCCCACCTCATTTTCAGTCCATTCACCAGATGATTCTTAAAGGAGGCCAGCAAGAGAAAACATACAACGAGGGCAAATAGGTATTTTGGTTAACCACGGCACTTAGAAACACAAAGAGAGTCACACTATATAACCTAATGGGTGAGTTTACTATCAAGATAAGCCAAACAGACCCTGTCTACTACAAAAAAACAAAGCTAACAAAGCTACAGTTAAGTGAGATTTGATCAGATCTTAAACATTAAGATCTTAATGTTTAACCCCCCTTAAGAGTTTAACACCCCTTAAGCCCCCCTTAAGAGTATGGAGGTTTTTGTGTTTTTTCTTGGATGCTGGTGCTGTTCCTGATGACATTAGTTCTTTCACAATGTTTTTTTTCTTCTCTGCTCTCCTATCCCATTAATCACTCTTTATAAGCTCCTAAATGCTAGGCAAAATCTCTGTACTCTGAGGGCCTTCATCACATCTGCCACAGGCACTCAACATTCCCTTTCTAGTTGCAATGGTCATCTGAATTCCCTCTTTGCAGCTTCTGTTAGGTTTTCAATTAGGTTCAAAGTAAGTAAAAATGGGTTTTTTTTGGCCTGAGATCACCTAGTTACCAATTCCTCATTTTCAATCTCATTTGACCAGATGGGATAAAATTTTGAGGCCCTCAAACCTATCTGAATGGCACATTACAACCATGGAGGCTGTAAAGTGTAATTGTAGTGCACAGTGTCCTGCTAAAACTTTTAGGAATCTTTATCTACAAGCAGGCTTTGTGAGGATGAGAATTTTGCCCATAGGCACACGTTGCAATAATGAACTTAGCTGCAAAGCTAGCCCTTACTACTTTTGTTAGATGCTGTCTCCAGTTACTTACATCCAAGAACTCAGCATTGTAGCACCAGTATCTTCACCACTGCAAAACAAAATCTGAGAACAAGGTGTTAAGAAAATTCTAACAAACCAGACCCTTCCTCTCCATTCTCTCCAATAGTTTTATCTTCATGACTGTTCATACAAAAGGGTCACAATGTGTTTTATGTACTAGTACATCATGTATCCTTCAAGGTCTTCACAGTTTTTCTTGCTAAGACACATTTTATGTTAGTCATGAAAGGCTAGATAAGCTTTCTTTCACCTGTACTCTGGTGCAATATATAATTGCATTACTTAAAGAAGCAATTTTTTGCTTTGCTGCTTTAAATGAGAGGAGCAATTAATCTCCTCCTTTCCACTTGTCCAGAGGGGAGAGTAAACTGCCAGTTGTTACTTGTTTCTGTCCATCTCCTTTAGAAGAAAAAGGAGTATGGCAAGAACCTCTTTCTTCCTTCCTGTCTGAATACCTGTGGGGCATTCTCCTTTCCCCCATCCAACACTCTCATTATGTGGACCAGGAAACAACATAGTTTATTCACTAACCGAACAAAGTAATTCTTAGATTCTTCTAAAGACAGTTCCATGAAAATTAACACTGCAGCCATACATATACTTCAATTAACACTGCAGCCATACATATACTTCATGTATCTGTTCACTTTGTATCAGTCCTCTTCTGCATCATATTCCATTTTTAGTAAAAAATCAATATTATGATATCGCCCTTTAATTCAATTACATTGTGCTTATCCTCCATTTCTGTTTCTGCAGGACTTCAGTAAGTAATTATGCTGGCTAAGGCTTTTCAAACAAAAAAGAGAGTCAATTGTTTTCTGCATAAATGTACATATCTGTTTTTGTTTATCTTGATGTCAGAGTAACATTGCCATCATGGGGATAAATTTGCTTGTATTTGATTATTACAAGACAATGAGAGAGACTAGAGCTGAGGAAGATGGTATTTATGACTCTTTGTGTCTGCAATATCATTCAAGTTAATAATCTATCTGGCTTTAAACCATGCAACAGAGGATCACAGGAAAAAAATAATTACCCATTCTATTCCTTACACAGATCAAATCCTGGATGTTCATTTAGGGATTCATATTTTAAACTGTGGCTTCCTCCTCCTCTGTGGGGAGTTCTATTTGATCATTCACTAAGTGGTAGGTAAGTACATAAGGTTCAAAATGAGATAAATGCCTGTCCTTCATTTCTGTCACCAGAAATTCTGCCTTTTAAGTCTTGTGGGGTCAGGACACCGTGTCTGGCTCTTCCCAATACTTAAATGCCTTTTTTTTCTATTCAGCTACAAAAAGTCAAGTTGATTGGACTGAAATTACTGAAGTCCAAGGAGCTTTGTCAAGATAACTCAGAGGGAGATTTGGCCTCGTCCCTTTTATTCTGAAGTCCATGCAGACTAAAGGCAACCTTCAGCTGGGAGAAGCTCCACTCATTGAGCCCAGTGATCCACCTTTATCTGTCAGTGGCCACAAACTTGAGTTTCAGAGGAAGGCATAAACCCCCACTGGACAATTATGCACAGTATACCTATTGGAGAAATTACTGAAAGACTTTGCAGTCCCACACAGTTAATGATTAATGTATGTTCAAAAACAAGAGAGAATCTATTAATATCTCTTTACATACATTTTTACCCTAATGTAATTAAGGTCATAAAAATGTCAGGTTCAAAAAGAAAGCATATTTTTCTCTTGGCCCTTCTTTCACATTTGGCAATGTGTTGAAGCGTTTAATTATATGTTGTGTAAAGGATTATAAATGGGTTTTTACATTTTTATTAGTGAGCCTTCTATTTTTGTATTAAGAAAAACCTGAAATACCTTCTATATCCCTATTTTATCTACCTCATAAAGCTTTCTAATAAGTTTCTGTTTGAACAGAATTGCTCCAGTCTCTTCACATCATAGGGAAGCTTTTCTAGCTCTCTAAGCTATTCTCAAAACTGGAGTGCCTGTTGTGTCTCTTGGAAGCATTGTCCCAGGAGAAGAGAGCCTGTAAAGTTCTTTTTCCTGAGAGGATTAACTTCGGCAAGTGTGAAATTTTCACCTGAGAAACTAATTTAGTTATTGCTTCTAGTCTCAATTTTCAGAAGAGCATTATCAGTAACTAGTTCTATAAACAGCTGTTCTCTCTCCTTGAACTACCTTACTCAATGCATACATAGTTTGGAGAAAACTCCTACTTCTGTATAATATTCAGTTCCTCTTGCATCCATCTTTCTGATGGTTAGATAGAGAAATATATTTCAAGCCTTTTCAATAAGTAATAATAGCATTGGCCATATTATTAATTGTGAGTGCAGATAGAAATTAATAATCACTATTTAAATTAAAAAGTCTAAAGAAAGTTCCTGGATTAAGAACAGTAGAAATTGGTTAGAATAAATGTCATTATTAAGACATGTCAGTTTGGTTTCCCAGCTGCTGTAAATCAGGATAGTTAAATCAAAATGTAATTATCAATGGCCACAAATTATAACAAAAACTGAGAACATAGTAAGATTCAAAGAAGTGTGTGACAGCTGAAATAGAATGTCCTCTGTCACAGGAGAACAGACAAAAATGTAACACTGGTTTCCATTGCACTTGGTCACCAAGTGTAGGTTAAAGATCTTGGCTGCTGTGAATAATATTCCATTATTCTGTGTTTTTAGGGTAGTTGAATGGGGGAAAGAAGGTGGGCTGAAAGGAAAATTGCTAAAAGGAAATTGTTTCTTGGTTACTCTGTACCACAATAACAGTTGCATCTTTTTCATCTAATAAAGCATGTCCCACCTTTCTTAATGAGATGCAAATGAGGGTGGTATCATCAGACGCAGGAAACTGGATGCAAAGGTGTCATTCCTTTAAAATACAGGCAATATAGAAATGCATATATCCAAGACCATGAAAATAACTGCAAACTGTTCTATGAGACAATGCTGGAATGTCTGTTCCACTGCATGATGGCTGTAACCCTGCACCCATCAGTCTTCATCCACAGGATCATCGCTGGTAGCATTACATTCTTGACCTTGGGTATTGCCAATTTTTGGCAATATTTGCCAATTTTTGCTGTAATGTTTATCATGTAATTCTGATCATCCTTTAACAAATGTTCTCTCTATAATAGTAGTTACCTGTATAGCAACTCCATTTGCCTGCTGTATTGGGGGTCATTGTAATGAAGACTACCTTAAGAGAAGTTCTGGTATGTACATGTCACTTTTTCTAACTCCTTTTTCCATTTTTTATCTGTCTTCTGTTGAGGTTCACTGAAGATGGAACTGTATCAGTTTCTTTCTTCTATGGTTATACTAGGCTCCTGGTTTCCTTCATACCTAAGGTGGATCTTCCAATTCTCCACAGGATGATGTTCACAGAATAGACACAGGATGAAGACAGACAGTCGTAAGTTAAAGCAGCTCATGCCTCAGGAGAATCCCCACTGTTTTTAATAGAAGTTCTGCAATCATAAGGGCTACAGGTTTACCGAGTACACATGGACAGCTTCACAATACCATTTTTCTTTAGAACAACATGAAAATAAAGGTTATGGCAAGCAAAAATCCATGTATAAATGGACTCTTGGAATAAGAGTCTTTGTTCAAACAACAAACTATTTTATTCTGTTCATGACTTGAATACACTTCAGCCAGAGGGAGTTGAGGGTGCAGGTTTTGCAAAGTATTTTAAGCACATATGTAATGCTCAGCAAACATATAGATCTGTTTGCATGGGTATGTCCCACTGACATATATGGGCAAGCCAACTACCCCACAAATATTCAGAATTCAGGGGGAAACAACGGATGAAGCTGTGGCCATGTTAAAAGCAAAAGATTTTTTTGCATTGAAGTTCTTTCCATTGTCTCCAGCGAGGACAGGCTTTCTTTCAACATTTTCTTTTCATGTTTATCATCTGTTGGAACAGATTCTCTTTTATTTTCCCAGAACATCAAAATCCCCAATTAAAAAACACTTAATAAAAATTAATATTAATGACTAATATTAACAGCAAATAACACATTTGACTAAATCTAAAAGAAGATGAGATCCAGTAGTCACCCTAATTCAAATAATGATGCTTCTATTAATGTATTTTTGATGCTAGCTGATTGTTCATTTCCTAAATGGTAAAAGGATAGCAAGGGAAAGTATGGAGTCAGTATTTGTCTCTCTAATTCCCTTTTGATTAAAACTATTTTCTGTAAATAAATAAATATCCATTAGTCCGTAGGGAGAATGATTCAGTGGCTTGGTGCATATAGCCATAAAGTGTTTTCAGATCCCTATCCCTATGACAAGTTAATTGTTTATACAAAGTGGCAGAGCTCTAACTGCTTAGTATCTCCACTACAAGGTGAAAAGTGCCTTGCTTCAGCATAGCCAATAGCCTCACGGCCAGGATGCCTTCTGAGCATAGAGAAGACCTAAGCTCAAGTCTCTCCCGTAAATCGATAAGAGTTTGGAGGAATTCAGTCCACATGTGCAAGTCCTTAGGGATGTATCCTAATGATCCAGCTCTCAAGTATGATAAGATATTTCTCAGTTTCAGGTCTTTTCTGAGGAAAAGTAATTTCATCTAAATATTACTGTCCTTTCTACAGATATTAGCCCTAAATTTGTACATCTATTCTGGAACAAAATTATTCTTGGTGTCAGTATTTTTTCATCCAATGTCACATTCTTCAGTCTTGGGGCCTGGGAGAGTTTACTGAAGACTGGATTTAGATTGTCATGGGAATACAACTCCTTTTAATTCTAACCCTAACAAGTTCTAGCCTAACAGCAAAGCAGGTAGATATGTAACATTTTTCAAGCTGAAAAAATCAGTAGTTATCACAGATAATTGCTGTCCATAGTAGCCATGGGTAATGACTGTTTTCTCAATAGCCATATATCTCCCACATCTTCATGGCAGTTTATGTGACTATCAAGCAGTATAACATCTTTCAAGGCCAGACTGTTAGTTGCTGAATTGAGATTGGAGGTCTCTTTTCAGGCTCTGGATTAATCAGTCAATTGCATTTTTGCACCAGGAGGGAAAAAAGCTAGAATAATCCTGGCTAGGCAGGTATTTCCTTCCTGGCAGCCTCAGATTTGTTTGCATCTTTGGTAATTCAACATATCTCTCTGAATTTGTCACAGTAACAGCCTGGTTGACAAGCAGTTGTCTCCACATTAATGATTTTAGACTGGCAAACCATGAGTTGTGTGCAAGACCAGAAGCTTTGGATACCTGCAGGCTGGATCTTCTTCTTTCACAACAGGACCCTTAATTGGACGAAATGGCTAATACTCCCTAAGTGCAGGTGTGTGGTCATGGCTCTTTATCTGTGCACTGGATACTAACTGTGCCTGGATATGTATTTTTCCAAAAATCAAGCTGCAGCCCATAGATTGTCCTATAAATTCTCAGTCCCAAAAATGAATTCCTAGGAGTACAGTCTCTATCAAGTCTCTTGAGGCTTTCAGCCATAGATAGCCTAACAGTGATTAGGCATTTGCTTCTTTCCCATGCACCAGATTTACTCCAGTATAATTCAATGCACTTTCTCCTTGATGACAACAAGGTGATGAAAACCAAGCTTGCAGCATGCTGCAGAGATCTAAGACATTTCTATACATGATTCAGCAGTTGCAAATCTGTAGCTAAGATAGTGTTTCCATTTGCATTAAGCCCACTTTTCCAATTACAAATGGCAGGACAATGATCTGATACCGGAATAAATCAGAAATAATTCAACTAGAACCACATTGGTTTAAAACTGAAATAAGTAAAAGCAAAATCAGCTGTATGATCATCTGCATACTACTCTGCCATCTGTCTAGGATTCTGTCTTAGAGCAGCCATCTCCAAACCTTTTTGATTGTGTACCCCCAATTTATTTATTTATTTATTTCTAAATTATATACATGTACTATTGTACTAATATATTACACACATTATAAAATGCATATAAAAATAGAAATTAAAAATAATAAGATAAAGATGAAACAAGGACATTTTAAAATATGATTTTATTTTATTTATTAATGGTACAAAAAGTATTTTCTTATTTTCTTCCCTCACCCCAACAGATTGTCTTGTGCAGCCCCTGGGGTGCACACACCTCGTTTTGAAGACCACTGTCCTAGATTAAAGTTCTGTCATCGCTGTTTCTTTTCCTAAACAAAGACCATCCCCATGTAATTTACAAGTCACTATCAATGACAATGGTTTTCTGCACTGATGGTTTAACTGGCAGGAAGCATTCAGCAGTTTAAAATGTACAACAGTAATGTGGCAAGCCCTGCCAGCTCTGCCATCATAGCTTCTATAGCTAAGACTAAATGTCTTACTTGTTGCCCAAGGACCATAACATTGAGCTATTTTTTCTGCAAAGGCATCATATGCCAAACAATTGCCAAGATACAATTGCATATGAAAATGTAGATGCCACTGTTTTGAACACTTGACATGAACTATCTGGAAAAGTCAGAGAAAGGAAACAAAAAAGGACTTAGAAACATTAAAAGAAAAGAAATCTCATAGATAAGAGTATGAAACTTGTGAATAAAATCCTGGCTCCACCCAAATTGGAAGTTCCCATCCACTTTCACTAGGTGAAAATTCTGCACTAAATACAGCTATCCTAGTCAGAGCCAGGCAAGATTTCAAACACGAACACTGTAAGTTAGATCAATGCATATCTTTAGAAAGTTAAAATATATTTTATTTGCTGGAAAGAAACTGGGATGGTGGAATGCATTAGGTAACAAGCTGGAAGAAAAAAACTCCATCTTTTGAAATTAAATGAAAATGTGCTTAAATGTATTTTAGCTGGCAATCAGAAACTGCCAGTCTGACTAATTTTTAAATACAACTCAGCAGCAAGAAGGCAATCCAAATTTTGAGAATTCCATTCAGAAGTCAGCTAATAGCTACGAAAAAAGCAAAGAAGCAGCAAAAGCTATACCAATTCTCATCAAAAAGGGATAACGTGCAGATTAAAGTGGACTGGTAAAAGTTCTGCTTTTGGCAAGTCTCTTTGTGAAGAGTTTAAAGCCCACAATTACAGTGGCAAGGCACATCCTTAAACTTCTAGTGATTCCAGGGACCTCAGTGGGACTATTTGTATGTTTACAGATAACTCCTGATTCAGCAAAATACTTGAAAAAATGTTGAAACTGGCAGGCATGTACATTCTTCAGTGCTGCTGAATGAAATTGCATAGCTGCATATTTGCTTTAGGACACAGGTCAGTACTCTTTACTCATTTCAGTGGTGTTTCTGCCTCAGGGAAGCAAATAAATCTGTCAAATCTCTAAATCAGATCAACACATTAAATGGTGATATGCACACAAGAGGGAATTACTAGAACACGCAGACTTAAACCATTGCTAGGTGAGAATGCCCTTTAAATATATGTGCCCTTTAAATACATGTGTACAAGCAGTGGTCAGAATGAACCTGCATGTGATGGTACTCCAGACAGGTATCTCTAAATTTTTCTTTCAGCGACCTGTGATTAGGAATCAGTTAATAGGTAAAATGCAAGAAGCCTTAGAGTATGTAATACATAATCCTCAGCAGTTCCACGATGAAACCACACAGTTTTGAGCCCGGCAAATAGCATTTTATAAGCTTCCTATAGAGCTTGCTGCTCTTAGTCGTCATTCCAGTGCAGGTTAGCAATCCTAAGCTTAAAGCAGATCTCAGCTGCTGCCTGGGCTGCAGTGAGGTATAATGAATTGCCAGAAATGCTGCCAATACCCTCATGTGCACCTGAAAACACTGAAAGGGGTTTAAGTTGATGTGGGAAATTTCACACACTGTTTCAGTTTTAACAGAAGTGATCCAAGGGTAGTACCTGTGAAATACACTGCAATAGCTCTAAACATCAAATTAGCTCAGTTTCTGTCATATTCTCCAGGGACCTTTTGTTTGTTTGAGGCTTGGGGGGAATTTTTCTGGTGATGAAGTAACAAATATATTTGGAAGTAATGCATACAGGACCAGGGGAATACAGCTTAGTAAATATTTAAAGAGGAACCTAACCAATTGATTGCAGACCTCAGGAAGTCGATTGTGCAAAGACAATAGAAAGAACAAGAACAGTTTTCACATTGTAGAAGAAACAACTCATCAGCACGTGAATGAAACAAGTCAGTGTCCTAGCAGGCTCGAGCTGCTAAAAGTCATTGTTTGGCTGGGAACCTGCCAAATATTCCTCATATACATAGGGTGGAAATCCTGAAAAAAATGAATAAGAAAATATAAGCTATTATGATATGAATCTCTTATGCAAAGAAGTCTTTGTAGCGTAACAGAATGAAGTTGGGGAGAACTTTCTCACTAAAGTATTGGTAGCTCAACTTTTAATACCCTGGTCAAGGTTTTATGTTATATGCTTTTCATAGCTAGAGTTGAAAGTACTATAAAAATTATTGGCTGGAATGAATATAATCCACTGTCAAAGAAAGTGGTAGTTTAAAGAACAATCCTTCCTTTAAAGGGGAAATAATGGAATGACTCTCTCTAGGTTATAGTGGTCATATGGTATATACACAAGTATTGGAGCTTGTGAGGAAAAAGCAGACAAACCATACCCATTTAGCAATCTCTCCTCCAGAAACTCTTTCTGCTCACACTTAGTATGTTTCTCATTCCCATAGGCAGAGAGGTCAAACACTGTAGAGTCTGGCTATGTGGAGGGACCAAGGGACAGCAAGCTCACATGTATGTGTACTCTCCAGGATCATCTCCCCTCAGCAAGCCAGACTGGTTTTGACAAATGGGCAGAAATTGGACAGAAATAAGTCTGATCAATTTTTAGCTACACATATCCACTATTTATCACCCTGAAATATGGGGTCACATTTGATATAAAGTAAAACACACATTTTTGTAGATGCTGCTTATTTATGGGTTGGGAATTTCATGAACATCAGGGGAAAAAAATTAGGCTAACACTGAGTACATTTGAAAATGTTTCCCTAATGGAAGGAAAGTAGTAACACAACAAGCAGGCATTTAAATATATTTAATTACTACTTCAGTTATTATTTTCTATTAATAATTTAAACAGTTTGGGGAGCATCAGCCATTGACAGCACCTCCTTCTGCAACCACATACAGTAAAGACCAAGGCAGACAGCTCACACTGTCTGTTCTAGTCAATTAAATTGGAATGCTCTTGGGCACTGAAGTGAAATGTGTGAAAAGGCCCACAGCTATGCTAACAAACTATTTTAGCACCCAGAAGATGGTAGTTGCATGCAATAAGTCTTTTAGTAATGGTCCCAGAGAAGGCACTGGAAGTGGCAAATGATGGGAGCTGAAGGCATCCCAGGGAAAGCTCATGCAGTACAAGGGGAGATATTCTGGCGCATGGGCATGTTTGGGCTATTGCTTAGCAATTTGGGAAGCTGTAAACTGAGGTGGTAGATGTAGTCACAGAATTCAGGTGTATTGTTACACTTATAATTTGACGTCTTATCTCACACACACATACGTATGTACAAATGTGAACAGTTACAATTGCACATTTCAAGAATCTTCTGTGATAAACTGCCCAGACTCTAGAACAGGAAGGACTACTCCTTTATCTACACAGATACGAATTTCCCATCATTCTAAATTTTGTTAATCTACTTCACTTCCACACCCAGATTTTCTTCTGTTCATTTTGTTTGATGTTGGTACCGAACTAGGCTGCAGTTGCTAGCCTTTGGCATAGGATTGCTGAAATGGGATATTGCTGAAATTAGCAATATCCATAAAATGAAAAAATGTGCAATAACTGGTTATGCAGGATCCTTAGCTAGTGAAAGGGCAGGTTTGGCAGTAGTGAAGAAAGAATTTTTCCACAGATTGATAAAATTAAGTTCCAAAGGAATTTCTGATCATTTAGCCTGGTCTTCTACATGGTACAGGCCATTTTATTTCTGCCAAGTACCCCTATACTTATCCAAATAATTTATTATTCAATTTTGGTTTGAAGGCATTCAGTCAAAAAAAAAACACCTTTGATAGTTTGTTCCGATATTTGACACCTTCATTGTTAAAGCCCATGTTTAACATTCAGTTTGAATTAGTCTCATTCCAGCTTCCAGTTCTAATTTACAGCAATTACACTTCCTAAAAATTTTTTTTCTTTACAGTCAGAGAAGAGAGTTTTTTGCTGTAGGATATTTCAAAGAAAAAAATGAAAGGATTTTAGTAACTGTCAGAGTAATCATCTTTCCCAGTTTGGAAAAACTTTAAAAGTTTGTGGTACGTTTTTTCACCATACTTCTCCATTTAAGAGTCATATTCACTAGCAGTTTGGGAGGTATTTCTACATCTGTTCATAAGCACTCAGCTGCTTTCCCGATTCATTGTTTGAACACTAAAGCACTCACTCATTTTGAAAATAAAAATACTCAAAATCACTTTTTCTTTTCAAGGAAAATTGAGATCTAGTATATTTTCAACCTTAACTAAGCCTTTTCCAGTCTGTGATGCTATCGTCACTTGTAAATTATATTCACACTGTCTGGGTATGATAGATGCGTATTTAATACACAGCACTTCTCCAAATATTTAAAAAAGAAATCTGTAATGTTCAGTAATTCAGTTATGCTGATTCCACTGCAAAGCAGAGGCTTTTGGGTCATCTGCAGAGTACTGGCCATTTGAGACAATTCAAGAACTGGTAGGCTCAGAGCAAAGACAAGGATTTGGCTGTAGTTAGACTCAGTAGTATGTTACACTGCCCTTTTCCTTCTTCTTTCCATGGTGATTTTAGCTGTCATCTATAGTTTTACCCCCTTCTCCCAGATGAAACCTTTTTGTTTTGTCCAGAAAACCTTCTTAGTTTTATCGCAGGTGACGTTCTATGCACATTTCCCTAAGCGACAAAGCTAACCTAAGTGACTCCTGTCTCTGACTTATTCCTGCCTCATACCACAAGGCATCACTCCTCAGCTGTTTTTGCTCAGCTTTGAACAGTGCAGTCCCACTGCAAACTGAATCACTGAGATCACCCAGGCTAAAAAAGAATAAACAAGCAACAACATCTGGGGGGAAACTTCCTTCCCATGGCCCAGGGTGCAGCACAGCTCATGCATTCTGGCACTGCCAAAAGTGAGGTGATGGCAAACTGCAATGTAGAAATAAGAACATGCACCCACAAGCAAAGCAGAGGGATTTTTTTTATACCAGCTGGGATATACTTGGAAAAATAACTGCAACTATGCCATCAGTCCGTAGCTCCATGACACACTGAGTCTGGCTTTAGGGCTCCCAGTACCAGATCAACATCACTACCATCACATGACAGAAAAGCACTGATCCAGCATAAATTCATTGCAGCTTGAGAGGTTTTCACACATGTTTTGATGGGCTGATTTCGTACCATGAGACAAGTATCATCTGACCTCCTGTACCTGGCTTTTGGCATAAAACCAGTCATGAATTTCACAGTGCGCTCCAGCTAAAGCAACATAAACACAGCCATAAACTGCATGCTTGATTTGGATCAATTTCTTATAAATGAGTGATTCAATAATGTGTTCATTTGGTACTGATGACTGTGAAACTCTGGAGTGAGACAGTTTAAAACAACAGCCATTAAAGAGGTGTCAGTGGTACAATTATCTCGCTATTTTTCTAACTCTGATATCTGATGTGAATTTCCAGCAAAAGCTGGGAAAAGCTCCCATTGTACAGCGTTTAGGACTGCAGGGTGGTGGTCGAGTCAAATATCACTTCTTCTGCTATATACACATACATATACTTCCAATATCCACTCCTTTGCCTCCTCAAGTACAGGCTGGGTGTAATAAACTGGAACCTTTCTTTGAGTTAGGGATTATGTAAGCAGGACAATGTTCTGCTCCACTTTTTTACCCTCTTTTAGCACCAATTTAAATAACAGATTCTTTGTATCCTGTGATAAATAATTCTGTAATCTTTTTCTGATAAGTATTGTTCACATTATTCATGAAACAGGAGTGTCACGCAGTGGTTGAAGGAAGGTTTCTGGCCACACAGCTTTCCTGGTCTCAGATCACTCTATTCCCAGCCCTCACAGGAAGACCGGACCAAGGATTCTACTAATCTAATGACTTACAATAAAGAAAGTACATAAGATTCCACCAGTATCTCGTCCCTTCAGCCCAGAAAACAAATATAAAAACCCAATAAGAAATATTAAAGAGGTATCCCCATCCCCATTTATTATAATGAAAAGCTCTGGAGTTACACCTCATGAAACACCACTGCAGACTGTACTCCTCCATTTCACAGCAAACAGCAGATGTTCAGACGTGCCTGAGTCTCCACTGATGGATTTCCAAAAAACTACCACAGCTCCACTGGGGGAGCACAAAAGGACTCAGCAGCCTGCAATACCAAATACAGCTGGGGAAAAGTTCACAGTCCATTTCAGGAGTCCTTTTCCACAGAGAAAAACTACAAAGGAAAAGCAGATATCAGGACTATCTTGTTTTGCCATGATGAAATTACTCTCCATATGTACAAACCAGTGTTGCCAGTTTAGACAGCCTGATGGTGTGTTTATGGATCTTCTCCCTAGCTTTAACAATAAGGCCTGTTGTGTACAATGTGACATTAGCTGTTCTTTTAAATTTGCTTTTTCACTGTAGTTCTGTAATAAGGGACTCTATCAGTTCTGTTCACCTCCCATCATGTTCCATTAGTATCTCCCCAATTCTGTGAATTTTCCCCATGTATCTTTTATGTGATTATGCTTGACTGCTTGTTCCTAAATGTTCACCATGGTTTATTTCATCTGTTCGTCCTCATTTGTTTCTCTGGGTTAAGTAAAAATAGCTTCTAATCGCACCAGTCGCTCAATGAATTATGAAAATCTTACTCATGTATTCCTCAGAAAATACGTATACTTCCTCTGTCATTTTGTGGGTTTTGGTGAATTCCAGGGTATCATGGTTTAACCCCAGCCAGCAACTAAGCCCCACACAGTCGCTCACTCACTCCCCCCCAGCGGAATGGGGGAGAGAATTGGAAGGGTAAAAGTGAGAAAACTCATGGGTTGAGATAAAGACAGTTTAACAGGGAAAGCAAAAGCCGCACTTACAAGCAAAGCAAAACAAAGAATTCATTCACGACTTCCCATGGGCAGGCAGGTGTTCAGCCATCTCCAGGAAAGCAGGGCTCCATCACGCATAACGGTTACTTGGGAAGACAAACGCCATCACTCTGAATGTCCCCCATGTCCTTCTTCTTCCCTCACCTTTATATACTGAGCATGACGTAATCTGGTGTGGAATAGCCCTGTGGCCAGTTGGGGTCAGCTGTCCCAGCTGTGTCCCCTCCCAACTCCTTGTGCACCCCCAGCCTCCTCACTGGTGGGGTGGGGTGAGGAGCAGAAAAGGCCTTGACTCTGTGTAAGCACTGCTCAGCAATAACAAAAACATCCCTGTGCTATCAACACTGTTTCCAGCACAAATCCAAAATATAGCCCCGTACTAGCTACTATGAAAAATTAACTCTACCCCAGCTAAAACCAGCACACAGGGTCACTCAATTCTGCGAAGATTAGCGAATGCTTACTAAGATATTTTCCCCTAGTGTCTATATGCTCCTGCTATGAATTTAAAGAAAAAGCTAACCTTTAAAAATAGAATATATACAAATAAAGGGAATATTATTTGCATTTGTTTTATGGATGTGACTCACTAAAGGAATGCTCTTTTGAGTTTGGACTCTTTATTATAGTAAGAACACTCAGAATTCCAGTTCTCCTGTCTTTCCTCCAAAGTGTTTAAAATCCGCTGTAGTCCAGTGATACTTGCAGACTCGCTCAATATGTTCTTTATTTCACCATCCAGGCCATTAATGAAATTCTTGAACAGAAGCATGCCCTGGAAAGACTTATGCGGTAGTCCTGAAATGACCTCCCAGATTGAGAGCACACCATTGAGAATAGCATTGTTTTTCCCCAGTGGATGACTGCTTTATTTCATCTGTACCATATTTCCTTAGTTTGCAAATGAGAATGTCATGCAGGACAGTGACAAAAGTCTTACTGAAGCCAGTATGTCATATAACCTGCTTCTCCCTCATTTACTAGGCTGGTTCTCCTACCAGAAGAGGAAATTACAATGGCTTCCACTGTTTGATCTTGACAAATCTACATTGGATACTTTAATCAGCATTGTTATCCCACAGATGCTCACAAAATTGATTGTTCTAGCACTTTAACCAATACTGACATTAGGCTGACACACTATAATTCTCCAAGTCATTCCCTGCTCCTTTTCAAGGTATATGCCATATTTACCTCATCCTTTCCAGATTTGAAGTGATAATCTCTACTGATTCCAAGGTTGCTCAGGATTTCTTACAACAAGCCAAACTGAGTTTTACCAGCCCTTGCAACCTGTAGTCATACAGCATATACACATACTTTATTTTCCTTTGTGTTATAGTCTGTTTACCCTTGTAAAGAAAACTTCATTAACCAAGTGGTAATAAATGGCTCTTTGAGAGAATGATTCATCCTTTTCTGCACCCATGATTATTTAACCACCACTGCCCTTTACAGAATAGGCCTATCTGTTCCTTTCTCTTACAGAAGACTGTTTCTTGACGGGTTTTTGTGTCATTTACTCTCAAGTTTAGTTTTTTTAATTTTGTCCTTATATACCTGTGCTTGCTTGTCCATTAAAGAACGGCAGATGCAACCATATTTATCCCTTTTTGTGTTACTCAATTTTTTTCTCCACAGCAGGTCAGTTTGCCATTCTGATTTCAATAATGTTTCTTTCACTAATTACTTCCTCTCACATATTCCTTGAAATGATCGTTCTAAGACCCCACTGACAGGTTCTTTGCATTCATTCAGGTCTCCTTTCAGGAACATAAGAACAGCTGAATTCTGTTCTATATTAAAGTACTCCCAATTTCCAAAGTAATGGAGGCTTTTTTACACCTGCCTTTGTACTCTTGCTTCTGCATGCATGGTTATGACTACTAACTATGCAAATCTAAACAGTTTCTACTTGCTATTTAGTAATTTCTGTTCCCTAAGGAATTTTAATTTTCTTCAGTAGTATTGTTATTCCCACTAGTTCTCTAATATAACATATTAGCAAACACCTCCTACTAGTTTTTTTCTAATTATCTATTAGTTTCTCCTAGATAAGACTCCAGCCACCAGTTCAGAATAGTATCAGGTTCATTCAGGATCATGTGTTGGAAGAAAACAAATTAAGTAACAGAAGAAATGATATTATCCCCTATCTCAAGCAATCACAGGTGATTCCAGCCAAAAGGTAACAGATCTGTAGTCTGTGGGTTACTTATGCATTATGCTAGAAATTAGGTGAACAATCATATGACTGATAGGTAAGATGCTCTGGTGTGGTGTCTGACATAGGCAATATTTCTCCTGTCCAACTGCTTGCATTTGTGTGAAGTGAGGCTTAATTTGGTAGGCTGAGTGAAAACTGAGCTGATTCATGAGTGATCAGGTGGGTGTACTTCAGAGGCGGCAGTGCTATCAAGGAGCTAGGGAGTAAGGTTAGGGTAGTAAGCTTTCTGGTTTTGCTCTGACAACACACATCTCACAATACCCAAAGGAAGTAAACTGTGGCAACTTGCTCAGGACTGCTACACATTTCAGCTATATGGAGCCATTAGATTAGGACTTTGGTAAGCAGTGGATTTGCTGAAAAATCCATATATGTTGTCCTGATTTCAGCTGGGATAGAGTTAATTTTCTTCCTAGTAGCTGGTATAGTGCTGTGTTTTGGATTTAGTATGAGAATAATGTTGATAACACACTGATGTTTTAGTTGTTGCTCAGTAATATTTACACCAGACAAGGACTTTTCAGCTTCCCATGCTCTGCCAGGTGCACAAGAAAATGGGAGGGGGCACAGCCAGGACAGCTGATCCCAACTGGCCAAAGGGCTATTCCATACCATATGTTGTCATGCTCAGTATAGAAACTGGGGGAGTTGGCTGGGGGGCAGCAATGGCTGCTCAGGGACTGGCTCAGCATCGGTTGGTGGGTGGTGAGCGGTTGTATCACTTGGGGGTTTTTTGGGTTGTGTTCCTCTCTCTCTCTCTCACTATTTTCCTTTTCATTACTTTTTTTTTTTAATTATTAAACTGTTCTTACCTCAGCCCATGAGTTTTCTTCTTTGTGCTTTTCCGATTCTCTCCCCCATCCCACCAGCAGGGGGAAGGGTGAGCGAGCAGCTGTGTGGTGCTTAGTTGCCAACTGGAGTTGAACCACGACATATGTACATATATGTATGCCTTCTGCAAGACTAGTTTGAACATTAGCAGCACCCAAATTTTACCTCACCTCCAAGACAGGCCAGTTGGTGAAAGCTTAAAGCACTACTTTTGTCTCTCTAAGGACTTCTAGGTTCTGCTAATGCTAAAAGGATGAACACAAGTTTTTATACCTTTATGTCTTTATGCTATGTAAATCATACATGCCCAGTGTGACAGGGAAGAATGTTCAGACCTGTGCTCAAATATTACAAAGGTAAACATATAGTCTTAACCACCTCATACATATAAGTCTGTACTACACAGAACCTATTTCTCTTCTTGTGGATGATCTCCTCCTTTATTACCTATAAAATTCTCTACTTTACAAGAATACATAGCAAATGCTAAAATGCTGCCGAGATCAGATGACAGTATTTTGTGTTCCTGTTGCTTTGATGCATACCACATCATGCAGGGTAATAGAGAATTACTCTTTTAAGGACCTAATCTTCATATAAAATGTAACAATAAAGAAGATTCTGTTTCACCATTTCTTAAATGTGAATAGAAAAATGACACTCAGAGTTTGTAATTTCTGTCTGCCTAAAGGCTGTCAATCACTCCTGCTATGCAACACTTAAAGGCTGTCAGCAACGTCTTTTAGAGGTGTCTAATCTTTTAGAAGTCTCCCCACAGTATTTACTCATTATAAAAATAATATAAAGCTGCATGCCATGCATCACATGGGGGGAGTGTGTATTCTTTAAAAACAGATTTATTCAGCCATTGTGCAATAGTCTCTGCAATGGAAATCATGTTCAGTGATGAATCACTTTCTACTGGAACCATCTGTATCTGCACGAAATCACTAAAATAATTAAATAATTAGTCAAGATTGAAACTTAAGGCAAATAAACCTATTAGATACAATACCAAAGATTTATTTGTCTCATTGTTTCTTCATATATTTCTTATTCAACAGGATACCAGAAAGAATAAGGTAGGTACAGCTTCTCAAAAGTATAGTAGACTTTATACAGCCAGAGACACAGTAAACACACAGCCAGACACACAATATAAAAATAAAACTCACTTTCCATTAGTGATCCTCAAGCTTGTTAGAAATCAGTTCCATTAACAGGGGAGGAGAAACCCCTTACACTGCTCCTCTTTCCTTTTCAGTAGACCTGTACCATATGCAGTGTGTTGTCCTTCAAAACAGGACAGCCATTCTGTAGGCAGGATCCCAAAGACCATGCCGATGCCACAGGTGATTTGTAGTTCCTTCTACAAAGGAGTGTTGGGCCCAAATGTTTGGCAGGACTCATTCATCCACAGGTCTCCACTGGTGTTATTAGCATTTTCCCAATTCCTGTTCCCATGTGCCCTACATAATACAAATGGCAGTACAGTGAGTTGGCAGTAGCTTTGGCCTGTGGGAGGAATCCTTCCCCTGGTCATTAACATTTGTTACATGTAAATTCAGAAGGAATCTGCTAACTCCAGCATATCTTTATGAGGCAGTCTCAGTATGAATCTTACAGGTCATACCCACTCCTGTTGAACAGCTATTTTTTCCTTCCAGTACCCAAGAATGTGTCTGGGGACTTTAGGTGGGTTATGTAATTCCCAGAAATGCCATCTTCTGTGTCTTCTCCTTAGCATCTGTTCTGAGGAGCAGACACATGTGACACGGCCCTTTCAGAAAAAATCCTGTCATCACAAGTGGTAATGCCATGTTTAATCAAACCAGTTCAACCTAAATTATTTAATCTGTGGGAAGATGCTTGCCCTCTCTTCCCTTTCCAACCCTGGACCACTATGTTCTTTCAGTCTTCTCCCTGTGTCCTCAATTTTGACATTTGCCACAGTCATATGGTCAACTTTATACAATTATAACTCAAGAAACGTAACTCACTTTGAAACCCCAAACATACTTGTCAGTTTTCTCATTCACAATGACCTACACAAGCATATTTGTGGCACAGTCTTCTAGGAACAAAACTTTCAGTATTATCTGTGATCTGAGAAGCAAGTTAGTCCCTGCATGTTAATGCTTTTCATCTGCTTTTCCCATGAGAACTTCAGGGTCTGTTTTTCCTTCAGTCAAGAGACCTCCCTCTCAATGTTTGCCACTGAACTAGGCAGATTCTGTACATCAGCAAATGCTAACAAGTAAATTTTTGTGCCACCAGAACATAAGAGGGCAAGGGTCTGGCACAAAGAAGTACAGAGATGTCAGTGAAATATATACAGGAAAGACTTTCCCAAAGCCTGAAAGAGCAGACAGAAAACACAGTAAACTGCACTGAAACTTGGACAGTTAAGCATAGATAAAATTAGAGAGCAAAATATAAAAAGGACATTAAAAAAATGAACAGTTGCATTTTCTCTGTACAGTTCTCTGTAGCAATGAAAATAATTAAGTACTTTCTGCTCAAAGTAGGACTTGCTTATAGTCCTAGCAAAGCATATATTGTGTATTTTCATACTTTTATCTGTATCCACAGTACCAAATTTTATTCTCCTTAGATCACAGATGAGTAAACTTTCCCATCATTACAGAATTCTCATATGCATTAACAGAAATGTGATTTTGCACATTTTTTCTTTATTTGATTGAAATTCATGGCTGATATACATTGATGTTTTCTTCACCTCTATTTTAACCAACCAGATCTCTCCTATGCTGTTCACTGGCACAGAATCATAAAATTACAGACCAAGATTGGGTTGTCCTTTGAAAACAGATCTTTCTTTTGATTTCCCTCTGCTTTGCTACTACAGCTGTGGAAACTTTCCCCCAGTGTTTCTGTTTTAAACATGTACCACAGTTTTGTTACCTTCAAAATCCAGTCACCTTTAGACAACTACAATTTGGTAAATCTAAATCAACTTAAGCCCCCAAAGGTGTCGGTCCATTTTCTGGCTGATAAAGCCCCATTACAAACATACTGTAGCACAGTTCTGTATGAAGAGTGTTTTCTGTGTATCTATAACCTGACTATGTAGACAGTTAGAAAATACAGAGTCCACAACGTCTCAAAAAAAATTATATATTTTCTGTTTTGGCTTAAGGAAAAGAGAAAAAAATTCTGACCTTGGCATTAAGCCTGGCTAAAGTTCCACAGTCTTCTAGATCCAATAGATTCTTATCTCTTGTAATAGAAAACAGTTTTTCAACAGTCAGATGTCCGTAATGATTCATGATGCCAAGAGTTGCTTAGAGTAATAGCAAGATCCCTGGGAAAGTCCTATGGAATGCAAAAGGAAGAATCAGAAAATCAAATTGCAGAAATTATTCAAACAAGCCATGATTTGTACTCAAGAAAGACATCCCTCCAAAAGGATTTTATTCAAGTAATTTTATGCTCTTGGATGATTATGAAAAACCTCTATGGCGCAATCATGTTTCCATCAAGTTCTGTTAATATTTCCCCCATAAATGTTACTTCTGAAAAAGCGAATAGAATCTGACATTAGGATAAGTTAACTTGATATAAACTTTTTAAAAAAAGAAATAGGAAGAGTTTACATGCACCTGGGCAGTTGAATACATAACAAATGCTAGTAGAAAGGTCACTGTCTTCCATAACACGAGGAAATAAGAAAATTCTATTATTGCAAGATTTTATTCCTTTTTTATACCTCAGGTTTCACATGTACTAGTAAACAAGTTCTCAGTTTGGGACTTGTGAGCAGATTGAGGGTTATTAATAACATATTTTTCTTAATAGGTAGATGAAGAAGTTGAAACTCAGGGGCCAAGTATACTTGATAACAGATCACATAATAGTGTGAGGATAACAGCACTAACATATTTTTCTTAGCCAAACTTTCAGAGACATTATGTTTCTATTCTATTCTATTTAAATATTTCCTTTTCACTTTTTCATCCAGAAAAGTCCCACTGACAATCTATTGCTCAAGATACTTAACTGTTTTAAAAGAAAACATATCAAAAGTGGTATCTACCAAGGGCAAATCTATCTCGCAAAAAAACTGAACCTGGAAAAAATGTTTTACAGAAAACCTCCAGAGAGATGCTAACTTTTACAGGAAGCAACAAAGCTCTATTTGCTAACTGACCAGTTTTCATAGTGGTTACAACTTATACTGATGTAAAAAACTACTGTAATGTGAGGGCAGCACCAGGATGCCATTTTTGATAATTTCACCTCCAAGGGGAGCTGGCAATAAGTCAGGAAAAGCAGACTCAATCTTTCTAGGAGCTTTTGTACTCACTATGGCAGTGATTCCTTCGAGAATCACTGCATTGTGTTTATATTGGACAACTAGATCAAACACATCTGGCAAGGCTGAATCATCTGTGTCATATTCCATAATTTGGTAAAAAAGTAATAGAAACGACGTAGCTTCAGTGCTGGAAAAAGTGGAGAACAGGGAGGGGAAGCTGAAGAGGGAATAGCCAAAGAGAAAATCTCTTCCTTTTATGGACAAATCCACTTTTGTCACATTATATAACGCTCATGTGATTTGCAGACTCTGGTGGCATGTCTCATGCTATATGTAACAGACACTAAAGCTTTGGGCTGGTCCTGCTTCTTGTCAAGCAGGTCCCAAAATGCCAAGAAAGGATGAAATATCAATGAAACAGCAAATCCAATGTAACTGTTTTTAAGTACTAAACATAGCATTTGGTGATTTCACCATACAGCTCTTGCATGCAAGCATCAAAAAAAAGAAGAAAAGAAAAGAAAAGAAAAGAAAAGAAAAGAAAAGAAAAGAAAAGAAAAGAAAAGAAAAGAAAAGAAAAGAAAAGAAAAGAAAAGAAAAGAAAAGAAAAGAAAAGAAAAGAAAAGAAAAGAAAAGAAAAGAAAAGAAAAGAAAAGAAAAGAAAAGAAAAGAAAAGAAGAAAAAAAAGAAAAGGAAAAGAAAAGAAAAGAAAAGAAAAGAAAAGAAAAGAAAAGAAAAGAAAAGAAAAGAAAAGAAAAGAAAAGAAAAGAAAAGAAAAGAAAAGAAAAGAAAAGAAAAGAAAAGAAAAGAAAAGAAAAGAAAAGAAAAGAAAAGAAAAGAAAAAAGACAAGACCAAGAATTTGCTTTATTAATTTTAAATATGAGGTAGTCTCTTTTTCTGAGGAGAAATAAAGTCTGGCAAACTTTCTCATAAAAGCTTATAATCAACAACCCACCTCCGCCCAGAACTTGTTAGTGTAGCAAATGGGCAGGGACTGCCTCTGAGCATAGGATCTGATACAATTGCACTAATTACACCTGCCTAAAGCTGAGTTTAGACTTAGGTAGTGGGGAGCAAGCCTCAAACCACTACAGTGAATTAAGTTTGAATTAAGCTGTGCCTGATTAAAGCACAGATTTACCAGGAAGACAAGAAAGGTGTAAATTCTCTTTTGTGTAACCACCCAAAGTTGCCTAATATGGTAAAATATGATCTTGAGGGTAATGCAGTAGCTGATACGCAGTAGAATACAAATTCCATCAGCAGCCTTTGAATGAGTCAGTAAGTCTGAATAACTTCATTTTCTGTATTTCAGATTTTCCTGCCTATGGAAGAAAGGGGATGATTACTTTTCCAACACTGATAGGTTTTGATACTTCTTTTTTTCCTTTCAAATAAATAAAAGCTGCTGTGGAAAAATTGCTGATAATTATTATCAAAATCTGATCTCAAATTTATCATGAAATGCAAAGAACTCCTTCTTTTGCCTGTTGTGCTAAAGGTTATGCAGAACTGAACAACCCTTTAGATACCATGATGTAGAAATTCCAACTGGATTTTTTCTGAAGGTAGGTAGAAGGCATGCTTCAAATGACTATTAGCATTTATTCACAAGGAAACCTAAAAACCAGAAGAATAAATATTGTTTAGCACTGCTACACTTAAAGTTTGTCTCTGTCTATAACAAATGAAGTCTTTAAAAATCATGTGTAGCCATGTACAGCATTTTCAGTATGTCTTACTGCTTATGCTCATACCCTGGTTTTCTTTCCTGAGTATCTTTCAAGCTCAGTAACTGCAATGCAGTTGTTATCATTCTGTGAAAATTTTGCTATGACTGAATATAATGCAGATGGATTTGCTTAAGGCATTATCATTTTAGATCTACTGAACAATCTTGATCTAGGAGTAACTAGGATCACTTCTAAAAAATTTGTCAGTGGAATCAGACGTCCATCATTGCTGGCTAAGACCATTGCTGGGTACATTTAGAATGTGGTTTCATATTTCTTTAATCCCAACATAAATGCAGGTTGCTATGGAAGGAGGTGATTTACATCATCTACATAACCCTCATCAGCACATTCACAGCACACATGAACATTTGTTTGGTCACTTGATGAATGAGAACAGGAAACTGATGTAGCTGAAAATTAATCTTTTAAGCTATTTGTTTATTTTGCTGTTTCCAGCTGGATCACTTCCCAGGCCCAGCTCACTCATCTGAACACTAAGATCTGCACAAGAAAGGGACTAGGAACAACTGGCTGCAGGCAGAGAAAAGGGCATTTAGGTCAGATTAAAGCAACCATGAAACAACCACCTCAGAGCACAACAGTCAGTGGTTGTGCTTCTTTATCAGGGTGCTGGCTAACACTTCTTAAATCCATCACTTTTAAAAGGCAAATTGTAATATAATTGTAATCTACTATATTAGATTTTGTCAAAGGAACTCTGGATGAAACAAATTATTGAGATTTGTTCATCTTTACTACCTAATACTTTCAAAATACAATATGTCTGTGCTACATTTTTAAAATGCTATTTTAAAGATATTAATTAATGTGTATAAAAAACAAACAAAAAATCCCAGTTTTACCTGGACGTAGATGTACACAGAGAAGAGGACCAATAGAAAAATACCCTGTGATCCTATTTTACCAAAGACCATTACATTAATACAATAGTTTGCAACAGATGGTTTAGATGAATCGCACAGAACTTAATTGGTAATCTGTAAGTGTCAAGACAAGCTGTGATTTATATGGTTTATCAGAGTGCAGCCTATGATATCAGCACAGGGAAATCTTAATTTTAACTATGAACTTTAAACATAATCACGTAATCTTTAGGTACTGGATTGCAAAATAACAAGGACAACATTTTTCATTGGAAAATATTTTACTCCTGTGTACTACTGCCAAGTAGCCAAATAAGATTGCATTTCTAAAGCCAAAGTAAAAATCATGTTTACTGGCCTCCTATTTTCTGAGCCTCTGAAGACGAGCTTTTTCAGATTTTCTCCTACTGCTCACCAAACTATAAAAAGGCCCTTACTGCAGAGACACTTAAAGTAGCTGAACTCTTGTTTATGTCTATCTTGCACAGGTAACTTACTGACTCAAGTTAATTAAGTTAAACAGTAATCAAAATAGATCAAGCATCTTTTGTTGACCTTCTTGAGACAGAATGACCAGTTCAGTAATAGAGGGAATTCTATCAGAATCTATTCTAATAAATTTTATGGAGTAGAATAGGTTGATACATTAAAAAGAGGAAAATCCCTCAAAACTATTTGTAAAGAGTGGAAACTTGAATAGATTACATGACAATCCTTTCATATCATTTCATAGTCATTTTAGTGGAAGAGACAAATTCAGCAATTTTTATTTTGCTTATACATCTTGCCAAAGAGACAAGTGATCTAAATATTCATCGTTTCCAGTATTCAGTAAAGACCCTCACAAGAGCCTTCTTCAACAGTTCTCTTCATGCAGATAGCTCAGTCTGGTTGTAGTCTGGCCCCATCTCAGCTGGGAAAAATTCTCTTCTCTTAATTTGGGTGTTTCTTTACGGCTGTTAATGAAGCATGGCTTAAGCACAGGACTGTTAAAATAGCAACCTGTGAGCGTAAAGCATGTTACTACTTTTTAAAAGTAAAAAAAAATAGATTATTTTAAAATTAACTTTATATATATTCAAAATTCTGTGTAGGAGCAGGATGCTTATGTTCTAATGTGTCTCCTGTTCCCACAAGACATGTTCTTTAGTTTAGGTGACCTATATGCACCACGAAACTATTTTTTTGTTTCTTAGTCCTCAAATCAGTTTGGTTTTTTTTTTCCCCGTTTTACACATATTGGAATTAAAGTGTCTCCATGCAGCCTAGTGTACCCTCTACCCAGCATTGGCACCACTTTTGGATCTAGAATCAATCCTCAATGCCTTAAACAGGCTCCATGCAAGGGCCTGGTGGAGCATGGTATCAACACAACTGAAACATTCAAAAGCTAAGTCTTCTTTCAGGGCAGCTTTGCAGAAAGATGCTGGAAGAAAAGTACTGTAATGGACCACAGACTGCAGTCTTTTACCATTTTGTATTGTTTCAATACTGATAAAAGAACACAGCTCCTCCATTGTCTGATGTGTACAATCCACCAATTTTATTAGTCTGAGACCTAAATTCTGCCCTCATTGTACAGGGTCATGTTCACTGAAGTATAAGAAAATCTGACATAAAGAAAAGGCTAGTAAGTCTCTCCTGTGTCTATTAGTGCAACAGAGCTGCTCAGCTACAGAGGAGAAAGAAGGATTTAACTCCTTGTCACTCAAATGTGACCTATGCAGAACTACATCTTTACTGAATACCGGAAGAAAAGAATACATTTTGATTTTCTGATCCCAGTTGAGTCTGCACATAAAGACAGGGAAAAAATGTAAAATAAACAGATTTGATACAGAAATAATTATGATATTTTTGTAGACATTTCCCTGATTAAGAACTCATTGTGATGTTTGAAATAACAATGCACTGAACCCAGTGGACTCTACCAACAAAAATAATATATTTCACAACTGCTATCAGATTTTTGTATGGCATTGTGAACTTTTGCAAAGCAGACTGAAAAAATATGCAATTCTCTACACACTTGAACTGGCATGCACAGGCTGTCTAACTCAGAAAATTATGCCAGCCAGTGGAGGTTTTGTTGAATTATAATATTGAGCAGGTCTCTCATAATACATATTCGAGGACTCAAGAGATCTTAAATCTTATTTTTATTATTCTGAGTTCAGTCACATTGTCGCAAAGAAAATTCTAAAGAAAGATAAAATAATCACAGATTATTTTTATTGTGAGAAGTGCAAATTTTATTTTGTAATTTTTTGAAAAGAGAAGGATGGTTTGTAGTAACTCACACTGAAATAAATAGAAAACAGATTAATCAATGCTGTAAAAAATCCCACACATAAATGTCTTTTCTAAAAACTTGCACTCCTCTAATTAAACCTGTCTTAAGAAAACAATTTTCAGAAAACAGCAAAGGTGAAAACTACTTATTTGTATGACATGCCCTTATAATCCTAAGTGTGTGATTGCTTACAATGACAATGGGACTGTTCAGCCCAGAAAGGAGAGGGCTCAGGGGGGATCTTATCAATGTATATAAATATCTGAAGGGAGGGTGCAAAGAGGACGTAGCCAGGCTCTTTCCAGTGGTGCTCAGTGACAGGACAAGAGGCAATGAGCACAAACAGAAACACAGAAGGCTCCCTCTGAACATCAGGAAACATTTTTTTACTGTGAGGGTGACTAAGCACTTGCACAGGTTGCCCAGAGAGATTGTGGAGTCTCCTTGCAAATACTGAGACCACACCTCGAATACTGTGTTCAGTTTTGGGCCCCTCACTACAAGAGAGACATTGAGGTGCTGGAGAGTGTCCAGAGAAGGGCAACAAAGCTGGTGAAGGGTCTAGAGCACAAGTCCTGTGAGGAGCAGCTGAGGGAACTGGGGTTGTTTAGCCTGGGGAAAAGGAGGCTGAGGGGAGACCTTATTGCTCTCTACAGCTACCTGAAAGGAGGTTGTAGAGAGGTGGGTGTTGGTCTCTTCTCCCAAGTAAAAACTGATAGGATGAGAGAAAAGGGCCTCAAGTTGCACCAGGGGAGGTTTAGATTGTATATTAGGAAAAAATTCTTCACCAAAAGGGTTGTCAAGCATTGGAACAGGCTGCCCAGGGAAGTGGTGGAGTCACCATACCTGAAGGTATTTAAAAGAAGCGTAGATGTGGTGGCGCTTAGGGACATGGATATTGGTGGACTTGGCAGTGTTAGGTTAACAGTTGGACACGATGATCTTAAGGGTCTTTTCCAACCTAAATGATTCTATGATTCTATGATTCTAAGATTCTATGATTCTGTGATTCTATTCAAAAGCTGTCTGGACATGATCCGGGTCAACCAGCTCTAGGTGACCCTGGCTGAGCAGTGGGGTTGGACAGGGTCACTTCCAGAGGTCCCTTTCAACCTCAGTCATTCTACAATTCTGCAACTGTGTGATTCTGTGACAATTAATCCACTAGTGAAACAGAATTGTCATGCATTGAATCACAAAATATTAATTGTATAATTATGCTTACTATATTTACAGGAACTTGATATTAAAATAGTATGAAGAAAAAATGTGGAATCAAAGTCTTTATCTCAGCTAGGAGAAATGAATGATTTCAAAGTCCAAAAGGGCTGCCCACTTTATTGCCTACAACTCTTTACTGTGAGACCAGGTGAAATCTGCAGAAGCAGAAAAAGGAGCAAAACTCCATCAGATGAGGTTGAAGAAGAGAAATCTGAACATGTTTAACAATGAAGCAACTACCCTTTTCTTTTCCTATTAAAAAATAAGTTGGGATTGATACAGAGAAGCATTTATAATTAACTGATGTAAACTGACAGATTGTTGATAGTTTCTCTTTCTCACACGGTTTTTCATTTTGGATGGTTGCCATTTTTGCCAGTTACATCACCTATAGATTATTCTTCAAATTATTTGTTTCATTCTACTATACTTTTCTATGTCCTTCACAGTTACTTTGTCAGAAATTAGCAACATTGATGGAACATTTGGAAAATATGAACTCTGGTCCTCACAGATAATCTCTTAAATGGAGTAACAAAAAGGGCACTTCAATACAAAACACACTGGGACTGTAAGCAAACTGGTGAGAAGAGATTTTTTTTCTCCCTGTCACTTCGTTAGTAAATCTGACCTTCACAGGAGTTGTTAGATAAGACAGATAGTTCCAAGTCAAGGCTGTAATGCAAAATCTGGTTTATTGCTATTCCAAAGAGTGTCCTCATAAGAATGTTTTGCCTGTATCTCTATTGCTTAGCTTGTTTTGTGGCCGTAATGTACTGTCTTGATTTAACTGCCTGAAAGGTCCACTCTGGAAATCAGAAATAAAAAAATTAAAAATATCAGAATTCATATACAAAGTCACAGCTTAACTCCAAGAGAGTCATCAAAATACTACTGTTGTTAAAGGCCTGCTCTTGTTGCTGCTGTGTATGAGAGTGGAGTATACAATTATTAGGGTTCTGCTAAGCTAGTGTTTCCTTATTTAAAAAGCAAGGAAGGATGTTTGCTTTTGTTTTTATTAGACTTCAGAAACCATATATACAGCCTGACTGCCATGGATGTCAGTTACAAAAAAGCCATAATGACCAAGCTCAGTTGTCAAGAGTTCAGTGAAAATCAGCAGTGAGACAAACTTGCTAGCCTTCTTATTATAATTCATAGTCCATACAGCCATATACAGAAATTAGCATTTGTCACTACATACTGCATTCCCTTTCCTCATCCACTGTCTTTTCTGTATGTTCAGACTGAAAGTTCTTAGTCTGGGGATTCTCACATTTCTCACTGATGCTTTGAACCTGTGGTGATCAGTCAGCTTCCTGCGCATCTCTCCAGAGCTATACAGCACAGTTTACACGAGGAGAAGGAGCAACAGAGCTCCCCTTATGCTCCAGATCTCAGAAGTCTTTTCTGTCTGTGACTCCAACTGCTTTTACTCATAGCTTCTATTCAGGGTACACTAGCTTGGGAATGATGGAAAGATATAACAGAAAAGATTGCAACAGCAGCTGTGGAAAAAACAAGGCTGTTAACCAAAGTGGCTGTACACTTTTTCTGAGGTGTTCATTATAATTTGTGGAATACATGACTTGCAGTCAGAAGAATCGTGGCATTTTTGCCTCCCCTTCTGTCAAATCCACACGCAATTAATTGTATGGCACAGCTGTTTTTAGTATCTCATCCCTGTGTAATTTTAGCATGACTTTAGTTATAAGGTGCATGAAGGAAATATGCACAGCTTTAAAAATAATAAGCAGCTTAAAAGCTAACACAGATATTGTCAATGGACGGCCACTACACTAATATGCAATCCCCATTCAAGATTTATTTATACTTTATATCAATGACCTTTAGAGGGAAGGAAAGAGAACTTTGAAAGTGAAATCTTCAAACAGATCATCCTTGAAATTACTGTAGTCTTCAAAACTGTTTTCCAGACCAGAGTAAAAAATACTGTTCAGAAATACTTCCAGATCTTCCCACATTTGTGGCAATAAGCTTTCAACTGCTCTTGATTCTTTACCTTCATTATTTGGCTCTTTGATTCTTTAAGCTAGAATCTGCAGCACCACAGACATAATATGTGATAAGCAGAATGGTGTGTTATCCAGGAAGAAGAATGAGACTGCTCCAGAATGTAGGACGACATCAGGATAATAGATAAAGGATGCCTTAACAATTAGCAATTATGATATGAAACTCAAGACTTCAGTCAGTGCTTCAGTGCCATTTAGAATTTGAGGCAAAATAGATTTCAATTGAGGGAATTCCATTTCCATCACTAGTGAGGACATGAAATGTTTGACTACTTATCTCAGACTTCTGCAGAATCTATTTAACTTAGACAGGTGTGATTAACAATTAAATCTCTTGCCTTCTTTGTGTTCAGGAGTTTCTTTGATACCTTTATATTTAAACAAGTAGGAAATTGCCCTTGAGAATATGAGTTAATTATTTTCATTCCGCTACATCACTGTATTAGCAATTGTTTTCAAGTAAAGCTAAATTATCTTCTCAGAGCACCTTAAGTGAGAGTAGTCTGCACTTTTAGCATCTGTACTGGTCGGCCTAAACCGGATGGGTACACATAGAGCAGGCACCTGTTTTAGAGTGATATTCAGAAACATAGCGTGTACTCTGCCTGGTTTATGTCTTTGGGATTTCTCTCTTACCTCATAATGCCTAATGAAGTTCCCTGCAATAATGTATATCGCCTGTGACTTTTAGTGTGCATTTGCACTTTTGGCTTGTTTTTTATTGCATAGTTTGAGTGAGAAAATGCACTCAGATGCATTTTCAGAAGCAGGATCAATGCTTTCACACTAGTAAACCCTGTGACTGAGAGCTGGCAACACTTTCTTGTGCATTACTATGCAAAGATTTTGTTAGAGTGAGCGTCATCACTTCTGATTGAGATTTGAGGGAAGGAGGGAAGGAGATTCATGTATCAGCTGGTCTTAGGATGCTCAGCCAGATGTCAAGGAGCCAAGGTCATTCTGGATGGCTACCCTGGAAGGAGGAATAAGTGAACCTTACAAAGTGAGATTGTTACTAGGCCTTCATTATGCAAATGAACAAAATGATGTAGTCTCTCTTGTGTCACTTGATGTACTGTAAGTTAAGTGTGCCTGTGTGCCAGTTGCTGACGCTAACCAGGAGAGAACAGCTCACTTCCACACTACTAAATTATCTTAGCCTCTAAAGCAGCATGGGCACATACAAACTGTCTAGTGGAAATGATCCATAGTATATCACAAACTGGGCTTGGAAATTGTTTGGAACAGTGCAAGCTCACATGGGCCAAAAGTATACTAGGAACCACACCAAGAATTTCACAGCACGTACAATTGAATTTCAGTGCTGAGGAGTGTTCCCTTGCACTGTTCAATTTACTAGTAGGTTTCAAAAAGACAATTGATGATAAAAGTGAGGTTCTTTTGCCCCTTAGAACTGTTTGAGGTAGTTTGCTTCATTAAGCATTGGTATAAACTAGACAGTGATGGAAGTGTCTGTGTTCATGAAGTGTAATAGCTACATCTACTTCCTGTAACAGAATAACAATCATTAAGACAAGGGATGAGTTAGGTAGTCATCACACTGAAAGAAAAATGGAATTGCTCGTTGTTTTTCTCTGCAAGAAAGTGATATATATAATTTCAACCCTTGCATGAGCAATTCCCCACCATTTCTGTGCAACAATAATAGCTACATGGTAAACAATATCAAGAGTTTTTTCCAACATTCCTATTCACACTTGTCGAGCGTTCCAGAGAACCAGCCCGTCTCTGATGCAGCAAAAGTTGTCCAGAGTTTCCTCAAAATTTTCAGAAGACAGAAGAGGAAAAAAGCCTAATCTGAAGCATCCTGAATTCTCAAAGAAGTTCTGACCAAAAGAAAATGGCTGATATGAGAGAAGGCTAACTGACTTAAGTATATCTTTGTGATCCATGCCCTTGCTCCTTATCTAAAAGCTAAAAGCATTTGGGGCATTACTGCTAAAGCCACATTTTTTAAAAAAAAGTATTTTAGAAATGAAAAGGATGCACTCAGAATGGAAAAGTTTTATTCCCATCCACTTTCTAGAGTGTGCCCTAATTTCATATGAGCCTGAGAATTCTCAAACAAGGAAAAAGTAGAACAAATGAGCTTTCTAGCAGAAACCTTCAATGAGGCAGAAGAACAAATAAAACACTGTCTTACTTAAGATGCTTTCAGTTTGGACCTCTCAACCAATGAGAAAACACTCTAAGAAAGACAAGTGTAACATGTTATGAAAATCCAGTTCAACAAAATGGATTAACGGTCTATCTGTGTATTTTTTAAATCTCTTAAAATTTTATCTATAACTAAACCTTCTCTCTTTTTCTTTTCCATTTTGTTTTGTTTTTTTGTTTTCTTACTGAAGGTGAACAAATTTCCCTATGTTCTCTGAGTTTCCAAGATTTCTATCAGGACTTGCTTACATTTCATGTGCTTAGCAGTTTTGCAGATCAGGCCTTTCAGATTCTACTTCCTCTGTCTGCAGCTGTGGGTCTGTGCTTGAAACCTATGTGTGATCCAAATGAGAATGCAGATCAGTGATGTGGAACAAGAGTTCAGAGAAAAGAGTTGAAGTGCCTCTTTTCTGTCTGAGATCTTAACTCTGGAGTCAAATGTAGACATTTGAAATACTAATACTGTCAATTATGTTATATTCAGAGGTGAAAAATTAATCTGAAAGGACATTCCAGGGGGATGACAAAGCATTAGGGCTTAAGGGTGTTATGCCTCACTAAGAGCACAATTGCCAGTTCCAGAACTCAGGGCAGTGTAGATGTTCCACCGTGGTACTTACTCACCACTGGGGACTCCTGTCCTCCAGTTAATTGATCATAGCAGAGGGTAGAAACAGAAGAGTTAAGCTTTGGAGATACTGATTCAGCTTCCTTCTACAGAAACTGAGATTCTTCCACATGTTTCCAGTAGTCCTGGCAGCAAATGCATGGGCGTGGAGCAGGCTTCTATGAAAGGAAAGCAAATCACTGCCACTTCTGAAGAGGTGGAAAATAGCTTCCTTCCACTCTTGCTTTGCTGCATGAAACTCCACCTCAAAAGTAAGGACTTTTAACTGAAGTTTTGGAAAGTACAAAACACTGAATTGACCTCTTTTTGCACAGAAGTAAATTCTTACTTATACATAGAAGCAACTAAGTTAGATTGCTGGATAACACATGGAACAAAAGGGCCCACTGTGCAGACATCCCAGTTGCAAAAAATAGCCATGGCACGGTGAAGTATTAGCTAAAGAAGACAGTGCTGTGTTCTCATTGTGCTGCTTTTCTAAACTGTATATGCGTGTTTACAGCTGATTTGCCTTATTAGTAGAAACTTTTGACCCCCCTTTTCACCACGCTTTGAGAAACCACTAGCTGTTACAATGACTCTTGAGTAACACCTCTGTTTGCAGTAAGGGAGATTGGTTTCTACAACTAACACCTTAGACTTCTTCCACACACTGAGGAGGTTCAGACGGGCAAGCCTAGGTATGAGGCAAATTTCAGCCCAGCTAATTTTATTACTAGACAGTGGAAAAATCCCTTTCAGCGTGGGCTAACAGGGTGGGTAATCTATCTTTTTGTCACCTAGTAAGCAAAAAGGGAGTCTGTCAATCTTAGAGCAGATGGTAGATTTATGCTACAGTCTGTGTTCTTTTCATGGGATTTATTGCCATATGTGCTGCTTCTATTTTACCATCCTTCTGTTTTGATTACTGATACAACTCTGTTTGAATGCAAGAAGGATTAGGACTCAGTGTAACGAATCGAAGTCAGGTTCCAAAAGAGCAATAAGCAGTGCACCCATCCTTAATGTAAAGATGATATCAGATCAAGAGTTAAAATTATATGAAAGAAATTATCATTTAGCTACACACTCGAATCCGTAAGGCAGCTGGCAACTTCTGGGAGCCTTCTTGGGTGTCTGCTAGGAGACACTGCTAGACAGGTGTCTCCTCTGTGTATCATCATTCCAAGCTGCAACACTATTATTCCTATTCTTCCTCCATCCCCTCATCCACTTCTTGTCTGTCTCTTTCTTCATTTCAGGTAGTTGACTTCAACAGATGGGAGAGGAGCAGGCAAAAGGTAAAAACACTCAGCCAAAGATGAACTCAAATGTACCTTTATTTCCCTGAAGAAGTAAGGGCCTGTCACTATGTTGCAGAATAAGAGAATTAGTATCTCTCAGTGAAAGTCAGAAATATTTTTGCAATAAAAGCAGCCCTGAAGAGATCTGTGATTTCAGTATCAATTCTAGAAGTTCGAGAAGAGGTGCTGTTTGACATCCTATGGCTCAGTGTTCTCCTGCATACCTTCATAATGAGGAAAAGGATGGCCACATTCTAGTCCTTAAAAAACCCCTATGGTTGTGGTGCTACCTGTGCTGAGCTGTAAAGTGCCCTAGGCCAACCCATAAAAATCATCATCTTTTCTGGTTTTCATTTGGTTTAGTTTGGTTGAGCAAAAGGGGAATCCACCTTTTCAAGGATCTGTTTTGGGTTCTTTCCCCTATCAATATTCTGGAATGAAAGAGGTTCATTGCACTTTATTGATGTCTCATCACAGTCTTTTTCTACTCAAGGAAAAATCTGTGACTTCTGGACAGCCTAGGACAGCTAATAATCAAACAGTTGGGTATTTATTTGTTTACTGTTTGTTTAGTGTGATATAAATACTAAAGCTATGGCAGACATGCTGGAGAGGGCAATCACAGCCCACTCAAATCTTATATACTTTACACATTGAAACCTGGCAGAGCCAATAAAGAGTCAGTAAATCCCCACTCGGAGCATCCATTACTGACACACATTACAGTTTGTATTTAAAATAAAGAGACACACTAGATACCAAAAGGTGCCAAAAGAAGGGTTATTCTTCAAGATTCTTACATTTTTGAAGTATAACACCTGAAAGCACTTGCCATGCCACAGGGTAAATTCTGACAAAAATCAGTCAGAAACACAAGGCCTCACCTAAAGTTCTGCTATCTCCTATCGAGACACTTTATAAATAAAGGTAACTTTTAAACAAATTACAATAACAGAAATGTAAACCACATTTCACAGTGAAAGCCTACTGCAATGATACTTGAGAAACCCTCGAGTATACAGTCTGTTCATACTCAGCACTGTTCAGCAGTAGTACTAGCAATCATCACACTAACTTTAAAGAAGCTAGCTCAGGAACCTTCGACAGTCTAGCCACAGTCACACAGCTCAGCAGAAGCTAAATTTAGCCTGATAAATACCACTTCTTAACTCAATGTTGCTTTGAGTGGACAGCTTTTCATTCTCAGGCCAGGTTTCGTATACCTCTGTAGTTTAGAGCAAATCATAATCTTTAATAGCCTGTAGAAAAGCACTCCAGTGCAACCTGCAGAGTACACTGAGTGAAAGATCCTGCTTGATATAGGAGAGGGGATACAGGACTTTCTGAACCAGTTATGAAAAGGAGAAACCTGAGTGCCAACCCTTATCACATCTTTGCATTGGAATGTAAGATTTTTATTTCACTGATATCTGTGTGTGCAAATGTTTATTAAGTATATATTGATACATACATTATTCCTGTCAAATATTGGACCTCACTTTCTTAAATATCGCTCCCTTAGAGCTTTTAGAAACTAGACAATTACTGTACTTTGGCAAACGCATGGCTACCACATGACACTCTAACTAACAGTGAGCTCCGGGTGATAAAGTTTTTAAGTTGGCATACAAGTCAACATACAAAACAAGCAATAACATCCACCTGCATCTTTTTAAGCTACTACAAGTCCTTTTCAAGGTGAATACTACTGGTATTGAGCCAACAGCTAATTATACCCAATATAAAATGGTGACTACAGAAACAGTAACAACAAATGCACCAAAGATCATTTAGGTAAATGTCTAGAACAATGCAGGCCAGAGCAAGGAAGGCTCTTTGGGGAGGAGTAATGGGGAAATAACACCCTTGCTGAAGGAAGATACCTATTTTTACTAGTAGTAGTTGCTCTTGGGAAGTTCCAATTATAAATACTGCATTTCCCCATTTCTTTCAGTAGGTTCCAACCTCTTTTGAAGCCTGCCAAAAGCATCTACCAAATGATAAGTTATTAATTCCCAGAAAAATCAGAGGAAAAACAATGTGCCAGTCATTTTGACTGTTCTGTTATCGCAAACCTGATGTCTTTTTGAAAACATACAAAAAGTTGAATATATGCTTTTTAGTCAATTTGCATTAGCAGTCTCTTCCACCATTATCTTCCTTGGAAAAAATATCTCCAGAATACAAGTAATACCACGTGAACTCTGTATTTTGGAGGATATTTTGGAGACAGTTAGATGGTGAGACAATGGTGAGAGTTAACATACATGATTAAAGTGTCATTGATATATCTCACATTAAAAAAAAGACATTTCATTAGACAATTATCTAAAAGTTAATTAACCTTGGGGTGGCACATGTAGAAGATGCTTTTTGATGCCCTCAAATCAGTGAAAATTCCTATCATTGATGAAAATACTGCTTTGGGTGAAGATGAAGTAAGTAATTATAGCAAAATGTCTGAATAAAGTCTCTGTCTCGGTCTCGTTCTCGCAAATACTTAAGACATTTATATCATGATATTGGGATGTTGTCTGCTGTCTGATGATGTCTCTTTTTAAAGAAGGTCAGCCTTCTGAAACACTGCTTGATTTTTTTCTGATCACATCAGTCAGTCTAAGATAAGCTATTAACCCTCCCTAGAAACCTGTTCCCCCCAAATCAAAGGATCCATCTCAAATTAAAAAAAATCCTAAAAATGACACTTGCTGGCAAAACACTTCCGAACACTCAGTCTGTCAGAAATACTCCTTCATATATTTAATATCATATTATGTCTTTCAAACCCCTGGTCTATATAAACAAATTCAGAAGTATTGGCTTCCTTAATTCTATATCAACATAATCACAGCAGCTAGAGCTAAAAATAGCGAGTGGGTCACCCACCAATCATCTCGCTGCCAATATTTAAGTTTGCTCTTGTGGATGTTACATGTTGACCAGACTCAATGACATAATACAGAAATCTTTATGTTAATCTTCATGTTCTTTTGAGAGTGCCAGTGCATACAGTCTTTGCCATCCCTTAATACTTCAGTTTTAATGTTTTTCACAGCTAATAACTTCAATCTCCTTTATCTTTTGAAATTTTAATGTTCTGTTAAGATCTGAATTACATGTATTCTAGTCAAGAAAAGAAATTAAGATTAAGACATTACCTAGTATAACCTCCCTTTCTGAGAAGCATACAAATTTGGCTGATGTTATCAAACTGCTAATTCTGAGCCTTATTGTCAGACTGCTACAGACTGTTAAAATAAGAGTCACAGGTGTCCATCACTTGATTTAACGCTTCTATTTTAGTAGATGACAATACCTGTAGGATTTTGCTCATTGATGGTTGCCAGCTTGAGCTGGGATTTTTAGGAGAAGCATTCTGTCTCAATACAGTACCAAGCACAATAGGCCTCCCTCTCTCAGCTGCGGCTACTGTGAAATTACTATAATATTTTGCAATTAATTATGGTGAGCAAGATATTTGTGTTTTCTCCCTTTGAATGTTATTACTAGATATCTTTAAAGTAGCTCCTAATGACCAAAGCCATGCTGAGTTCTATTGTGGCAGGTGCTGAACAAATATTTAGTAAGTAATTAAAAGCAATGTGGTTAATTTTCAGATGGATTTGCTGCAGGGTTCCATCTTCTTTGTATTGAATTCTAGAAGTATTTTCATGTATTAAATGAGTAATTTACGTGCACAGTTTATAATACGGTTTTGATATATTGAGAAAATGCTATCAAAACGAAGTAACCCCCCTCAACAAAGAAAAATATCCTTTCACTACCCATCCCCATGACAACAGTCTAGGTAAATATTACTTTGGCATTTGGCATGACCTAAAGATCAACAACGGTAAGCCTCCGTATTTCACCCAAGTTTCAACCAATCTGTACGTATTGCAGATTGGATTACCTACCGAGAACTCCACTGGGCATGTTTTAGGTTGTGATTTAGTATTCCCTATCGTTAATAAACTTTGTTACAGTATGCTTTCTGAAAACTACATACTATTCTATAATTTCCTTTTATCTTGTGCTTTGATCTAAAATGGCATCCTAGAACACTGCCAATCCATAAATTAAAATGTTATTTGAATCATTAACAAGGCACATTGAATGGTATTGTTCCTAATATTGACTTTTTGTTGAAACCTGACACTTACCTCCCCACAATTAGTTTGAGTAATTATTCTTTAGCTCATAATAACCAAGCCCATTAATTTTGTTTCTAGTCTAGAGGCACAAGAGAGCTGTTGCCCAGCAGCCCAATTTTTAATAGAACTGAAAATTAATTTCAGTAAATTATGGAAGGAAAGGAGGATACCAAACATAATCACAAGGTGTTTTGAGTCGGTTTAATTGCTGGGCTGTTATTCAGGTCAGTCCACTTCGGCTGTATCTCATCTCTATTCACCCTTCTCTGTTTCCAGTAAAAACTGATGGAAACCAATAGCTAAATACTTCAGCAGAGTCCATACCTTTCTTAGAGCTCATTACACCTAGAGATCAATGACTGCTTGCAAAATGCTGACGGCTCATGGATAAGTCAACATGCCTTTCCCATGCATTCCTACGAATGTACTTCAGGAAAATCTTTAGAATCATTAAGAACAAACATTTTGCAAAAACATCTAGAGATTTTTACCTTGTTACTTGCTCAGAACATACTGATGAAAATGAGATTCATAATGTTGCAGGCACTACCAGTGAATTACTCATTACATAGGTTGGCTTTTATGACTTGTCTGTTTTTATCATTTGTTTACATCATTTCCATAGTCAGTGGTGAAATTTTTGTTAACCAATAAGCATTTCAGCAAGAAGATGTATCATTTCACTTTACACTCTAAAGAACTGATATGAAAAATTACATGTTCCAGTCATGAAATTAATTTCCCCATTAAAGACTTAATCTCACTTCATCAATATTTGATTTGTAGCAATCGTGAAGATAAATATCACCACCATTAATTAAAATTATTTCCTCAGTAATGTCTCACACTTCTAGTCAACTAACCATTATTTCTGTATTCTTACCTCCTAAATTCCTCAAACTTTTTACTAGTTAAATAAGAATTGCAGCCATTTCAAGATAGTGCTTTCTCTTTAGGTAGTTTACATATTTTGCTTTGGCCTTCTCTTTTTGTTACACAACTCCTGACAAGCTTTATGCTCCGCTGGTACTCTGATGCTCACTCTTTGGGGCTAGAGTCATGGCATCCCTAATAGAGGGGTATTGACTGTGGAAATCTCTCCCTCTGCTGGTCATTCGAGCCTCTTGCTTTTACAGTTCACAATCTTAACCCAGCATTTACCAGATGGATCTAATCTACGGTTTTATCTTTTCCTATCTGTTTGGTGGCCCACTGTCTGGAAGCACAGTCAGTACTTCGCTTTACATAAAGCAATATGTCATACGTATTCTCACAGTGAGCAAGAGATACTGTCTGCATGTTTCTGTTGAGCTCAGAAAATTAAGAGAGAGAGAGATTAAACAGAAAGAGGAGATACTTGGTAAACAAATAAAAGAAGAAAAGCAATGCCAGATAAAAAAAATAGTGAACGCAAATAAGAAAAGGGTAGATAAAAACCAGAACACAAGAATATTAGTACTTTGACAAGATAAGAGATACAAAAGATTGCAAAGGGGACAAAGAAAATGTTTTAAAACTATTTCTACAGAAAAAATACAAAGGCTAAGCAGGTATCAAAAAGTGCATTAAAAAAAGCAGCCAGGAGAAACATGGAAAATACAAAAAAACCTAGAGCTGGATTCTGTGGCTACCCTGAGCATGCACTTTCTACAAGGCAGTGTAAGAAATGTATGTATCCTGTGTAGTGTTAGATCCTAACTGTGCAGAACCACCAGTTTAGATCAGGGCAGTACTGCTCCTGATCATTGACAATTCAGCCTCTTGGAAGACTATAGATAGCTGAAAATACAATTTTCCTGAAATTTCTACTTTATTTTTAAAATGTTACGTTAAAAAGATGACAAAGGACACATCTGATTTCTCAGGTTAGAAGACATGTAAACATGATTATTGGCACAAATTTGCTAATGACATCTAGTTGTTCCTTCCCTCGGACGGCTAAAGATAATAGTATCTTTAGCTCTTTTGGTCAGTGATGTGACACTTTAATGCTGCACCACAGGTGGGTTGCTTCAGGAGATGCCTGTGTCCCAGGATCATTCAGAAGCATCCAGAGCAGCAACAGATGTGCTGCCTACACGCAGTGACTAATCAGGAACAGAAAACTGAAGGGCAAGTGTGTGCCTAGGAGGGAGAACTCCACAAATCTCTCCAGCTGTTCTCCTGGAGCTCTCAAAGCACTAGCCCAAGTAGGCTTTCACTGCCAACCTGACACAGGCAATACTCCAGGTGGGGAATGTGATTCTTTGACCTATCACTTAACTTCTCCTTGGCACATTGGTTGGCCGTGAGAACATGCAGAGCACAAAGGACTTTCTGACGTTATTTAGATTCTTTTAGCCATCTGTTTAGATGCTTTAAAGACATAATTTTCCCTAATGTTTTAAATGAATCCTTGTTTTCGATACAATACAAAAACATTTTCTTTCTCCTTTTTATTAATGCAGAATTATACTTTTAAGAATTCGGCTTTAAAGGACAGTAAAATGTCACTATGTGCATTTCTATAGCTCCATTAACTGGACGGAGACTGTTGTAGCAAACTAAATTTGCTTGCAAAGTACTAACAGTTCTTATCATTTCACCTCACCTTACAAGTCCTTACAGGTAAGAAGAATTCAATATTTTTGTGGAAGTATAGAAGGATTTTACTACTCATTATTAAAATTAAAGAACAGCTTCTTATAATCCTTATTATTTACATTGCATATTAATTTACAATGATTTTGCTGTGCTGCACTTAGCATGAGGAACCACAGGCTCCCTTGTAAAGTATAACACTGTTAACACAGAAATCAACAAATATTGTTTCTCCTATGTCATTAATACTAATAATCTAACCAAGTGGAAAAAAAAGTGCATCAAAACAAAAACCTGAAACATACACAATCACAGATCTTAGATTCCTGCAGCAGAGAAAAAGAGGTGTTGTAGCAAGTATTTCGCACATTCTGAAACAGTGGTATCATGGACCAAAATACAAAGCATTGACTGAAGACTGCCATTTAGTATCAAATTATGATTACTTTTGTTGTATTTTAACCCCAGCTGGCAACTAAGCACCACACAGCCGCTTGCTCACTCCCCACCCCCGGCTCCCAGTGGGATGGAAGAGTAAAAGTGAGAACACTTATGGGTTGAGATAAGAACAGTTTAATAATTGAAATATAATAATAATAATAGTAATAACAACAATAATTATTATTATAAAAATTGTAATGAAAAGGAAAATAACAAAAAGAGAGAGAAATAAAACTCAGGAAAAACAAGTGACACAACTGCTCACCACCCACCAACCGACACCTCGCCCATCCCCAAGCAGTGATCCCTGCCCCCTGGCCAACTGCCCCCAGCTTATGTACTGAGCATGACATCATAGGGTATGGAATAGCCCTTTGGCCACTGTGGGCCAGCTGTCCTGGCTACACTCCCTCCCAGCTTCTTGTGCACCTCCTCGCTGGCAGAGTATGGGAAGCTGAAAAGTCCTTGACCTAGTATAAACACTGTTTAGCAACAACTAAAACATCAGTATGTTATAACATTATTTTCATCCTAAATCCAAAACACAGCACTATACCAGCTACTAGGAAGAAAATTAACTCTATCCCAGCTGAAACCAGGACAACATGCCAACTGTATATTGCCTCGCCACTGTTATACAGTAACATCGTTTAAAAGTTCCAGTCACAGATCCAGTCTCTGTCACACTCATCCCTGAAGATACACCAAAAAAATCACTGCACCTGCCCTGAGGATTTTCAGTTTGAGTAATATGAGTGGACCATCTGAGTGGATATGGGAAGTGGGAGTTGCATGTACTATTGTGTTATAAGGAGTGTACAGATCATGTTGATTGTAAAGATTATGTTGTGAAGATTTTGTGTTTCATGTTATTTTTGCTATGTCTTGACTGACTGGCCATCTACTGTGACAAAATAAATTCTTCTATCATTTTTAGTTTGGTTAAAATAAGGCAACTCAACAGCAAATTTATTAACAGGGAAAAACTATGGGAACAATTGAAAGGAAGAAAATCTACTTTTAATTAACTGTCTAACCTCTGATGATTTATGTGTGAATGAACAATTCTTCTTTTCAGCTTGATAATTTTAATAAATTCAAATTCTTAATGAGAAAAGATTCTGTTTCTCACCTTTTATTTGTACCTGGTATTTATGAATTCAAATATTTCTAGAGGCATTTAATCTGTCTAAGTTCATAGAATCATAGAATGGTTTGGGTTGGAAGGGATCTTTGAAGGACATCGAGTCCAAACCCCCTGCAATAAGCAGGGACATCTTCAACTAGATCAGGTTGCTCAGAGCCCTGTCCAACCTGACCCTGAATGTTTCCAGGGATGGGGCATCTACCACCTCTCTGGGAAACCTGTTCCACTGTTTCACCACCCTCATCGTAAAAAATTTTTCCTTACATCTAGTCTGAATCTACCTTCTTTTAGTTTAAAACCATTACCCCTTGTCCTACTGCTACAGGCCCTACTAAAAAGTTTGTCCCAGTCTTCCTTACAAGTCCTCTTTAAGTATTGAAAGGTTGCAATAGGGTCTCCCCGGAGCCTTCTCTTCTGCAGGCTGAACAACACCCACTCTCTGAACCTTTCCTCACAGGAGAGGTGTTCCATCCCTCTGATCATTTTTGTGGCCCCTCTGGACCCACTCCAACAGGTCCATGTCTTTCCTGTGCTGAGGACTCCAGAGCTGGACGCAGGACTCCAGGTGGGGTCTCACCAGAGCGGAGTAGAGGGGCAGAATCACCTCCCTCAACCTGCTGGCCATGCTTCTTTTGATGCAGCCCAGGATACGGTTGGCTTTCTGGGCTGTGAGAGCACATTGTTGGCTCATGTCCAGCTTTTCATCCACCAGTAACCCCAAGTCTTTCTCCACAGGGCTGCTCTCAATCCCTTCGTCCCCCAGCCTGTATTGATACTGGGGGGTTGCCCTGACCCAGGTGCAGGACCTTACACTTGGCCTTGTTGAACCTCCTGAGGTTCACATGGGCCCAATTCTCAAGCTTGTCCAGGTCCCTCTGGATGGCATCCCATCCCATCCCCCCCCCTGTCAACCACACCACTCAGCTTGGTGTCAGCTGCAAATTTGCTGAGGGTGCCCTCGGTCCCACTGTCTGTGGCACTGATGAAGATATGAAACAGTACTGGTCCCAGTATGGACCCCTGAGGGACACCACTCATCACTGATCTCCATCTGGACATGAGCCATTGACCACTACCCTCTGGATGCAACCATCCAACCAATTCCTTATCCACCAAATAGTCCATCCATCAAATCCATACCTCTACAATTTAGAAGGAAGGATGTTGTGGGGGACTGTGTCAAAGGCCTTACAGAAGTCCAGATAGATGACATCCATAGCTCTTCCCTTGTCCACTGATGTAGTTACACTACCATAGAAGGCCACTAGGTTGGTCAGGCAAGACTTGCCCTTGGTAAAGCCATGCTGGCTGTCTCAAATCACCTCCCATGTGATTTGTCTCAAATTTGTCACCTCCCATGTGGCTGTCTCAAATCACCTGCCATGTGACTTCCCACATCACCTCCATGTGCCTTAGCATAGCTTCTAGGAGGATCTGTTCCATGATCTTCCCAGGCACAGAGGCGAGGCTGACAGGTTGGTAGTTCCCAGGGTCCTCCTTTCTACCCTTCCTAAAAATGGGTGCAATGTTTCCCTTTTTCCAGTTGCTAGGGACTTCACCTGATTGCCATGACTTTTCAAGTATCATGGGGAGTGGTTTGGCACCTACATCAGCCAATTCCCTCAGGACTCTGGGATGCATCTCGTCAGGTCCCATAGACTTATGTATGTTCAGGTTCCTCAGGTGGTCAGAAACCTGATCTTCTTTTACAGTGGGAGGGACTTTGCCCCCCCAGTCCCTGTCTTGTGGTCCATCCACTTGAGAGGTGCGGGAAGAGAGATTACCAGTGCAGACTGAGGCAAAAAAGTTGTTGCGTACCTCAGCCTTCTCCTCATCCATTGTTACCAGATGTGCTAATACATGTTTCCCTGATGGATTTGTTTTCCCATGGTGGAATTCAGCAAGGTCTTTGTCTGATTATTGTGAAAAGAAAAATCTTCTTTAGAAATACAGATTTGTCATAAACAAGGCTCTGAGTTTAAATCCTCTTTTTTCCAGTAGAAAATCCAAATGTAAAAGCCAAGACTATTTGTTTAAATAATAAGCATCTCTCTGTTATTAAGGCTTGAGAAATACAGTAATTTGTCAGGGAAGCTAGAGTGCCTGGATGTTTGCTTTGTACCAAAGTTCATCTCTCTGTAGCAGTTTCCATATTTCAAAGTTCAAAAAATTGTTCTTTGTCCCCATACAAAACACGCACAAAAACATTTTATATGGCGGGATGTGAGAATATGCCTTGCTACCACGTACAGAGATTGCAGGAACTGTTTTTTTTCCTTTTTCCTTGTCCCCCTCCTTCTCCCTTTCCTTTGCCCTCTCCTTTTCCTTCTTTTCCTTTTCTTTCTCCTTTCCTTTTTTAAAAATAATTTATTTTATGGTAATCATGATAATTAAGTCAAGTTTCATACAGAATGGGGAAAGACAGGCAAGTTTCCTTGAAATTCAGTCTGCTATAGCTTTTTCTACCTCATATCTTTTAAGGATTCTGGTGAACAGTGTCAAATATTCATCACCTGATCAGCTCACTATAAATCCTGACATTTTTTTTGTATTTGGAAAGTCTTGTGTTCAAACCATTATGGCTGAGTACTATTTATTTTGGGCTCATTCAACAGCACCTGTGTCCTGAGAGGTTGACAGGAAAGCACATTGATCACAGTGTAGAACATAAGTGATTCATATGAACAGTCAACTTTACTGGGCTAATGAAAGCTGTTTAACATCAGGATGCTGAGTACATTTTAAGTCTGGTTTTGGCAAAGCAACCAGCAGTCAGGGGAGTGAAGGCAGAAGGAAATAAAACTTAACTGCAGACAACTGTTATCTTACAGAGGAACAGTGTGCTGCATGATCACATTCTCATTATCTTCTGTGGATTTATTTTTATCTGCAGTTTTTTTCCCCGCTATTAACAGCAGTTATTTTTCAGTGTCTTGTTACTCATTAGAAATTTTGACACTAAATAAAGTTCATGGCCTCAGCATAATTGAAGTTTCATTATTCAATTCATGGGCATATTTTTATTATATACACAAAAGAGGAAGATTACATATGTTATCAAACTGCATTACAAGTTCTGCATCACCTTTGCAAACGCTGGAAGTTGTCTTGGGGTATAAGAATCCCAGGAAAGAGCTCACGTTGTTCCCAACTACATCCTGACATACTTGGCCACTTAACGACTTAGGTTTCAAAACAGCAGTTCTTACTGATTTATTGATCTAAAGATGGATTTTTGACACCTTCTTCCAGAAATGATGTAATAATCGATAGCTCTGAAGTGGGGAGGACAGTGTCCCTGTGCTCTCACTCCTGATGAGAAGGCAGGCAGAGGAGAGACATCAGGCCTTTGAGGACATAAGGGACAGACCAGATGATGGTACAGTTCAACTTCCATTGCTTTTCTGAACTGTGCAGTTTTTCCACTGTCAGGTCAGAACAAGCCCCCAGGCATGTAATTTCTGGCTCCAGGCATCAGTTTTGAAAACCAAGATGGAAACAGCAGATCTCTGCCCAGAAAAGGCCACACACACTTGCAAAGACCGCAGAGATGAGAAGACAGCACAGACTGATTGCAGTTGCTGTGGGTTCCCATGTGTTCGGAAGCTCTTGCCAAGTCCCTGGCTAGCAATGCCCTCTCTTCATGCACCACAAAGTCCATCCACACCAGGGCTCCACACAGACCTTCCCAAACTGCTTGTAACACACCCAGATCACACCAGGAAGATGCTTCCAGTGAAGAACACCTTCACTAAAGCCAGAGCATCCCTGAGGAAGAGTTTGGTTCAAGGCATTCCCACCTTCCGCGAGGGAGATCAAAGCAGAGGGGTTTGTGCCTCTGCTCCCCCCAGGACCTGAGCCCCACCCTGCCTCCCATCCACAGGCCCAGGGGGATGCTCATGCACCCCAACCCTTGAGCGCCATAGCCCAGGAACAGCACGCGGCCATTGCCAGCAGCAGGGCACAGGCTCTGCATGGAGTGCACAAACCATGTGCCTCCATGCACATGCTTGCAATGGGTAGCGCTCTGGCTGGCACTGGCACTCATGCCTCTGCACACACATCTGGGGCTACTGCAACGCCACTTTCCATTCCCTCCCCGCACCTTGTGTCTTCTGCTTGCCATTGGTATTTCACGCCAGTCACCAAGGCCTCGGCTGTGTCCTCCCAGAGTCCCATCAGGTTGCTCTGGCCATGGTGTTCATCTCTGGCAGAGCTGAGTCAGAAGCTTATTTAACTCTAAAAGGTCTCACTAACCTGAAAAGCCCCACAGTAACTATTTCCAGAAACTGGTATATCCCACAACATATAAAAGATGGCTTGTTTTTTACCCATTGCCCCCAAAACGTGCCAGGTCTTATGAAAATGAGAGAATTTAAAAGGTTTGTGTCTAGTTTAAGCTTTCTGTTCACACTTGGTGAGTTAAATGGAGACTCGGCAGAAGGAAAGCTTTGGTCTAATCAGCGAAAAGGCACTAATAGCACCACCAACCCCTTATTCAGCAGGGCACTGGTGAAGACACCCAGAGAAATCCCAGTGTGAGAGAACCACCTTCAAAAGCACTCTTTTTGAGCAGTGCATGTTGCACCCCACTCCCTGTTCAGAACTGTACCTACAGTTGGCTGTGCATTTCAGTCAGCGAGGGTGTTCTAAGTTATACTGACCTAAGCAGATAAAGTTTTCAAAGGGATAAAACTTCATGATAAGTCTCAAGCCAATCCTTTGCAGAAAATCTGATGAAGCATGTGTAGGAATGAAGATATTTTCATTTCTGGTTGTTCTTATGCCTTCAGGCCCTGCCTGGAGCTATACTCTGCAGGAATATGGAACTTTCTCACCATGATGGGCAAGAGCATCACACCTTTTTTTTACGCCAATTACAGAGAGGTGGAGAATTCTAAGGTAGCTTAATTACAGTGAGGCATTTCCTCATAATGTGTAAGGATAGGACAAGTCCCAGCAACTAGTATAGGAAATCTCAAAATAACAATTTCACAATTTTTTCAGTTTTCAAAAAGTAAAGCATAAAGTGGGCTTTCTTGAAGGAATATTCTTTCTATTAAGGAAAATCTAAAATGCTAGGTTTATGTCTAGATCCTGCACTACCTACCTAGTGAGATCCTACAGAACTACTGAGAAGTGGCTGTCAAAGAGTGCCGAGTACAACGTGATGTTACCGTATTTTTCAATTCATGCATAACGCTGGACAGTAAACACCGTAAGGTACATTGACGCTGATGAAAAATATAATCATTCCCATATTCCTTGAACTTAGAAACTAGGTACTCTTCTATGGCTTGAACATGTTTGATTGCAAGCAGAAGTTGTCTAGAGATGACGTAGCTGAAACATGACAGATGAGAAGCCACCAGTAATCTTTATTGCCTATGAAGCCATGTTAGGAAACTCAAAAGCAAAGGCACAGTTTGTGCAGAAAATGTCCTGGATACAGCAGAGGCACAAATCTCACTTTCAGAGATTTGCAGAAGGTTGGTCACTACAGGAAACTGATGCCCAAAAAGGTTTTCTCTGACATTCTTTTCTTACTCATCATCCTCAAACACTGAGATACTTGGGCAAGTAAGAACACCTACTTTTTGGGCATGTCAGATACACTTCAATGGAATATTAGGACTCTGTTCAGCTGCCAGTAAATAAGATTCTAGAGCCATTTGAGATGCCCTCAGGTACTGAACCTGGCCTCCAGCTGCTGCTGCAGAGGCCCATGTCATATCTGCCAGTATCATAAATACGTGAGCATTTTAAGCAGCACTGAAGACATATGTGTGAGTATCTCAATCAAGCCTTGTATGAAAATCATAAAAAAGACTCAGAACACCAGCTTTCCATGGCCAAGCAGCTCTTAAAGTGCCTGCAATTTATAATGTCCAAATTATGAACTACAAAATTTTCTAAATATTTAAGCCTAGTGTCTTGCTCAGAAACTGTGGGCACACAGCTTTGTCCCTAAGCCTGCTGTGACTTATACCTGAAGTGGGGATGTGACTAAACCATGTCAAAGGCCATAAAAGCAACCGCTCTGTTAGTTTGTAGCATCAATGCTTCTACCTAAAGAGAGTTCATCGTTGTGATTACATAAGTGTACGTTCTTACTCACTAGCTCTGGCGACATCCTGGTCAGTGCTGGAACAGAGAACCACCCTTTAAGGAATCTCACTCTTCACTGACTCCGTGAGGCATGCAGCTGCCCTGAATGACCTCACCGAAGCAGGGAGTTTCCTTTTAGCCCATCACTACTTAGTTTTGGCAACCAAAATGGTCACTTTAACAGGTCCCTTTGTTGGGATAAACCAAAGTTTACCTTTAAGGATTACAGAAGGGCTTCCACGGCAAAAGCAGTGAAGTAACACTCAATTTATATAGAATCCGGTAACAGATAAATAACTAAAGTGAAAACATTGTTTACTGTCTTATTAGCTTCTCATTATATTACACATTTTAGATTACTATATGACAAGAAGACAATTTTGGATCTCTGTGAGATCTGGCAGGAGAATTCATAGGCATCATATTTCAGTAACAGTAAAAATATTATGCATAATCAGGCATGAGTGTAGGAGGTTCTTTTGACTACAGCAAAAGAGTATTTGAACACAGTATCATATTAGAAAAATAAAGCTTCAAAGTCCTCTGTTTTGCTTTTGTTATGCCATCAAAATTGCAAATACCACACACAACACAGCATTTGTCAGACCACAATTCTGAAGTCAGGAACTGTGAAATGTAATTAACATAATTTTCCATAAAGTAAAGCTAGAAATTACCTTAAAGTTATTTATGTCCTCAACTGAGATAGATTGATATCTGAATCAGGACATCAGCCTCTGAGTGTAAGACAAATAAGTTTTTCATAACTGAACATTCTAATTACATAACTTAAACTGGAACATGTACATAAACAAGCTAACTCCAAAGTAAATTAGAGATTAATTTATTGCCCATTGATTTATTATATATCAAGTTTTTCAGTTGATAAATTCCAGCAATTTAACGGCTAAACAGAGTTCAGAATATCATTAACAGAAAATTAAAAAAAAAATAATACAACTGCAAAATCTGTGTAAATCTTTATTTATGCAAAAATACCTTGTTCACAGTATATGTCCACTTAAACAGGTCTTATAAAATTAATATTTTGATCTGTTCTCAAGGAGAATGATACCTTAACCTAAGGCGTCTTCTAAAAGGAAAAACAGATTACATTGTTTTCTTCAGCAGTCAGCCAAGTTGCTTATTCTCTCTACTTCCTCTCTGTTTAGTATCTGTAAGATATCAGATTAAATATATCAGGCATACATACATTTATATAAAAGAAAAACACTGTTTAAAAGCTAAACTGATTTCATGATCCTATACACTAAAAACAATTTTCAGTTCAACAGGATAATTAATTTATTTGTATTTCAGCCTGAGAACAAGCCTGTTACATGCAGGCATTAGCACTAATGAGTGAAAGAAACTTTAACTGCTTTTTACCAATTCCTACTGAAAAAGTGAAATTGATAATTCTAGAAAGGGAATTAATTTCAGGCTGCTCTCATAAACTATATAATACTGGGATAAAAAAAGATTTGCAAAGATTTAATTTAGACAATGCTAAAACAGCAGATGATGCTGGAGTCTTATGAAAGCTAAAACTTCACCAAATAGAAATTACTGTGCAGAGCTGTTCAGAGTGTTTGAATGACAGCAGCATTGGAAAAAAACAAACTGTATTTCCCTTCTGAAGGATATAAAAGATATTTTTACACTTCTTAGGAAATTCTGTTTTTATATACATATTAAGCACTGACAAAGCAGTGCCTTTCATGGGACGGGAAAATCAGGACTAAGCACACAGAGACACACTCAGTCACAAGGTAGTAAATAACGAAGGATAATCTCATTTTCCCAGAAAGTGTAAGATTAAAAAAAAAAAAACAACAAAAACCAGCTGGGAGTGTAGTAAGAGAGAACCTTCCAGATCTTCAAGTCCCACTACCAAATGCTGTAAGCTTCATCTTTTACAGCTGTACATCACCTTCAAGTTAGTTGCTGTTTTTCTCCAATACTTTTTTTAAGAAGCTGTTCCAGTAATCTGGTGGAACAAATACAACTTTTCAATTTCCACCCTAAATTTCTTAATGGCCAATTTATACATACTTTTTTTACATACAACTTCTAGGCTATATAAGGCTGTCATAATCTTATATTTCCTCACTGATAACCTATCAAGAAAAACTTTTCTCAGCATTTGTTTCACTGAACAGAGTAAGCAAACCTCTTCCTGTCTTCCCATAAGGCAGGCTCTATCCATTTTGATCATCTTTATATTACCTCTTTGTACCTACTCTAGCCCCGATTTCTTTCTTGAAAAAATGGATTATTTCAACTGTCTGTATTATTTCAAATAAAAAACTACCAGAGCATTGATATTCCCCTGTATGTACTGGAAATACACCGACAGTCCAGGTCACAATTTGCCTTTTCGGAGCTATATCACACTGCCAATACACAGACATCCTGTGACCAGTTAGTATAATCCAATACTTCTCCTCTTTATTGCTTCCATTTGATGAGTCCTCAGCTGATAGCAGAAATTCTTGTCGGCAGTCTCCAAGTGCATAACCTTGCACATTATTCATCTGAATCACATTTGTTTTCCACTTCTTTAATAGCCAAGGTTGTAAAGTTCTTTCTTAATATTCTTTGCAAGTTCTAATTCAGCTTCAATTTAAACAGTTTTTATTCCTGCTCTACATTCTAAGAAGTAACTTTATTTGCTGATCAGTATTTTTAAATTCATTTCTATTCTTTTCTATTCCTTGCAGGCGGTCATGTATTTCTAAAATCCTTCTTTAAGTAACTATCCATTTAGGTCTGGCATTATTTCTGAAAGTCTTTTCTGTGCTCGGATATAAATTATTGGTATTTTAAATAAATTTAACTTCAATTTCAGATACCCTCTCCATTCAAATTCCTGAGCAGTTCACACTGGCTGAGCTATCACTCCAGCTTCTTTAGCTTATCTAAGCTCACTCTTCAAGTCAAGCACTTTATTGAAGACATACTTTTGTTTGTCTTTCCATTTAATCTAAACTGAATGAACTTAATCAAAAGTCCTGATCAAACTTTACAATGACTGGCTTAACTGTAATGTCCTTATTATTTACCCAAACTAAATATAAAATAGTACAAAACCCTCTTCAAAGGGTTATTATGTATTTTTACATGTCTGCTTAGTGTAAAACACTTAAGTTGGTCCTTGAAGATCCCTGAAATTCCCTCTCCCATGTGAGTTCTACAATTCTTTGGGCACAGGCATGTTCTCTTCCATCCCTTATAGTCCTGCAGATTATAAACTCTTCGAAGCTGTGCCACTGTGGAGAAAAAGAAAACGTGCTTTTATCTTTAGCTGGGTAACTAGTATGTTCTCCAAGTTATGGGAAATATGGGATGAATAAGCAAGTTGTAGAGAGACGTGACCTTAGGTCTCTTTTCTGTATGAGTACTTTCACTTCCAGGAAGTAGTTTCCAACAGGTGATAAATAGAACTAATCTAGTAAACTTCACAGACCTTACTCATTTGCACAACATGTCTTCTTTATGCTGTTTTCTTTTATCCTACCTCAAGATAGCAGGATTCCTTGATCAGCAGGATTCTGAAGCACAGAGAGGATCCCTGCGTTTAACACAGTTCTGGAATCCATTCTTGGGAACAAGCGACCACAAGCTAAGAAAACGGTATTAAGAATAATTTGTTAGATCTAGTCCTAAGTGACTTAAAAAATGTTTTTCGTAGCTCTAATACAGCCTATGACCATACACAGCAATTTTAGACTGATCTGATTGTTTTTCAAAAAGAAGCAAAAGGAAGCAAAAAGAAGCAAATGATTCATTAACTTATGGATATTCTGTATAGGCTTTATATTTCTTATAGGAGTATGACGAGCTTTACAAATCAGATTTGGAACCTTAACTGAAAATATAAACTATTATCTTCAAGGGAAAGGGGAAGAAATGTCATTTTCACAGAATCACAGAATCGTATAGGTTGCAAAAGACCTTTAAGATCATCAAGTCCAATTGTAAACCTAACACTACCAAGACCACCCCTATACCATGTCCCTAAGCACCTCATCCAAACGTCTTTTAAATACCTCCAGGGATGGCGACTCAACCACTTCCCTGGGCAGCCTGTTCCAATGCTTGATAACCCCTTCAGTGAATTAAAATTTCCTAATACCCAATCTAAACCTCCCCTGGGACAACTTGAGGCCATTTCCTCTTGTCCTATCACTTGTTACCTGGGAGAAGAGACCAACACCCACCTCACTATAACCTCCTTTCAGGTAGTTGTAGAGAGCAATAAGGTCTCCCCTCAGCCTCCTCTTCTCCAGGCTAAACAACCCCAGTTCCCTCAGCCGCTCCTCATCAGACTTGTGCTCTAGACCCTTCACCAGCTTCGTTGCTCCTCTTTGGACACGCTCCAGCACCTCAATGTCTCTCTTGTAGTGAGGGGCCCAAAAGTGAACACAGTATTTGAGGTGTGGCCTCACCAGTGCCGAGTACAGGGGGACAATCACTTCCCTAGTCCTGCTGGCCACACTATTTTTGGTACAAGCCAGGATGCCATTGGCCTTCTTGGCCACCTGGGCACACTGCTGGCTCATATTCAGGCGGCTGGCAACCAACACCCCCAGGTCCTTTTCCGCTGGGCAGCTTTCCAGCCACTCTTCCCCAAGCCTGTAGCGTTGCATGGGGTTGTTGTGGCCCAAGTGCAGGACCTGGCACTCAGCCTTGTTGAACCCCACACAACTGGCCCCAGCCCATCCATCCAGCCTGTCCAGATCCCTCTGCAGAGCCTTCCTCCCCTCAATCAGATCAACGTTCCCACACAACTTGGTGTCGTCTGCAAACTTATGGTATTTTCTTACAGCTGACTTTGTAATAGTGTCCTGGTTTCAGCTGGGAGAGTTAATTTTCTTCCCAGTATCTGGTATAGTGTTGTGTTTTGGGTTTAGGATGAGAATAATTTTGATAACAGACTGATGTTTTAGTTGTTGCTGAGCAGTGTTTATACTAAGTCAAGGACTTTTCAGCTTCTCACACTGCCTTGCCACCAAGGAGGTTGGAGGTGTACAAGAAGCTGAGAGGGGACACAGCCAGGGCAGCTGACCCAAACTGGCCAAAGGGATATTCCATACCATATGACATCATGCTGAACAAAAAAACTAGGGTGAGTTGACCAGGGAGGCACAGCTGCTTCTCAGGAACTGGCTGGGCATCAGTCAGTGGGTGGTGAGCAACTGCATTGTGCATCACTTGTTTTGTATATTCTTTTATCATTATTATTATTTTCCCTTCCTTTTCTGTCCTATTAAACTGATGTTATCTCAACCCACGAGTTTTATATTTTTTCTGATTCTCTCCCCCATCCCACTGGAGGGGAGTGAGCGAATGGCTGTGTGGTGTTTAGCTGCCTGTCAGGTTAAACCACAACAAATAGGAAAAACTCTTCAATGATAATTTAAATTGAAAATCAGGGTGTATTTCTGAAAGGACAATAAAATGCAAAAGGATTATACTCTCCATACAGTGAAATGTTATGCTTTATGGTTATTGTAATGCCTAGAGTTACTGAAGTTTTTCCAACAATGAATCTTATAGTGAAGGGTGAAACAGGCCAGTGTTGTTCATTGGGCTCCTCCTAATACAATGCTGTTCAAGTATGCAAGCTGCTTAGAAAAAAAACAGGTAATGGCAACAATACATTTTCTCCTGTGCTCGGTATCAAGTCCTGAAAGTTCTACCCTACAGCTTCCATTTCTTCATTCATTTCTCCTAATGCTCCCTCTCTGGCTTTTTCCTAAGATACTTTCCTCCAGCAGAGACGATCAAATAATAGATATGCAAGTCTTGCACATGACCCTAGCTGATGGGGACAGGCTAATGGGTTAAAAGACCACGGATTACGGAACTGGGTTAATGCTTAGGGTCGTCATTAGTGCACTATTGAATATCTGGAGAAAATGTAATTTATTCTATTGGAGAAGATGTATTTTGGTAAAGAAAGGAACTCTACAGAAATGAAAGTCAGGTCATCCATTTTCCTAGGCAGCTAAAGATTACTTTTTCCAGCTTCATCAACGCTATTGGCAAGGAAAACGACGCGTCCCTGCTGTGGCTATTGGAATACACCACCACTTGTTGAAAGTGTTCATAGAGCACCTGTGAACTGGATATACTATCCATGTGCCATGGACATGAAAACATCTATGCCACTGTCTATACACAAATCACTACACCACTGCAGTGTGTTTCAGTGTTCACTGATGCACTGCATACAGCCTTCAATATAGTCTTCCTGCTATATCATACTTGTCTCAGAATAGCAAGTCAAAGATACTTTCTGGTTTCTGATTCACCATGTTTCAGTTTGGCACTGATCCTTGGACTGCTCACCATAGACTCGAGGGGCTGTCCCAGTAAAAAGCACTTCATATATATTCTGCCTTGGAATTAACTTCTGCACCAGGCTGTTATGTATCCCAAAGCCCCAGCACAAGCAATATCCATTAGCCGCCCTAGTGATCAAATCACTAGTGAGAGCCCAAATCTTATGGCGAGTCCTGCGTCATCCAAAATAGCTACCTGATAACAAAACCTTGTCTTGACCTACAGGGAATGCACATTGATATGCAAGAAAAATCACAGAAATTAGATATCATAAATGTACGAGAAACAGGGAAATGCAGGTTTCAGTGTTTCAAATCACCTCCACAGGCCAAAAAGTGAGCAGACTCTAAATTTCTTTCCTCAGCAATCTTCCAGCCTTTCTTACATTCAAACAGCTTTAATAACTCTGGTCCCTTCCTGTGTTTGAAGTGGAGCAACTATTGAAGTGGAGCAGATAGTCAGCTACGAGCACGTTAGCTCCTGATCAAGTCAGAGTATCATCACAAAAGGCCAAAACACTACTGAGGCGGACACACAGCCCATCTAGATTGCCAGCTCTTATTCACTACCGAGGTACAGACGCTCACCAGCGAGGGGCCCGTGATGCTGCTCTCTGCTCTCCGTTGCCCGCAGTCTTCAGAGCGGTATGCCTGCCTTTTCTCCCGTGCAGCCCTGCATGATTTGCAGCAATTCCCTACAAAAGTTCACAAGTTTACATAATTTTTTCCCCCAATATTTCATTTAAAGCTTCCTCTTTGCTCTTGGTGCCTATTAAAATAGTCAGGGGCTACTGATGACACCCTGCCCAGTATGTGATTGCTTGCTGGCACTTGTCAGTGAAGTCCCCGGCCCTGCTCTTTGCCTGTAAGCGCTCTGGGTCAGGGCTTGCTCCTCGGGCCTGGAGGAACGTATTTTTTTGTTCCAATTTTTACTGAAAAGTTTTCATTCAGTTCCCCGTAATTCACTACCGCGCTTCTTCACCCTTGTCACCGACTGCCGCCGGGGCTGACCCCACCCCGGCTCCATCTCTGCCAGTCAGGAGACGGGAGGACGTGCCACCCTCAGGCCTCGGCACGGCGCCGGCTGGCGCGGCCGCTGCCCTCTTCCTCGGCGACAGCAGGGCTGGCCCCGCAGCCGGCGATGGGCCCGGCCTCCCGCGGGGACGACGCAGCAGCCGCCTGAGAGGACTGGCCTGCCCCAGGGTGACTTCCACGGCCGGCCGGGCCGGGCAGGCGCCGCGCTAGCGGAGCGCTTTCCGCCGCCGTTTGTCTCCCGTCTCTTCCCGTTCGCAGGAGCAGCTGCTGCTGCGCAGCCCCTTCCCCGCCCGCCCGCTCGCCCCAGTGGCGTCGCCTCCTCCTCTCAGCCTCGCACAGCGCGGCGCGGTAAGCTGAGCGGGGCCGGGGGGGGCGCAGGGAGGCGCCGCCGCCGCCCGTTGGGCCGAGCCGGGGCCTGGGCTGGGGGTCGCCGGGCAGCGGGGCGCTGGGGGCGCGGGGTGAGCGCTGAGGTGCGGACACCTGCCTGGAGCCGGGGAGGCGGCGGGGCTGCCCGTCCCGAGGAGAGCTCAGCGCCTGCCTGAGGGGGCGCCGAAGCGCGGCGGCGACAGCCCCGACTTCTCAGAGTTAACTTAGCGGTGCCGCCGCCGCCGGCTGTCAGCACCCGAATCGCCCCGGGAGCCCACCGGCGTGCGGGGGGCAGCGCGGGGCCGCCAGCCCAGCCCTCCCTGCGCCGCTCTGGGGGCGGCTGCCGGGCCTGCCGCGGCCCCCCTCCCGCCCAGCCGGAGACGCGGCCAGGAGGCGGTCGGTGCCCGGCCGCCGAGCGGGCTCGCAGCGGCGCCGCTGCCCTGCGGCAGGAGGTGTCCGGGCCCCGGCGGGGGCGGCCGGGGGCAGCTGCTGCGGCTGGCTGCCTGATGACTTGCGGTCAGGAGCTCGTGTTGCGCTGGGACGTGGGCACCGTATTCATGTTTGTTTAGTCCTTTATTTTGTGCAAAAGCTAATGTTTGTACATGCAAGAGCGTGAAACAGGCAGTACTGATCTGCGGGATCTCATGCAAGAAAGAGATTACGCGCTGATCTGTGGTTTTCCATTGACCTGTTAGGTCTGTTCCCTGTCAAAGCGTTTTAAACACCACGTTCTCTTGCTGTATTTGGTAGACCTGTTGACTTCAGCATCGCGCAGTAGGATTTTCTAGCAAGTTAAGTAATGCATTGCAAGTAACATTCTTTCCCATTTTTATGTTAACTGCGTTTTAATTACATGGGCTACTCTTGCTGCGAGAGAAAGAGTATCACACACTGGCCACCCTCTCTCATCGACCAGTGGTCCATGATATGGATGCTGATCACACGGTAGCTGAACTGGTAGAACAGTTCATAATTGAGCAGGAGCTGGCACAGGAGCAGATGGCACAGTTCTTCATGCATCTTGCTGCTTTGCTTCTCTGGCAGCCTGGAGGCAGTTCTTTAGACTTTCTTTTCTGGCTTCCCATCTAAGTGCTACTTCATTGAAAAGCACTGGTTAAGTATGCTTTTAAAAGTGTCTCTTTAAGCAGAAACGCTTTGGAGATTAGAAGCTAGCAGCAAGTTTTTATGTGTAACTGAATGCCTTCCATGATTGTTTCTCCGTCCAGCAAAGTGTCAGTTCCTCCCTTTCTGGGAGCAGGAACTTCTGGTATGGACACTTGTTGGCTAGGACAAGCTTGTTGGATCTGGCATCCTCCTTGAAAGCTGCCACTCATCTAATATATTTTCAAGACTCCTGGTAACTAATGCTCAAGTTTCTGTGCCCTAATTTCTTGCTGCAACCTAATTATTATTGTAATCTTCATGGCTGCAGTGTTCTAAAGGGATCACAGGTGACTTTTGAACAAAAAGGCACTGAGAACCACTTGTCCTGCTGTACGCATTTTGTTATTTTTATGCATTTGTGGATGAGGGGCAAGCTAGTTGAAAGAAATTCTAGACCAGGATTTCAACAGAAATTTAAGTTTTTGTGTTTGGTTCTTCACTTTGAACATTTGAGAATTTTTTCTTGTGGTTTTACTTCATGTTTTCTAGCAATCTTTTTGAAGAAGAAATGGCCAAAGCTTAATACATTATACAATTTAGATTGTATAAGAAACTTAGATACAAGTATCAAAGGGGACTTCCTACTAGTGAGAGGATGCTAGAAGGGAAAGTCCCATTCAAGGAGTGATGAATAAACAGGAAGCTGATCTGCTCTGTACTTTTTCTCTGGCTGCTGTGTCTGCTGCTTGATCCTTCACCTATTTTTTGTTGTTTTCTTTGTAAATAGTTCCACTAGCTTTATGTGGTAGTTCATAGGTTTTCCAGACAGAGTGTGAGGAGGGGAAAAAATAAAATTCCTATTTGCTCTTCCCTTAACATATTGATGAGCATGTATGAATCTGAAAATCTTAAGGATCTCATGCTGAAATTACTTTAAAATTGTTTGCTGCTGGGGAGTTGTTATTTAATCCTCCTGTGTTTCCTGCACCTATAGATGTAAGAAACAGAATTTTCAAATAGATCTAGTGAATTTTGTGTTAGTTTCCACGCTAGTAAGGCATTCTTCATTCCTTTTTTCCCTTGAAAATATATATAATATGTCTAGTCTACTCAGTGCTGGTAAAACTTCATTTTGAGTTCTGCATCCAGATTTGAACACTGCTGTGCAAGGATAGCTGACCCATTTGAAAGAGTTCACAAAATAGCAGTGACAATTGGAGGTCAAGGAAGCATGATCTGTGAGGAAAGAGGGAAAGAACTGGATTTATTTAGCCCAAAGACAAGTTTGAAAGGGAGCTAATATATAATAAGAGTTTAAAGTTGTAAAGTGTTCTTGCACGGAAGAAAAGGAGCTGTTTTGTTCTCTGTATTCACAGTGAGTAAGGGAAATTGAAGAAAATTCAGGTTAAATGTTAGGGGAAAAGTTAAAATAATAGAAGATAAGGTAATTAAATAGTTTGGGAAGGCTGTGAAATCTCTGTCAAAGGTCTATAAGAGAAGGTTAGACAAATGGTTTTCTAGAAAGGGAACTGAGACTCTGACTGGGGAAGGAAGTCGTAGGACCCTCTGCTCCTGGCTTGTCTGGGACTGAATCGTAGAAAAACCTTTGAAGGACGTAAAACAAGAGCCACAGAGGAGCAAAGGCTTTTTAACACTCAGATATGTCTACATGCTATTTTGGAGGCAAACATGAGCTCACACAAAGCAACTGATCTGAAAGCAGTACAGCCATAACAAACATGGCCCAGTGCCAAGCTGAAAAGGCCCACTGAGAGTGACACTATCTAGTTTCTGAGTGCCAAATTGGAGTCTTTTATCTTTATGTTGGCATTTTTTGCTGAAAGACAAAGCAAGGTGAGAACAAGATGCCTTTTAATAGTTTTAGATGCAAAGCAAGACAAATAAAAACTTATTAAAATATATCCAGAACACTATAGTTAAACTGCATTTAACTATAAAAACACTTCAAAATCCTGTGTTTGTATGCTTTTATTTGAGTTCCAGTTGAAGTTATGTGCAAATCAAAATAAAAATGAATGCTGATGCGAGAAGTCAGAAATGTCTCATTTGCTGTTTTCTAACATGATACATGTAGAAACCTCTGCAATGTGTTAAGTGTGCATTTGTAGCGTTTCTTCTGTCCTCTGTAAGAGCTGCAAAAGGCACATACATGCAGAATTTTAATAGACCTAAGGGAATTTTTCCTTTTTAAATTCTGCTAGGCCAGAAGAACACTTCAGCTTACTATAATATATAGTAATATGTGAAGTCTAATGCTGCATTTATCACAGCAAGTGATACACACTGCTTGTAAAAATCTTTCAGAGCCTGAATTTACTTTTTTTTTAAGAAAAAAAAAGTCATTCATAAAGACGTCCAGCATTTTTACACATTCCACTTTCAAAATGTGTCTGGTACAGAAAGTAGCAGCACTAACATTGTGACGTTAATAAAAACTTGAGAGAGATTCTGCTTAAGTTTACGCGTTCAAATCATCGCATTTTCGTCATAAACAAGACAGGTTTCCAGTGTAAATTCTGCCTCTTCTGTAAGTGTCTCTTGCATGATCTTTTGCTAGGCCATCTTAACTTAAGTTAAAGTACGTTAATGGGATCTTAACAAAACCTCATTTTAATTTATTGTGACACTGCAAGAAAAGATTTAATGTTTGCCTTAATTTCACTTTCTAAGCTTAGCATGGATCTGGTTGTTACAAGCAGCATGTACACTTAAGCTAGGAGTCTGATGTATGCACACATTGTTTCTGTTCTTCCTTGTCAAACTGTATTTCAAAGTCTTTACGTATGTAGAAAAAGTAGGAAATCTACTGAAAGAAAACCTCAGATATAAATGAAAAATGACGAATAACCTCTGTGTGGGTGTGTTTCTTGTCTTTGATTAATTCAGAAAAAAAGGCAGAAAAGGGAGAGGTAGAAATGGGGAAAATGGGGAAAATGCAAAAGTCTGTATGGCTCAATCAGCCAAACTGCTCTTCAGAGGGCCTATACTGAGGACATCAGAGTTTCTTTAGTTAGTGAAAACTAAATAAAAGTTAAATTATTGAAATAATGGCAAAATCAGATGTTTGGACTGTAGAAGAACAGAGATTCTTTTGATACTGGTTTTAAGTATTATGCCCCAGCTTCCCTGTCAGTAAGCGCTGTGCACTTTAGCACTGTGAATAGGCATAACCCTATTGTAGTGCTTGAGTTGAGTGTGTAAACGTAAAACATTTTCTTATTTTTTTCATGTAGCTAGCACAAGGGAGTAAAAACAGAAGCAGGTAGAAAGAAGAGTTGGAGGACCTTTGGAGAAAACATGGTGAAAAGGGAAGGCTTTGGAAACAGATTAAAGAAGACCAGAAAGACATCAGAACACAACAAGGCACAAAGAGAGAAAAATATTTGTCTTGTCCTTCTGGTTGTCTTAATTTAGGTCTCTGATTTACAAGGAGATCAATTCAAGTCTGTGAAAAGCTCTGTTGCACCAGTAGTACTGATCCTGCCACACAAAATAATTTAAGGGAGCAAGCCTCCAGGGGCATATTGAGAAAACAGTCTTTGTCTTCTCTGGTTTATGTCCACATTCCTTTTTGAAATGTGGCATCGCATATATGTGTGTGTGTGTATTTAATGTGTAGGATAACAAAGACTTATTTCTATGAACATATTCTGGGAAAACTGGAGTTCTCTTGTCTAAACATTGAGGAAGTTGGTTTATTTTTTTTTATTTATTTTGTTGTTGTTGCTTTCTAGTTCTGTATGCAACCTGGAAATAAAAACAACTGTTTTGCTTTGCTATTAAAATGTTTAGGTGGCATGCTATACAAGATCAGAGAATGTTTGTAAATAAAGTATTAGCCTCCTCTGTAGTGAAGACACTACTGATAAACTTCTGGGTTGTGAGAGGAAAGCATGTGTGGTTTCAACAGGTGACTGAATTGTATGTTTTGTGGTCTTTACAGATAGACATAGACAGCTGAAGAATCGCAGGCTGAAATGAGTAACCAAGAGGCTGATGTTCTGCGTTGCTGGAGATGTAGGAAATATATAGCAAATTCTGTTTGCCTTGCAAAATGTCATGGAAAAGAACCATCTGAAGTAAGTGTAGCATCTGGAGGGAGTTTGTAACTTTTTCCAACGCCATTGGTTTTAAATAAGGGAGAAGTATTAGACTTGCCCTCACTTAGTAATTAATCTTCTGTGGAGATAAGTACTAAAATATGGACAGTTCCATAGAGTGTAATGTAAGCAGTAACGCTAGTGAAGCCGAGTAGGCAGTGATCACCTTTATGTTCTGTGACATGAGGGCTGGTATTCATGATACATTTGACTACTAGCTTGTGTAGGGTATATAGTGTTACCGTTTTTCATATAAAAATGGGTTCTGTTTTTGACAGGTTTAATGCAGTCATTTTTTGTTTTAATACATCTTAACAGAGAACTTTTTGTTTCTAAGGTGTGTTTTAAATACTGATACTAATTTCCAGTGTGGTGGTTAACTGTGTGTCAAATATTCCTACATCAGAAACTTTTGCTCTTCGTTTTGAAGAAGTGGGAGATAGTCTGTGCACAAAAATATTTCAGAAGATTAGCCTGCCCTGAGGGGGAGGGGCGGATGCCCTGCTAGGCTAAAATACCACTTAGTAATTTGCATCATCTTTATTAAAATAGACAGAAAAATAATCATATGGAATAAAACAATGACAGAGGATTTCCTGCTGCTTTATAATGGCAGTTAATAGTCATAAAGAGTTAGAGTCTTTCCAAATATGCCAAGAAGACTGTGCTTACATCCTATGATCTTGAATCAAAGTGAAAAAGCAAATAGAAGGGAAGGTGTTGAACTTTTCTATTAACACACTAGAAATGCAATAACATTCTTTTTGGCACTGGAGAAGGGTATAACCAATAGAGATAGAAACAAAGTTACTAATTTTTAAGATCCTGATATAATTAGTATTATTAATAAACCCCATTTTAATCACTCTGCTTACAGAGCTTGAGGTTCTGGAATATTTTTCATGCTTTATACTTGAGGAGTTTTTATTTTGTGAATGGTTTGAAGCATTTTTTGGAGGTGTGTGCGGGGAAATTTCAACTCCTTTCATGGAAAAAATGTAGTGAAAAGAAGGAGGTATCTTTGTCCATGCCCCATGGTGGAGCTTTTAATTGCTAGTGGAGATCTACCATCATTGTGCACGAGACTGAAGTAGCTCCTTCTCTAATTATGTAGATAGCAGATAAAAAAATGTAATTTAACACTACTTCCTGAGACATTGGGAGGCAAAGATTGTACTATGATGCGAAGAGTAATGTTTTCAGTATGTCAGCTTTCCCTGATGAATTTTGGACCTTCAGTCAGACATAGCTGAAATATGAGTAAAAGAGAAAAGTCTTAGAAAAAAATCTTAAAACCAAATGTCGAAGTTACGAATGCAGTATAAACACTTTAAATCAGAATTATATCCAAGTTGAAGTACAGTTATTATATCCAAGTACAGGAATTATATCCAAGTTGAAGTTGAGGTATTCTCCACAGATAGGAGGAAGATGATAGCATAGACATGGCAAACAGATCTATCTGTCTGCTGTCATTACTCGGAGAATTTCTAAAAGCTTCTGTCTTCTGTGTATAGCCCCACTTTCAATTTTCAGCATAATAAAATTCTTATTCCCATGAGTTTCATAACATGAGTCAGTGATTTTCCATATTTACAAATTTTAATAACTGATTTTAAGACTTTACACTCATCAGAGTTTCCTTATGTTTTTAGCCATCTTTATAACTTTACTGACATTCTAAACCATATTAAAAGATTTAATTACATTTGTATCATTTCTGTGCTAAAAGGTAGTTAGGCAATGGTTTTTATTTTAGTATCAGTTAGTGAAATGCCTCAGTTTTTTAGATTTTATTTTCTCTTCAGTTGGTCACATCATTGCAGTAAAAACTCAAAAGTTGCTAAGAGCCCCTGGTTTCTCTGCTAGTTTTTCTAACAAGCATTAGAAAATGAATTTAAAACTATTTGTGGCATAGTTGTGCAGTACTGACCACAACCTTCATATAAATTAGAACTTAAATTTTCCTGTCTTTACTGGAAAATTGTGCCAGCTGATAGCGCTTCTGAAATCAATTTCCAAATATTCTTGGAAGATCAGCAATTGCATACTTTCTGCTCTTGTAAACAAAACAAAACCACCTCCAAATGCCTCCGTCTCCACAGTGGAGTCTGTCCAATGTCCTTAGATTCAGAAACAGAGAATTATTGACAGCATCTACCTGATTTTTAGCTTAAAGCATGTACCAACATCTTTGAGTTTTATCATTGGTTAATAAAATATTTACTGAATTTGGGAAGCTGACTTCTGACTATATTCAAACAAAAAAGCTTACATGGATGTTGAATATCAATACAATAATTCTTTTTTTAACAGACTTCACAACCTTCAGCTGCTGCTCAGGAGTCTTGCAACATATGGCATGTGAACTTAGAAGCCATTCCAGAGTGGGTGAAATGTGTCATTGAAAAGGTAGATCTTTTTTTGCTTGCATCTTTATCATTCAAAATGTGAAATAAGTAAGGGGAACAAATTTCAAGGGCGCTTTTCTGCCAAGGTCCATGTATATTAGAGAGACCTTATAACTGAGGGAATTTTTCTCAGTAACTTGTATCATTACCATTTACAGAGGCTTTTTTCCCTCTTAAATGTTTGTTTATGTATGCACAAAACCTACACATGATAAATTCTGTTCCTGCCCATTTATAGATGAATGCGTTTATGTTTGTCCAAATAACTGTCTTGGGCACCTCTGCATATTTGGTCAATGCTTAAAATTATATTAATTGTCTAGGCTTTGGGTTTTGGTTTGTCTTGATCATTGTATCTTGCAGTACTAACATATGTTGACAGTGACAGTAAGAAGCATGTTTCTTTGTAAAAATGGACTGGGGGTTTTGTTAAGAGGTCACTTGTTGGAATATGATGTCTTTTGTATTTAATGTGCTATTATGTCATATGAATAGAAAGTAGTTACCTTCCTGCAAATTCAAAGGTCTGATGACAAGCCACTGTCACTGCTTTTGAGTTTTAACTGCCCATTTGAAATTACAAACCATCTCATAACTTTCCTGTTGTACTGATTGCTTCAGCTGAGTATTTTCTTTAAGTTATTTTAGGTCTAGAAGTTAATGTTGTTGCATAGATATAATAAGCAAAAACAGTGATTTTCTTTTGCCCTACAGTTTATCTCTGATGAGTCTTTGATTTTGAGAGGCAAATGATATCTGCATTCCTTTGTGCTTAGACTTCAGCATTTAAGCTTTACTATATTGCAAGGAACTTCTGCTCTAAGAAGATTGTTGTGGTTTAACCCCAGCCGGCAACTAAGCCCCACACAGCCGCTCGCTCACTCCCCCCCCGGTGGGATGGGGGAGAGAATTGGAAGGGTAAAAGTGAGAAAACTCATGGGTTGAGATAAAGACAGTTTGATAGGGAAAGCAAAAGCTGCGCACACAAGCAAAGCAAAACAAGGAATTCATTGACTACTTCCCATGGGCAGGCAGGTGTTCAGCCATCTTCAGGAAAGCAGGGCTCCATCACACGTAACGGTTACTTTGGAAGACAAACGCCATCACTCTGAATGTCGCCCCCTTCCCTTCTTCTTCCCCCGCTTTATATGCTGAGCATGGTGTCATATGGTATGGAATATCCCTTTGGTCAGTTGGGGTCAGCTGTCCCAGCTGTGTCCCCTCTCAACTTCTTGTGCACCCCAGCCTCCTCACTGGTGGGGTGGGGTGAGAAGCTGTGTCCTGGTTTCAGCTGGGATAGAGTTAATTTTCTTCCTAGTAGCTGGTATAGTGCTGTGTTTTGGATTTAGTATGAGAATAATAGTGATACCACGCTGATGTTTTGGCCGTTGCTAAGTGGTGTTCACACTGGTCAAGGACTTTTCAGCTTCCCATGCTCTGCCAGGTGCTCAGGAAGCTGGGAGGGGGCACAGCCAGGAGAGTTGATCCAAACTGGCCAAAGGGCTGTTCCATACCATATGACGTCATGCTCAGTATAGAAACTGGGGGGAGCTGGCTGGGAGGCAGCGATCACTGCTTGGGGACTGGCTGGGCATCAGTCGGTGGGTGGTGAGCGGGTGCATCACTTTTTTTTTCCCCTGGGTTTTGTTCCTCTCTTGCTGTCTTGTACTTTTCATTACAATTTATCCGCCCTCCCCCCAATATTAAACTGTTCTTATCTCAACCCACGAGTTTTCTTACCTTTGCTCTTCTGATTCTCTCCCCATCCCACTGGGGGATGAGGGTGAGCAAGTGGCTGTGTGGTGCTTAGTTGCCAACTAAACCACAACAGTCCTTTTTGGCACCCAACATGGGGCACAAAGTGGGGAAACGTGGGGGTTTCAGATAATAACAGATTAACCAGAGCATACTAATTAATTTAGTTCTGTTAGTAGTTGCAGGTCACGATATTGATTCATCTGTTGTTGACATTGGTTTATCCGACCTGCACCATGCTCATTTTTTGCTGTACATGTTAAAGATTTGGGTTAGTTTTTGCAGTTTGCTGTGCTCTGCAGTGATTAGTAATGTTTTGCCTGGGAGATTTGTTATTAAAACAGTGACCTGGTGCTTAATCTGGTATTTGGGTTTTGTGCTGAAGCCATTACTGTACTTCGGGTACCACCTCGTGGAGACAATTATCAATTATACTTCTTCCTCTGAGAGGTTTTTTATGGAGGAAATACAGAATGGCACCTTGGCTACCTTCTTCTATGATGTTTCCTCCTTCCTTACAATAACTTTTCAGTATCTTGAACATCCTTGGGTAGTTAAGATACTTCTGTTGGTACTGCTTGGGAATATTGTTTCGGTTTTGTCTAAGGTTAATAAGCAATTTAAGAATATCATCCAGAGATCTGCACCAAATCTGGATAGCTGTGAGTGGCAGGGTGTGTGGAATAGCATGGGCAAGTATCTAGGACAAGTAGAAAAGGCCTTGACTCTGTGTAAGCACTGCTCAGCAGTAACAAAACCATCCCTGTATTATCTACACTGTTTTCAGCACAAATCCAAAACATAGCCTCATACTAGCTTCTATGAAGAAAAGTAACCCTATCCCAGCCAAAACCAGCACACAAATCCGCCCTGAAAATGATACACAAAGAAAAAATTGTTATGAGTGTAAAACTAAGCATTCAAAAATAAAGAAAATTTGTTTCATCTTCCTTCATTGTTTTGCTCTATGTTTTGTTTTGTTAAACATTAATTAAACTCTTTTTAAAATTAATGATCTCTTCAATAGTGCATGACAGAATAGTGTATCTGTTTCAGAAACATTAATCTTGGGGGCAGTGGGTGAAAATTAGGGATGATGCGGTATTTCCCCACTTTACAGAATTGCCTAATCTTGAATGCCTGATCATAAGGATGCAGTTTTTTACAGTACATTGCATGTTATATTATTTCAGTAAAATTGGATTCAATATTGATACTAATATTATTCTTTTCACCTTTAGCTGTAAAGGGCCAGCCTTCTGCATTTGAAAGCCTAGAGGGTCAGGTTGGAGATGTGGGAAATAGAAAACCTACAGCCTGCTCAGAAAAGGCTTAACATATTTGCTCAAGATTGCAGAGGAGCAATGCTCCTTTGGTGGCAGAGGCAAAGAATGTAATTCTGTATGAACACCTTCAATATCTTAGTGTTCATTTTGTCCTTTAATATCCTGGGAACTCTTACCTCATTCAATTTTGACTTCTCTGGAAAGACCCTGTGGGTTTATGGATAAATGTGGTGTTTTTTAAACAATTCTGGCTTATCCCCAGATCCTCCTGGGCTCTGAATAATTTTATGATCATGTGTTATTTTCTCCTGTATGACTCCTGAATCAAAGGCTAAATCATTTTACATAAGCACAAAGTCTATTTGCAGGCTATAAAAACCCACTGTTTCCCAGCCAGTTCTTTTTTGCCATCTGTCCCTGTTCTTAACCAGTTTCATTGGGTTTCATGCTCACATTAGTGTATAGATAATCTCCAATAATTATAAATATCTAGCTAGTGCTGCTAGTGACCTTTATTGACCTGCATTTTCTCTCCCCATCACTCATCACTTGCTTTAGCTTCTTTGGCTAACGCTTCCCAGTTTTCGTCTTTATGCATTCTATCATTAAATCTGTGTACCCTCAGTTCCTTTTCAAATCTTGCTGATTTTCCCCCTACCACCTCCTCCACTAGTAGGCTGTTACTTCTATTACTGAGGCAATGCTTCCATAATCCATTGCCAAACTCATGCTAAATCAGTCCCAGACTCCCTTGTACTGCACCTCATCTCCCAGTCTCTGTGCACACAGGACATAGAAATGTCCTTTTTCTGCCTTACTCTTTCTTGCATTCCTATTTTTGCCAGGCTCCTAGCCTTCTTTCCTGCCCTTCATGAATCACTCCTCTCCATTTGGAGATCCATGTTACTATTCCATAGTGCCTGAGTGCCAGAGGACTCACTAAAGGCACTACAAAGTGCTTTTCCCTGAATTTTAGTGCCTAGCCCATGGCATGTGGGAAGTGGAGTGTGGGAGACTTGTAGTAAATCTCTGAAACAGCTTAATTCTTCTTTTGGAATGGCATATGCACACGTTGGTCAGCTTTATAAAATGAGAGACGCTGTGCATGTTCAAGGAATTTTCAGGGATTTGAAAGCCTTTGGGCATATGTACAGTGAGATTTTTTTCTCTAAGTTAAAAACATGTCCAGATTTAAACAGATTCTCTTAGGTGCAATGAAGGGCACATCTTTGATACTTTGTGAAATTTTGAGGTTTTAACCCACAAGGCAGGAAGAAGTTTCTCAAAGAAGTGTTTCCAGAACTTTTTCTAGCATTGCGTGTGAAAAATAACCTTTTTTCCGCACAATTTTTTTTTCTGAAACTGCAAAATTGATATTACTGAAGCTTTCGGAAGCTTTCAATTAGACAAGCATCAGTCATGGAATCATCTTCCCAAACTACCTTGAAAGCATTTGCAACTGTAAGCAATGCTTTAATTAGAAATGTTGGGCAGCTTCTGTATTCATGGCTCAACCCCACTTTTGGCATACTAGTCAGGAATGTGTGACTGGGGTTGATAATGTTGTTTCTCATCTGGGCTTTGATCCTACAAACACTTGCGTAACTTTAATCCTCAAAAATGTTTCTGCTGACAGATGTAGTATTTACTAAAAATACTAATAGTTGTGCAAATATGTAGGATTTTATAGATCTTTGATACCTATTTTCTTTTGAAAAAGTGCCTTTAGAATTGAAATGAAATTCATAGAATTAGAAATAATGGAAATAACTGTCTCCTTATAGATAGAGTATTAAAGACTTGTCATGGTAGCTGCACACAGATTATGATGTAATACTACATACACCAAAATACAAGTACCATTTCAAGCTTTCGTGGGGTAAGCAAAGTAAAAAGCTATATTCTCTTTGTAAGAAATCTCCTTCCACTGTACTTAGTATTCAAGAAATGTATCAGCACTCAGAAGATTCAGCTGAGAAACTGTGCTTGCCAATTCCAGATTAACATGGTAAATTGATTTCACTGCTTTAAAGGATCTAATGTTTTCATTAGTATTGCGGCATTATTCTATTTTAAACATATTTCAAAGTCCCTACATTTTGAAATGTGTGTTCTAGATTTCTTAGAACCCGTTATCACTGCAGCAAGCAGAATTTTGACCAGAACATTATTTATGGTGGATTTTCTTTCTGCTGTGAAGTCTCTTTCATTGTGTTTGAAAAACAAAAAGTAAACCCTTTTATAAAAGGAGAAAAGTAACTCTAGTAATGATTTCTTAGTAATTTATTTACAATGAATGTGTTGGGTGTTTTTTTTTCTTTTCTTGTCAATAGGCACAGGGGACAATTGGAAAACTGCACTGCCCGTTCTGTGAGGCCTGCTTAGGGGGCTTTAACTTTGTTTGCAACACAAAATGTTCCTGTGGACAGTTAGTAAATATACATTTCTGCAAAAGTCGGACTGACTATCAGCCAGCTTTCTCTGTTACATTGGCAAAATCATCAGGAAAACACTTACCTCTCCTCAAAATTCAGTCTGGTTTTAGCAAAGATACTTGCCATGAAGTGGTAACTGCAACTTTGGAAATCAAAAATCAAGGTCTTTTGTACATGGCCAGAAGTAATGATGGTACTGGAAGATTAACAGAAGCACTTTGTCTAGAAGTAAGAGCTCCCAGATTTGAGATGAAAAGTAAAAAACTTCCCTTAAAGGCATTAAATCAGAAAATAAATCTTTCTGCATCCTATCCTATGAATGATGCATGCACTGTAAAACCTTTTCACAGAAGATCACGTAGTTTGGATTTAAATATCAGAGAGAGACTTGTTTTGTCACCTGCGTTATGTGAAACTTGGAGTATGGGAACAATTTACCATGGCCAAAATGAAAATCCACCTGTTTACACACAAAGTAGCTTGCAATTAGAGTCCAATAGGGAAGATGGTAGTTCTTTTCAGGACCTATATAGTTCCAATGCTGACAAACTACAAAAAAGGTTTCAAGTTACTTCCTTTACCACAATACTACATAGAGAAACAGAAAGTGAGTGTGATTTTGAAGCTACTGGACAATCTTCTGGGAGTGCCACTGCTGATGGGTCACCTTTTGTGATGAACCTTTCTTCACCTACAAGTGCTGTAGAAGAGGAACAATACACCACACCTGTTGGTCTTGTGCAGCCTGTGAGTATTTCCTTCAACCAAAAGCTGAATAAGAGAGAAAGAAACAAGTTGAAAAGCTTGAGGAGAAAACAAAGAAGGCGAGAACGGTGGCTACAGAAGCAAGTAGGTGTTTAAATTTAATTATGCTAGGTTTTTTGTAAAGTTTGGCTTGCTTTTATAAATCATTCTGACTTTTTTTGATGCTGTCTCTTAATACTGGTTTAACATGGTACTCTCTAGAGTCAGGTATCCTGCAAGCAAGGATTTATGACCTCTTCCTACATCTACATTTTTTTCCATCTAAAATCAAACCTTGGTGGGTATATATAACTAGTTGCTCTTGGCCTTCTTATTGGTTTGTGATGTAATAATAAATTTGAAGTGAGGAAAAACACAGTAAAATTTAATCAGTGTGATTAAAGGAAAACTAAACGTTCAAATCTTCTAAATGAGAAACTATAGCATTTCAGGATTTCCTAACTTTTAAGTAATGGAATTTTGAGTTAACTTTACAGTTAAGAAAAAACTATGTTTTCAAAGATGTTTGTATTTATTATTTATTGTAACACTAATATTTTTCTTTGAGTAAATAATTGATTGTTGCTATTCATAATATTAGTCTTTAGTGGGTAAATATTTTGTCTACAAATCTAACAGCAATGTTACATATTCTTATCAATTATACAACCATGATTTTCTTCTTCAAACCAGCTAAAGCAGAACAGAATTAAAGACCATAGATGGTCATGCAGTGTTGGGTGGCAGGAGGGGAGAAAGACCAGGAATATTATCTTAAAATGAATAACACAGTTTTTGTTTGCTCTGAAATTCAGTAGAAAGACTAATGATATGTATGCCTTTAAAAGAAAATTTCTGATCATAAAATTCCTGCTACAAAATACTGTGTGACCACCAAGAGCAAACATACTAACTCTCATCAGAGTAGTAGTACTCAAGAAATGATTCCTGCTTCAGCGAGGTATGTCATTGTGATAATCTTAGAATATTCCATAGATGAAGTGTAGTGACATATAAAGCTCATGTAAACCTTATTTCACAGATTTTTTTTTATGTGATTGCTTTACATTTTATAGTAGTCAAGTCTAACTTAATATTTATGCCTTATTGAGAAATACTAAGCTTATTTGAATTGACTATGCTTAGGGTAGATATTCAATCATTTTCATTGGTTTGAATTTAAAGCAATAGGATATATAGGACCAGTAGTTCATATATGGATCTTCCGTTAGTCCTTTGTACCTAAATGATTTTCACCCTTAATATTCTGCTGTCTTCATACAGTTCCACTCCACTCCGGCACCAATGACTTCGAGCTCTTTCCTACAAACAATCAACAGAGCCTTTAGAATATAGTACAGAATTAAAGCAGAGCAGTGAATTCAGGATTGAGAGAGAGATACATAGAGTCTGTCTCTCTCAAGTAAATGTAAGAACCAGCCTGAAAATATGATGGGTCTGGGACATATTATGAGACTTTTAAGTATGGTGTGCATATATTCTTTCATCTTTGGGAAGGTTTTTTATTTTGTTTAAAGAAAGATTTAAATTGTCATTGTGATATTTTGAAAACTTGTTCTTATTTTGTAAAATGCTTCTCTGAAACTGGAAGTAAAGAACTTTTCCGAGATCTGTATGTCTTAATATTGAATTCATGTTTTCCAATAAGTCTAAAGATTCTTAGGTGTCCGAGTCCCTAAAATGGCTTTAAAAATTCCAGGCCTCATTGTTTCAGTTAAATGAATGATGATACAAAAGCACTGTATATATGAGCATTTGCACAGTCATGTCATCTGCAGTCTCTCCAGCCACTTTAATCTTTGTTAGATGTTACTTTTAAGAACAAAAAATGTACAAATTTTCCAAATTTGTGTAGCTAAGCAAGAAAAATATACTTTCAGATCTTTTTCTTGTTAAACCATGCTTAACCAATTCCTACATTATTTTTAAGTTTCATATGGCAAATGATATGCAGTTGTTAAATCTGATATGTCTAATCAGTAAGCGTTCTGTTTACAAAGTACAAAGAATTAAAAAATAAGTATGTAAAATAAATAATCTGGTTTTGAATAGTAGTTTTGAGGGGAAGATATTTTGGTTTTGCATTGATTTCTTTAACCTTGGTGAAAGTCCGTGATTGTGGCATGGAATATTTAAACAGGCCTACTTCTCAGACTGTGTCAAGCAGCACGTGTAGCTAGTGCAGCTGGGTTTCCCATTGCTGTGGTATCTTCCCGCGAAAATGTGGATCTAGAAAATCGCATCCTCTGTACAGTCTGCCATGTTGCAAAAGAGGATGTTCCTCTGCCATGCACTCCTTTTCGTGGCTGCTCCCCTCTCATGTGCCAGTCTAGGTATTGTCCCTTTTCTAGCAAGTTCCACTTGCTGACCTTTTTCTTCAGCGTTCTGACACTCCTCCTTGTAAAAATGTGCATTTTGTTACAGTGGTACTTAGAATAGGAAGCTCATCTGTGGTACTTTGTAACCATGATTTCCAGAATACTTACCACGTATGCTTAAGCAATCAGATAGTAAAACTTCACAAAGAGAAAAAAGCATAAACCTCTGAGTGGATGGAGTGAAAGAGTTTTGGTAAATGACAATGGGAAGCATTTCATTTAAGTGCTCTTTTAAGAAGTACTTCAGTGCAGCAGAACCCTGATGTGAGGTGAATCTCTTTTAAGCTCTCTCTGTTAAAGGTACTGTGCATCTCATTTTTATCTTTAATTGAAGGTTTTCTGGAGAGCAGTCCGAGAGAACAGACCTGTTCAGACTTTGGAATTTCTTTGTAAATGCATAGGCTGCTTCTCTAAGTTTATTTTGTGATGTGCTCTAAGTTTATTTTGTGATGTGATAACTTTATCTGTCAAACATTTTTTCTGTCTTGCAGTAAGCCAAAATGTGCCCATAAACATTGTGTTGTGACAGAATGCACTCTGTTATTAAGTTCAAGTATATACACCTTGGATTGTAAATGGGAGCGATTCTGTGAGCTCCTGAGCTGCACTTGCCCCCGGAGGCCTGCACTGAGGCAGGCTCTGTGGTGTAGGTGCAGGACTGAACTAGCCTGCTAACAGCAGAGGGACCCAAGCTTCCTCTGTCTGCTCTACAAGAGAAAGCTCTTAGTGCTTGTGAGGGAGGTACTTGCATCGTGTGTGTGTGTGTGTGTGTGTGTGTGTGTGTGTGTGTGTACGTTTGTGTTCATGGAAGATTCAAAAGTTTCTGGTATATTGTTAGGGTATGATAATAACTACTTAAATCTAGGAATTGCCAATATTAATCGTGGTTCTTGTTGCTATAGCTAAGAAGATGAAGTATTTCTGTTATAAATTCCCTTTTGTGTATATCTTGTTATATGTTTGCATTGTTTGCTAATGTCTGAAGCTTGTAATAATTTTCTGAAAGATCTCAGACAGAAATACCATTTGTGGCTCCTCCAGTTTTATTTCATTTCTCTTCACAATCATTTTACATAGAGGAAGACTATGTAGCCAGCTTCAAAACTGCAGTAGCCTCTTGGAAATCATCCTGATAGATCAGAAAAAAATTTATTGGCCTTTTTGCTTCATTTTATAACTTGACACATTACCAGTTCTTTTGTATCTTTTTAAAAACATGAAAGTTTTGTCTTACACAGGTGACTAGTGGTCAGTTTCCATGAAGCGAGTTTGCTTTCATGCTCCCACTGTTAATCTGAACTCAGGATAAACAGGTGGGTGAGGTTCTGCATTATTTATCCACACTGTCAGGTGCTGTTATCCTGCCCTGCAGCCTGGAGTTTTCAAGTCCATACTGATGTTCTCTAGCAACTGACGGTCTTGTAGTGGAGGCGCTCAGCTTCAAAGGTTTAACTTGTGACCTTAGTTCACTTAATCTATACTTGTGTCTTTTTCATGTGTACATTGGTTTATAATTCTTTTTCTTGCACTGTCATTTTTGTATTTAAACTGTAAATCCGTCAGGTGTCTTGTCATGCATTTATGTACTTGGATTTCAATCACTCTTTCTATGATGATACTCATAACAAGAATTATCCTCAGACTGCTTATGGATTCCTCCGCTGGCTGTTGGAGTGCTAAAAGCATTATTTAGTGTTGGTACCAAAGTAAAGCAGGAAGAGAAGGAAGTGGAATGAAATCACAGCTGGAGGAGGCAAGCAGTAACTACAAGGTCTCAGTTGTGACCTTTGTTAGGGAAATACGAGGCCCTGAGGAAATATGAGGAAATATGAGAAGTTGCTTAAAGTAAGGAAAGAAGAAACACAGGGGAAAAGGGACAGTCCTAATCCCATACCCTCAGATCTGCGCCAAAAGATAGTGGATTTAAGGTGAAGTAATACTCAGCTGCAGTGACTGACTAGCTGTGAATCCCCGGAATTAAGACTGAGGGATGCAATAGTGGGAGAGCATTTTGACTCTGTGCAGCTCCTACTGTATCTGCACCAGATTTCTCATTCACTTCCTCAAGTGACTGTAAGAGAAATGAATATCAAATATCAAGATAAACCTTTCCAGCTTGGGAAAGGTGGAAACTCTGATTTCAGTGTTCAAAACCACTCCTGCTCTGGATAAGTTCTCAAAATAAAATAGCAGTTTTTAAGTTCTATATTTAACTGGTTGAACTTATGTTTAAAGCACAATAGACTTTGAGATAAAGAAGACTGAAGTGCTTCTGTGTTAACATGCAGTTGCAGAGTTCACAGTCCCTGGCCTGATACATTTATGATTTACTCTTTCTGAAATAGTAGTATCGCGTTGATGGTGCTATAGCATTAATGGTTTAAGAGCCATTGAGCAGCAAGGCTGCAGGGTGTTACGCTCACATCTTGTTTATGGGCAAAGAAGAAACACACGTTGTGTATATAAAGTCAAGAATTTATTTTTCATATAACTGAGATCTTACAAGTGTGATTATTGTTAGTCTAGGTTTAATTGTTAAAGAAAAAAGGAGGACTAATATTGCCACTGAGACTGTTATGTGCACTCACTTGTTCCTACCCAGTTCCTGCAGTTCTGCGCATGGCGCTGTGCCTTGGGGTCTGCGGACTGGCAGCAGACCTTGGGGTCCAGTGGTGGGGAGTGTTACTGTGGCTTGCCAGCATCTGGAGTCCTTCACTGGGAGCAATATGATGTTCATGTTGATGGTTTCTTTTTCTTTACCCCAGAATCCACTTGAGGTCATTTTTGTGTGTTTGATAACACACTTTTATACCTTTGCTCTTTGTTCACTGCTCTGCAGCTTCATGCTACTTTCAAATTACCTTATGTGGTGCCTTTTATGTATGTAAGATACAGTTTCTTTGTTCTGTTTGTTACCCTTAAAACCAATTAAGTCTGCATTTCTTTAACAGACCCCTGGGAAGTTGCTCATAGCTGTTGTGATTTCTAGTGCCAAGCCAGTGCCCCATCTCATGTGATCCTGTGCCTGTACTCCTCCGTGTTGTGTCCTGGGTCTCCATTTCTCAAGGCCTGTGCTATATTTAGCAGGCCTGTATTTCTTTACACTACATCTTTATATTAGAGTTGTAAACATCTCATTCTACATGGAATAACCTCTGTCAGTGGTCATACCATACAAAGATAACAAACATAAAACAAATTAGCCATAGACATCTGGTCAGTTAGAGAAATTGCTGTCACAATTTCTGTCACAAGTAAAACCAACTTGCTGTCACAAGTAAAACCAACCGGCAGGCAGGGCAAGGGAAGCTCAGCCAGAGCAAGCATGGCCAGCCACAGCCCTGAGGCCTTGCAAATTCAGTACAAAGCTTGTGGCTGTTCCTAGCAGTGGCAAACTGCATTGCAGGGTTACCTGGTTACCAGTAGGAAGCAGTATCTTTTTTAACTAGCTGATACAAGGTGGGGAGAAATTTCGGGCACAAGGAGCTTCTGAGCCAAAGCTTGTCTATCTTTGCTTTTGCTTTGGTTGTAACTATTGTTACTACATGGTGACTTGTGTAATTAGGAGATTCATTCTGTCGCTGATTATGAACTGGATTAACAAGAAAGTATTAATGATGGATTCACGCCCAAATGCATGACTTACCTTTGTTAAATTGCAGTTGTGGTTTCTGTGGAAGTTGTATCTGAGAGAAATAGAATGCAAAAGCTACTGGTTTCTGAGGTGCATCTAAAGCTCCTGTTGCAAGCCTTTAAACCCCAACACTTCAGAGTTTAATTACTTTTAGCTGCAGTCTTTTCCTGCTGTTATTTGTGATTGCAGCTTTTGAGGGCATTGTCTGACCTGACCTCTTCTGCTGTTTGATATGTCTTTTATACAATTTGTTGTTAATAATAACCAGCGGGATAAATTTGCCAGGGATTTGTCAGGAAGAAACTCTGCTTGCCTTCTGTCATGCATTGTATTGTAAACTAAACACTTCACTCATATGTTGGAGAGGAGGGAAAATTACTCAGGGAGCTACTGGATAAATACAACATATCAGGATTGTCTCAGCATATCTGTATATACTCTAAAATTTTTTATGATCAACTTGAAGCTAGAATATATAGACAAGAATATAGTGTAGCTACACTGTCTTAGTATAGCTTTACTGAAGGCTAAAATAGCTGCCTGTGCTGTGAATATATTCCTTCATTTGAGTGAAATATATATGAATAAGCTGCTTCTCTATAAGATCCTTTCAGAATGTTCAGATACTATAGAATAATCTCAGCATAGCAGAAGTCCTGGAGCTGTTGTGCATTAAGTGCCCATCTTGCAAAAGAGGGGATCATCTGCTGCTTCATGTGTCAGGCCACCTTTGGTGGTTAGTATGCTGAGAAGAGGCAATGGTTTTCACTGACATTTTGTGCTTTTCCAGCATCCTTAGTAATGTGTAGTTTTTCTGAAGAGAGACACGCAAAGTCTCCAAATGCAGCCACCTCTACCTGAAATAGTAATGTTGTACTGGTAGTGCTACAACCCTAAGGATCCGCAGCTGGGGTAACGTGCCATGCCATGGGCAAGATCCTGATCCATCCTCGCAGACATTGTATCTTGCTGGACAAAAGCAACACAGGAAAGAAACTAAGCCCAGTGAAGTGAGTTACGTATTTTATTGTTGACTGTCTGCCCAAAAAAAAGTATTTTTTAATAAATAACATATGGATCATTGCTGCTGTTCCAAGGTTATATTCATTGCTATTCCAAGAAAATATTGATGAACAGCCTAGAACTATAGAAATACTGTATGCTTTTTTCTTTTATAAACTGTAAGTATTAGAAACTATTATTTTAGTTTTTCTAGAAGCCCACAGACAACTTAGATCATAACAGTTTATGAGACTTGCTGTCTCTCAGCTAAGAAAGACAATGACCTGTTCATGGAGGTAGGTTGCAATGGTGTGCAGTTAGGTGCATCCCATAATTTCAGTGTGGATTCTTATTACACAGATACAGTGAAGAGCAGACTACATTGCAGTTATAGAAGATGACTTGTGGCAAATAAAAATCAAAGTTCAACAATGGTATGGGCAAGAATACAAGAGTACTTTCATATTTATGTGATTTACTGTGTATTACCAGAAGGACCACTTCAAATACACAGTAAAGAGAGAGTATAAGATGAGAGTTTACATAAGAAAAGAATGTATTATTATAAATTTTATAGAATTTTGTGCCCCAGGCCTGTAGTCCTTCATTTCTACAAATTGTTACTGACTCAGTGACTAAGAATTTGAGTAAGTTTTGTATTTTGAATTGGTTTTCATGGTACTAAACTCTCTGAATATGCATAAATGGAGGTAAATTAAATGCTGCTTGCCTGGAGATTTAAGTAGAGTGCAGGGCTTGGTTCTTCAAATTAAAAAATGATTTTTTTTCCAGAAAAAAGAAATTCCTAACATCTGGGAGAATTAAAGCTCCCCACCTTTTTTTTTAAAGAACTACTTCTTGCTTTGTAGTCGTCAATATATCTATGAATATTTCTTATCCATGACCCCCCTTTGAATTTTATGGTATCCAACTTCTAAACATTTTTTTTCCCTCATGTCTGCATTTGGGAGAAAATAATGCTATCTGAAAAGAATTTTTTTTCTTTACATATCTTCAACTATTTTAGGTAAAACTACAGTCAGTAGGCAGTCACTGAGAAGTAGAAGTCACTGTATGCATCAAAAAGATGTCACACAAACAGAATAGAACAGAATAGGTTTCATACAAACTTACTGTTTCTGAAGTTGATAAGCAATCAGTGATTCTAGTAGGAAATAGAAAAATTAAAGTAGCAAATTAGTGAAATAAATTATTATCTATAGTACTGCAAAACACTGAAGAGATGTATGGTAGCTGCATTTCAGAATTAAATGGAAGGAAAGATAGCATCTACTGTTACAGCTGAAGAAGCTGGCAGTCTTTTGGGCATATGAACATCTTTTTCACATCCAAAGTACAAGCTTATACCAATAAGTTAAATAAAACAAAAGTTTCCTGTGTTATGATCTAACACCCTTATGGCTGTAAAGCTGTGACAACATATATTTTTTAAAGCTAGCTATTGCCAAGATTTTATTAGGTACCATGCTTTTTCTGATATCATGTGCTTCCCTAATGCTTTATATCAACACCTAAATTAAAATAATTACACATCAGAAGGGAAAGGTTTCCTTTGTAGATGACTTTGCTAAAAACATGCTTCACGTTGAATACAATTTAGAATTATGGGGGACGGAATGTGTGGGGTTTTTTTCTTTTTTAATTTTCTTTCACGAGTATATCTGCTTTTTGTGAAGATGCTAGAAATCTGTCAGTTTCCATTATTAGTAATTTGCAATCAAGTTTCTAATCAAAATTATTTCTCCTTTCATTTGAGCATTAGGAGATTTGATGTGTTGTTTCTAAAGACTGGAGATTGGAGTATGAACAAGAAAATGTTTGGACATAGTGAACATGAAGAAAAGAAACACTCTGATTCAGTAATGATCTCACATTTTTGAAAATGCTATCAGTCAGAAAGAAACATATTCATCTTCATTAACTAAGGCTTCCTCCCCATAGTCTTTGTAAAAGAAATCCAACAGTTTGACAAAGGTTTTCAACTTTTTGAGCTACAAAATCTTTGTAGCTCAAAAAGTTGAAAAATTTTAAGTGATCTTAATTTCATATTTTGTATAGCTCATTTTCTTCTATGTACAGAGTGAGGAGAGCTTGCACTACTTTTACTAATCAATTTTGTATAATTAGCAAAAGTATGTCGAATCAAATAAATATTTGACGTTATGAACACTTACTGAAAGAAATAAATCATTTGATGCTTCTCCCAACTTTTAATGGCATTACCTATTTCATTTATATTTTGTTCAATAGCTTTTAAAAGCCATTTTGAGTTTTGATTGTGATTTCGACTTTTTGCTGAAGTGCACTGCTAATACAGATTCTGAAGCAAATTGCAAATAATTAGCTAGCAGCTTGAGAACTAAAATGTGATCTTAGCTAAGGGAGACTGAGAGGAAGCAACTGGTGAAGAAAGATGATTCTCTAATTCTTCCATACATGCAAAAATTTTAATTCATGGTTTGGTAAAAGCTGTGTAGAAAATGAAGAAATGTCTAACAAAAAAATTGGGGTAAGAAAAAACAATTCCATGGACTTTTTTAAAAAGTAAAATTAGAAGATCCAAATAGATCTAATTTAGAATATTTCAGCTTCCATTTTCAGATTAAAATTAGTATGTCACAGGAAGAGGAGAGCTAGAATTACACTGAAATGCACTTTACTGAAAAAACCAAAACTCTAATTGTGTGCTTACTCCACTATTATTCTTGTCATATTAGTTTTCATCCAAAGCAATCCATGGGTTAAGAAAATAAGTCATAGAAAGCTATTTAATTCATAAGAGACAGAGCAAAGAACATTCAGTAAAACAAGTTGGCTTGACTGTAGACATGGTGAAGGAAGAAAAAACATTAAATAGTGAAAGAAACTGTGCAATGTGGTGCGTTACATTCAGTGGACTCCTGAAGTGGAAAGAGTAGGTAATTTTGGAGCATTCTGACTGTTTTCCAGTTGGATATAGCAGAAGGTTTGTTGTAAAAAAAAAAAAAAAGGCATGTATGATTAGAATGAGACACTACACCTGAGATTCTGGAAAAAGGTAAAAACTGGTTGCCAGTCATTCATATGGAAACAAACTTACATTCTTCCTTTTTGTGTGTTTCCTCAATATTTTTTACCCTCTTTGTTCATTTCAGCCACAATTTATGGTGTGGTTTTATCTTCAGATAACTGCTCGTATTTAGGAAATTTTAGGAAGGTAGGTAAACACAGGAGACTCTTAAGTGCTCTAATGTGGGAAATGCTGTACATGAACTTTGCAGAAGGAAAAAATACCAGTGATTAAACAAAAATCTGTAGAAACCAAGCCCCATGGTAGCAGACCTGCCAGCACTGGCACATCCAGAAGCAGCATGTCCTAGATAGGACCTGCTGTTCTTCAGTCAAATTAATTCCTCAAGTCTGAGGCATACCAAATATACTTATCATACCTGTTAAGATCACAGAGACTTAATCTTGCACCTTATAGAAGCCTATACTATTAAGTATATATCCTCCCCATTAGCAGCAGAGTTGGGAGATTTTCTATGGTTTAGAGAACTACTTGTTTGTTTTATTGACAACATTGGAAAAGTAAGATTCTAGAATAGCAAAGAGAAAAATGTAGCATTGCATATGGACAATTGTATGTGGCTTTTATTATTTGCATTTTTTCCAGATGTTAAGTAGGTTCGGTGCTCAATCTCACTTGCTACAAAACAGGCAAGGTTGTATGAAAAGTTATGTAAAGACATTGTTTGAAGATTAGATACAGGCAGAGCTGGTAGTTCCTCTTGACTGCATAATGACACATCTTGTACTGTTAAGTAGTACTCCCCTTGAGGTGGGACCAAAATCCAGACTGAAATGAGAATGTTAATTATGTTACAGTAAAGAGGAATACTGATTTTGGTATACTAGCAAACTGAATTTTTGTTTTATGCATTAGAAAAAATGCTGAACAGAAACAGATTTCTTCTGGATGATCAAATCTCTTCTACAGGGAACTACTAAACTGAAAAGCAGAACACCATTTTTGTAGTTGCTGTGGCAATATGTTGTTGTTTCCCTCTGCAGCACAGCACAACAGACCAATCTGGTTTCTAAAAGTAAGCTGTTTTAGCAGGATATAAATAATGCATTAGAATTACTACTAGATGAATCTTTCTGGCTTGAAGTCTGTTAATCTATGGAATATATCTGTATTTAGAATGTTATTAACCACTGTGTGGATGTCTGTCTTTTGGATTTTTTTTGTTCTAAAAGTATCCCAATTCCTTTTAGCTTAAGTATAAATGTAGCATTGACTAGTGCACTGAAACTATTCTTATACAAACGTGTAAGCATTTAGAGACATATGCTGAAAAGTACAATATGTGACCCACCACTGTGGGGACAGAATGTGATGAGAATCTCCTGGATTAACTTAATCCAGTATTAGTAAAACATAAACTCACTTTTTAATGGGGAGCCATGGTAGGAGATGGTTGCTCAGCCAGTGCTGAGATGGGCTGCCAGTTGTTCTCTACGTGTTCTCTAGGTGGAACTTCTGTAAAACCTGTCTTGGGCAATAAGCAGTGGAAGATCTTATTGAATTTTATCTCTAGCAGCACGTTATATGAATTCTGTTTCACTTTATCTGTCACTATTTCATCACCTTCAGCTACAAAGATACATTTTTCTCTTGCTTCTAACACAGCTTTTGTTCAGCATTTTGAATCTCAACAAATCCAGTGATCTGGTTAGATGACATTCAGAGTATCTGTTTATCTGTCGTAAGTTGCTCTACCTAATCTTTTCCCTGTGCTCTTGGCAGCAGTTTGTCTCTTTTTGCTCTTCCATGCACTACACATGGTACCATATCAAAAGGCTTTGGACGACTGCAGTTGCTTTTTTGAAGTCTCATGTGCGTTTTCTCATTATCTTATCTTCAATTTCTTATTTGTGCTTTAAGGCGAGTTTTTTTCCTACTTGTCTTCCATCAGTCTTCTGTAATTTTTCAAATATGGGTGTGCATGTTTTGTGGGAACAGACTCGCTGTATTTTTGCATGCAGTAGGCTTTTTATCATCATTTATTGCAGGTAGAGTTCAGTTGTTCAAGTAATTCTTCATGAAAAGCAGGCAGAAAGTGGGATTTTGAGCACAGTGGAAAAAAACAATTCTTATACCTCAAAAAGGATACTGTAAAATATGTTTGTCAGTATTTTCCTAGCCATATAGATGATGTACAGAATGTGCACTAAAATGGTACATTTTAGTGCCATAGGTATTGAAACCTCTGCAACAAGACCCCTCAACTAGTAAACTATGGCCCAAATGTAGCTCACAGGTCACCTTCTGCACTCCTTTGTGCCCCAGATACTAATTTGTAAGGGGTCCTTGGTGTGTGGAGAGGGAAGAGATCTGGCGCAGACAGAGCTAGCTGGAAGTTCGCTGACAAACTGTGAATCTTAAGTCCAAGAGTGAGAGTGCTTAGCCTAAGAAAGCACAGTAAATACAGGTTTTTTTCTTCAGCTGTTTCTTGTCATGCTCCTGCTCTGTTGGATAGGACTGCAGCTGGAGGTGGAAGAAGAAGAACAAAAGGTAGTGGAGCTGGAGTGCAAATGCATGTACCTTCCCTGCTTCTACTGTGCTTTGTTCTGAAGCTGGGCTACAAAGAAAAAAGGGGAGTGGGGTGAAGCAGAGCAGGCTCTCCGGAAGCTATGACTTCTTACATACACACAAGTGAAATCTAAGAGGTAGAAAATAGAGACAAAGAGTGGTGCCTGTCAACTCGCACTTATATTTGAATGTTGAGAAAGAGGCCAGGAACTTGGGGGGGGATGTGGAACACACAGAATGGAGAGTGTCTTTCATTCACTTGGCTCTGTTTCTACTTTTAAGAAAGAGGTAAGTTAAGACATATTAGTAAAAAGCAAATTGCAGCCATTTCCATGGCTTATCCAAGAACATCCTCTGTATTTTCCTACAATCTTAGGAATTTCTCTAAGGAAAGTCCCTTAGTTTAGTGCAGAGCAATAATGTTGAACTTTTTTGTATTAATGACATTTTTGTGTTTAGTGTCAAATTTACTCAGAAAAACCCAGTGCTTTGTCAAAATTTTGTTTCAACAAAAATTTGTGCTGAAGTGCAACCAGTTATCAGTGCCAATAGCTCACCTGTTGGTGCAAGATGCATCTTCTATGGGATATTCTTCTAGAAGCTCACTAGGAGTTCAAGGTACCTGCTACTTCACCAGATGATCCTTTTGACAAGCTTACTAACCAAGCTAGATTGTTGGCACAAGACAGAGCAAAAGGTATGATACTTGTACTATCCTGAATCTTATGCCCTTCTGCAGGGTTCCTACTAGCGACTTTGTTTAGGCTGTCTGAAGAATGCCAGCCTGTCAGAATGGTGGACTGGCACAGTGGGTTTGTGACTGAGCCAGAACTTTTCAGGAATTGTGTTTTGCTTTTGCCAAGCATGGGCAGCAAGGAAGGTATATGACTCACCATGTCAGTGATATGCTGATATGCAACAGAGTTTTATGAATGACTTTCTGGGCAATTTGCACAGTTCTTTGTTTGAAATACCAACACAGTCAGAACCACATGGCAGTGCCAAAATATGCCAGCATCTAATTATCTTTTTAGTTTAAATGATAGTGTGAGTAGGCAATGTACGCAGTGTTTTCTTGTTACAGTGGGTGAAAAGGAATCCCCATACAGTTCTGGCCACAGCTGTCTGCTTCTCTTGTCTCATCTGACTCCACAGTGCCCTGATTCAGAGAGGAAAAAAAGGCAAAACCTAAATAGTTCCCTATTGATTTTTCTGCCCCATCAGCTCATGCTGGGTTCAGTAGGTTGCTGCAGTCAGCATAAGAGTATAGTTGGAAGTGTGTGGTTGGAGGTAAAGAATTGTTAGCTGATAGATCAGCTGAGCTATAACATGAAAGCATGGCTTTATACTTATTATTTTTGCTAACTATTCATTTGTTTCGTATTCTAACAATCCTGCTAGAAAATGTGCCAGTGTTAGAGTTTTGGTTGTTTGCAGTCATACTGTTTCCTATCAACAAATCATCGTCACTTGATGGATATTTCTTATGATGTAATTATACATAACAATGTAATTATTCTCAGTGGAAATGTATGAGACATTATCCAGAACTGATTTGCTGCGAATGGAATTAAGTTGAGGGCTGGTACGTAATCACAGTGTATTGATACCCTGACTCTGTAATGTGAATATAAGAACTGATCCATCTTTTATCTTCATAAATTTTTAAGATGGACTTTTGTATCTGCTTTGGAGCTTTTGTAGCCTTACGTATATAATGTATTTAATAATACATACTTAAATCATGAATTATTCTAACCCAGCATGTCCACTGACATATATTGCTTTGCAGTATAGTCAGGGAGTTTGTATTTTGGCTCTGTAGCATTTTTATACTGCTCTAGAAATTACTGGGTTTAGGGGCTCTTTTTCAGAAGGACTACTTTTTCAGCAGCAGAATCTGAAACATTATTCAAAAAATTAAGAACTCTGAAAGTAAATGTTCTCCTATGTGATACACGAAATCTTAAAATATTTGGGGGGGGTGGGATGGGGAGGACCAATACCATGGAAAGAAGCATGTATTGATTCTTATTTAATTAAGATCAGCTGCAGTAACTATGTAGTACCATTTATGTGGGGGAATTTGTAAGAGATATTAATACAAATATTTATTTGTTCAATTCTGAATGGGCAAATCTGAGACCCCAGTTCCAGCTCTGTGTGTTCCACTTCTGTAGTGAAAAGTAATTGACAGCGATCATTTTACAGAGCACTTCTTAGGCACTAAGAACAGCCTGCCCATCTATGTACAACCTTCTTTCCACAAGGCACATGGAATACACTCATATCGTTGGGTTAAAAAATGGGCATGGTAACAAACAGCAAAAGTACAATGCAAACTGTGTATCTGGTGATTGCAGTGTTCCCTAAGAAACTAACATATCTAATTCTGTGGGGTACATTTTGATTTCCACCCAGTAATGCAAGAACAATGAATAGGAGCATCCTACCTAGTAATTGTGCCTGGGTGACCTGCACGCTGGTAACATTGGATAACCAAAGTCTGCAGATGTACCCTGAGGTCGAACTTACTCCTCAGTTGATTCTAGGAAAGACAGATTTTCACTCTCATGTTTGCCTCCTTACTTTTGTGGTAAATGTAGCGTGAGTGGAGATGGCAGGTACATGATAAACATAGTTACAATTAACTAGTCTCTATAAGCATTTTTAAAACTAATCTGAAATTACAGAAGTTATTATATTTTTATCATTTGATATCAGAAGAAATGTGCAGCCATGTTTTAGAGAACTTCAGTCAGTGGCATTTTAATGTTATCTCTCTAGAAAATTTTTAATGCCATGTTGGAATTTCTGAAAATGAAAAATATGCTCTGAAAAAAAGAATGTGTTCTGGGAATACTAGCATAGCTTTAGCTATTGCACTGCCTCATTAATAACAATTATATTACATAGTAGCATGCTGTAGTCTTGTATTCTATCAAGCAAGGAGAGTGTTTTTCCTGCTGTTTTTTTTTTCTTAGGAATAAAAGATTTCCAAAACACGGTCCACTGCAGTAAGCACATTGATAAATTAGCAAAAGGTATAGAGCAAACTTATTTCAACGCTGCAGAGTTGCCATACAATATTGCTCTAGCAATAATGCAAAATTATAATGATGCCAAATATGTGGATACCAACAATTACACGATTGACAGTAAAAGGTTTGCCAGTATATTAAGGCTAATTCTTGTGCTTGATTCATTCTCTGTATAAGGAGGACTTGGTTTAGCTTAGCTTCATCGTACAGTATTAGACATTCCTTCCAAAGCCTATAGAAATGATTCCATATTCTTTTTTCTGGTGGTGTTGTTTTGGAAAAGACAGCTCTATATCTAAACAATAGCTATCATCACAGATAATTTGTAGCCCACAAATTATATTACTACTTGAGGTACCTAAGCTTCCTTATGCTAGTCACAAGTTGGAAGAAATGACATTGCATTCTGGAAGGACAGAAATGAAGTTAAATGTAGAAATGTACCAGTGTACAGTGTGCAGTCATACTAAATACACAGTGATAGTGCCTAAGAGCATAAGAACTGTAAGAGCACCCCATAAAAACTGCTATACCGTTTGTTTTAAATATTGCTAAATTTATACTAAACCATTTGGTTTGTAAGCAACATTTTGTTTAGTGTGTAGCTTTTCTGTAGAAGTGATTTGTAGCATTTTCAATTGAAGCTTTAGGAGGTAGAGTATCCTAGCGTCTTTATTTGCTTCAGAGAACTTCCGAAGTGTTAGATAATTTTCATTGTAGGTAAACTCAATAATCCCTGCCTCAAGGGAATGCAGTTTACTTTCAGTAATGATTCAGTGGAAGAGAACAGCCAACTAGAAGGGTGAAGATCAGCTGAAGTAAAGAATAAAAATTGGAGAAATAAAATTAAATGCTCAACAACACCTTGCGTATGAAGAAGCACATGACCAACTGAATTTAATAAAATTAGAAATAAATAGTGTATTCTTTACTCACTGTGGCTGAAATAGGTGCTATGGAGACTAATGGTTAGACAGTTCAGGGAGGTTACAGTGGGAGAAAAAGCTTTTAGAAACTTGGAGGAGAAAAAAGACATGCCATGGTGAGGCTAGAAACATGGACAGACCAGGGGCTGTGAGATAAGATAGATTAGGTATGCTAATTCAAATTAAAATTTGATCTGATGCAAAACTAAGCATGTCGTGTTTTCCAGGCAGAGGTTTTTCTTTGAGAATACTGAGCACAGCATAGGTACTTCATCTGGAGCACTAGGAATCCTGGGGTGTTTCAAGGGATGGAAATGATGAAAAACTCAAGTAAAATGGATTCTCCAACCATGCTGAAAAGGCACTTCGATTGTTGCACGTATAATCATTCTGGATCTGGCATGGCCAGCACTGAACTCGTGTCCAATAAGCCTGTCTCAGGGAGCAAGCTGAATTCTGCAGGTGTTCCTGAGTTCCTTTGCTGTCCTCTCCAGCATCACAGGAGGATTAACGTGAATGCACTGAGGGCTACATACAAGTGGATTCCGTGGTTTGCACCTTCAAAAAGGAGCATGGTGCAGGCCCATCCGAGAGCTTCTGTATCAATCAGCCTGAATCCAGGCAGGGTCACTCAGGTGTCTTCACCATACATGCCCGTTTCTGGGTTCATCATGTAGAAGTATGTGAGCTAACATAGCACAGAAGTATCTCTGATGTGCTAAATTTATTTCTTTACACTGTTATGAGAGTGGCTAGACTGCTCATTTATCTAACTGGCACTGAAAGCTTAAGATCAGCTTTCATGTGATTCTGGATCTGTCCTATGAGACCTGCTAGATATAAATGACTGTGCAAAGAGTCAGTTGTCTTTGCACTGATGACAGTTAATCACAACCTGAACAGACGTCCCAGAAACAGATAGTTGCCCATACAGAATGCAAGATTATTCTGTATCAGAATGGCAGCAGGCAGTGGCTAGTGATTTCAAAAGATATTTCCAGTGTTACAGTGTTACAAAAGGTTACATTTCAAGAAGCAATGATATGTTTACTTTGCAGGGCATTTGGTGTACTCTTGTTTTCTTACATTACCATCTTACCCAATTGCAAGAATTTTCTTTTACATATAAATATGTATCTATATATGTAAATATATGCCTGGTGCAAACCACAAATTGTCTCTGATTTGAAAGATCATAATCTTACGAAGTATTTTTCTCAGTTAGGTTAAAAGCTGCTGCACTGATTGTGTTATTATGGAGCAGTCTGAATTATTAATTTGGTTTCATTTGGCAGGTAAAATAGTTTTTAATTGATTATGTTATGATTATGTTATTGATTATGAAAGATGATATATGCTTTCACAGAGCTGTTATCTGAATTTTAAAGATATTAATGAACATTTAATGTTGAGTATGCATAAATTAGTATGCTCGAAAACAAAGCATAATCTGAAACTAAAAATACATGCTTGACAAAAGGACAGTTCTGTGAAAACAGTCTTTTATAAAAATCAGAAGTACTTAAGAGGCTCTAGTTCAGGTAATAGATTTCAAGTTTTAAGAGATGAGTTGTTTGCTGTCTAACTATTGCAAATTGCTTTGGAATAAGTAGTTTTGTTTGAAGGTTTAACTAATTGGCAAATAACCTTTGTCAAGGTGAGTAAAACGGATTCACATTTCACAGTGGCTGTCTGGAAACGCAGTTTCTGTTGGTGACATACATTTGTCTTGCCACACTGAAAACTGAGGTTAAAATGGTTGTGCTCAAACCTGGGAGAGCAGAGGTAATTATTGTGTTCTCTGAAGACTTTTCCTGGATTTTTGACAAGAATATCTTGATGCCTTGTAAAAATTGTTCCGGTTTTTAACTGAAGTAAGTTAGATTATAGTTGTTTTAAGAATCGTGTGAGCCTTTGGATTCTGAAAAGAATTCCATCTCTATTACAAGGAACTATATTAGATTGCCATACAGCAATTATAATGTGTACAGTTAAACATTTTGTGAAATCAATAGTTGAGGGTCTTTTTCCATTATACAGTTCAGGATCTTGGCCTGTAATCTCATTTAATACAAGTGAAGAGCTCAATGGTGGTATCTGTTCTGTAAATGAGTGTAAGGAGAAAAATGAGACACCAGCATCTGTTTCAAGTTAGTGTGTGTACCTTTTAAGCTTCTGGAAGATTGTCCTTTGGAAATACAGACCTAAAAAAGTGTATCATTCAGATTGTCAGATTATGTGCTTTTCTTGTAAACACAGAAAATTAAATGTTCTTTTTGTGAAAAGTAAGAGCAAAATCATATTCTAAAGAAACCTTTTGTCAAAGGCAACGTCTGAGGTCCTTTCTTTTCAAAGTACTATTCCTACCGTGGCAGAGGTAGGAAAGATTTATTTTTTATACCATTGGATTTGAATTTTTGTTTGTACCACGCTTAGGCACTTAGAAAGTCACCAAGCATTGGAAATCTACCACACCTAGAGATGAGGTAGGCAGAATGTTTTGGCATTAATTTCTCAGATTCTGGGTTGATGTGTCATCTTTGCACTCTGAGGAGTAACCTAATGACTAGATTTGGCACTAGGAAGAAATTTTTCACACGGGTTGAACTGATGAAAGCAGGTACATACTACAGACCTCTGGACAAGTTCATCGTTTCCTTCCCAATATTATCTGTCATTGATTTCCTTCCTCTTAGTTTGCTAGGTTGTCATTTTTGCTTTTGCCTTTCAGTACAAATCTAAAACCTGTTTCAGGATGTTGGAATGGGGCTTAGGATCTGTGGCTGTGGAAGAGGCAGTCTGTGGGCCTCCTGTCTTATTACTCATAATTTCAGAATACTGGGCTCAGTGATCCAGAGACTCTTCCAGTCCTATTTTGTATGATTCTAAGACCTTTTAGCCACTGCAGATCATATTTCCACCCTACACTAGTTCGAATAGATCTAGGTCAGGCACTTAGACATACTGGGTGCATTTGTAATTGCTGAAAGAGGGTCAAGGAGTCATCCTCTGACCTGAAGCCTGGTGGCCCTGGCCCTGTCACTGCTTAGGCTTACTCCCCCCAGAGCATACTAATTCTGTCCATCCTGCAAATCACTTGGCTCTGGGTCAGAGCCCCAGATGTTGCCCTGCAGTCTGAAGGTGTAATCAGGTCTTGGATGTCTGCTTTGTCAGGTCAAAGAGGCTATATATGCTACAGTGTACCAGCGTGGTGATTTTTACAGCGTGAAACTATAAGTAGGTATTGCATGTCTAAGAGTATGGCCTGAGCATATGGGATGATATTTGGGATGCAAAACCTGAAGTTGTATAAAGGAAGATATGTCATTCTCCCCTTTCCCATATACCACAATTCCTCCTGCAAAAATAATTTTTTTTTGTTAACTATTCTTGATTACTATCTCTTCCCCTACCTGTAAGCTAATTCTGGCAAAATTAATATATGTATTCAGAATGCAGTGCTTCTAAACGTGTGTCACGTGTAAGATATAATATCATTTCATAGAATCATAGAATGGTTTGGGTTGGAAGGGACCTTAAAGATCATCTAGTTGCACCCCCGCTGCCATGGGCAGGGACACCTTCCACTAGACCAGGTTGCTCAAAGCCCCATCCAGCCTGGCCTCGAACACTTCCAGTGATGGGGCATCCACAACTTATCTGGGCAACCTGTTCCAGTGCCTCACCACCCTCACAAGAAAGAATTTCTTCCTAACATCTAATCTAAATCTACCCTCTTTCAGTTTACAACCGCTACCCCTTGTCCTACCACTACACTCCATGATAAAGAGTCCCTCCCCATCTTTTATGTAGGCCCCCTTTAAGCACTGGAAGGCTGCTATAAGGTCTCCCTGGATCCTTCTCTTCCGCAGTCTGCACAACCCCAGCTGTCTCAGCCTTTCTTCGTAGCAGAGGTCCTCCAGCCCCCTGATCATCTTCGTGGCCCTCCTCTCGACCTGCTCCAACAGGTCCATGTCTTTCCTGTGCTGAGGGCTCCAGAGCTGGATGCAGTACTCCAGGTGGGGTCTCACCAGAGCAGAGTGGAGGGGCAGAATCACCTCCCTCGACCTGCTGGCCACGCTTCTTTTGATGCAGCCCAGGATACAGTTGGCTTTCTGGACTGCGAGCACACATTGCCGGCTCATACTCAGTTTTTTATCCACCAGTACCCCCAAGTCCTTCTCTGCAGGGCTGCTCTCAGTCCACTCATCATGCAGCCTGTATCCGTGTTTGGGATCGCCCTGACCCAGGTGCAGGACCTTGCACTTGACCTTGTTGAACTTCATGAGGTTCACATGGGCCAACCTCTCTAGCCTGTCAAGGACTCTCTGGATGGCATCCCTTCCCTCTAGAGTATCAACCACACCACTCAGCTTGGTGTCATCTGCAAACTTGCTGAGGATGCACTCAATCCTACTGTCCATGTCCGTGACAAAGGTGTTAAATAATACTGGTCCCAGTGTGGACCCTTGAGGGACCCCACTCATCACTGGTCTCCACCTGGACATCGAGCCGTTGACCACAACTCTTTGAGTGCAACTGTCCAGCCAATTCCTTATCCACCAAGTGGTCCATCTGTCAAATCCATGTCTCTCAATTTTAGAGACAAGGATGTTGTGTGGGACAGTATCAAATGCTTTGACATTTTTTAGAACTGGTAATAACTTAGAAGTAATATTTTGATTTTGCAAATTAAACTAATTTTGCATTTTTCAATTAACTTTCTTAGATGCCATCTAATCTTTTCAAAAGCTAATGTGAATGTCTGTTGGCATCTTTGTGCTGGCATTTTATGTGATTATATAAAGTCTTATCTAGTAAGCTTGTATATTTTGAAATGGGAGCACACGTTGTATAAAGTGAGATGTTATAGGGACTTCATTTTTGTTTAGCAAACTAATACTCAGTTGATGTATAGTTTCAACTACTCTGAATATTATTTTAGAAATACTTGGAAATAATAGAGCATTCTTTATACTTGGGAGTTAACACATGCTGCATTCTGCCACTTACGAAAATTACATTTGTAGCATGTAGTATATCATTTAAGTCTGCCTTTCCCTGCATGTGGAAGTAGAGTTTAACTCTTGTACTTTTCTACTGCAGCTGTGCAAATATTGTGCAAAAGAATAGTTTTCACAATTTCTTGTTGTTTTTAAAAGTGGAGGATTGTACTTACGAGATACTGAATTAAAAACAGCATTTAGGGGCGCTTAGGATGATGTTTTGTATAAAAATTATAGGAGTAAGATCTAACTGGATTTTATTACATTTTAGTATTGGCTTGGGCTTCTTACAAGATCTTTTAAAATAATATTTTAAAGTGTTTAATATGAAGTGGTCTCTTCTGACATTTAAAAAATAGCTGTTGAAACTGAAAGTTTGCATACAGTAATGTAAGGAGCAGTGTGAATGCACTGTGATGCAGGCTGAAGAACTATTAAAAACTTGTGTACATCATTTACTTTAGTACACAGCAAAATGTATAATGGTTTCTTATATTCTTTAGTTGTATAATTATCCTCCACAATCATGCAACAAGTGTCTTGGGTTTTGTTTGATTTTTTTTTATTTTTTACAGAAAATTATTTTGTGATCTGTATGCCCCTCTATTCCTGACAAGATACAGTCTTTGGAAGAATAATTAAACACTTATTTAGTAATAGCTGCTCAGTACCTTCAGGGCTGTGGTGGGCTGACCCCATCCAGCACCCAAACACCCACCCAGCCTCTCTCTCACTCTTCTGTCCTGCAGGGTTGGGGGGGAAATAGAAGGAAGGCAAAAAGACTCATGGATCAAGATAGTGACAGTTTAACAGGGAAAGTAAAAGCTGTGTGCACAAGCAAAGCAAAAAGAGGAATTTATTCACTCCTTCCTATCAGTAGGCAGATGTCCAGCTCCTTCCTGGGAAGCAGGGTGTCAGCACACCTGATAGTTGCTTGCACAGAGAAATGTCATAACCACAAACATCCCACCTTCCTCCTCATCTCCCTGAAGATTTACTGCTGAGTGTGACATCCTGTGGTATGGGTCTGCTGTCTTGACTATATCCACTCCCAACCTCAAGCCCACCCCCAGACTACTTGCAGTAGCAGGGAGACAGGACACTGTGCAAGCACTGTTCAGCAATAGCCAAAACACTGGTGTGTTATCAGCACTGTTTTGGCCACAAATACAAAGCACAGCCACATATGGACTGCTGTGAAGAAATTTTCTTGTTTCTCTCATTGGTAGTTGGGTTTTGACACACCTTTGTGCTTTTCTCTGGGTTTTCTTCCCAGCAGCATCTCCAGTTCCCAGCTGAGTCTGTTTTGTTGTCATTTCATACCCCATGTATCCACTAAATGATCGGTGGTTAAGTTACTAAAGTTGACAGTGATGGACTTCAGAGCTAAGACTGCACTCAGGCTTAAGAAGGGCAGAGTTCGCATCACTGAGTTTTTCTTTCAGGTTGTCTCCACCAGTTAAATTTTATTACTTTTGAAGGTTTATCTGCAGAATGAGGGCTAAGAACTTCTTTTTAGTAACAAAATGTTGGGTGCTAGAGGATTTTAATTTGTCATGTGCACTCTAAGTATTTGTGCTGGTCATACCCTTCACAAAGGCTTTATGTTGGATCTTCTGCTTGAGGGCTTTAGCTTGCATCCTTTAAGACCCAAAATAAAGTCCTAGCCTCCCACTGAATGCACTGTGAATTCAATGAAATGAAAAGTATGTAGCCTAACAAGTTTTATTCTTTTTAAGATAGTCTTTGAACCATATAAAAGTGAGCTTTGTTGCTCCAAACATGGCCTGCTTTTGCCTGAAGAACTGACATAAATAATAAATCTAAAAATGATCACAGTTTATCAGCTACAAACTTACATTAAGGAGGCAACCAACCCAGCACAATCAAACTAAATGGCATTGGTTCGCTTTGTGTGCTTCACTGTATTGGGTCTTTTGTCTATGCCTGTTATGTTTGCTCATTAGAAAAGACTTTTTCCATTCTGCTAAACTAGAACATAGGATGCTGCCCACATTAAGGAAATTAAAATTAGTAGCTAACATCGGAAAGTTTCCAAGACCTCACTTGAGAGTCCTGAATTATGTGGGATGCTCCTGTGCAAGATCTGTCCTCTGCTGAAGTCTAGTAAGATTCTTTTGATAGTTTCTCCTTTTTTCCCCCTACTGTTTTACTAGATGCAAAGTAGGAAGTAGTGTCCTTTCTTACTGTCAGTATAGATAATTAAAAATAAAACCATCTTTAACTAACATGTTAATAGTAGTGGGCAGTATTAGAAATCTATTGAATTTTTCAAAAAGGGGATATATGTTCTGATATCAAACTAGAATACAGTGCTTTGCCATGAAAATTATTTGCAGTTCATTTTGCATCATTTAGAGCAATGAGTCTGAAATAACCCTTTCTGATGTTCCTTTTATCCTTGTGTATATTTTGAACTGTTCTTCACATGAAAACATTGTAAGCTGTGTGTTCCAATTTTGTTTATATTTCTACAAATTTCCAAACTCTTTTGTACCTTATTAGTGTCAGTCTTAGAAGGACCTTCAGGCTGTCAGCAGTGGAATTTTTGAGATGCCTTGTCTACTGATGATGAATTGTTTTGTATGTTGGCTACCATAGTCAGATATGAGTATTCATTTTGTCATATATCTAAGTTGGGTCAAATGCGTGAAGTATAGGGCAGTATATTCACTTTTGTAAATCCAGGTATCTTGAGACTTTTAATGAATGTGTATGGTGGTTTTGCTGCATGAGCAGTTAAGCTGTTTAGATAAGGTGTACCAGTGCTAAGATAAATTCAGAAGCTTGAGATCCATTTTAGATATGAGAAGATGATCATGTTTAAGGGGTTTTTTTCTGGACTACTTTTTGAAAAATTTTAACCCTTAAACAAGAATCTTGCCTGCATCTAGGGATCACAAATAATATTTTATGGTAACATTGCCTTTGTTGAAACATAAATAACTGCTAAGACTTACTCTGTGCCTCCATTTATATCATAAAATTAGTAGCTACAGCCTGTACATTTATAAGTATAATTTTTTTGTATAGTAGTTCTAAATGAACTACTGCTGCTACTAATACTGCTGTAATAAACTCCGACTAGCCTGTTTAGTCTTCTTATCTAATGCTGCAGAACAAAATCCTAGACCTGTCCAGGTGACTTTAATGGGACATGGGTTTCACCCTATTGTTTACCAAAGTGCCATAAGTACTGTGGCTTTAAAATGCATTGTTATAATTACAGAAGATGTTGTGCATTTTATAAATTCATACTTGCTGTGTGGTGGAGTTAAATCACTTTGTTTCCTGTAGTCTCATCCTATATTGTATTTCAGTTTTTCAATAAAAGAAATCTGTCCTATTAAGTTATTTCCTTCGTATTCTCTTGGGTCTTGAAAGATAGGGCCCAGCAAGCTTTTGGGATTAGTGAAGAATCCCAATGGACATTGTCTCTGCTTCTTAACTATGAAAATGTTCATACGTAACATGGCTTTGAAGTGGATTGTTCCTGTAAGAGGTTGTCCTAACATCTGAGTATGGTTTTTTTGATTGACCCTGAAAAGTATTGTTTCACTGAAGCAGTATAGTCCCAGTAAATTCAGTAACAAAAAGACAGTGTAAAGCTTATTCCATTATTCCAAATATACGTTTTTTTTAAACTTAGTCTTTATTTGGCTGCTGGTTCTGTTTGACTAGTGAATTCTCCAGATACTGGCTAATTGGTTAATTGAATAGAAAAATTATTTGCTTTAATTCTCTGTCTCTATGTGCTCAATGTTGCAGCCAGAAGTATAAGCATTGTTTTCAGATTCTATTTATTATTATTTTGTATCAGCTGTATTTTCTTGGAGTGCTAAAATTATGTGAGCATTTCCTTCTTATTCTTTTTTTAGCAGTTTCAGATATCCAGACGCTACAGCTGTGCTTGACAATTTGTTGCTTTCTTTATTCTTAATTAGAAAATCGTGTTCCCTGTATGTTCTAGTTGACCGTAATTTTCTGTAACTCTTAGGGAGGTCAGTAAGTGAAATGGGATCCCCTGAACACCCTGGTAAAGGACCTTCCAAAGAAGACTGACCTAACCAATCTGAATGATAGCCTCAGCAAAAGCTGAAGAAGATTTCTATGGCAATTTAATTAACTATACAGATTGTCACTATTTTAGGACTGAATTTGTCCACTGAAGTTTTCCTAACCTTTTTGTAGGTGATCTTTTATTACTCACTGTCATTTACCAAGTATTTTTGTTCTTTTTGTAAGGGAGCTTTATAATTTTAATTATTTGTGCATGTAAGCAAAATGGGAAGGAAGAAGGTTAGTTGGAGCTCTCTTTGGAGATGAGCATAGGGGAAATGTATTTGCCACATAAAATTACCAAGAAATTTGAATTCTTCAGTTGCAAAAGGATGTGTTGGAATAGCTTCAGTTTCTGGAGATGATGTGATTAAAATACTTTAATAAAGTTTCTGTCACAGTGTAATCACTTCACAAGGTTTGAAGCACATTTTGTTCTTATAAAGACATTATTTTATCAAAAGAATAACTTACAGGTGAAAACAAGAACAGAAAGAGCATTTCTGTACAGATCCCTTCATTAATGAAATATATTGCTGTTTTATATTTTGCTAATAATGGAAATTCCAGGTTAGTGTGCAGTATGAATGTAAATGTTACAAGAAAGACACAAAATACACCTGAATGAAAGAACACCCATGGTAGCAGAATCATAACGTATTGCTAGGCACATGTTGTGGTTTAACCCCAGGCAGCAACTAAGCCCCACACAGCCACTCGCTCACTCCCCCCTGGTGGGATGGGAGAGAGAATTGGAAGGGGAAAAGTGAGAAACTCATGGGTTGAGATAAAGACAGTTTAATAGGGAAAGCAATAGCTGTGCGTGCAAGCAAAGCAAAGCAAGGAGTTCATTGACTGCTTCCCATGGGCAGGCAGGTGTTCAGCCATCTCCAGGAAAGCAGGGCTCCATCACGCGTAACGGTTACTTGGGAAGACAAACACCATCACTCCGAATGTCCCCCCCTTCCCTTCTTCTTCCCCCAGCTTTATATACTGAGCATGACATCATATGGTATGGAATAGCCCTTTGGTCAGTTGGGGTCAGCTGTCCCAGCTGTGTCCCCTCCCAAGTTCTTGTGCACCCCAGCCTCCTTGCTGCTGGGGTGGGGTGGGGAGCAGAAAAGGCCTTGACTCTCTGTAAGCACTGCTCAGCAGTAACAAAAACATCCCTGTGTTATCAACACTGTTTTCAGCACAAATCCGAAACGTAGCCTCATACTAGCTACTATGAAGAAAGTTAACTCTACCCCAGCCAAAAACAGCACAGCACATTTTCTCAAAAATAAAGAAACATTTGTTTCCACTGTCCTACACAGTTAATCAGAATGTGGATTAATTTTGTTAGAGCAAGACCAATTCAGCTCCACCCTCTCACCAAAATAGTAATCTTTTTTTGTTGAGCATTGCAACAGCAGTGCTCCATGGTGGCCTTTCCTCTGACTTGTCTTTGCATCTCACATCCCCTCTGAAGAGAGAGACATGGGAGTCTGTCTTGAGGCAGGTCCTTTGTCCCATACCCTCTGAGTCACAGAAGACAAATTATGTTCAGTCGACATCAGCCTGTAGCAGTGGATCTTGTCAAGAGTGAAACTGTAATGTTACAAGCAGTGGATGACAGCTTAGTGACTGGCAGAGAGGCTTCCAGACTTCCTCTGGAAGATTGTTGTCCAAGATGTTATAAGCAGGGGGAAATCTGCTTCGACCACCTAAATATTGCCTGTATCAGAGTACCCTGAAATGCTCAGAAGACGAAAGGTTTTGTTATTTCCTCATCCAGCTCATTCTTTGCCAAACTTCTGCCACTTCTATGTCATCTACAGGGCTATATTCCCTTTACACAAAGACAAAAGAAATTTTGAATTAAATTCCTGTGCAAATGTAGTCAAGTGCTTGTTTCTTTTGCTAATAAAATTTCATCAGCAATGCAAGTAGAAAAGAAAATCTTCTGACATTGCTGTTCTTTTGATTTTTTTAATCCAAAAGTCTAGGCTCGTAGCAACATGCTGTTTAAACAGAAACTTACGGCATAATAATTAGCAGAGTAGGATTTGTGTCATAAATAAAACTGTGTGTAACAACTTTATGCCAGTTAGAGAGGTGCCACATATTGTGCCTAGCCCACTGCTACCAGGTGAACAGATTTCTGTACAAGAGAAGGGGACAGCTGGCAGGGCTTGTCAAAAGATCTTGTCATCAGCGTGCTGCTTAAAATTCAGAAAGCTTCAATTTGTGGACCATCTAGACCCTTCGTAAGGTTTATGTTTTAAACAAGTTACTGCGAAGGAAATGGTGTTTGAGAAGTGACGGTCAAGGGTAAATGGTCTGTGATTTTTTTTATCCGTATGCTCTCTCTTGCACAGTTACTGATTACTTTGAGGTTGCTTTCTTTTTGCTAATAATCCTATTTATAATCAGTTATAGACTTTAGCACAAATTCTTAAACCTTTCTGTTGGTGAGTATGTTGCACCAACATTAATAGTTGCATCCTACTTTTTTAATTCAGGCAGAGAAATGTGAAATAGCAGATGTTCAGCTAGATTTTTCTATTTCAGCATCCTGTCATTCCAAAGAAAAGCTTTAAACTCTCTGATATTTTTTTGGGGGGTGGATTTTCATACTCGGTTTCTGAGAAGCTTTGTGAGAGACTTCACTAGAAGGAAAATCTGCAGTATTAAACTATAACAGAGAGAAAAGATTGAAATTGTCAGAGGTCCTTATTCAGACCCCTCAAGGCTTTTGTAGGAGGGCTCATGAGAAATGTTGCCACCCTAAAATTTAAAATGGCCTTACCGTCTTCATAAATAACTTCTGGGGAAAATGAAGTAGGATGCAGTATGCTGCTTATACAACACATAAAATGCCTGTCTTGCATAAAATAACGTCTGAATGTTGTTAATACCTGTTCAGGGAATGTAGTTTGCTCTGTATGAAACGAAATATTTATGGAAATGTATATGAAATTACTAATTATTACAGAAACGTGCATGCGTGCATATAAGATTTTTCAGTTATACTAAGAAATAAAAAATAAGCAATAATTTCTGCTCTGTTTATCAGACAGAAAAGATTTGGATAACAGCAGCTTAAATCAAGTATCTGGAAAGAGGATTTATTTAGGTATCACTAGACTGACAGCTGACTCCTTTGAAGCCATCCATGTTGAGCACTTTCAGACTGAGGCATCTAATGGTTAAATTTGAGGAAAACAAGCTTTTGCACAGTTTGGATGACTTTGGATAAGACTGAATAAAATACCAAGGAAAGAATGTAGTGCTTATTGCTGACAGTTGCCATCACAGAACCATAATTTATGATAAAATTTCTGATAAATTTTCTGATAAAATATCATAAAGAATAAGAGTTGAGGAGAGACTAGTTAATCAAATTGAGCATCTAGGTATTATCTGTCAGAAAAGCAATATATGGAACAGTGGGATTGCATTTTGTTACTGCAGATCCACCTGGATTTTTTTTTAAACAGTGCAGGTTGAAATTCCAATGTCAGTCTCCGAAGGTTGCATGAAAAGAAGAAACAAAAGGGACTTTTTTTTTCTATTGCTACATGAAGACATCTGAAACACTTGTGTTTTGGTGGTTTATTGTTTTAATTTTGCATTGCAATGTCTACTACAGATGGATTACAAAGTCAGAGTAACTATGTAATCAAAATGGAGAAAAAGATCTTGGTGCTTCTTGTTATTGATGACTCCTAGAGTCTTAAACTTAAATCATTATTTCTTTTCCTGAAGAGTCCCTTAAAGTACCATTTACAACTTAGAGAAAATCCCCAGAAAGACAATACAAGTTCTGTAGGAAATCAAACAGATTTGGACTTCTTGCAAATTTGTAGAAATGGAAGATCTACCATCAGTTTCCTGATTTTTTGAAGTAAAAACAGATATTTATGTATTTCAGTGATTTGTTTGTTTTCATCTTAAGGAAAAGCTGTATATGATTTTTTCAAGTAATCCTGGAACTGCATAAGCAGTTAATTAAAAGATTAGATTCTGATGAAGTTAGGATTATTCAGTAACGATCTTACTATGTATAAAAAATTCAGCAACAATGATGAAATTATTACCTTCCCCCTAAGTTGCTCAGATGTATTCTTCTTTGAAACCCTTTACTTATCGTTATTTTCCTTCAGTGTGAGTGTTGTATTTTAAACACTGTTTAGAGATTGAGTCTATTTATGTAATCAATAATTAAATTGAGTTTAAGAAACTCGGCCAAGACACTTTAAATAGGTGGCCTGATTGTTCTGAGCAAGATGATCACCCAGTTGCTCCATCCAGATAAGGAAACTTTTGAAAACTGGGACAATCATTTAATTGCCTAAATATAGTATTAGGTTCCTAATTTTAGGGCAATTTGTTTTAAAGCAATTCATCTCACTAGGTGAATCCTTTTACTGTAATATGTCACAAACTGTGCCTCAATTGTGGAAACAGGTTACTTGCATATTCATAAATCTAGGGTGTCCTGTTTGTATCTTGATTTTGGGGCGAGAGGTAGGCATGTCCCAGCCCAGTGAAAAGGACACTGTCCCAGCCCTGAAAAGGGCACCCAGCCCAGATGGAAGGATGTCACATTTGATAGGTGCCCAGCTGAAGGGTTAGGGTTGGGCATACTGTAATGTGCATCCAGGTGAATACAGATAGAGGCACAGTTAATTTATCTGAGTTAAATACCTCTTTTGAGTCATAGTTGTGATGGTTCTTACCTAAATTCTCTTCTAGCTGATGAATAAAAGGCACGAACTTTCTCACTTCTGCCCCAGCGTGTGTTGGAAATCTGTGTTATGATTGTATTAATAAAATTTGGGTGATTGTGTAGCCACCACAATTAATGACTGAAAGGAAGGTCATGCTTACATAATACTGCTAAGGAATTTGTGTAAAATTTATTTAAAGACATTTTTGAAAAAGCCTGTGATGGGAGTTAAGTTCAGTAAACCCATCTTTCTGTCCAAAACAGTAGTACATCTTCTATAACCATATCCAGCAGCCAGAAACTCTGTGTAACTCTCATTGTGTTGATATTTTGAAAACTGTTAGCACGAAAATGTATGCAGTTACTGTGGACTGGATGAGCAGAGAGAACTGTAACTTGGAGCTGGCAAATCCCAGGAACAATGAGACTTCGGTAGGAAACTTAAAATCTGTAGACTGATGTTGTTATTTATAAAGCTGTGTTCCAGAAGTGGAGATACATTGAGTCATAAACAGTTTCTAAATGCTGTTCAGAACAGGAGTAGACGTCCGTCTCTGACCAGCACTCTTCCCATGTTGTCTGCTCCACTTTCTGCTGTATAGTGCTGGGGAAGAGACCTATTTTAATGATAAGAGTAGGTGTTCTGCACAAAAGGGCCTTTTGTATGCTGTTAACTCAGATTGTGTCATGCATCACTGTAATTTGCTGTAGATTTATGCTAAATGGCAAGAAGAATTTCAGATGTGTTGTTTGATATACTATGACTGTATTTATGCAGAGCTGCAAAATACAGCAGCACTGTTCCAGACATTCTTTTACAGACATTTTGTTACGAGAGTAATAGTATATACATTCACGCAAAGCCTAGAAGTAGAATGGAAAAATAAATGCATACAATTGTCTGTTATTTCAGTGCTGCAAATCTCTTTGTTAAAATTAAAATATATGCTGTTTTTACAGGTATAACATTAGTATTTCAACAGAAATATTTTATTGATTCTCTAGCTCTTTGTGTGTGTGAATTGACAGGACTCTGTCCTTTTACCATGTACCAGAACAACTACTAGTTTGTACTAGAGAGCAGTTTTACTCTTGTACTAGAGAGGAGGACTCTTCACATGTAGATAGCAACTGCTTTCATCTAACTAACAGAACGCAATCTTTGTGCTTGCAGCTTGTTTACTTCTTCAGGACTATAATTTAACCTTCCAGTCCAAATAAGTCTGTAAACCTCAGCAGTATGTTTAGCACACATGTTACTGCCAGTTCTACATCATTTCAGTTTCCAAAATGCAAAGATCTGTAATACCAAAAGGAGGAACAATACTCTTCTTTTTTTCCCTACAACTTCAGTAAAAAAAAGAAGTTGTAAAAAAAGAAAATGTTTTATTTGCATGGAATTCACACCAGAAGGGCCAAGACAACCTTTTATCTGTTATTTAGGCACTGCATCAAGGCTCTAGGAGATTCATAGAAGTTTCTGCAGGCCTCTGCAAATGAGTTTTCCTCCTCTTTGTTAGAAATACTGGTTACAATAAAGATGAATGATTATTAATATTTGCTTTATTGTTAGGTGTAGTGACACTAATAGCTGTGCCTGGATGCTCTACTCTGCATATTTATTTTTGGCATGAAGCTTCATTGGCCAGCTTAGCTATAATACTCACATCATTCTCTTAAATGCCTGAATAATAATGTGTGTGTTTTATTAAATGCAAAATCAAAATAAAAATTAAGATAAGCTTGTAACATGGCACTTATTTCTTACATACTAGTTTAGGGGCGGCTATAAATATTAAACCATTAAGATGACTGTGGTTCAAGTACTTTAAGTAATATTTATTCCGGTGGCCTGTCTCTGAATTCATCTTGATAATTAAATTATTTTAATAGGAATAATACTTTATGATAAGTCAATGAAGTAGTTCCCATGATCTTCAAGAGATCTTCATAAAAGCTGTGTTTACAGATGTGCCTTAAACAATAAATATGATTCTCCTAAGAGAAATTTCCAAGAGGGTAATAATATCTAGAGCTGCCAGTTTAGATGTATATTTCAAAAGTTTAAAGGCTCAATTACTCCATAGAAGGAACTGCAGAGATTAACTAAATTGCATAACAAAAAATGCTTAAATAATTTCAAATCCATCATAACAAGAAAATGAAATATATTATATAAGATGCTTGGAAGGAAAGGGGATATGTGCATAATACCCATGTACAACATCTAGCACAAGGGATATTCAGTTCTGTGTGGCCAGTTTCAACCTGATTAAAACAGTATGAATCAGTAATACAATGAAATAGTCATTATTCTAGTTCTGTGAAGTGTGTACAGGAATAAAAAGAAAAGATAATAGATCGTTTTCTTCTCCTTTATCTGTTTTTCACTTCTTACACAAAGTAAGCCTTTATCTCCTGACATAAGTAAGATCTGCTGAAGTAAAAATATTTCAGTGAGACAAATTGGTTAACTTGACATGTATCAAGGCATTTTATGAATTTATTTTTCTTAAGGTACTCTAGTCATGTCCTCAAATTGCCCTTTTACTTAAAAGAAATCATATTAAATAATGTTTGTCATTAACAGGCTACTGAGGTTCTTACAGTTATGTAACTCTCAATGAATCTCTAAACGGAAGCTTAAAAATTGCTCTAAATAATGTTCTTTAATTAATTTGGTAATTAATGAAGTGTATAAAAAGGACATGGTTCCTTGAACAATCAGATTAAATAAATATACCCTGTAAAACTAAATTCATTCTGAGTAAGTAATGTTTTTTATTGTTTCTTTGTAATCGTTTTAGGTCTATGAGAGTCAGATATTGTCAGATTGCCTTGGTATTTTTTGAATATAACTGCTTCTTCAGAGAAGAAAAATGCAGGCTGAACCTACTTAGACTCCAGTGAAGTGCCTGTGACGAGGATGGGCTTTATGTTCCGTGGAGTGCTGAATTAATCCAGCCCTTTCAGTGCTAGTACTGCCTCTTAGTTAACTTCTGTCTGCAGCTGGGCTGTAATAGTTATGCACTAATAAATAGCCTCCTGTAGGCTTTGCATTCAGTGTCCTATACCTACTCCATTAACTTACAGGCCATGAGATTAGCTATTTTGGAAAAAATAGCCTGCATATGTAGCCTGTAAGTGGTGGAGAGTTTATCACATTGATAATTAATTTAAATTGTTATTGTTCTAACTTCAAATTTGTGGGTTATTTTCAGTTTGAAGTGTTAATTGCATCTGTAAGATGTGGCATCGTATTATTCCTTTTTATGGTAGATTTTAAAAAATCAAGTTGATTGAATTCCTTTGCCTTCTGTTGTAGGATGTATTTTAGGCTTTTATATGTTTTTGTTGTGCCCTCTCTGGTTTTCAATGTCAATTTTAAATGGTAGATGTTCAAACTTGGGTATGTTATTCTAGAAGAGATCTTGGTAACAACCTTTACAGAACTTCAGGAGAGCTTTTAAAAGCAGTCTATGTAGGCAGCAAGAGAAGAAATTCCTGTTGGACAAGCATAAGCTATATTCTTCCAATGGTTTTCTATATCCACATTTACCCTGTGGTTATGAAGGTGTCCTGGCATTCAATACTTGAAGAATTTTTTGGCCTTACAAGGCTCCACAGAATTTGCAGGTTTTTCATTTCCCTACATCTTCCATTGGTGAGGCCTCTGCTCTGCCAATGATGTGAATGGCCTCATCAAAGGGGCAACATTACATGGGTTAAATGAAATGCATAATTCCTTGGCTCTGGACACTTGACTTCTTGCTTACTAGTCATAAGGAATAGTTTCCAGTACAGCTGCTCCAGATGGTGTTTGTAAGCACTGAAGCAAGGCCCTGTGTCCATGCATATCAGTTGCTCAGCTCCTAGTTCCCAGTCATCCCAAGTGTTTCAATCTGGGACCAAAAAAATTGTCTCCTTTCCTATCTCCTTCTTTATGCTTCAGCAATATCTTCAAGCTAACTTTTCCAGGCGAGCATGTGAGAAGACTTATTTATACTTCAGGGTGCACAACACAACATCTTTTAACTCTTGAGAAGAGGAGTGAACTCAGAACAATTCTCAAAGATTTGTTGACTATGCACAGCCTTGTCAGCACCTTTTATCCTTCCTCCAAACTGTGTCTTATTGCACCTGAACAAAAGAAAACAGTACTGCTGCCAGCTCACACATTAGGGTTCATAACTAACAAGCATAATTTGCTGTCTGTGAGCATCTCATCTTCAGGCTATTGGCTCACTGTTTTAATCTCTAGTGTCTTTTCTGTACGTGATCCAATTTTTCTGCATGCATTTTAATTTGTGGCTAACAGACTTGGACCTTCTAATGACTCACCAGTGATTTGTGTAAAGGCAGTCACCTAGTCAAGTCCAGACAGCACAGTGCAGAACTTCACGAGATTATCATAGCTGAGCAGGATGGCAATAGTACTAAGTCACAGTAGGCAAGTACAAGAAATTCTAATGCATATTAGAGAAAATAAATTCATTAACCAGACATGTTATGATGAGTTGTACTTGTGAAGTGCTCAGATTCTAAAATAATAGACTGGATCTTAGGCAGGAGTATGATAAATTCATAGAGTTATTGACTTGGTTCTGTTTGTAGCGTGTGTAATGTTTGGATACAGTAAACTTTAAAGCATGATACTTCATTTTCTCAACTATGGCCTATGCATAATAATTCAGTAAACTTTAACTAGATAAGAAATTTAGCTTGTCTGTGTTGTTCACTGTGAGATCATTCAGGATCAAGAAAAGATGGTAGTAATACTATTGTAGCCATCATTACCTAAAGACAGAAACAGTTCAAGAATGACAGAGAGAAGTTAGTATGTGTACATATATTTGATTAAATAAATCAAATAAAGCATATTTGATTAGGCAAACTGCTCGAGTGTGAAAAAAACAAAGTTTGGAGGGTCAAAAAGTCTTTTCAGGTCTGAAAAGCAGTAGCCCTCATGAATAAACATGACCTCAGAATGACCTTTGATAACTCAAATAGAAAGGGAAAGGGAATTAGACTGTTAAGGAGCATATCTTCTCTGAGAAGCAGGAAGATAGGTAATTTTCTCTGGAACATGGAAGAGGCTAACTGTTGAGAATATTCTGATTTTCACTTTCATTGTTTATTCTGTTCATTTTCTGTTGTCTCTTTAGAGCCCCATATACAAAAAGTATAGGGGTCCTGTCAGTAGTTGCCTTAGAAGTCTTGGTCTGCAAAGCACTTAATCACACATGATGAACAACTCCACTGTCTAAAGCTACTTCTAAATGATACAGAATAAAAAAAGAAAATACACTGGTAGCTTTAAACAAAAGTTCTGTAGAAGAATAATGAAGAAAATGTCCTTCAGTTGTTTCCCCTTGAGCAATTTATCCAACCCAAATGCAGCAGAGAGGATCTGAATGGAGGATGTGGCAGTAGGTAGCTCCAGAGAGCTGCTTAGGCTGCTTTGCTCTGCTTTGAAGTTTTTGGCTTGCCTTTGGATTTTGCTGAAATGTTGTATGGGGAGAAATTTAGACTGAGGGACTTAAGACTGAATTATTGATTTGTATAGATATTTAAGCCATGGGCACTGGCACCTCTGCCCTATTATATGTTTCAAGCTCAGGTTTGCCACACACCTGAAAAGATGTCCTTTTGCATTCATCATACCAGTCAACCAAAACAGAGTACTCAAAGGCATACAAACCCCGGTAGACCTTATGGTGTGATTTGGAAGAACTTCTGCTAGTTTAGCTAGTAAAGATTTTTGGTAGGGTTTTTCCTACATTTTTAAATTGGGCTTGAATTTCTTTTCTCAGTTTGCTTTCGAAACTCCATAAAACGTCACCAATTTAGTCTGCAGAAATTAGGCTAGATAGATTCTGTTCAAAGCAACAAAGCACCTGCAGAGTTTCCCATAGTGATGGCACTCATTTCAGTCTTTCTACTCAATCTAGCTGTCAATCTTTATGAAATTTTCAGGAAGCCAATATACCTGAGGTCACAAGCTCAGGCTGTGTCAGATTTGGTTACAATTGACTAACGGGTTCAAAAGCTGTTGTGTGACGACCTGACAGATGGATAGACATGGCACTGCCATAATCTGCATTTCAGTTGGAAATCAGGATAAACCCACTGATTATTTTTTTCCAGCAGCAACCAAGAATTATTTATTTCTTTTTGATCCATTTCTGTACAAAACAGGATCTATATTCATTCTTTCAAACTTTTTCACACCTGGAGTGTATGATTCTGATTATATGGTACAACTGAAGGCTTAAAGTCTATTTTAGAGCTGCAAATCATTGTAGATTTATTTATGTACAGCTTACAAATAACATGGAACAGATTACCAAGAGGCAGCTTCCAAGAGAACAAAGGAGAACATGCATACTGCACTCTCAAAATGTGAGGTATGCGCAAGTGCAGTAAATGTGGTCTTCCTCCTGGTTTGTAAGGGTGAAAATGTGGCTTCTTAAGGATCCCACACCACTGTTCCCCTTTTGAGGTACTGTTTGAGGTACTGTTCATGTAAGAGAACAGTAAAGGAGTTGCCTCCACAAAGAGACTACAGTTTTATCCACGTTTACATTAAACGTACAATGACAGAAAGAATTTTTTTCCCCTCCTAACCAATCTATGTAACATCTAATGGAATATGTATTCTGATCACCACATATGTCAATATCTTTTAGTAAGGAATTACTGAAAAAGATTATCATTGTCCAGTGGAGCATGTAGTCACTGTTATAAGTACAGTCTGGAATGGGATCTCCACAGTTTCATGGCAAGGAGGAATAACCTTTCTCTTAAGAGAACTTTTGGATGTATTTGGTGGGCCACACACTAATAATGCATCTGTCTTGTTTCCCAAGTCTCCGTTCCACAGGTCTCTCCATCAGTCTTACACAATTTTCCGCACCGTCTTGTGCTATTTAATGCCCAGCCATTTCACATACACATTACTGCTCAGGCCAGCATCTCATACTGCTAGGTGTTTCTCTAGTTCTCCATACTGCACAGCACTGTGCTGCTTAGTACATCCCAGACTCTACAGATTATTTCTCATTCTTAGTACCACAACGCTGCAAAGCACCCCCCTGAAAATGGCATGGCCATGCTGAATGGCTTATCTCTGACTCTGCTTTCACACTAATTTAATTTAGATGGAGAAAGAGAGTTTATGGCATTCTTCTATTTGAACTCCTGGTTACCAGAAGAATGTAGCCCTATGAGGCATTTAGATTCTTCTGCTGTCATTTCAGGGCAATTTATTGGCACAATTATTATGCACTAATAGTAAGTCAACTACTAATTAACTTGGAGTTGTGTTTGCATTGACAAAGAATACACAGGTATCTTTAGGCTTTCATTCTTCTGTTTAAAAAGTGAAATATATGGAAAACTTTCTCTAATGTTTACTTAACTTCAAGGCCTTTTAAAAAATTCCACCTTTGATCATTAATCTTTGCTGGGTTAATATTTCTATTAAATACAGTTTTATGTATTTTTTCCAAGTTTTATTTCAGGCATCCATCTTTGCAAGATAATCATGTGAAGTATAGAACTTATTTTTTTCCTGGTCATCATTCCCTTTAACTGTGGACATTTTTTACTTTACAAAGCATTCTAAATTGGTTAGTTTAAAATTAAGGGGTTTGCAAGGTTTTTTTCATAGTTGGGTATCTTGGGGCAAATGTTATATGTGCTTTATTTAGTTTTATCACTGTTCTGATCATACTCACAGATTTTACTCTGAACCTCCTTTTACTGGTAGCATACATATAGAATCTTTTCTTGTTAGTGTCTATGTCCACTAGTTCTAGGTCCTTCACATGATTACAGGTAAATCTTACATTAAATATCATAATATTCATTGGTGCATGTGTTCTCTCTCAATGTGGGACTGAAACAAATACTTTCATATAGTCCAGCCAAACTATGTTAGACTCCTTGTTAGTTAACATAATAGGCTTTTCAAGCCGAAGTTGGTCCTCTGTTCCTCTCTTTTTTTCCATCAACATCCTTCTGCCATCCAACCAGTGAAATATCAGGGGTTACCATCAGGTGATACAGTCAGTATTAGCAGTTCCCAAGTGACTTGTGAAGATGGAAACTTTTGAAGGCTCTTACCTTTCTTTCATTTCTTAGGAGTAATAGTTTTGCTTTCAAGGTTTTCCTGTTTGTGTTTGGCAATCTTATACTCCCATCACTGTCCCTGATGTCTACATGGCCTTTTTCAGTTTTGTCTTTACTATAATTCTGCAAGAACAACATTCTGGTTTATGCTTGTAAAGCTCTCAAACACCAAAGCTCTGGCTCTAATCGGAACATATAGGCACTGCTGAATTGCAAACGAAAAATAATGCCTATTTAAATTATTGTGCATTAGCTTGTTTCATAAAGAAGTGGCTCTGATTTTAGCTTTGCAGTACTAAAGGATGCCATGTGCCTAGATAGGTCTTTTGAGAAGGGGCACAAAGCTATAGAAAAGACAGCCCTTCCTCTGACTGACTAAGCAAATTACTCATAACTAAAGTCTAGTTTACACATTAGAATAATTTTGATCTTCTTTCTAATTGCAGTTGGCTCTGAGAGTCTCCTGTCTGTGGATCTTACTGTGATTACAAACCTGTCTCAGAACCAACCATTACCCTTGAGTCCTCAAGCCATTTTGCCTTTAGCTCCCTTATTTACTTGATTGGCTCATGGAAGATGTTTAACTTGCAGCCAATGAGACAGGCAGCTCCTCTATACACATTGTGTATTTCCTTTCTGATCAGTGCTCATCAAAACCAGCCAGCAAAAGTTTGTTTCCCCCTCCCCCATCTTTTGATTTTGTACTAGCTTTTAATTATGATTTTGTCCTTACATAGAACCACAGAATCATAGAATCATTTAGGTTGGCAAAGACCTTTAAGATCATCGAGTCCAACCGTTACCCTAACACTGCCAAGTCCACATGGCTGGGTTGGAGAGGGTTGTTATTGTCACAGAGTATTAGTGTTTCCTAATTTCTGCTGAAGTCATCTCTGTCATGTATTAAGCTGAGACTACTTTCCTCACCTTCTGTGCCAAATTATTTCCCACTTTTTGTCAAAGAAACAGTATTATGAGGCTTCCTTCATTCTAAAATTACCTAGCTGTAATCAACTCTCAATTACCTTTTGCAATTCTGTTCTGGTGCAGGTTGTCTGTGCTGTAAGTGCAGAGACATTCTGGGTTAAACAGTGTTATTGATTAATTGTAACACAGTGCTGCTCTAACACTCCTGCCTACAGCATGGAGCTAGAAATAATAGTCCCACTTGTTACTGTCTGGGACTAGCTTCTATAGATGCTAGAGAAGCTAGAAGCTAGTGCCAGCCAGACCTACACTGGCTGCTTGTCAGTACAGCCTAGTTACCTCTGCAGCAAATTTCAGGACACACTAAAGTTTTCTGGGCCCATTTCAAGTCTGGTGTGGAGAAAATCAAGCTGGAGTAATAAGTGCCGAGGTAAGTGCTACAAGAGCCACACAGTTATGGATACTTAGGGTTGCACAAGAGCTTATGTTTGGACACAGTGCTGAACCCAAACTGTCTCCATGCATTTGTGTCACAGCACGCCAGAATTTGTAAGTCTTCTTGGCTCCTGGTATTCTGGAAAGTGCGATGCGAAGGCTGAGCCAGACTGGCAGGACAAGTGCTTATCCAGAACTGATAAATTGTGGGGAAATACTTCTGTTCTGTATTTTTAAATGCATTCCACAGTACCCATACTGTTAGGGCTTATTCATTATTTGCAGTGTTCAGTATCCCAGGCAGAAGAGGACTGACTATAATGAGAGACAAAAGCAATCCAAACCGGTAAGCCATACATGTAATCATCTCTGAAACAGATCTAGACTCCCATCTCTACAGTAGGCACAAAATAACGATTGTCATTAATATTTGGCATACCAGTATCAGGCAGTGGTTGTCTGCCATGGCCTATGAGTGTCAAAAGTGCCCTGTGTAACACACAGCTAGTGGGTATGCAAATTAGATGCAAATCAAGCAGCTGCTCTAGCACAGAGTAGTATTTATTGGGTAGAAATGCATCAACAGGTGTGCTTAATGTCAGTAATAGGTGTCTGGAAGGACTTGCAGGACTAGTGTTGCAGGACTAGCAAAGAGGTAGGTACAGAGCAGTTTCTGAGCAAGGGGCATGAGGGTATGAAGTATGGCTACTGGAGCTTGCAAGAAGTCACTGATACTACAAAGCAGCTTAGAATTAAGACACTTAAAGTGAGATCATTAGGTATGGATTGGGAGTTTAGAACAAGGGACATGAGAGAAGAGTTTTGACACTCAGCAGTGTCTGACACCCTCCTCTGTCTTGGTTCTTTCCTGGTGGGTCTCTTGGATATTGGACTATGTTGGGTTCTGTTAGCTGTGAAACAGAGAGGATGGATAGAGGAGCTAGAGCAAAGTCAGTGTCTCTTGTGTGGCTCCCATAGAGATGAAAAAAAATATTTTTTTATTTAAGCCAAAAACCCTGGATGCTGTTAGTATAAGATCTTCAGACTACATGGAAAGGTTTACTCATCTTACAAGAGCAAAGCAGGAACCTGGCAATATACACAAGTTGTTACATTCATATGGCATGTATGCCATTTTGGAAGTCCAGCCCTGTCCCCCTACAAATATATCAATGTAAGGAAATTTGGAGCGTATGTGCTGGCAAAAACAAGCAGTTACCAAAGATGTTAGGGGTTCCTAGACTTCCTACTTTAAGGTTTAGATTCTGCACTGTAGTAATAAAGCTGTGGCTTGTTTCAAACTGTGGGTCATTATTCTTGCTGAAACATGCCCTTCACAAATTACCTTTCAAAGGCAGAACAATCCACAGGTTATTTTTTGAGATTTTTGTTATGTTTTGCCATCTTGGCAAAGTAACCAGGTATTTTGGTAATAAAGTTACAAATAAATTGTTAAAATTCATTTTAAAAGAAGAAATCTGATTATAGTACAGTTTTACTCAGCCTTTTTGGTTTTTTTATTATCTTCTTTTACTGTCTCATATGATTTTTGTTCTCCTTTCCCACAGAGTGCTTGTTGTGACATTCCTGTCTTATCAGTATGTTTCATCATCTCATTAAAAGTAACCTGTATTAAAAATTAAGAATATCATCAGTGTGTACCAACTTCTTAAGCGTTATTTAGTCACCTTCCTGCTGATTGGTTTATCCAAAATAGTTATGAGCTGAGCTGTGAAAAGGTGTTTCCTTTTTCTTTTTCTTCTTGCAGACTGCAAATGAGAACCTGCATACAGACGATGAGCATGAACTCAGAGGAGATAAAGAAAGCTATCTCTGTGCAGTGTGCCTGGATGTTTATTTCAATCCTTACATGTGCTATCCATGCCACCACATCTTTTGTGAACCTTGCTTAAGGATGCTTGCCAAAGACAATCCAGCCAGCACTCCATGTCCACTGTGTCGCACTACAATTGCCAGAGTCTTTTTCCAAACAGGTATAAAAATGAAAGTTTTTACATACAGAAAAATATTTGCAGCTTTCCTTCCTGTATTTCTGGCCTGAATAAATACGTAGCTAAAAGTATAGTAAAACCCTGCTAACCAAATATAATCATTAAAAGAAGAAAGAAAGAAAGAATAATATGCAATGGGCCACATCCAGAATGCATGCAGAGCAAAATTTGGTGATGTTAATCCACTGTGAGATTTTCTTTGCTTTTAACTCTTTCTAGAACTATTCCACATAGGCTTTCTTCAGTGGCAAGAAACTATTCTGGATGCATATTTTAAAACTTCTTGATTTTTGAAGTAAGGTTCTGATATTTTGCATTTCTATGGTTTCCTCTTGCTAAATAATCACAAACTCCAAACATAATAAACATGTTCTCAAAATATCCTACCAGAAAAGTATTTTTAAATTACTAACTTAATAACACAAAAAAAAAGGCTTTTTTCTTGGTTTTATGGCGTTAGTTTAGCTACAAGTGAAAATAAAGGCTGGCAGAACTATAGAATCCTCCTAACTAATCTTGTTTTTAAATTATCCCTTCCTGGCCTTTTACACTGTCATCTCTAGTCTCCCTGACTTTTAGCAGTAGGAAAACATGGTGGGTAAGGGGTGATGGATGTCAGAACGGGTAAGAAGAGGGTAAGTAGTGCTGTAGATGGGATACCTGGAACAGCATGAGTCAGTCTTTTATGCCTGGAGCTTAAAAAGGTAAATTCAAGCACCATGGATAAAATTGCACTATGATATGTGGAGCTAGGCCCTTTACAACAGTTAAAGCTGTGCATAGACAGGTCACAAAGTAATGGAGATGGCTCAGCCATGCAGGAGTGTTTGTTCATTTTTGCATGCTGCGGAGATCTTGCAGCTATCCTCTTCAAACTGGGAGAGTGCTGTGATGATGACAGGTTGGGGATTCAGATTAAAGTACAATTTCACATTGATTCACAATTTCACAATTTCACAATTTCAGCAGCACTGCCCAGCTTCTACTTCTGGTTGTGAACAGACTCTTCCTCTGCACAGGCACAACTTTGTATAATTTGATGGCAGACCAGTTCAAGGAACTGACTGGGCTAAATAAGAAGTCATTTGAGTGGGAAGGAGGCATTTTTCAGACAAACTAATTGCCCCAGGATGGTTCACTGGGGAGCTGCTGGTCACCAGGGATAGGGACTGACTGTGTCAGCACTGCAGCAGAGAAAATGGATGGATGGAAAGCTGCAGCCTGAGCACTCTCAGCACTCTGCCTGGCTGGTGTATAGGGGTTTCAAGCTGTTCTAATTTCATTTGCTTAATGTTTGATGCTCCTTTGGATTTGATGTACAGATGAAGTGTGTTTCACCAGTAGAGAATTACTTTTAGTTGTTTTAGGGCTATTTAAATTTTAAAAAAGCTATTTAACAGATTTGCTGCAGTAAAATACTACTGGGAGAGCGCAAAGAGATAATATAGATGCTTGCTAAAATGTATTTGCAAAACTTTTCAACACATTTAAAGTACTGTCATTTAAGCGAAATATTACCAGGATTATTTGTAGCCTTTGAGTACCTAATATCCAATGTGTAAAAATACCTGACAGGAGGGAATGAAGAAGAGGAAGCCGGACTCTTCTCAGTGGTGCCCACTGATGGGACAAGAGGCAGTGGGCACAAACTGAAACATATGAAATTCCATCTAAACACAAGAAAACACTTTTTTTCCTGTGAGGGTGGTGAAACAGGTTGCCCAGAGAGGCTGTGGAGTCTCCATCTATGGATATACTCAAAACCCAACCAGACACGCTCCTGGGCAACCTGCGGTAGCAAACCCTGCCTGAGCAGGGTGGGTTGCACTAGTTGATATCAAGACATCCCTTCCAACCTAACCCATTCTGTGAAAATATTAAAAAGGTACGTTGTTTTTTTGAGGAAAAAGATTTGTGTGGCTAAAGTGTAAATACAGTGTCATAATTATGTAAATAGAGAGTCTACTGTAAATAGAGAGCCATAACAGTATGAGATGTGTTTAGTATTAACAACTTCAGATGAGAGAAATCCATATGGCCTTACAGCAGTGATTTGTTTATTGCTATTCCGTGTATAACAATATATACTTGACTTAGCAATATATTTGAAAATAGATACACTAACTTTACTTTGTTTTATTATACATATATTAAGAAAAATATTTTGTAATTTCCCAGTGCATAACATATTGAACACCTTTTCAATCAACCAAGAATTATTGATGATGATGTCATATCCTTAGAGAAATTAGTAAAATCAACACATGAAGGAAGATGGATGGTGCCAGACCAATGTACAGGGCAGTACATATTTTTTTTACTCAGGAGATTTATTAAGCCTTTTAAAAGTTCTGCTGAAGTCACTGCTGCTATAGATTTGTGCAGCCAGCAAAGCAAAGTTGCTAGCATCCTTTATATATTTCTCTAATGCTACAACTGGGATGTCCTATTTCCCTCACTTATTTATTCTGGATACTTTCTGCAGCTTTCCTTTTGTATAACTGCATTTTATTTTACAAGAAAGAAAACGTTTAAGGATATATTCAGAAGTTCACTTTTTAGCTTGTACAGTTTTGCAAACTGAACATAACTGCAACAGAAGGATGCATGTAACATGTCAAAAAAAGATGAAGGCTACGAGGTCAATTATCCGCCAATTTTGAAGAAAAAGTGTGCTTAACTGAGAGCTACAAAGCCGGGTGTGACCCACAAGGATACTTCCTCTGGTGTGTTGCCTTGATCAAGTGAGCCTCTTCCGCTCGTTCCCGTGAGAGTGAGTTCCAGTCCAGACAGGTTGCTCTGATGGTGTCTACCGTGCATTCCCGTCTTTCTTAAGGGCTTTCTTAAAAGCCCTGCTCCCATCAGGATAAACTCACATGTGGTCAGTTGATAGGGTGCCCAGGATACACCTAAGGCAACAGCTTTTTATCTGATTGCAACAACCCACTTCAAGTAACTCTGTCTTTTAAATGCCTCTCCTACCAGGGGAAAGAGTGAGCCAGGGATTGGCTTCTACACTTCCATTAATATAAAGTTCCATTTATGTTAAGTGTTTCCAAGAAGGGCCAGATCTGGCACTCATGTACAATAAATCCACCACTTTGGAGAAATGCAGATTCAGTGTAGTGGTTGTGCATGGGAGGTCCAGACACGTGGCAGGGAAAGGGTCACATACATACAGAAAGACAGGTGGCCTGGCCAGCCCGAGAGGATCTTTCATTAAAAGCATAATGAAGCAACCTTTCAAAAGCCAGTAAGAGTTCTCACCACTGCCTTTTCTGAAAAGCAGGAATTAGATGCCTCACCAGAGGCTTCACTGTTTAAATTTGGACAATAAAGTTGCAAGAACTGAGTCGATTTTTATGGCCTGTAGAAGGAAACTAAAATATTCTCTGTTGATGCTGTGAGAGGCAAGCAGTGTCTCATCAGAGGCTATTTCTCTGAATCAGAATAGTACTTAATCCAAATATGTTCAGTAGCATATAAAGCTCTTCTATAAAAATTAATAACAGCTAGTGAAAAACACACAGCTTGTTCCTTTTACATTTAGAGGAGAAAATGGCCTCTTTCCCTTCACTGACAGAGGTTTATGGGTGCAGTAGCACTGTTCTCACATAATGAGATAGAAGGATTTGAAATTTCTGTACTCTGCATGTGTTGTGTAGCCTCATTCCACCTGCGTTCTGACACAGTGAAATACAGGATAATTTTTAGAATAAGACCAGCATATTTTTTTGCTTCAAATCTGCTAATGCCTTCCTCTTACATAGGAAAAGCAACTGCAACCAAAGGGCATTTGGAATTTTTTCTTCTTTCTGGAGCCTGCTCACAAAAAGCTTAGCTTTCTTAAATTTGCCAGAGAAAAAGATTTGATCCTTCCCTAAAATATTGATTATTGAAAAAGTATGTACAATTGCAGTGAACCAGGTAAAGTAATAATACATAAGCCTTTTCAAAGATCTGTGAAGGGCCTTTTCTTTCTTTTAAGGTACAGAAGGAATTATGGTAGCGGCTGCTATTGTTAGTATTTATCTGGAGCCATAGTGGTTTGAAGGGCCAAAATGGGGGGTTTTGAAGTTTTTCCTGTTAATGACTATCTTGGCAACTCTGTTATCAGCAGATCACTTCTTTTCTGTGGTAGGAAAATATGGCTATTTTTAAATTGTTTTCCATTGTTGTATTGCTGTGGGTAGGTTAGTTTTGACAGTTTTGAGTTGCAGTCCACGTAGATATTTCCCCAAATTATATCCCAAGAAGCTGATGATTTCTTGAGATTATTAAGTTATGTCAACTCTTGCAATGTGTCATTAATCATTCTACAAATGTGTCTTAATTCCTGTTAATCCACAACATTTTAAAAATCTCCAAGAAAATTTTCAGACTCTTCCCCTCTCCTTGCATTACTGACTGTTACTGAGTGATGGTGTTAAACAAAAAACAATATGAACTAAGGATTAATACCACAGTCAGTTTGATAGGTGTCATTTTCATTAATAGAGGTCATCATAGTTTTGAAAATTAAATAGACTGATTTATTATGTACTTCATTTTGCTAGAAGTTGACATCATCTTTCCTACATGGTTTTTTTCAGAGGAATAGAATCAAAACAGCATATTCAAGACTTGTTCTTGCTGTATCTGAAATGCTTGGGTTTATGTGATTTAAAACAATTTAAGAGATGTTATCATCAGAAAAGATTACACAGTAGATAAGGCATTTTTATCTTGTAGTATAAACGTGTGCAAATTATTGCTATATTTACAGCATTGATGTATACATTCTTTCCCATTAATTACTGTAGAACTGAACAACTCTACCAAATCTTTTTTCCCTACGGAATATTTGAAGTTAAAAGAAAATTTTCAAAAATCAAATTCTGCAAAATGGCCTCTACCAAGCTGCAAGAAAGCCTTCAGAGTTTTTGAAGGTAAGTTTTTTAATTTTTCCCTAAACTTCACTCAGTCTTGTGTATACTATTTGAAAATAAGTCTCTAGCTAATACATGCCATAGGAAAACAGAGACAGATTATTATTAAAGCAGAGCTGAGTTAAATTCTCCTCAGTGACTCATACACAGTGCTCTGAATCTAAAGATAAACATTGTAAAAAGGGAATGTGTGTGTGTACCTTTTTATTTATTCGTAAATCTTTAATTTTGTGCACATTATCAGAAAAATTATATGTAGTTTCCTGTTTGGAAAAATTTGTGTCTGCATAGTGGAATAAAGAAAACTTCTCTGGGCAAAATGTTACTAGTTCTGAGTGTGGTCAATAAAGACCTCTCGAAAAGAAAAATCAGAATCAGTCTTTTATGAAAGAAGTCATATAAAAAAGTTGGAATAATACTGTATATATTATTCTGTATTGCTTGTTTTATACATACGAAATGGAGTAAAGGGTGTGGGTGTTTTAGCTTTGTTTTCTGCTTATTACATGAAGAAAGCTTAGTCCTCTTGTTGCTACTTCAACACTTAAACATTTTCATGGTTATTTACTGGTAGTTAACTGAAAAATATTTAAGTTAGACCCCTGAAATGTGGGATTCATTGTTTACCCATGTTCCCCTGTTTTCAGTCTAATGACCTTTCCTCACCAGGCCTCATCTCTGTTTACTTATATAGTTACTTTCTGTAGTGCTGAGTCTTGCTAGCAGAGAATATTTTTCCTGTTTGTAAGAACAGTATAGATTGCTTCTAAAAGTATGTGGAAAAAATAAAACAGGACATCCTTTTTATATCCCTTTTGTGAGTCTACCCAGGCCTTTCTACAGGTCAAATTTGATAAATTCTTGTCCTCCACTTATAAAACCGTGTCACACAAGGTCATGGTTTGATAGTGAAAATAACAAGAAATGCTCCTAGCTATCAAAACTGAGCAGACTTGAGAAGTTTGAGGACTGATAGATCATCTTTGGTATTACTCAGAGGGGAACCTGTTGGCAGGAAAAACAAAAGATGAGTATTTCTGTTCTCTAACACCAGTTAATGTAGTGTGGATGTTGATGCTGAGCTTATTGGTTTATTGTAACACATTACTTTATGTATGTGACATAGTTCATATATGTTCCATAGTGTCATATGAATTATGTCTTTCATAAATATGAAAAGCTACCATGCTGAGCTTTGTACAAAACATAAATAATTAAAAATAAAAGGAAGATCTGAAGAGGTCATACAGCTTCAGTATTGTGCTACCTGAAAATTGGGCATGTCATTCCACAAAGGTAATTCAGAATGCTGGATTTATGTGTCCCCAAAGGATAGCCTAGAAGTCCCACACAGAATGGGAACATGATTAGATCTAGCTAATGGGAAACCCAAACCACATAGCTGCCTGAAACTTTGTCTTTGCCTTCTTAAATACAAGTGTCTCTGCCATGTCTCTCTCTCCTGACTCGTTATTTGAATAAAAGCTACTGCAGGGTTTGTGTCTGTTCAAACGCAAGTGTATAATATTTTCTTCCTAGACTGCTTTTTTGGGCTTACACCTAAATTGTGCTTGGCAGCATCTAAAGTTCCATGTTTGGTTTTCTTGACTTTGCTTATGTTCCCTGCCTCAGGAGGCTCCCAGGGACTTTACGGGCGTGGAAGACTGAGCATACTGGCAGCAAAAGACTTCTGACACCATAATAGATGCCCTCGCAAATGCAAACCCTAATGTCACTGAGAACAGTAGGGGAAAGAGGCTACTTAGATTAATTTTTGTTTAATTAGGAAGGTAATAGACTGATAAGATGTTAGAGTTGCAGAAGGCAAAATGTAAAGAATGGGAAGAAGAACAGAGTGGGTACATGAGTAGAGTGACTGGAGTGAAAAGGGATATGATTACAGTGCTTAGAAAGCAAAGAAAACGTGCAGTTTTGAATGCGAGAATAACTGCCTCTTCATAAGACAATACTGCATTGTCAAGAAATTCTGTGGCCCTGTTAGAAATGCATATGCTCTTTTTGTCTAGTTTATATCCAGCAGGTTCAGTGGTCACTGACAATCTAGCAGCTCTTTTCAAACTTCGTATAATTCCAGTTTTCCATATGACAAAACCTTTTCCACTATATTATTTTAATACTCGGGACATAAAAATGGTAAACTTCGAACAGTAAATCCCTCATTAGAGATGCTAAACCTGATAAAATCAGACCTCAGAATTGGAGTGGGATGCAAGGAGAGAAAGATGGCTGCTGAGAAGCCTATATTATAGAGAAGATTTATCACTTTGAACTAATTTAGAGTTTCTGAACATTGCAGGACTGCTAGATAAAATCAACCATCTTTTCTTTTTCCTTACTTTTTTTCCTGAACTGATTCACTGAGGGAAACAGATTTTGTAATCAGTATGTGAGTCTTCTTTCATATGAGAATTTCCACGAGGAATGTAAAATTATCCTCTAACTAAAAAAAAACCCCAAACATCCATAGCTTTTGAGTTTTTATACAAAAAGTAAGAAACCTCAGCACTGTAGCACTTTTGTGCTTTCAAGCTGATGAAAATTGGTCCAGAGTAGTTTGTCCTTACACTGCACTGTATTTTTTCCAACTAAAACCATTAACAGAATTCCCATTTGTTTCATAAACATTACATATGGCATTGCTCTCTATATGGTATACTCTATTTGGTCAAGGGCAGGTTAATGATAAAAAGGAAATGATATTCCAAGAACGAAAGCCAGTCTTCTTTTACCATTCCAATTTTTAATATACGTCAAAGTTAACAAGCTAATTTTAAATGTTCCTCTAAAATGTCTTCTGTTTTGAGATGAACAAAGATATTACATTAGTTATTACTTTGAGTATTGGTAACTTTTAAATAATGTAATTGCACAATAGAAATAACATCTCAAATAACAGTTTCCTTCAATAGGTTTAAAAATAAATAAATAGTGTAGTTTCAATAGGATAGTTAAATAGCAGATGTGCTCGATTGGATCCTGTTATCATATATTTATAGTTTAATAACATCATAAGTGTAGCGTTTGCATGCCATTAAATTGGAGTTGCATTCTATAAACACTGTACAGCTACAGAAGGTTCACAAACTAAGGGTAAGTCTCCAAAAGTAATTTGATACCAGAAATGTGGACTAAAAGAACTGATAAAAAATACAATACTTAATTTGACAGTGACTTTGGTGTAGTCAAGTGCAGGAATTAAAAAAACAGACTGAGACAGTTAGTACACTGGGCCTAAAAGGGTTATTTCAAAAGCTTTTGCGTAAATCTGAGATAGAAATACATTGAAGAGGCCAGAGATACAGGATACAGTAGTCAAGATAGTGCTGGCTGTCTGCATATAGAGAAAGAGTGTAGATATGCCTGAAGATAAGTACATAGCTAGGTGTTCAGAATGAGAGAGGGGGATTATGAAACCTCTGAGTTACAGCCCTTGGTAACCACTTCAAGATATAATTATTCCTAGGCTAATAGGAAATTCCCTTCAACTGTTTTTATGCTAACATTTTTATTTAAAATATTATGATGAAACTGAAAGTGGGAAAGCCTATTTAGAAATAGAGTAATTCTTTTTATCTGTTTTTTTAAAATGCTTAATCTAGAAAACATTCGCCCAGTGTTGCATACCATGAAATCTATGCTACTTCTTTACTGATCTCATCGCTTTAGTGACTTAATAAAAAGCTATTGACTTCTGCATCAGTCAAGGATTGCAAGATACAGTGTTTTCAATGCCTCCTAATACCAGTGGAAATTCCCACCACCTCAGTAGGTCACATCTGCCATGTCCTTTTATGTAATCATTCTCTAGAGAAAAGGGTGCACAATTTCCTACATATTTTAAAAGAAAAGAAATGTTGTGAAAGCTTTTAATAATACCTGTTGATACGTTTTTGTATCTCTTTGTCTTTAAAATTCAGGTACTACACTTTAAAATCTACTTTCTTGATTCAAGGTTCTTGTTATCGTGATTTCAGTTAGATAAGTAATAAAGGAAGGATGTTAACAGCTGTGAAAATTTACAGCTATAAAATTACCTCAACTAGGTTTTAAGTTCATACTTCTCTGTTTAAAAAGAAGAAAAAAGTTATACTGGTTTTCAAGTTTCTGATGCTGTGATCCACTGAGAAGAGAAACAAGATAGGTGTTACTGAAAATAGAAGGTACAACATTGATTTTAGCTGTGAAGGGTAATGCTGGAGTATAAGTCGTCTCTCAGAATAATCCTTATATTGAGCTATTTTTCCCAAGTCGTACTATTTCATCCTTCCTTATTGCACTTTTTTCCTTCAGTTAATTTCCTTACTTCCTCATTTCTTTGTTTTAAGTTGTTTGTTCTTTTGTCATACTACTCAAGACTGCAGTTGTGAGACCATGCAATGCTTCTTCACCAGAAGGCTTTCCTTTTTTAGCCAGGATCCATCACATTCTTCAGTATAGCTTGTGGAATCACAAAAAGCTGATTTGCACACATGCTTTTTTACAGTATTCATAGTAAGTGAATTTTCTGCCTCAAGGAGACACAGATTACTGGGAAGTGTTGTCTCTGAGCATCTGTTATGCCTATAGTACACTAACACATAAAACACAGAATCCAAGCACTGCTGGCTGAGTGTGTCTTAGGTCAGCTGCACTGATGGCAGCTTTGTCATTTTGCTGAGTTGTCAGCACTTGGACCCTAACACTTGCACCCATTTTCCTTGTCCACAAGTTCTTTCAGCTCAGCAGGTCACTGGTAAGAAACTAAAGACTGATTGCTTGATTCCAAGGTCCAACTTGGGTCCCACAGAGCAGCTGTGCTCCGACTAGCCTTCAAGCCTTCACTTCACTCACCAAGCAGAAGTGAACCTGAAAGAAAAACAAAATTAAATAGAAGGGGGACTTTAAGGTACAAAGGTCAGTGCCACAGAGATGCCTTACGCTTCAGCCCTGTTAGCACTGCCGCTTTCTGTCCCTGCTGTTTTGCTAACAGCGTTAGTACAAAGCGTTGTGTAAGTATCAATAGCCTTGTTTATCTTTTAAGCCATCTTGCAGAGGCTGTTCTTTAGAGACTTCTTCAGAGCCACAGTCTCCCATTGGAAAATATATTTTGTGGCCTTTTCCCAGTCCTGAAGACTGCTTCCAGAGCTGGCCTGTGTAGGAGAGTGATATACCTCTCAGAAATTATGGCTGCTCAGTCATCTCTATTGGTTCATCAGTGCATTGAAGGGAATCCCAGCCCAGCCAGCATGGGTTTAGGAAAGGCAGGTCCTGCTTGACCAACCTGATCTCCTTCTATGACAAGGCAACCCACCTAATGGATGAGGGAAAGCCTGTGGATGATGTCTACCGAGACTTCAGTAAAGCCTTTGACACGGTTTCCCACAGCATTCTCCTGGAGAAACTGGCTGCTCATGGCTTGGACGGGTGTACTCTTCTCTGGGTAAAGAACTGGCTGGATGGCCGGGCCCAAAGAGTGGTGGTGAATGGAGATAACTCCAGTTGGCGGCCGGTCACAAGTGGTGTTCCCCAGGGCTCTGTGTTGGGGCCAGTCCTGTTTAATATCTTTATCAATGATCTGGATGAGGGGATTGAGTGCACCCTCAGTAAGTTTGCAGACGACACCAAGTTGTTTGGGAGTGTTGATTTGATTGAGGGGAGGAAGGCTCTGCAGAGGGACCTGGACAGGCTGGATGGATGGGCCTAGGCCAATTGTATGAGGTTCAACAAGGCTGAGTGCAAGGTCCTGCACTTGGGTCACAACAACCCCATGCAATGCTACAGGCTTGGAGAAGAGTGGCTGGAAAGCTGCCCAGCAGAGAAGGACCTGGGGGTGTTGTTGCCAGCCGGCTGAATATGAGTCAGCAGTGTGCCCAGGTGGCCAAGAAAGCCAATGGCATCCTGGCTTGTATCAAAAATAGTGTGGCCAGCAGGACTAGGGAAGTGATCATGCCCCTGTACTCGGCACTGGTGAGGCCGCACCTCGAATACTGTGCTCAGTTTTGGGCCCCTCACTACAAGAGAGACATTGAGGTGCTGGAGTGTGTCCAGAGAAGGGCAACGAAGCTGGTGAAGGGTCTAGAGCACAAGTCTGATGAGGAGTGGCTGACGGAACTGGGGTTGTTTAGCCTGGAGAAAAGGAGGCTGAGGGGAGACCTTATTGCTCTCTACAACTGCCTGAAAGGAGGTTGTAGAGAGGTGGGGGTCGGTCTCTTCTCCCAGGTAACAAGTGATAGGACGAGAGGAAATGGCCTCAAGTTGCGCCGGGGGAGGTTTAGATTGGATATTAGGAAATTTTACTTCACTGAAAGGGTTATCAAGCATTGGAACAGGCTGCCCAGGGAAGTGGTTGAGTCGCCATCCCTGGAAGTATTTAAAAGACATTTGGATGAGGTGCTTAGGGACATGGTGTAGTGGTGGTCTTGGTAGTGTTAGGTTTACGGTTGGACTCGATGATCTTAGAGGTCTTTTGCAACCTATATGATTCTGTGATTCTGTGAATCAAATTCTAGCTAATCTGTATGTGTCATCAGGATTGCTTGTTTCCATTTAACCGTGATATTGTAAGACTGCCGTACCAGGAATATTGTTAGCTACAATTATGCAACACCAAGGATTATGATAGAATGGCCATGGCAAAAAAGCATACTGTAGCCTTTCCCCATATATTTTTTGACATGTCCCTGAATGGATGTTAGATTGGCATCTTTAGTTCTGCTTAGGGAACCAACTGTTCATACTGGCTGGTAAGACAAACTAAGAACATTTTAGACCTCTTACACAGCCATGGTCCCACAGCTGTACCGGAGGGACCCAAATGAACTTGTAGGGGAGTTAGAGGTATCGTGCTTTTTACCCTGCAACTTACAAATTCCAAAAGTCTTTTAAGAAGGTTCTGTTCTGAAGATGCTTGAAAAAACATACCCATGTTCAGGATAAGAGAGAAAGTCCTCTCATCCATTAATAGCTCATTAAAGGATGCCAAACAAAGGACGGAAATAAATGATTCATTTTTATCACTGGAGGGACATTAGCAGTCTGGTCCTTAATGGGTATATGGTACAGTTTGTACTATCCAGCATATTTGTTACTAGAAATGGAGGTGATAACATTTGCTTACAGTACTGAAATATTTGGGATAATAAAAATGAAAGCCAAGTGCAAGCAGTGGCAGAAGACTGTCATGGTACTGAGTGATCTTCAGCAATGTTTACATTGTTTTCCTTTCGTGGCAAAAGGAGGTAGTAAACTAGAATGGTAGAGAGAAAATAAATAAGAGTGTCAGTTTTAAATTACTTCATGATGAGGAATATGTAAATAGACTAGAATGCTTCAGCCAAAACAAGAGATGACTACAGAGGGAGGATGATAGGGGTAATTAAAATCATGAGAGGCATGGCAGAAGGGAATGGGCTACTATTATTCACTGTCTCATATTAAAAAAACTAGAAGATATTAAATAAAATTATAATTACCCCAGAGCATGGGTTCAAATAATGGCAGATTCTTGGAAGAAAAATGGAGTAAAGTGTATTAAACCCAAAGATACCAGATTTGCCTGCAGAGATCCTTGAACTGCAAGTCTCTGGGAGCTGAGAGAGAATACCAGGAAAGTATTGCAATACGCTTGCCCTCTTCTTATGTTCTTTCCTCGCCATTCACCAATGCCTCACTGTTTGACCTTGTCAGAGAAAGAATGATAGGGTAGGAAGACCTTTAGTCCATTGTTAGTATGCGTGTTCTTATGAGATATCCTACAATTTGATGACAATGGTATCTTCTGTTACAATTTTAACTTAGGCATTGTAAAAGGATTTTATGTATTTATCAAATACGATTACATAAATATTTATTATTTGCCTTCTAAAGACAATTGAGAACAATACATAATCCTAGTTAAACTACCCTAGCTAAACTTTGAATTACTAGCTTTTTGAGTTGTAGTCTTTCATCACAGAATCTGTTTAGAGCATAAAATATCTCTTGGTCTTAATTTTTTATGTTTTGTGTAAGATTCTGCTGAGATTAGTTCAGGTTATGACGGGTCCCTGTGAACAAGTGGAAGCAAAGATGCCTTCTGTCTTCATCACTAGCAGGAGTTAGCAAGCATCTTTCTATGCATTTTACTGGAAGTGGGAAATGATCCTATCCAGCTATGCCAAATAGAATGGCAGAAGGATAGATTGTGGCCACTGAGCATTGACCAGTAAAATTGGTTATATTCCCAATTAGCTGTGAACTAATTATGTTTAGTAAAGATTATGTCAGACATGCTTCCCCAGCACACTCCCCTGATCCACTTAGCACTGAAATGCACTGCATAGGAGAGCAGTTTGTACTGAAGTAGCCCCTAAAGAGTCTCAACTCTGCTGGTGTAAACACATCTTACCTTGAAAGTTAAGTTTGCCTGGTGTTCAGTCCTTTGACTTGATGCCTCATAGAAATCCCATTTACTGTAAGAATACAAAGAATTTTTGGATGAGAATAGATTGTAGAGATATCAGTTGGCTTCATCACTATCGATGAGTTAACAGAGAAGAAAGTAGGACACAAACACGTACATTGTTTCTGCTACCTAACATGCCTGTGATTTCTGTTTCATACGTCTGTACCAGTGATACAGATAGATCCACGCCATTCTGAAATTTGGACATGAACACGAGTTCAGTTTGATCCTAGTGCACTTATTGGGTAGAAAACTGCTAAGCTTTCTGGAGGAATATGGTACTTGCATAGCATAATTATAAAAGCCCAACATTTTTGGGGCAAGGCAGAGTTTTGGAGACCCCTAAAAGTGCAAACAAAAGCTGAAATTTGAATTTGATGAAAGACAAAAGAGGAAGCATAAAAGCACTCAAGGTGACGTGTGAGAATAATAAGCAAGAAAAGGTGGTCGTATTTTTATTAGATCAGAGCCAGGTTAAGCATACCTTCACAAAGAAACAAGAGATGTGCAAACAGCAGAGTAAAGTCAGGAGACTTTTGGTGAATATCTTAGCTGAGTAGATAAAGATGGATGTTTGAAATGGCATCAGAAAAAGTCAGAGATAACCACCATTACACATTTAATGGAGGATTAAAGGAAGGATTTTTAAACAGTTTGTAAACATATATTTTTAATTTTAAATAGCTTTTTTCTTAATAACTTTTAAATTAACTTTTCTTTGTGAAAAATTTATTTTTAATTTTCTGTTGAACATATATGAAGGCTTTTCAGACAGCTCTTTCTGCAAAACCTTGGTCAGCTTCGTAAAAACTGGTTAAGTACTGTCAGCATCAGAAAACTTCCAGTTCAGAAAAACTGCCAGCTTTCTCAAGATATGGTCTTGTGCTTTGTATTTTTCATTCTCTGGAGGAATTAATACTTCTTTTGTTTACTTATATGGGAAGTAGGAATTTCTGGAGTTGACATTAGCTAAAGCTCAATATGAATTTGTTCGAAGATAATGGCATAGCTCCAAGATAGGTCATTCACCTTCTCTCTGGAGGAGTTAAGGGAGGCATGTTGCCAGACAGCTAGATTTGCAAATAAACTAAATGCTTTGTGTAGATATACACACCCTTGTCTTACAGAGGGGTGTGGTGAGGCCCTGGCATGCCTATCTTGTGTATTCCCTCTGACCTTTGCTGTCAGAGTGACCCTGTCTTAAGACAAGTAGAGCCAATTTATGAATTTATTTTTAAGAAAGTATTTGCATCACTGTTATCTGATAGAGTTCCACTAAAATTGGCTTAAAACATTAAAGGCTTAAGCACTGACAGGCTTGTGGACAGCAGTGTGTAACAGAACTCTGCAAAGTGTTTGTTAAATGATCTTTAGTATTAAATTAGTATTTTTTTAACAAAATATAGCAATCATACAAGTCAAGGAATAAGCATCTAAAGAGAATTGAGCAGTATGCCAAGTAGCATTCACACTAGAGACAAGCATCAGTATGAGATCCCGTTTAATGCTATTTTATACTTATTCAGTCATCTTGAGCTATTATAGTAAGCCTACCTATAAATATCAATAGCTTTTGCCTCTACATATTTTGTATGGTAGCAGTCCGAACAAATGGAGCCTGAAGGGATGTAAGTAAATAGGGAGGAGTTGCAGAGAAGAATGAAACTAGAGGGAGGTGATGCCATTACAGCAATATGATAACAAAGGGTGAAGGCTCTTATGATGATAATTTAGCAAGAGTTACTGACAGCTGAAATATAGTATTTCATCAGCTGGGGAGATGACAAATGTAAAGAAAACATGAACTTGCAACACGATTTTTAGAAATGTTCTGTATATTATATTCTGTTATTCTGTTATATGTTCTGTGTATTATATGTATAATTAATGCATATTATGTTTATTTCATCTCTATATTATTTTTATTTAATCACTCTTAATTCAATCCTTAGATTTAAGTGCCAATAGTTATGCTGATGGTGATTAGCAAGCAGCATTATTTGCCTGATGGTTGATTCTGTAGGACTGCAGTTTTTATAAGGTTTTTGTTTTGACAGATGAAATATATGTAAGTTAGTGGCACTACCACATTTTGGGATTTCTGCATAGTTTTCTCTGTAGCATGATGTTCTTTTTCTTATGTCAAATGCCTTATGAAAGTCACAAAACAAAAAGGAAGTTGTAACAGTGGAGAACAGTGGTTCCTAACCACTCTGCCTTATAAAAAGGAGAGCCCCTTATGCAATCAAATCGTGTCCCATATGAAAGGCTTCAGGACATGGCTTTTTCAGATTTTCACAGTAATCAGTTGCTTTTCTAGACCCTTTTCAGACAACGTTCTTTGACATCTTGAAAAGCAGTTACTGTGTATTCCCCGCTAAAATACCTGCATGCTGATAACTTGTTCATGTACAGAAGGACTCTGTATCATATGCACAGTGAGTTCAATAAATCTCATTTTATGCATGTGCAAATAACTACTTACACACAATTTACTCCTCTGGGACTGTCTCAGATTTCAACATTTAAACCAAAAGCCCTGCAAAAGTCCTATAGCTAGTAAGACAGACATCATAGTGAATATAAAAGTGGTTTCAGATAAGGATTATGTCCAGTTTAAGTACATTTTACATCCAGGTTTTCTAAAGCCCAACTGCTAGTAGAAAGTAGGACTTGGATTTTGGGAATGGGAGAGGAATGGAGAGATGTTTAGACCATCATGTGATTTTAGTCACACATGGATATAAGGTGCTGCCAGCCAGTGAGAGCCCAAAAGTGAAATCAGAAGGGCAAGACCAGAGAAATATTCCAAGAGAGCAGAGAGAAAGTGAGAGGAAGGTAGGAGTAGGATAGCAAGGGAGGTTTGGGAAGATGATTGGACTTTGCAGCGAGAAGGGCCTTGAAAGGTGATTGTAGAAGTTTTAGCATAGGAAAGCTGGAGGCTCTGGTGTGCAAGAAAAAAAAGATTTTGACTTCTGAGACAATAGGTGTGTGGAGCTGAAATATCTGAGGCAGGAGGGTTGGGAGGTTCAAACTTCTCATGCAAGAGGAGGAGAAAAGCTAAAATGCTGGATCTGAGAAGGCTGGTGATTGGGTTGAGTGGCCTTGGTTTGAGAAGGGACTGGATGCTTTGGGGACTTGAGTTTGGTGGAGGGCTTGAGACTGAGTTAGAGCTTGGGACATGAGATCGGGAGTCAATGGGACATGCCTGCAGGCATTCACACAGGATAAGTGCCATGCTCTCATAAACCTCTCTAGCAATATATGCTTTTTTCTTTGTTGGAAATACAGATCTCATAGCTCATTTTAACTCTCAAATCTTGCAATTTAGCTGTTGTATTAGCATAACCAGAATATGAGGCCGCATGATGTGCATATGGGAGAAGGCTGGTATATGCAAGAAGTTTGGGATGATACCTGGTTTGTGAAAGCAGTATAAAAACACTGTATCCTTGAAAAAAGTATAGAATGCTGGGAAATTTTGGCCCATTTCTGCACCCTGTCATCAGGTCTGCAGATGACAACAAATTGGATGACTGGTTGGTAGACTCAGTGGCAGGACTGCTCTTGAGAGAGACCAAGACAGGCCAGAGAAATGGGCTGAAACAGTAAAGCAGGTGCTTCAGCAGATACAGTCCCTTTCAGCAGGGCATGCAAAAACAAAACCAGACCGAGTTAGAAGATGGAAAATATGATGTAAAAGAGCATCGAGCAAACTACGTTGGGTTGTTGTTGGAATCCTACAGCAGTCTGTGTAGTTCAGAACATTAATGTGTGATTTGGAAAAGTGATACATACACAGCTGATAAAGATTATTAGTGATACTAAATTATTCAGTTCACTGGTGAAAGTAAATATGAACTTCACAGCTAACAGTTCTCTTGATCAGCGACCTTGAGGAGGCAACAGAATGCACTCTCATCAGGTCTGCAGATGACAACAAATTGGAGGACAGGTTGATAGACTCAGCAGCAGGGCTGCCATTCAGAGAGACCTAGACAGGCTAGAGAAATGTGCTGAAAGGAACCTTGTGAAATTCAACAAGGACAAATGCTGAGTCCTTCACCTGGGAAGGAAGAGCCCCTGGCAATGAGACAGGTTGGGCACTGACAGCCTGGGGAGCAGCTCTCTGGAAAGGACCTGGGCGTCCTGATGGAGAGCAAGCTGCGCATGAGCTGGCGGTGTGCCCTGGCAGCAAAGAAGGCCAGCAGCATCCTGGGCTTTATGAACAGGAGCATGATGTATGAATAGCAGTAGATGAGGGAAGTTTTTATCCCCTGCTGCTCAGCAGACCACATCTAAAATACTGCGATCCCTCCCCCCCCTTCTCCCCCCAATACAGTAAAGATGGGAGTAAATTGGAGCAGGGGTTTAGCAGAGGGACATCAGGATGCTCAGGGGCCTGGAGCACCTGACCTTTCAGGAGAGGCTGAGGAAACTGGCTTGTTCAGTCTGGAGAACAGTAGTCTTTGGGGAGGATCTCCAGGCAGCCTTACGATACTTATAAGGAGACCACCAAGAGGACAGACCAGCTGTTCACAGTGGTGCGTGGCAGGAGGATGAGCGATAATGGATATGAGAGGTTCAGACTGCAAGTAAGAAAAACACTTTCACTGTGAGGACAGTCAAGTGGTGGAGCAGTTGCCCACAGAAGCTGTGCAATCTCCATAATACGTAATATTCACTATGAGTCGTAAATTAGCTATTGCCACTTAAGAAAAGAGATCTGGGTAATACTGTGATTAGTTTTCTGAAAACATTAAATGCACAGACATACTCAAAAGGTAAGCAGGAATTATTAGGATCATAATAAAATGGAAAACATTATGTCATTGTCTAAATTTGTGGTGATCCCACATCTCAAATTTTGCATGTAATTTTAGATTACATCATCTGAAAGGTTAAAGCAGGGTGAAGCATAATGTAGAAAGGGTGATCTGAAGTATGAAAGCTTTTCCATACAAAGGAAATTTACAAGCTTTTTGTTTGGAAAGGATATTAAAGAAGACAGATACAAGAGGTCTGTAAAATTATGAATGGCATAAAGATGTTTTAGGAAAGATTGTTCACTGTCTCTCAGAGGCATTCTTGCATTAGCAATTATATCAGCCATAATAGATAGGGCAAAACAATTGGCGCTGAGGGCCAGATGTCAACATTTGCATTTTAGGGAACAGGGGCAACTTACTTCCAATCCCAAGGGCTGAATGCCCATTAGTGGTTGAAGCATATTACTGGAACACATCAGAGCTCTTGGAGCTCATCGACACAAAGCGAAGTAAGTGGAGGCAATATGAGATCTGGTTCAAAAGTATGCACAGACACATGTAAGGAGAGAAAATCCTATCAATGCCATTTTAACACATTGTTCTGGGAGCAGCTTCCAAAGCACTGGGGTCCTAAGCTGCTGGTTGCTGCAAGGGCACATAAGGGAAGGTGTCAGTCTGTACTTGCCTTTTTTCTTATAGTCTTTCAGTAGCTCTATCTATCTGCTGCAGCTCATAATCAGAAGGAAGAGACTGCGTCAAAATGACCTTGGTACATCTGATTACCTTGTTCTTAGGTAATTTAATTTCACATAAGCACTTATAATGTAAATGGTTATTATAGCTTGCATATTATTCATTTGGGCACATTTTTAGAGCAAAATTTTCCATCTCATATCTTACATTCTTTAGTCATAGCAAATGAGGTCAATCATTTTATAAAACTGGGAGAATATTTTAAATTCTTTGTAGTCTTATTTGGAGTATTGCTAGTACCTCAACAGGAGGTTGCAAAAACTTTGGCAGGGACACATGCAACAGATGTGCCTATTGATGCTCTGGTGAAAATCCTTTTTGATTTGCACGCTTTGGTGGATATAAAAGTGTGATTTGCACACAACATTGTTTTTGTTATCTAGTAACAGGTTTCCACTAACAGTCTGGCAGACTCTGCTGGCACTGTGCATGCATATTCATGTGATTTGAGTGGAAGTTCTTGTTCAGAGTATAGCAACACAGGCATGCACAAAAAAGTTAAGTAAAATATATGTTTTAACAATTACATGCCCGTGCAGAAATTATTTAGGGACTGTATTCATCAAATAAGATAGGGTTTCTTTTTTAAAAAGGAGCAAATACATTAGAAGTGATTTGAAGTTCCCTCAGCTCTTGTGTTTCATAATTCAAACCCCTGCTCCATGTTGCTGTAGAGTTTTTGAGGAACTCTGCAGCGCTCAGTTTTTATCTACAGATGGCTAGAATCAGATGCAGAGACATGGCTTGTTTCCACTCTAGCTGGAGAGACAGACATCTGAAGGTATTTTTCATGTCAGAATTTATTAAAGACAGTAGTCACAGTATGGATCATAGAGTCTGCAGTAACCTTTGTGCATCTTTATACAGGGTTTCTAAATCTGACCCTTGGTTTCAGTACTATAAGCAAGTTTATTTGGTAATATACCTCAGGGAAAAGAAACAGCTCTCGTTCTTTGTTAGCCTCTGTTAAGTCCTAGAATTCAGTTTACATAGTAGTTGTACTATTGACATTTTCATCTGCAGCTTAATCAATTTACAGATGGTAAAAAAAGAGACTTCAGCAATGGAATTGAAATCTGTTCCACATAACTGGCTGTCAGCTTTCAATAGCTTTACTCACACTCAGGGAAGCCACAGGGATTACACATGGTGTATAGCAAGCAGTTCCTGATTGTATACATACCTTTAATACAGCACCAATTTTTCTGTGGCTTTCTATAGGAAGAGCACTTAGAGAATAGCCAGTTTCCTATACTGAAACTACTGTTCTTGAATGTAGAATGATTACATTACAAAGTCTAATCTGTGGTAAAGTCAGTGCAGGTTTGCTTAAGGTGAGTTGCACAGACATACAAATCAAGGATAATATTTGTCTAAATCCTCTAGAAGGCGAGGACTACCAAGTCAAAACTAATGTAGCTACATGTTTGCATAATACTCTGATTATCCCTGTTGATCCAAAACCAGCCTCTAGCATTTTGTGTTATATTTACTTTAAGTATAGAAATAAATAAAAAGAAAGCATGGGTAGCAGTCTTGACTAAGATCCTCCAGAGAGGATAATATACACTAAAATTCATGTGTAAAAGGCAAAGTGAATGATATAGCATTAGTGAAAAAATTTAATGCCATTTGCAAATTAAATTTAAAAAGTAGAACATAACAACATAAATCTAAGTTTCTATTTGACAATAATGTTTAAAAAGTGTTAGAAAAGAAATTAAGAAAAATACAGGTTTGAAATTGAGGTAAGTTTTTAAATAAGCATTTTTCAAGTAAATTACATCTTGGCAGAAAGATATTTAAAGACAACTAACATTTTTCAGAATTTTGTTACTGAATTACTTGTGTTATTTTTCAGTAATCAAAGATACTGTTTTAAATTAACATAATTTTAAATTAACATAATCTAAAGCATAACATACAGAACAAGGAGGTCCATATCATACTTTAAACAGATCTTCGGCATCTTTAAGCAGTTGTTTAGCTCATGCACTTGCATAAAAGTTTGTGGTATTATAATCTAAAACTCTTTAAAAGTAAATCCCTGGAATTTTTTACTTTTTTTTTTCTAGAGTCAGTATAGCGTATTTAGCTGTGGGGCAAATTTTAGCCCTCTTGGAGTCACTGAAAACCATCATAAAACATCATCACTGTCTTGACTATCATGAAGATTTAATGTGTAGTCTCCAAAATAAGATAAATAATGTTAGAGAGATTCTGATGTTTACAGATCTAGGAACTTAGTATCTGTACATGACAAACTCATCCAAATTTTCATTAAAAATAAAAAATAAAAATAAATGCAATGATATAATGATGTCTAACCATGAGTGATTCTCCAAAGGAAGAATTTCTGTGTCACAGTAGTCTAATCAAATTTCTAAATACAGCAGTCAAACAAATACAGGAGGACCAGTTTACCTACATAATTTGGAGTCAAAAGTCTCTGATGAGCTATCTTAAAAAGGATGCCAAAGAGAGAAAATACTTTTCTTTGGAATGCATGGAAACAATTGTGCTATAAAAGTTCTGGGCAAAATATTAATTCAGAAAAAAAATACAAAGAAACTGTCAATATCCACCACTGAAAAGGAAAAATATTGACATTCCAGCAAAGTTCTGTATTAGGACACGTTTTAAAAATATATTTCTCAATTATCTTGAGTAAGGTCTGAGAATGTTAAAATGAAAATTGCTGGCATGTGAACACCAATGATACACATTTATTTGTATTAGTCAAAAACAGAAGACTGAGGAACTTCAAGGAGTCTTAATTCAGCTGGACTAGAAGGCAGCATGGTAGTAGATTAAAACTGAAGAACACACACTGAGGCACATTGGTGTGCAGTGGTGCACACTGAAGGGCATGCTTCCTACCCACCTTGAGACTCCAAAAGCCATGATATTGGTGCGGAGGAGAAGAGTCTGGGCAGCTCAGCAAAAACCTGTTTTCCAAAATCAAGGAATGTGTTATAAAGATTGAGAGTCACCTGAAAATGGAATGAAAACCCAGACCAGTACGACTGCATTCCCTCCTCGTCCTTCATCAGAATGGGACAGATCTGCCTTTGCAGCGCAGCTCCCAGCCTCTTTCCTGTGCTACAACCTGCTCTTCAACACAGCTGCACAGACACTTCTCTAACCTTGTATCTTGACATATGCAAGAACTATGCTCCTATAGTACTTTTCTTACTACATAGGGAAGTCAGGGGAGGAATGAAGAAGGACCTTTTGGCAGGACCCCACACTCAGGCCATTCTTGGAGTCACAGGAGTTTTACTTCCACTTAAAATGCTGTGTTTGCATCTGCCTATATATTTTTAAGGTATTATCAGCATACAAACAGGAATTTAAAAATTTAATTTTAACCTGGTATGTATAGTATAGAGGCATAATATTAAAGCAAGCAGGATTTATTTAGAAGAGTGTTTGGAAAAAAAAAAATTTCAAATACTATAAATAGGAATTCAAATGTATTTGCGCTGTTGAACTATGAGTGTACACATACAGATGTGTCTCGATTACTGAAGAATTCAGATGAGTAGATGTAGGGTATCCAGAGTTTAATTACTCAAGAGATTAATTACAGTATATGAGGCCTTTGACTTCTAGATCACTGAATCAAATTCAGTGGAAGAAGGCACCAGAAGAGAGGTGTTCATAGGTCTGGATAACATAAGCAGATAGCATTACTTTACTATAGTAGAGAGTGCCAAATCCAAACAAACAAACATATTCTTTTTCAGACGTGGTAGACAGAGTTACTTTTTAAGTCTTTCAAAATCAAGTCCACAGGGAGCTTCTTGTCCAACAAAGTGAGGAAACCTAGCAGTGAGGTGTGAGATTTCTTGCTTCCTGTAAATAACTGGGGGAAGGCGGGTTAACTTTTTTTTTTTTTTACTCTATCTGGTTGCTTTTATAAAGATTTTTATCTCCTAGTCTGTGTTTCAGCAGGTTTTCAAAGACGCTCAAATACTGTAACAAGGAGGCATTTCCCACATGCTGCTCACAGGATGGACTACATGGACTTTGAGGATGATAGCCGTGGATGGCGGTTTGATATGGACATGGTGATAATCTACATTTATTCAGTCAACTGGGTAATAGGATTTATTGTGTTCTGTTTTCTTTGTTATTTCTTTTTCCCTTTTTAGTCTGTAGTAATCACACTTAAGGAAAACAGCAGTCATGCGAACCACAATAATGTGAATAGGAAAAACTTGAAGAAGGCAAAATGTTTGTTTGATATTGCGTTTTTATCATTCAGAATTGTAATAGACTGTATCAAGCATGCTGTGAGGCTATTTGATACTTCTTCTATCTGTGACAAAGTACTTGAGTTTGGTTCCAAATATAATGTGAAATCCAGATCACACTTCATTCAGTGGGAGTTTTGCCTTGATTTTGGTGGGAACAGGATTTACCCCTAATGTATAAAATAATTACTCTGTAGAAATATAGACTACCGCTTGTTCTTAGAGGAGTTCTGTGTACTACACAGAATATGATCCATAGAGTAATTTTGGGGTTCGACTCTATGTTGATACGCTTTGCTCACTCATTGGTGCTTCAGTTGCTTCAGTTCCCCATACATAAAAGCAATAAAGATGCTTCCCATTCATAGTCAGATCTTTTGGGAACAGGAGATTATAAGCACTGCAGCGCTGCACCGTGCATTGTATAGACATTCATCTGAGCTGTTTCAATGGTATAATCCGAATCCTGGAAATCTTTGACAATTGATTGTCCTGTCAGCATTCTGCTGTGGAGATGTGCTGTATTCAGTGCCTGAAATTTTGAGCCTATTAACAAAAAAGAGAAATGATACTGCACAGTGTGCTAACTGTTCATCTTTTCAGCAAATGGCAATCAGAAGGAATCAACTAACAACCCCAGGTTCTGCACATTAAAGGGACCATTTTTATGCAGATTTCCAGAGTAGCACTGTACTGCTTTATACCCATCCAGACCAGTGTGTTTGGGTCCAGCAAGACAGCTAATGGAGGGCAAGCAGCAGGCCTGCAGGCTATGATGCCATGAGACACTAAACCCAGTAAATATTGGAGAAAGAAGCATTCTCCAGTGTAAGAAATCAGTATCATTACTAAATTGCTGTAACAATTTGAGGATACGCTCAAGTGTGGTCTCACCAGGACTATGTGTCTCCAGGGACATCACATAAGAGGACACAATATTTATTTGCACCTTTCTTGTGAAACAATTCTAAAGCACTTTATAGTTATTCTATATAAAGATTGCTGAGTTACAGTACCAAACTGCAGCCAGTTCAGCAATCATTCCATACTTGCTGCTTTACACAGTATTTTCAAATGAAAGTGAAAGAGCATCTATTAAATTATAAAAAGGATATTAGAAAATATTGTGGGAGTCAGGTGCTGAAGAATGGTACAAGGTAGTTCAGGGGCTTACTTGCTTTTCAGGAAGGTACAAGGAATTTTTTATTTCTAAAGGCATGACCCTGCAAAGTACAATGTGGTTTCATCTAGAAAAGCATGTGAGTATACGTATGTAGTCACTCTGGTATCAAGATTTGTGTGGGAGACCTGTGGTTTTGCAGTAGGTGGTGTACTCCCCTGTTCTAGCAGAGAACAAGGAGAAATGTGTTGTGGAAGGTGCCATCTGCCAAATGTGATGGAATGGAATGAATTCAGGGGTTTTATTAAGCGTGTGCTTATGCTTCTTTACTGGAGCAGGGCCAGCATGGTCAGTCTCTTATAGGCTATAAAGTGATCAGGACCAGAAACTTTCACTTAATCTGAAAAACAGCAGTAAATCAGCTACTAATATTTAGTTTTCTTACAGGCTGCATAAAATAATCTCTTTGAGAATATATGTGTTGAATTAAAAATTACAAGTCTAACTACACTGATTGGACTAAATAAGTTTTGCCATCTTTTTTAATATATGCAAATTTAAGGAGATGTAATAATTGAAATTCACCATCACCACATACTCATGGTTGTGACAGAAATGCATTTTCTGTAATTACAGTATATCTAGTTACTTTGTCTCTACCTAAAAGTGATTGGCTGTATTACTGGTGGCATTAGGCATAATGTTTTAAAAGCTTTAAGGCTGTACTAAAGCACTTGGTGAATTTACCTCTTTATATGGATACAAACAAGTCTTTTAAAAGCTAGGTTTTTTAGGTCATAGGCTCATGTTTTGCTATAGGCAGATGTGTAGGTCTGTATGCTCAAATATTATCAGTAATTCTAAACATTTTTCTCATCTATGCCAGGACTGGGATTCTAACTGCAATTTTTGTTTGTCTCTCTAATCTTATGAATTTACTGCTCCTATCTCAGCAAAAAGAGGGACTGATTCACCTGTTAAGCCAAAATTGCTTCTACCTTTTAATCTCAGAAAATACTAAAATAAAAAGATGTCATGAAAACTAACTCAGCTGACGTAGTCTGAAATTCCAGTAATAATGTGATTTAAAATTATTTAAACAGGATATATGATAAAGCAATATCCTTAAGTAAAGATTCCAAAATATATTGAGACATAAGAAACATAATATAGGTACTAACTAATTATATAAAAAAGAGTTACTTACATCATTTTTAATAGCATATTACCATGGTTTTATTCTGAAAAAGGCAACAAAGGAGAGTAAAAAATCCAATGTAATATTGGCCCCTTTTGTATATTTACAGCAAGAATTGATGACTGAGGGTGGCTGCATTTTCCTAAATTTAGTAGGAGTGACAATTTTGTATGGCATTTCTAACTGTGTAACTCTACCTTTCTTTGAGGCCTAAACAATAAACTGTTTCTTGGGCTATATTGTTTTACTTTATATTGGTTGTTATTACTTCCAGGGGATAATTAGTTTTAAAAGATTACAAATGTACATAATGAAGACTGTTGCAACTCTGAGAGACATCCTCCATAGGAAAATGCCTAAAAGGCATAGAGTGGAGGTACTTTTTTTTGTCCGTTATTGCTTTTTTGATACATACTTTTGTAAAAATACAATAACAGTTTGAAGGCTCAGATTTGGTTTTCCTTGAAGTCTGCCTGTAAAAGGCTGTTGATATCTGTGGGAGCAAGAGCAGGGCAGGTCCTTTGTAAGCAATTTTCTTGTTAAACTGATCCTACTCTGCAAGCTTGTCTTTCTTATCTACAATAGTATTAAAATGTTTGCAATAAAATTTGTTTGTAATATTTTGCAGTCATTTAACTAGATTTTGCTTGGTGGAATTAAATTTTAATATTTTTTTCAATCAATGTCTTGTTATCTTGTCTATTCTGTTTCTGGTTGGAGTGCAGCTAGGGTTTGTTGAACTTTTTACTACTGTGATTAACTCTTTTTGTACTAGCAGCCTTTTATTTGTTTCAGTACTTTCCAGGAAACGGTCAGCTTTTGTCAGAAATCATCTTGTGGCAAGGTGTGGATCTTAACACATTCTGATCATGAACAATACTCAGTGCTGGTGCTGTTAGTCCAGACCGATTAACTGTTGAAGGCAGCAGAAATCCAGGACAAGGCTGTTTTGCTTTGACAGGCAAAGGGACTTTGTGCACACTCAGAAGTGTATGAGTTTCTTGCCTAGCAGTGGGTACATTTGTAGCTCTCCTACCTGCCAAAGGTCCAGTCATCTTGCTTCCCTCACACAATTTTAAAAAAATTCCCAAGCAATATCTGCACAGGGAGTGGCTGCTGTGAAGCACAACAGATTCTTTCACAGCTGTGTACCTGCCCACAGAAGCTGAGCTCCAAGTTAAGCCTTTACCAGTACACTACATACACACATGAAATATTTACCGTATGTCAACAAGAGCATTATCACAGTTACTGATATTAAGATGGAAAAGGATGATGAAGAAGCAGAGTTTAGGTTTATTTTGTCATTTTTAGAGAAAAATTGTGCTGATAACATAAACCTCTGGGAGGAAGAGTAGCTATTGTGGCTATCATGTGACAAGTAACTGTCTTGATGGTGTATAGTGTTGCTTTTGTGGATGTGTTTTCAGTATCTTTTGTCCTTGGCAACCCTGACCACTTCATAACCGTGGGATACGCAGTCCCCTCTGGGGAATTCCAGGTCTGTACAAGGGGAGTTGCAGGCGGATGGAAAAGACAAAGCTAGGACATCTACAGCATTCTGCTGATGTTCAGTCCCACACCCAGGCAGATGCTGAGAGAAAGGAGGCAAGATATGGTGTGGATTGCTCTGGGCTAGATGTGGAGCAAGACAACAAGCTCTCCTTAGAGATACCCTTTATTTAGCAGAAAGTGCTAAGACAGACAGTAATAGCAGACAGTGAGCTGGATTTAAAACTGGCTGAACAGCCAAGCTCAGAGTGTTTTGATCAGTGGCACAAAGTCTACCTGGAGGCAAGTAACTAGTGATGTACCCCAGGGGTCAAAACTGGGTCCCATCCTGTTCATCATCTTCATTAATGATCTGGATGATGGGGCAGAGCATACCTTCAGCAAGTTGCAGAGGACAAAACTGGGAGGAGTGGCTGATACACCAGAGGGTTGTGCTGCTGTCCAGTGGGACCTCGACACACTGGAGGAATGGACTGAAAGGAACCTCATGCAGTTCAGCAAGGACAAGTGCAAAGTCTTGCACCTGGGAACAGCCCCATGCCCAAATACCTGCTGGGGGTCACCCAGCTGGACAGTAGCTCTGCAGAAAAGAGCCTGGGGGTCCTGATGGACACCAAGTTGAGTATGAGCCAGCAATGCACCCTTGAATCAAAAAGGCTAATGGTATTCTGGGCTGCATTAGGCAGAGTGTGGCCAGCAGGTCAAGAGCGGTGATCCTTCCCTTCCCCTCTACTCAGCGCTGGTGAGGCCACACCTGGAGTGCTATGTCCAGTTCTGGACTCCCCTGTACCACAGAGATACAGAGCTACTAGGGAGAGTCCAGCAAAGGGCCACTAAGATGATTAAGGGACTGGAGCATTTCTCATGAGTGATTCTCTGAAGTCATCACACAAGACTTACCAGGTTGAGGACTAGAAAAAGTGGATCCTTCAATAATGGGCAAATAAACCAGAAAGTTCTGGGTAGAACATCATGGTTTCCCTTAATAACACAAGGCAGTACAATGCTGGAAGAACTTGGCCCACATTTATGTCTGTTTCTGTTCTTTTCTATACATATCTCTAATTCTCTGGCTGGAACAATTCATTATAATTTTTTTTTCTCTCACTGGTATCTTGAGTCAATACAACCAATCTCTCTTTGGGTACCAGTTCAAGCTTTAAGGGTTTATCTTCCCTCCTACTTACTGAAATCTGTGGTTGTTGCAGTCCTCTAATGGTAAAGTTCAGAGGAGTACCAAGGAAAGAATCACAAGAAATCTAGTTGTATTATTCCAGTATGAGTCATCTTACTGTCAGAAATAGATATTCAGAATTTATTATTTAAACTTTTTATTATTATTTAAATTTTAAAGTCTAAAATCTGATTTTTTACAGCTAAAGGTTTGAAATCAAATTTCCAAAAGCGTCTCCTAATTTTGGGTGTCTCAGTTTGGCATTCCCAACATGAGGCCTTCCTTCTAAAGGGACCTGATGCAGAACTGAAGATCACCTTTCTCTAAAATAGGCTCTTTAGGGTTTCTTGTGTTGGGAGCCAAAGCCTGATAAACCTTAAATACACTTATTTATGATGGACTTCAGCAGTGGTCCAGATCCCAGCAGAATCAATGGGAGCCATCACTGTAAAGGTCTAGTTTCTCATGTATATCTGCAACTGGATTTTTATCTCACAAACTTTCTCCATTAGTGTAAAAGATATTCTAATGGAATTTCTGAAGTGAGTTTTCAGAATTTCTTGTGGCACAAGCAAGTTCAAATTTTATATTTACCTACATTTGCTTACCCTATGACTGAAAGTAAATTAAACCTCCAGTGTTAGACATGTTAGGATTTCTTTGTTGCTGTGATGTAATCCTGGAAAATACATACTGTCAAAATGAACTTAATAAAATAACTTACTTAGCTAAAAATAACTTAATCTATTTCACTTTCCATCAAACATTTTCTTCAGTTGAAATATTTCTACACTTCCAGTAAGGCATTAAAATGTAATCCTATTTGAAAGTACTTTCCAGTGTTACGCTGTGGAAGTTTAACCATAAAATGTAATCTTTAATTTAGGACATTTCCCTTTTTGCTTGATTGTATTTTTACAAAGTGATTTCTTACTTAAAAAAAACCAAAAAATAATGTTCCTAAAAGAAGACTGAAGGTATGTGTAATTCCGTATTGTGATTTCACTAAAATTATTTTATTACAGACAGATCCTACAGGACAAACTTCATCTCTGGTACACACTGGAGAAAATGTGCTGAATAATCTGACAAATTTGATCTGAGCAATGCTTCTGGGCAAGGCAGCAGATTGACACTGTAAAAAGAAAAGCTCAGGGCTCTCTTCTCAAGGAAAGGCTCTCAGCACGACAGAGTTTTGTAGGAGACCAAATGGCTTTCCTTGCCCTTTGAATGCTGCGCAGGACACTCTCTACATATCAGATACACAGTCTCCACTGGCACTTTAGGGTCAGCTTTTGTCCTCTAATGCACAGGTGTCCCATGCAAGTCCTTGGGAGTTATCCAGGGCATCTGATGGCAGACGTTGATTTTCCTTTTCTTCTTCATTAAAACATTCCTGACTATTGCCAGTTTTCTTAAGGTCCTTTGCTTGACCTGTGACTGCTGAACTGTACCCAAAGGAGACAAGATGATGTGCTATTGTTTTTCATTACTTTTTGCCCTTTGGGGCTGCTCTTCCATTTCAGTCAGTTGATGTGCTGAGGCGTGACATACCCCTCTGAAACTCTGAACTTATACCCAGGTAAGAATCTGTGACCTAATTTATTTTACAGCCTTTAATGAAAATTGTGGCAAACGTAAACAGAAGGAAAATACATACCCTGCCAAAGAAGTGCACAAAACACTTTGTAGCACTAGATATAAACAAAACCCCAAGATCTTTTCAAAGTGACTTCTGGGTCCCTGTACAGAAGTTCTCTGTAAAGGATTCCAGGAGCCAGAGCATGGTTGGTTCTTGCAAGAAACCAACCATGAAGGTGTAAAGTAGCAGATAAGCCAAGGACAGCAAAGCAGCCACTGCCAGGGAGGTACGGGATAGCAGTACTGGGTAGCAGTGGCAGGTACTGGATGCCTTTCAGCCTGGCCTAGGAAAGGGAAGGGCAGTGTTAACGGCACAAAGCTGTTTTACTGACCACTGCCCAGAAACAGCTGACTATTCCCCCAGCTTTGTTCCAGGCTGGTAGGAAATGAGAACAGGGACAGAAGAGTGGCTTATGAACCTGTTTGCTCATTGTATCTGTGAAGATGAAAGCCCTCGAGGCCCTGGCTCAGCCCGCCCGGACCTGGTTTCCTAAGGGCTCTCAGAGGTACAGGGCCTTTACACATTAATCCCTGGGCGGGAAAGCATGCTCCTTCATTCAGGATTGTTCATGATATATGAAAAATGTTACTACTTAAAAAAGCCCCACAGGATTGTTTGAAATGTCAAATATATCTGTTAGCACTTCCTTTAATATTGTAGCAGCAGTCAGTGGCCTGTGTGTACTTAACTAAGTAGTTTTTGAGTTTGAAAAACATTCTAGACCTCAGTACTACAGCATATCCTAACCAGATACTCCTCCGGCACCCGTCAGCAATGCTGCTTTCCCTCAGCCACATTTTTTAATGCCCATTCTACTTTATAAAATTTGGAAAGACTCCTTCAGCTTCGTGCCCCTGACATCTCAATACTAATTTACAAGTGAAATAAAACCGTTCCCATGATTTCTAGATTCATGTTATACAAGTGATACATATCACTATGATACCGTATTAGTGATGGCTTATTTAAATTTGGAGTTTGGTTTTAGGATGAGAAAACTGCAGTAATTATATTCTGACTTTTCACTAGATACCGTTTTAACTTAATAATAATCTATTTCATTTTCCATAAAACATTTTTAACATTCAGTTGAAATATTTCTGCATTTCTGGTACGGCATTAAAATGTAATCAGGCAATCACTTAAAATATACTCCACATGTAATCTTTTATCCTCAAACAAGACAATGAAGCAGAAAAAGTAAATGCCACCAATAAAAAGATCATGGTATGTCATTTGATATTGATACAAGCATTAAAAATTAATTATTTAAAATCCTTTTTCTCTGTCATTAAAAAAAAAAAGTATTGAAATGCTAATCATGTAATGTACTCCACTGTTTCTGAGCTGGAGAATGAAATTCAGACTGATCAGAAGGGAATTCTCATGTAGCCTCACTGTATTACCTGTATAAAATAAAGGATGTTAGATATTGACATAAAAACCTAGATGACTATCCTGTTCAATGAAAAGTGAAAAATAATACTTTCAATAATCCTATGTAATCCCAATCTCCCTAAAATAATCTCTGGTTTGGGCATATTAACTCTTCATACAATTAGGTTACTACCCAAGAAATATTGTTTACACTTAAAATCAAAGTGTGAAATTACAAAAAAAATGAAATTCACAAAACCCTGTCCTTAATCCATGCAGATTTTAAATCCTTGGGGATGTACATGATTCCAGAATTCACTACCAGTCATAGCATGGCATCTGATGGTGCCTGAAAGACAACACGTTCCAATTAGAAACATATGAGGTAAGAATGTGTTTGCCTTGCAGATGGCTCTAACTAGCTAATGTATGCATTTCAGCTGTCAGAAGTTAAACTAGTTCTAAAATAATTTGAATTAGACTTCAGGGGAGGAAGAATATGCTAATTTTCTTTTATATCTTATCAAGCGGAGAATGTTTCCAAGAAGTTAATGTTACAGGCAATTTATAGCCCTATCTGGTTCCATCTTAAAGAACTGGACCCCACTTTTTATGTTTTTAAAGACTTGTGAATTAAATGAACATAGAAGTTAATAATTAGCTGTATGGTCACAGATTTTTCCAATGCATATAGTGCAATTTTACATGAACAGCAATTGCATGACCTACAAAATTGTCTGATAGTTTTGTATTATACTCACCGAGGAGTTAAGGCTCCAAAACTCATTTTTATTTGTCATCTAGACTGTGACTTAAATTCTAAACTACAAAAAATGACATAATGGCTTTAAATTACCAAGCTGTACTGGTATTTTTCTTTAATTTTGCTTAAGACAGGAATATAGTGTAATGATACAATAGCATAAATCGAGATACCCTTCTCTTTCCTTATCATTCCTAAAGTACCTTATTTTCAGAGTGATTTACAGGTCAAATTCTTATTAGTTTTAGTCTCTAAAAACAAGTTCTTCAGAACTTCCATTTTCCATGCAGAGTCTAATAGCAACAATGCTCAATGTGCAAAGCACTTAGAGCTTCTCAAGTGAAAGGCACGTTTACAAGCACAAGATGATATCTAATTGCAAGTATTACAGTGTTAATCCAACAGGTTAACACATATTTTGGCAACAGTAACTAAATTATCATTATTATCGTAATTTAAATAAAAGGACAGCCAAATTATACATGCATGGCTTGTGTAGATACTAACTAAATTCTTTATTGACTTCAAAAAAAAAAAGCTGGTTTAGCATGCACTGCTTTACAGGAAATTTAACATTAAAAGTTTTTCAGGATTTGTCTATGACCCACTGGTAAGAAGGAGATTTCTGGAAGCTTCCCACTAGCCTCCGCATACTGCTTAGCAAAGTACCCTCAGCAGAAAAAGGATAAAATGTTTAACCCTTTAAATAGTGCAGATAGCAAGTTGCTTCAGGCAACAAAATATAAATCACAATGTGATTTATTAAACATTTTTCTGTTTTTTTACTTACAAGAAAGATGAGTTTATTTCATGTCTAAGCTTTGTAACAAATACAAGTAAAGCAATCCAGTATTTATTGCACAAACCTAAAAGTTAAGAAACCTTTCCATTGTCAGCATCATCAGTGATCAGCAATGCGATCATAGCAGTCATACAACTGTTTTTGTACAAAAGGATGCTTGTAATGACTGTTGAGCTGTCTCTGAAAAACACTATAAGCATAATTCAGCATTATATTAGAAAAACAGCGCAATTGTGATATATGGTGCATATAAAAAAATCTTTTAAAATTTATTGAAATGACTCACTTTTTAGACATTAATAATGGGTAGATTTCAAAAGCAGGGTAACAAATTATTTCAAACATAATGAATGGTATTATATTTTTTTAAAAATCTTCAAATGCAACAAAAACTGTGATTCATTTATGTTTCTTCCTGAAAGGTAAAGCAGTGAGGCCAACCACTGCACAGTAACAGAGTCACAGTGCACCTAAAATCAAGGACTTGAAGGAGAAAATGTCAAGTCCTAGAAAAAGTCTTCCAAACAGGTAAGGATGAAGTCCAGATTCAGCAGCGAAAGTTGTCCACAAGCCCCTTGTTTTTAACCTTCTGTTATGGACAAATCCATTCTCTCACTAGTCCTTTTTCTGTACCACTGCAACAGCCATACTGCACCTGAAATTGCTGTGCTCTGCTCCCTTTTAGTGCAGGAATCCTCACATGGACTAGAGCCAGCATAGCCGGCTATATGCAGTACCGCTTGGCATTAGGAAATCATACAGATGGCAGGGAGCATGGTCAGATGACACTGCAAACTGCCCATGCACTGCCAGAACAGGCTCTAGGTGACTGATAAAAAAGTGGAAATCGAGTGGCTGCAGCTCTCCAAATACTTCTCCTTTATTCCCAGGAACAAACTGTAATGCAGAATGAATTGGGCCTATACTCCCCAAAGGTCCTGGACACATAACTCCCTTAGAATAGCAGTATCTGCTATGTATAATGATACATGTGCTTATCACTGATCATGGTAATCTTTTTCTACAGTTTAGTGGCCAGAGTGCTTCTGGGAAAAGGGTTTAAACATATCCTCCTAGAACCAAAACTTCCCTTGTCCACAGCAAGTGCCCTAAGCACTAGGTGATTATGTAGGTATGTGAGGGGGCAGCAACACTTTACTGTCAAGTGAAAGAAGAATGAACTACATTATGGTTGGACTCAATGATCTTAAAGGTCTTTTCCAACCTAAATGATTCTATGATTCTATCTGAATTTAAATACATTAAGTGCAGAAGATGGAGTTTCTAAGTTCCTATTTCACAGAAATGTAATCTTTAAGTTACATGCTTTAGTCTGGGGTATATGGGAGAAGGGGAAAAGAGGCAGATGGTAGTCTTGGATACACCTTTCACATTTTAGGGGCTGTTTCCCCCAGTCACCATATGACTATTGTGATTCCCATTCTCCTGCATCTAATCTCTCTTCTAGATAGAGGGAATTCTATCTAAATCTCATTTTGAATTTCAGTTTCTTTGGTAAATGCCTAACTTACGATCTGAGTATGTTGATACCTTGAGCCCTTTTCAGTCATGATCCGTCATGAATCCAGCTCCTAGAAAACAACTGTTGTTTGTACTTCTGAAAAAAAACCCCAACATTTCAATGTTCTAAAAGTGGCAATGGCTTGATGAGGCTACTTTCAGTACAACTTGTGAGGTCCCATAAAAATGAAATAGAGTTAAACGCAGCTAAAACCACTGTCTATTTAAAATATCTTAGTTTTTAATTAATGCAATATATATGCAATGCAGTATATAGGAATGTGCTTACTAGGTTTTTTAATATGTTGCTATATATAGGGAGAAGGTATAATGATAATACTAAGAATATTAAAACCACAGTATATCAAAGTAAATACCTGATTAAAACTCTGGAGATACTTCTCTTTTAAATAGTAATAAGGAAAAATATTGGGGTGAATTGAAAGCAGCCTTGCGGAGAAGGACTTGGGGGTACTGGTGGATGAAAAGCTGGACATGAGCCAACAATGTGCACTCACAGCCCAGAAAGCCAACCATATCCTGGGCTGCATCAAAAGAAGCGTGGCCAGCAGGTCGAGGGAGGTGATTCTGCCCCTCTACTCCTCTCTGGTGAGACCCCACCTGGAGTCCTGCGTCCAGCTCTGGAGTCCTCAGCCCTGTTGGAGCGGGTCCAGAGGAGGGCCACAAAAATGATCAGAGGGATGGAACACCTCTCCTGTGAGGAAAGGCTGAGGGAGTTGAGGTGGTTCAACCTGGAGAAGAGAAGGCTCTGAGGAGACCTTATTGCGGCCTTTCAATACTTAAACGGGGCTTAGAAGAAAGATGGGGACAGACATTTTAGTAGGGCCTGTTGCAATAGCACAAGGGATAATGGTTTTGAACTGAAAGAGGGTAGATTCAGACTAGATAGAAGGAAGAGATTTTTTACAGTGAGGGTGGTGAAGCACAGGAACAGGTTGCCCAGAGAAGTGGTAGATGCCCCATCCCTGGGAGTGTTCAAGGCCAGGTTGGATGGGGCTTTGAGCAACCCGGTCTAGTGGAAGGTGTCCCTGCCCGTGGCACGGGGGGTGGAACTAGATGATGATCTTTAAGGTCCCTTCCAACCCAAACCATTCTATGATCTATGATCTATTGGAATAAATGTTTTCCCTTTCTATGTCAATTTATACCAGTAGTCTAAGCATCCTCCTGCAATCATTACCGTAATCTATATATGCATTATTATGATTGTACTAGTTATTTTTATATTGGAAGCAAACAGATTTCTCATTTATTTTTATATTGGTAAATATATTTCTAATTTAATATTATAAACAAATTTATACATGCTACCACTTTCAAGTAGTGGAGTTCTAAATTAATTGAAATTTTCTTCAATAATATTTAAGCAAGAATAGGGAAAAAATGGTGTAATAAAGCCATGAGCAGAAATCAGTTACTAAATGTCTGAACATTTGTCTCTCAAGTTTTTAAAAATCTTTCTAAAAACCAAGAAAATATGTTTCTCTTGTGAGATAATGGATGAATGCAAAAAATGTTCAGTATTTATTTCAAATAAATGTTTATAACAATGAAACTTTTCAACTTCAATAGATAGAAAAAGCAAAATAACACTTAACATAATTATGTTGAGCGTTCATTAAGAAATTTGTGTTTGACATTACCAGTTTATAGGAGGTGCATGTATTAGCCTTGATGCTGTTTATCACATTCAGTCAGAGTCAGAGTTGCTGCAGTCCTTGCTGAGAGCCATGGGGAACATGTGCAAAACATCCTCTCTTGCCATTCTGAGTTGTCATGAGTGTTCATTTTCTGGGAAATGTGACAAATCCTTCCTTCTATAGCAGGCACTGCCTTTACTGATGTTTTTGTAACTGTGCTTTCTTCAAAGGCTTGTTGCAAATTCAAAAAACGTTATAATAAAGCAATATAGATATATATATTATAAAAAATAGTATAAAAATAATTATATTAACTACTGATCATTTAAACAACTTAAACTGATTGTATGGTAACTCTGTTATATTTAGTAAACACTTTAAACCCCAGTCTTTTATTATAATCTATAATTTTGATAAATAATCCAAACTTCATGGATGACAAAGACCATGATTGTGGAATTACTGTTCAAATTTTTGCAATATAAACTATTCATTACCAGATCTCTGCTTCCAATCTCATGCAGACGAGTTGAAGCTAAAAGTTAGGCTTCAACTTAACTAGTACTGCTTTTTGCTAGAGATTTCTTACATGCCAGTTACACACAGTGCTGTTTTAAGACTTTGGCCCTCAAATCTACAGCTTAAAAGAAGATCTTAACAGTGGTCCTACATGTCCTGTCTGTGTCTTCAGAAATACCATTAACACACTGTCCAGTGAGTGCACTAGAGATCTACCTATGTGCGAAGTCTAATACCTAGGGTGCATGCGAGCATGTAATGCCCAGGAGCTTTTAAAAGATTAAAATCTCCTGCTGATCCACAGACTGAGAACAGTACACATATTGTACAAAGTGAATATGATGATCCATTATTCTAATAGAAGAAAGACATCAATGAGTTTGAATAGTATGACTTTTGAAGGTCATACCGAGTTTGAATAGCATGATGAGAGGAGAGAGGGAGAGTAATGAAAAAGAGTAATTTATTTTTAATTTTCTGTGTGAGGAAAAAGATTTTAAATATGAGGTGGTGATAAGGAGGGAACCAGCATGGGATTCAAAGAGGGAGAATAACCTGGCCTGACCTGTATGCATGTATCAGGGAGCCCATTAGAGAGCCCCAGCCCACTGTTCTCATGACCCATTTAAAGTAACGTGGGGGCTGTATTAGCTTTGGACAGACTGTGATTAGGATTACTCTTTCCTGCACCCAACATGCCTGCTGCAGCAGGATCAATAAGGAAAGGTAAGGAAGACATCAATTAGGCCACATTTTTATCCATCAAAAGATGCTTGTGCTAGGAGTAGGTCCAACAGAAAAAAAAAGTTACATTTTTTCATTGGCTTTTCAAAGAGAGAAAAAATGAGAATAAAGCAATTCACAAAGCTGTACAGAGATAAAGAGGCATAGCCAGTGAACCTAAGGGAGGATAGTGAAAGAAAAGGTTTAGAAGGAAAATGAGGAACTTCTGTTTCACTGAACTTTGAGACATCTACTTTCATCAGAAATTAGATCATCATTGCATTATCTTGAGCTCACTGTTGTGAAATGCTAATAGTGTTTCTAGGTTTTGTTCTGTGGCTTTGACCTGATTTCCTTCATACTTTCTCAAAACAAAGCAATCTACTCCCAATAGAATTTTTGAAACATTTCCAGACATGGGGTTATAAATTACTTTGGCAAAATTACAAGTAGAAGGTTTTAGCTAATGTGAATGCTTTGAGACAGACTTTTTTGTGCTTTTCAGCACCATTCATAGGAGCATGTGACCCTTTGCCTGGCTTATGTAATTTAGATCTATGAAAATGGCTTCAACTGTCTTTGCTTTTCACACCATTCTTATGATCAAAAGTATGTATGTAACAGGTGCTTATCCCAGAATGTCACGTAGACTTCCCTATCCTATTCTGGGAAAGATTAAAACATACTTGATATTGCATCTACTACCAAGTGACTTCTCTGTCCCTCTGTACAGTTGGTTTAAAACCCATACACCATATTCTGCATTTCCTGTCTATGAAGCAATAAATATTCTAAATAAGAGCCATCACTGCAAGTTCGCAAGGTGAGACATATGATACAAATAAAATACAGCATTTTATTGACAGTCTTTTGGGTGTAGGAAAAGTTGAACAAGTTGCAAGATAGCCAGTATTAGAACATGCCATAAACTGTTCATTTAAGTGCAAAAATGTAGATGACAAAGAATAATGCCTCACTTCTTGAGCGTTTTGTATGCCTTTGACTAAAGGAGATCTGCGTTCTGGACTATTAAAATGATTTTACTCACTGTTTTAAACTGCCTGTAAGTAAATTCCATTTTTTAGCTTTCTCTTCTGCATTTCAAACTTGGGACAAGAGCATAGTTTATTGCTATGAAAATAAGAAGAATGTATTTCAGCCTGTAAGGTTCATGGATAGATGGCAAAAGTCTCTTACAGAGAAGACTTTTAAGTTAGTATTGCAATCATCTAAAGAATTCCTTAGATCAGCATCCATCCCTTCTTATAAGTAAATAGTGTTCTGAAAGAAACAGCTTTTTTCAAGCATCACTGAGAAGAACCTAAAAAAGCCCTGAAGAGCCGTATTCATGGCTGTAAAGAATAAAATCTTAGGTGGGATTTTTCAGACCTGCCCAAGTAAATCAGGACTTAAAATCCACATATCCCACTTTAATCTCAGGTATATCAAAGCTGAAGGGGGTCTTCCAATAACAATATGGTCTTAGCTGCCTTTAAAGCCTTCTTTTTGTTATGGAAGTTATTTTAAATGAATTCCAGCTTTTGTAACCATGGAAAACCCAGTACAACAAAACTTCTGTCACTGGTGTCTGGATGAGATAGAGCAATACAATCTTTGCTCTCTCCATCCATCCAGGATGTTTATGAGATGTTTACTTGAGGCTAGGAAAGAAAGGGAGATAGATGGCAACAGTGCCAAGATGTATCAGTAGACCTACATCCTGAAAAAATAATTTTGTCAGACTCTGTCTGTAAAGAGGGGACTTTATCAGAAAGGCTTTTGTCTCTTGAAGGCCTTATCTGCTAAATCGAAAGCCTCTGTATGTTAAATCCACTTCCCTACAAGGGGACTAGAATTTCAAAACAGGGTTTGACCTCTTTAAGAGTCTATTCTACCTCCTCCATTTTCATGTCCCATCAGAAACCTCTCTCTACATGCCTGCAGGAGTGATCGCCCCAAAAAGATGAACTGTGAATAATCTGTGGAGCACCTTGTATCTGAGGAAGTATTATCATATTCATAAAGTAGCAGCTCTGTGGACTTACAGGGTTGGGTACTCGGAAGCTCTCACAGATCTTTCCTGCCTTTTCTCAGCCTCACTCTGGTAAAGTTCCCACAGACTAATGTCCTAATATTTTGTATTTTGTGTATTATATAGCTTTATTTGCATTATTCAGATTCCCAGTAAACTGTATGATTAAAAGATGACCATAAAAAACAAGTCTTTGAGAAAAATAAATAGTCACATTCTCATATATGACAGTTCTGTAAATGTACACATTTAAATGCCTATTTCAAAATTACTTTAAATTGTAAGGTTGCAAAAGCATTAGTAATAAAACTGTTCAATTTTTGGTTTAGTATGAATTTTTTATTCATTGGAAAAGTGAGTTGAAATTGCTTGGAGCTACCTTCTTAAATAACTTCTAGATTGAACATGTAGATTCTGCATTTAAATAAGACTGAGAGATTGTGGCTACAAATAGCTATACTTAATTTGAATATGCAAAAATAGTATTTGCATGTGTGAACTTTACTAGAAGACAAGTAAGAGCATTTAAAAAACAGGCTCGATATCTGTGTTTTCTAATCTTCTGCAGGATGGCAGGAATATTTATCATACTAAAGACACATAGGAATATCAGGAAATGAACAAATTTGAAAACTGACAGAGGAAAAAAGGGGAAAGAATCAAATTATAATCCAGTATACTCCCATAATTCAGCAATCAAGTTGTACTTTATGGAAGTAAAGCTTCACAAGCATGAATAATAACAATAAACATATCACAACTTACACTAGCCAAGTGTTTCTTAATGGCAAGTTGGTAGACCTTGCTTTCCTTCAGAAACAGTCCTTGATTTTTTACTGAGTCTCCTACAGTTCTATGCCCTGGTTCTGCATCTGGATGAAATCCAAATTCTATTCCTGCTACCTGAGGAAATCTGGAAGTTAAGAAGACAAATACTGGATAGGAAAAAGGAATAAATCAAATTAATGAACCATTCAGAACAATGCAGTAAGAGGCAGACTCAGAGCAAAAAAGACATTGCTGTTAAAATAACAAGATTAAGAAGATCATACTTGCACGAAATAGCCTACATTATAAGGTTATTTGAGGCAGCAGCTCTTACTTTTCTTGCCAGCAGTCCAGCACTGATCATCTATGTTAAGACACTACCAAATGAAAGGTATCTAAGCTTTTATCCCAGTTTTTATATTTGCATAATATAGTAATAATATTAGAAATGTTTCTTGCAGAGAAATAATTAACATACTTCGTACAAGTATGGCACAAGGTATGTGATACCATTATCAGCATTAAGTGAAACTGAAACATTTGAAGTGTCTAAGACAACTAGTATCTTCATACACAGGTCGAACAGACTAGATGATCACTCTACAGACTTTCCATCAAGAGCTGGGTATCTGTAAAACTGCTTTTAAAAAGCTTCCAATGGTTGTCTCCCTGGAATTCTGACTACTAGCAGTGGATCTACAACAGGGAGGACAGCAAAAAGATCATCCATAGTAAAATCCTCTGCTGGGTATACTCAGTTTAAACAAAGGGTAAATACAAAATCATAACAGAAAATAATGAAATTTCCTGTAGGATTTTTCTTCCATAAACATTTGGCTAAATAATATATTTTCTTGTTGAAAGATTTGAGGTTAGCTGTGGTTTGAGGTTACGCTAAATAAGACAGAATGTGTGTTAAAAAGTTGTTCAAATAACAGTGATGTAGGAGTTGATATTGTAAAGATGTGTACACATACTTAACTTTATGTGCAGTAAACAGTCTTAGACAATTAAGCAAACATGTTGATTTAATGAATTTTATAGTTAGAGGTTTGTTGGGTTTTTTTGAAATATTGCATACATGGGTAGATGGAGAAGCCAAATCTCAATCATAATCCCTTCCATCATAAAATAATAATAAAGCCAACTTAAACCAAAGCCATCTGGGCACCAGGTAAAATAGTGACTTTAAAAAAAAAAAAAAACAAAAACCACACAAACTAAAAAAACAGTATAAAGAGAGTAATTATTAGCTAGGAAGAACAGGAAAATGGAGATACCAACACCACCAAAACTGATTGTATATGAAGACTTGTAGAAGCTTTCATTTTTTAAATAGTTCGGTAGCATCTTGATTTAAAGCATATTTGGCAAAAACAATTGCTCTGCAGATTTAGTAAGATCAAGGTTTTATATGTGGGAAACGTGTTCTCAGATTGCTTCTTATTTGATTGAGGAGTGGAAATAATTGCAAAAATATGTTGCTTTCAAGACTACAACCAGGACTTCACCCAAGCTATTTTGTCTCATTATAGTACTGCTGTATTTTAACGAAGCATCATTCTTCACTCTTACCATATTCGCTCTACAAACACAATATGCTTGATGCCTGCCTTGGATACCATATATGTTAAAAGACAAAAAAACACCCCACAGAGACAGAGAGTGTACAGAAAAGTAGATCTTTTAAGTAATGGGAATCACCAATACATTCTAACCTATATATACCAATTTTAAAATTATTTCTCATAAGACTATGTGTTCATATATACACCAGTATGTGTGTTATTGTACTTCAATCATAACCTGAAGCAGTTACCTTATGTGATTAGTTTACATGTTAACATGCTGATATTTTCAGTATGTGTATTGATATATGAAGCATTAAGATTTGCTTTTACCATTTTTTTGCAAATTTTATGTTCCTAATTTCTTCAGAGGTTTCTTTTCCTCTCATATAACTATCTTTGAATGCTTTTGTGTTACAAATCCCTGACTTCTGGATTTGTTCTTACTCAGATACTTTGGAACGGCTACTCCAAACTAAATAATTAAGACACATTTCAAGGTTAAATATTAACATATTCATAACATTTTGGGTAACCAAAAATGTTTTAAATTATGACCTGAGGTAGCTAGTGCTACATAAGCATAAGCAGCTTCTAGTATTGCATTGGCTGTAGGATTTCCTAGACTGCTTTCTGCTCCTCTCACAGTATTTATACAACCATCTAGTCCTGTATGAGCTGGACAAAGAACTACTTCTAAAAAATGCTGAATGATGAGATTCCCAATATAGTTATTTGAAACAAACATTCCTTATCTCTAGAAATGTTTCAAAAACCAGATTTGTTTTTTAATTTTCAGTAGAAAAAGAAAAACATGAAAAATGTGCATTATCCCTTCAGTCCCATAAATCTGAATAGACACATAAAACATCATTTGGTTTGGCCTGAATTAATACCAACACTTCTAAAGCTACCTCGCTTCCACTCTACGCCATGCTTACGAGAAGTTTAACAATACCAACAAAGCTACAAAATACATCTCTGGAGTTTATCTAAGCAGGGGGAATTCCAGTCTAGCATTTCTTCTTACTATATCCGATACAAATTATTTGCAGATAATGATAAGGGACAGGAGAAGTGATCAAGACCTGCTGTAAGATGATAAACCTGAGACATTACCGCAGGAGTAATAAATACAGTTCTACCCATCATTGTCCTTAGGAAGAAAGCTTGACTGGACTGCAAGAGATGACTGTGTAGGTGACTGAATTAGGGGGGTTTGTTCTCATGCAGGGAATCAGTTCTCAAATGCAAAGGATATCTGGGATTTTACTTGTGAGCTTTGAAAAGTCAAAATTACACTTTTTATGTTTCATGTTGCCTTTGCAAAGGGGAAGGTAAAAGGATTCAAATGATTGTACTAAATCCTATAAGAAGAATTTATCCAGAACTTGACAATACATGATAACAGCTGATAATCATGTACATCAAATTAACAGGTTGTAGCTTGTTGCTTAAATCCATTCTTGGAACCATCATCATCCACGTGCATTTCCTGAGCAATTTTCTTAACTATTCTCACAGTTAAATGTTCAAAACAAATTCACCTGTGGTCAGCAACAGAAACATTTCTGCAGTGTAAAGACAGTTAAGATCAGGGATGAAAATCAACTTCACAGTCAACCTAACTTTAACAGTCTCAAAGTTTGACTGTAATGTGTGCTAGTTTTTAGCATCTCTTGTGAATACCAACGGTCTAATTAAAATTGTCTTGTGATCTCCAGAGTTCCCTCAGGAGCAGAGCATATAGCAGATGCCATGCTACTACAGCATGGCAAAGACTGCTTTATAGGAATGTACTGGTGGTTGACTGTAAATTGTATCAGTGCTGCATATCAGAGAAAATAGCTTATTTAAATTTAATATTTTGTCAGAAATATTTTATTCACAGTAGGAATGCACTATGCAACTCAACAGCAATAACCACATAAGGGAATTAAGTATAAAGCTCTAGGGATTGGAGTGTTACAGTAGTATTACTAATAAGTATCTATAAAAAAGGAAATTCTTATGGATGGTGATCTTTCAATTAGGAAGTCCCAGGATCCATAAACCAGAATTTTATTGAATGCTGCATTCTTTCATTCTGCAATTACTTCTAACTGTTGAATGAGTAGCTATGTCAAGGATAAATTAATCCATATTATTCCATATCCCATTCATATAATTCCTATGCCACATAATTCATAGACTATTACCAACTCATTCTCTCAAGAATTCAGGAAGTAGCACACAGAGGGATGTCAAGGGTACTGTTTTTTACTATGAGCTTTCCTATATTCTGCAGATACAGTAATATTTTAGGATCGAACTGGATAAATGATAAGATTTCTAAATGCCATTTTCATAGGTGAGCTTAAAACTAAGTTTGATAAAGTGATGTCTTTTAATAGTAATCAACTCATGGATGCACTAGAGTAACCTTCCATTAAAAATTAAACTGAAACAATTGTAAAAAAATACGCCCCATTCCTCTGTGGTCTAAGTTTATTGAAGTCAGCTGAGCTGTATCAGGAAGAAATATGGATCTAATTTCAAGATAGAAGGACAAACTAATTCACAAATTCCTGCTAAATCTAACCTGTATTTATAAAAGCAGGAAAATGCCATGGCCACAATGTAAACACAGTATAGTTAATGGCATCTAGAATAATAAAAGAATAAAATAACAATAAATAATAATATAATAATATAAAATATAAAGATATATAATATATTTAAAATATAATTATATTAATGTTATTATTTTATGATATAAAATCATATATAATAATAATAAATAATAAAAAATTAAAAGTTTCTTTTTTTTTTTCCTTTGAGAAATTTCTAAAATCAGACTTTTCCATAATGCATGTTCCATTAATCTTTTTTATTTCATAATCATTGTCATGGCCAGCTAGTATCAGACCTACTCCATGGATATTCTGTGCAAGTCTGACATTTCATTTGTGTCATAAACTCTGATAAGCTCTGCTCCTTCTGCTTTAAGTTTTGCAGATATTTCATTAGCTGCTTTGATATAACCTGTATAGTTTAGGTTAATTTGTTTGTAGTAACAAAGGTATCTAGCTTGTTAACTCAATTTTTATACTGTTCCATTTAACTATTTTTTTTTACTGTGCTGTGACCTAACAGTTCCAAAGTAAATCTGTCGTATACAATGCAGAGGAAACCTGGAAAACTGCATTTGTTGTACATATTCTTCCAGAATATCCAATGGCAAAATCAAATGCATGTTTCCTAAACTTAAGTTCAGAAAGTAATTTTTTAAAGTTAATATAAATAACTGTAATTTTTAGCCAAGTGCCGCTTTTATGTATCATTTACCATGAACTAGAGATTGAGGAAACATACACTTCACCTTGTCCTTAAAACAAACTCAGTAGGGGGACATACTCCATCCATCCTTTATAGCAAAAAAAGCTGGATCGATTTAATTTATTTTTGCAGCTATTCTAGATACACAAAATTGCAAAGGACACTTTTGTACATCTATTACTTTCAATTCACAAGTTATCTAAGTTAAAACAATCATAAATTGTCCTTATGGGAGCATTTTTTTATGAAGGCTCAAGAAAAAAAGTTTACATTTGATGCCCATCCAGATAGCTGAGGTAAAAAAAAAATCTCTCTTAGCTTAGTATGATATTATTTTCTGTATTGAACATGAAATAATACGGAGGAAAGAAAAAAAATCATTCTCAGTAGCCTACAAAAAACATTAAATAGTACAACAGTAGGCATAAGAAATACTGGCCACAGTATTGTCAAATCTGTGTATGTTACAGAACCCTACATAAAGGCAGCACTATGTGGGCTTTTGGTTCAAATCCTGGACCTGCTACTGGTGTAGTCCCTGAAAAGATCCCTCTTTGATGAATTATCCTAGAGAGTTCTGGATGCTAAGTGCTTCTGCAGAGGATTTAATTGCTAAGGGCAAAATCTCACAATCTTGTTAAACTTGAAATAATACTAGCATGAGCAGGAGGACTATTTAATATGAAAGTGACTGTTAGCGTGTACACAGGCAGATTTTTATGGATACAACCACTTATGGTACTTTTCTTTGAAAAATATGACCTTTTCATGTTTCATGCTGTATACATTCTTGTTTTGGAGTATATGTAAAACAAGAGCAGAAAATCAAATTTGATTATAAGGAATTAAATTTACTTCCTAAAAATTAAGTAGTATTAAGTAAAATTAAGTATTTAAGTAAATACTTAAAATACTTAAAAATTAAGTATTTAAGTAAAATTAAGTAGCCTCTGAACTTTGCGAAAAGAGTAACCAAAAATAGTAAGGACTGAAAAAAGACTAGCTGACCTCATCCTTCCACCCAATTAAATACATGGCTGAAAGGACAGATATGTTTGGAAACACAAAGCAAAACAAAACAAAAAAAATCCATAAAGAGAAAGAATCATTCACTTGACATATATTTGCTTTCCCTTTTTGGCTCATAAGAAGGCTTGCGCTGGCTTAGGAACCCTAAAGGACCTTTGCCTTACTTACATGGGTAGTTGCCAAACAAACTAGCTTGTGTTTCATAATTTCCTGGGTTACCGCACTGCTGTTTTCAGTAGCCAGTTTTGTTGTCTACTAGTTCTGAAACTATTTGTCACAATCTCGTTTGGGAGTCTGAACACTTGCTGCCCACATCAGAAGCAAAGTCTGTTTCAACTAAGAGTCAGTTACTGTTTATTGAACAGTATTTCTTTACAAAAGCACAGTTTGTATGGTTTGCCTGTTAATTTTGAAGTAGATTGTAGGCCAAACCAAAAATCTTACATAGACTTAAATGGTCTTGGATTTACTTCTCCCCTGAAGTAATGGTCCCATAGTTGCTACAAGTAGCACTTACATTAGAAATGAGCTGTTTTCTTTTTAAAGAAGTTGCTGTTGACTAGTGATTTTATATTATGGCCCCATACTTCTGAGATTAGATTTTCCTTTTATTTCTGCAATCTTAGAGGCAAACTTCGACTCTTCATTCATTCCTGAAGAGGATATGCCACTTGTAGAGAGAAGTTTTGGGGAAGAGCCTGCAAAAGTGCATGCTCTACACCCTACGTATGCTATGAAGCTGGGCTCTGCAGAGCACAGACGTACTGTGGTACACCTCTAACAGAGACTGGAAGAGCCACAAAGATGCTGCCACTATACAAGTCATGTGTTTGTCCTGCTGTGAGAAGGGCTATGCTGGGGCTTGCA